>NC_132883.1:16074372-16744372 GCF_030463535.1 Salminus brasiliensis | reverse complement strand
TCCTGTGGCTCCAGAAATGACTCTAGCCTACCCTACCCTACTCTAGCTTCAACATATGGAAACAAGCCCCTCCTTATTTTTTATGTTGTGTCAAAAAATAAATAAATAAGTATTGGATTGAGACACCACATGTAATCAAATGTAGAGTTTCGTTATACCCCTACTCAGCTGAGCTGAAGACATGTCTATAGGGTCGATTTTGAATATACAAATGGTCGGCCCTTTAAAAGTCAACGCAGCCAACGCAGAAACATCATTGGTTGAGGACACAAACTTGTTTATTAAAGTTCACCAAAGTTGAACTCGATGCAAAGACAGAGGTCTATGCATTATGCATTTCTATACACAGACTGAATCCAGCGTAAGACCTCTAGCCCAGCTTCAGTTCTGATAGTAGGCCTGAACGTTAGGCAGAGAAGTTCGTATCCCCCCCTAGCACTTGCACTGCTCCCAACACTAGGAGTGTAATCCTGGTCTCTCAGCTCTGTGGCAGCATAAACTAGTGTATCATAGTGTATAATGCTGGTTTCCTTAGGGCCCATTTAGACAAACCACATTTTGCTTGATCCCAACTCCCAAAACCTAGAGAGACAGGAAAACCTTAGCGGTAGACCTTATAAAGGGCCCTAATGACCGGTTTTAGAAGCTCTGATCTTATATGGCTAGAAAGGACAATGTATGAAACAATGGACTGCTCCATTACAGCATCTCCCTTTACCCTCTCTGCTCCCCGGGCGCTGGAGTTGGCTGCCCACCGCTCTGGGTGTGTGTGTACTCACTGCCCCTAACACATGTGTGTGTGTGAGTGTGTGTTCACTACCAGATGGGTTAAATGCGGAGGACACATTTCGCTGTACAGTGTACAGTGACAAATACGTGCACCTTTTTTTTTTTACCTTTTTTATCTCAGTCTGGGGCTTCACAATTCAAATCCTGTTGTCAATGATTTTCCTTTTTCTCCCAACTGGGTGAAACTAGCATTGCTCCTGATGATAGGAGCTTAGCTCGTCTTTTCCAGTACATGCAAAGCCAGCATCCGCCTCTTTTTTCGAACTGCCACCAATGCAGCATTGCCGGGCAGCCAACATGCTCAGAGGAACATGCCGGGGTCCCCATCTCCACCGCACCAGCTAACAGACGCCTGTGCTGGCTAACATTGCGTAAAAATGATGAGGGGATAGAGCACGGCCAATTGTGCTCTCTCAACCCGGCATTTGAACCCACAACCTCTGGGCCATAGTGGTAGTGCGTTAGACCTCTGAACCTCTATTTCCATACAACAGAATGTGCAGGATAATAAACTTATACCAAGGATAGAACTAATTCTATACAATGACAGTGAAAAATGCTGGTTGTTCCACAGCCCTCTCAGTTCTTTGGCAGCATAAGCTGTAGTGTGTGATACTGGCTTTCTTAAGGCCCTCTAGACAATGCAAATTTTTGCTTTATCCCAAATCCCAACACAGGGAAAAAGGACAATTGTGGACCATCTAAAGGGCCCTAATGACCGGTTTAAGAAGCACTGATCTAATATGGCTTGAAAGACAAAATGGTCCTATGGTCCACCATTACTTCACTCATTGGTATTTTCTTGATCTAAAGAGACACCTAATGAATCTCATAACAAACTTGAGAAAGAGTCGAGGAAGAGGTGCCGGAGGCTGCAGAGCTTAGTTCCAGCTTTATCCACCCAATCAACAAGATGAGGAACATGTGAACATCAGAGGTACTGTAAGTGTGTTAAGTTAGGGTTGGGATTAAACTGTGTAGGAGGTTAGACCTCCTGATCTTTAACTCTGGACCATGAATCCTGTTTCCAATCCTGGGCTGTGTAATCACTGGAAGTTAATTGAGCTGTTGATGTACAGTAAGTGACTGCCCATGTAAGCTTTCCACTTCTGGACAGGTCTGATTTGGGCAGGACAGACCCTCTGCAGTCTAAAAGGCAGAACCCCACATGATCTCCAGAGATGTCTAGATCACATTTGTACATGGATTCAAATCGGATTCAAATTCTGCAGTTCTGGAAATAAAAGCATCAGTGAAGGTTCTGCTAGATGACTCTAATGTCATGCCACCTTTACCCTCTTTACCGTTCACCAGCTTCCACCTGTCTTTAAAAGACCTCTACTTACACGCCTATGTTGCTGCTTTCAGATGCTGAGGTTTTGTGTATTCTACAGTTTTGTCCTGCCTAGTTGCCCAGGGGCTTCCTGCCATTTAACATGGCTTCCATGTTAAATGACAAGATCTCCAAGGGTTTTTGGTGTAAAACAAAGACTGGTTTAATCCTCTGATAAAATAACCCCCAAATAAACCATCTAATAAAATAACCAATTTAAATAAACCCTTGAATAAAAGAACCCCCCAAATTAACCCTCTAATAAAAGATCCCCCAAATAAACCATCTAATAAAAGAACCCCTTTAAATAAACCCTCTAATAAAAGAACCCCCCAAATAAACCCTCTAAAAAAAGATCTCCCAAATAAACCCTCTAATAAAAGAACCCCCAAATAAACCCTCTAATAAAAGATCCCCCAAATAAACCCTCTAATAAAAGAACCCTCAAATAAACCATCTAATAAAATAACCCCTTTAAATAAACCCTCTAATAAAAGAACCCCAAAATAAACGTTCTAATAAAAGAACCCCTAAAATAAACCCTTTAATAAAAGAACCCCTAAAATACCCCTAAAATAAACCCTCTAATTAAAGAACCCCCGAATAAACCATCTAATAAAAGATCCCCCAAATAAACCCTCTAATAAAAGAACCCCCAAATAAACCCTCTAATAAAAGATCCCCCAAATAAACCATCTAATAAAAGATCCCCCAAATAAACCCTCTAATAAAAGAACCCCCAAATAAACCCTCTAATAAAAGAACCCCCAAATAAACCCTCTAATAAAAGAACCCCCAAATAAACCCTCTAACAAAAGAACTCCTCAAATAAACCCTCTAATAAAAGAACCTCTCAAATAAACCCTCTAATAAAAGAACCCCCAAATAAACCCTCTAATAAAAGAACCCTCCCAAATAAACCCTCTAATAAAAGAACTCCTCAAATAAACTCTCTAATAAAAGAACCCCCAAATAAACCCTCTAATAAAAGATCCCCTAAATAAACCCTCTAATAAAAGAACCCTCAAATAAACCCTCTAATAAAAGAACCCCCAAATAAACCCTCTAATAAAAGATCCCCTAAATAAACCCTCTAATAAAAGAACCCTCAAATAAACCCTCTAATAAAAGAACCCCCAAATAAACCCTCTAATAAAAGAACCCCTCAAATTAACCCTCTAATAAAAGAACCCCCTCAAATTAACCCTCTAATAAAAGAACCCCCTCAAATAAACCCTCTAATAAAAGAGCCCCCAAATAAACCCTCTAATAAAAGAACCTCCCAAATAAACCCTCTAATAAAAGAACCTCCCAAATAAACCCTCTAATAAAAGAACCCTCAAATAAACCCTTTAATTAAAGAACCCCTCAAATAAACCCTCTAATAAAAGAACCCCCAAATAAACCCTCTAATAAAAGAACCCCTCAAATAAACCCCTCAAATAAACCCTCTAATAAAAGAACCCTCAAATAAACCCTTTAATAAAAGAACCCCTCAAATAAACCCTCTAATAAAAGAACCTCCCAAATAAACCCTCTAATAAAAGAACCCTCAAATAAACCCTCTAATAAAAGAACCCCAAAATAAACCCTCTAATAAAAGAACCCTCAAATAAACCCTCTAATAAAAGAACCCCCAAATAAACCCTCTAATAAAAGATCCCCTAAATAAACCCTCTAATAAAAGAACCCTCAAATAAACCCTCTAATAAAAGAACCCCCCAAATAAACCCTCTAAAAAAAGATCTCCCAAATAAACCCTCTAATAAAAGAACCCTCAAATAAACCCTCTAATAAAAGAACCCCCAAATAAACCCTCTAATAAAAGATCCCCTAAATAAACCCTCTAATAAAAGAACCCTCAAATAAACCCTCTAATAAAAGAACCCCCAAATAAACCCTCTAATAAAAGAACCCCTCAAATTAACCCTCTAATAAAAGAACCCCCTCAAATTAACCCTCTAATAAAAGAACCCCCTCAAATAAACCCTCTAATAAAAGAGCCCCCAAATAAACCCTCTAATAAAAGAACCTCCCAAATAAACCCTCTAATAAAAGAACCCTCAAATAAACCCTTTAATTAAAGAACCCCTCAAATAAACCCTCTAATAAAAGAACCCCCAAATAAACCCTCTAATAAAAGAACCCCTCAAATAAACCCCTCAAATAAACCCTCTAATAAAAGAACCCTCAAATAAACCCTTTAATAAAAGAACCCCTCAAATAAACCCTCTAATAAAAGAACCTCCCAAATAAACCCTCTAATAAAAGAACCCTCAAATAAACCCTCTAATAAAAGAACCCCTCAAATAAACCCTCTAATAAAAGAACCTCCCAAATAAACCCTTTAATAAAAGAACCCCCAAATAAACCCTCTAATAAAAGAACCCCCAAATAAACCCTCTAATAAAAGATCCCCCAAATAAACCTTCTAATAAAAGAACCCCCAAATAAACCCTCTAATAAAAGAACCCCCAAATAAACCCTCTAATAAAAGAACCCCTCAAATTAACCCTCTAATAATAATAATAATAATATCTAACTCATTTTTGAAGTTGAAATTGAAAACAGTTTTCAGTATTTTTTAGAAAGGCCTGTAAGGATGCTTACAGCACTCTTGGTAATCCAGTCCCTTCAAGGTGGAACTGCTGCGTGAAGCTGATTGGCCAGATGTAATCATGTGGTTTGGCTGGAAGTGGGCATGGGCGGGCCAATGGCAGGAAACAGCAGCGGCAGCCATGATGGCTTAGTGCCAGAGGTGAACAGAAGTAATGACTGAGAAAAGCAGTCCAAAACGCTGCACCTGAGAGACCGAGGCCTGCTGAGCCAGCAGCGTTCGTCAAACACACCCTTATTTTCCTCAGCTCAGCCGTACGTGTCATTTAGCCAGTATTAACCCGCAATGTTTAAACTTAAATAAAAACAACCCGCTGGCTAGCAGCGTAGGAGCGTGAGCCGCAGTGGATCAGAATGTCTGTGTGTGTGTATTCCATGAGTGAGGCAGGGCAGTGAACAAGGGTGTCAGATACTCCTATATAATCCCGTTTGAATCCTCTGCATTAATTCAAACCAAATGTGTGTCAAAGTCTCAGTCAATTATCTGCTGGAATCAGGGCGCGCCTCTAGAATTTGACACCCACAGAGAAAGAGAGGCTGACATTTGGTTTAAGGTAAAGCTGAAACTCTGTGGGGCTTAAAGCAACATTACGTAGAATTCCACCTTAAAATAACAGCTTCAGAGTCATGGTGATGCCTCACTGACCTGCAATAGGGAGAATAGCGCCTCTATCATTGCTAGTCAGACGCTCTGGCCGTCCTCAATGACTGGATTATAAAGCACTGCTCCAGCTCTATAGCTACAGTCAAGACCAATGCCCATGTCTCAAGGGCATGTTGAGCAACATTCACTATAAATGTTGGTCTGATCTTCTGTGATTGCTCTGGAAGCCCATCTGCATTCTTGCTCCACACTTGTTTATGTAATGTTCGTACATTTTCTTTAATCAGTCCGTGTAGACCCCAGCTTCACTGATTGACTCATCCAATCACTCACCCATTCAGATTACATGGGCATTCAATACATACACTTACACACGACCAGCTGTGTAGGATCTTGCCAAACAGCACCACTCATTTAGGTTCAAGCCCTCATGGAAATCTAAGACAACGCGCTTGAACTTCACAGGTAAAAAAGGATCATTTCCTGTCTCTGAACATGCGTCCTCTTTATCAGCCTAAAATTGGTCCAGCTTGTTAAATAGACTGGATGTGATTCGCTCATATGGATCATGTTTGCTTACAGCAATGTTGTAGTGTGCTTTTAAACAGAGAACATACAGATAGGATACATGAGCTTTGTATATTGGCCGCTACCTGATACCAACCTGATGCCACTGTTGAATTAATAAACCATATACCTCACCATGCCGGAAGAGACTTAAAGCATTGGGATTGACAAACAAAAAAAATTATAATAAATAATTGTGCTGGACCTTGGAACAGTGTTGTCTGGAGTTTTATTCTGAAATTGTGAGGCCGTGTTGGGAAAATAGAGCTTGATATGTGTATCGTGTTTGTAGATTCCTCTGATCCTGAATTATGAAACCTAGACTAGTGAATTGATCAATACCTTGGATCAGCCTAATTATCCGATATCTGATCCAGCTAATTTTGTTAGTATTGAGACCGATATCTGATCCCAGTACCGGACTGATGCATCCCTAGTATTAAAGCCAGTAAAGGAGTAAGCAATTTATTTAAATGCTTTGTCTAGCAAACAATGTGTATGTATTAGGCTAAAAGTTGCAGGGAATTCATTAGGATTAGGCAATAAAAAAACAAAGATTAAATACTGCTGTCGTTCCCATTCCCGTTCAAAAAAACATTCTTCCCTCTACCAGTGGAATGTTACCCCTGGCACTGGCTGCAACACAGGCCAAAAGCCAGATCCATCCACCCCCATGCTTAACAGCTGCAGAAGTGTTCCGGACCAGGTCCTTTTCAAAACATACCTTACCCTATTGTAACTTCATCAGTTCAGAGGACATGTTTCCCCAAATGCTTCAGGCTTGTTTAGCTGTGTCGTTAAAACGTCTGGTGCTAAATGTTCTGGTAAGAAAACAAGACAGATTTTCTTCAGATGACTAATGGCTTCCATTAAGGTCATATTTGTGTAGGTGTTGCTGCACAGTAGAACAGTGCACCACCACTCCAGAGTCTGCTGAATCTTCCTAAAGGTCTTTTGCAGTCAAACAGCGGTTTTGATTAGGTGTTCCAGCAATCCTGTGAGCAGTTCTACCAGAAGACTCCAGAGGCAAGCTCACAAGCAGACAAAATGTTAACAATATAATGCAAAACAATGTATGTAAGTTAAAGACTCTTTGGTGTAGGCCATTTTGTCCCCCCAGGTCTTGAGACATCTGGACCTTTGCAGATCCTGCCGTATATGGAAGGCAGGGGCACAGTCAACCTCCTGGGCAACCCAGCAGGACCAAACTGGGGTTGGGGGGGGGGGTGAAAATGGCAGTATCTGTAAGCAGCAAAGTGGAAAAGTAAGTAGAGGTATTTTAAAGATAGGTGGAAGCGAGTGATTGGTCGAGGTAAAGTAAAGTGACATGGCAACTCCTAGTAGAACTTTCCCGAGCTTTCATTTCTCTCTACATTACGGACTGCTAGAGGCATTGAGGTAACGGCTACCTGAGAATGTCCCTGTTTTCCATCACTGTCTTCTCCTGCTTTGTTGACATGCAGTATTTCACTTCTAGCTGCCTAGAAGAGGCCATAACGGCCTATAACAGTTGTTAGGACAAGGTTTGAGGACTATTTATAAAGCTTTACAATTTGCATCACTTAGTCTTTCCTAATGATGCCTGTATACCAGCCATTAGCATTTACAAGGTCTGAGAGCAGTGTGCTTATTATTAATAATAAAAATAATCCACTACTCTTGCTTAAATGTTGAAAAGAATGTGCCATCTATAACTTTATGCCTTTTGTATATCAGTTTATGTCTTTAGCCACTTTACTGTTCACAATATCAGACATTGCTTGCCACTGTACACTCAAAGATGACCTTGCCAGTGTGAGCTCTCGTAGGAGGGCTGCAGGGCATAGAGTGCCATTGGAAACAGTGCCCTCAAAATCTTAAATGGCTGTGTTGCTTTTTCTGGACTGATCTCAAGTGTTGTTATTTTGAAGTAGAGGGAACCTGTGAAGTAGCAAAGGACTACTAAAGGACGTATTAGATGTGTTTAATATCTTTATCCAACACCAAATTGGCCTTCCAAACTTCTGACCACCATACATCGTCGCTGTCTAATGAAAAACATCTCCAAGACGGTGACTTTACAGGAGAAGGCAAAAATGTCCTTGACGTTGAATGGAAGTCAATGTAAAATAAGAGTTTAATCTGAGTACTTTAAAGCATTTCTATTGGTCCATTTTTATAGGATTTCAAGCTATTCACCCCCTGATTTACAGTAAACTCGCACCAGAACTCTGATATGAGTTCTTCACTGTTTCAGATTGGTCACAGGGCATTTTCTCCCTCTCCGATGAATCCCTTGCTTCCTCACCAAGTAATAAAGGCCTGCTTGGCAAAAAAAGAAAAAAAAAGTCTGGAATTGCTGTAAACTGCCGTAGAAGGCGACCAGCCCTTGACGTGAAACCTTAGGCTTTCTTAATAAATGGCACTGGTAAGCTGACTAGAGCCACACACTGACACCACTGAGGCTCATGAAATGGCCTCTATAAAACATTAAGGAGGTACGTAAAATTGTTTATGTGGACAGAAGTGGACCTCCTAAATGTAGTCTGACAAAAATATCTATTCAATGGCTTCTGTGCCCAAGGAGTCCACAAATGGTCACTGTCGAGCGTTCAGTTTTGAATTTGCCCGTTTTCTTTACATTGTTTTGAAATGTCATTTCCAAACCGAACAATTTGGGAATCATTTCTTCTCAAAATCCATGAAATATTGAGTGAAAAGTACTACATTTAAAAATACCTTTTGTTGTTGAGTATAATATGTTAATCAGCCCTGTATAAGATATTGTTTCTCTCCCCAAAGCCTGACCACGCTGAACACGCTTGGAGGAGAACTGCCAATTATGTCACGTAGGCCAACAAAGCTTCAAGTAGGCTAACATCTCAACTAAGCGATGGTGAAAGTTAGGCCTGTTATGCTCTCTTAGACTCTTGGCTACAGGTGGTTCGGACATGCAATCCTCCAGATGATAGGGCCAGCACCACTCGAGGCCCCCATAATTCACTGTTAATGATAAAATGGTAAAAATGATTCAAATGACAAACGAGTCCGAGCTTTCAAACAGGGCAAATATGGCAGGGTAGGTCCACGAGGAGCTACGCTGAGGTGGTAGAGAGAAGAAGAAGAAGAAAGGAGAGAGTGTTAGGCAATGCCAGAGAAAGAGCATCATCTGATGCACATTAACTCAAGTCTGAAGACTGATGAGCGGAACTCAGAGTCACGCACAGATGTGAGCTAAACAAGGAGCGAAGCGGCCCATCATCTTTCATCGCAGCGTGCTTGCAATTAGCGTTGCCCAAGAAAGCCCTGCACTTCTCAGATGAGATCCTCTCCTTAATGAAGACAGAGATTGCATGCCGTTCAAGTTCAAGTTGTAATGCAAACTAAATAAATCAACAAGAACCTCATTCAGGCCAGTCTCTGTTCAAGCTCGCCATCTTTTTTTTTTTTTTTTTTTTTTGGTCTCAATTACAGCTACCACCCGGAGGCACCATGCTTACTCCACATCCTCTGTCTCCACCCAAAAATCCACTTCCAGCGCACTTATGTTGCTGCTTTGCTGTCCTCGCACCATCCTCCCTACTGACAATGAGCTTGAAGTCCCTTGGGTGCTCACACACACATGGCTGAACACTGAGCAGCTCATAGCTTGTAGGATCCCTGTAGAAAAGGACGACGCATTCCTGCACAAAAGATTTATGAATTGTAAGCAAGACACGACATCTGTTTTTTCATCCCCCTGCTGAGAGACGTCCCGGGGCTCCTGATACCATTTTTTACCCGCCTAATTGCTTTTGCTCTCTCCGAGCAGAACTTGGATATCACTTTCCTTGTTTGAGGCTGTTGAGCATTTGTTTTGCTTCCAGCTTAGATTTGTCATCAAACCGTTAGGCCATCATCACAAATTATTTCACTGTATCTTGCAGAATTTCACATTTTACCAATAGTTTGGGTTTTTCATCAGTTTTATCTTTGGTGTATCTGTGCAAATAATCCTGCTTAAGTGGAGTGAGCTGTAAACTTAAATGTAAACATACGAGTTAAAAAATGTGTAAAATGGCCTGACTGTGGCTGTATAATCGAAGCCTGGTAAGCTTTCCTTTTTTCTAATCATTACATTTATGAATTTATATTTTACCCCATTTTTCTACCCAATTTGGAAGGCCAATTACCCAATCCCAGTTCATGGGAACTCCTCCTATCACTAGCAATGTCCCCAACACTAAGAGGGTGAAGACCAGCACTCTTCCTCAGACACACGTAAAGCCAGTCACTCTGATGCAGCATTGCTAGGTAGCCAGTGTGGACGCCTGTGCTGACCAACATCACACTGGGAGTGAGGTGAGAAGGAAGTGCCATGAACCCACGACTAATTGTGCTCTCTCTGACTCTGGCTGCTGATGGCAAGCAACATGACCCAGGATTCGAACCTTCAAACATAGCAATCCTCGGTTCATAGCCTGGTGAGGGTTGGAGGAAGTGGAAGTGATGAAGTGTTGCTATGCCAGCATATGTCACTGCTAGGTCTCCAGTCGCCATTGCCGCTGCACTTGCATCGCTATCCGCCATTTTTTTCTAGACGTGTGTTCCAGACGTGAGTAGTTGCTCCCTGGCCGTTTCGCACTGCATAGTGGGATTACAGTGTCCATCGTAACCACACTCAAAAACAAAAAAGAATTGAGTATACTCAACGTTGACATTTTTGTCTATACTACACACATCACCCTCAAAAACTAGCTAGTATTAATAATTAGTACGCAACATGGACGCACTCAGTGTGGTCATACTATAAATCTGAGACACCTTTTACTGAAACCTGAACATAAATAACATTCAAATCACTGCCCGATGACCATCCACTTCCATTCACTGTTAGCAACATTAGCACTGATGACTAAACAATTCCTTTAACATGATGAACATTTTCAGGCACTCTTCCTTTTCTATAGCTTCATCTCGCACCATATGTTCAGCATCTTCAATACTTTCCTCCTGGCGATACTTTTCCCCCTTTACTGTGGCCAGTGGTGCCACCCCACGCTTAATCCACACTAAGGATTTGGGAGGATAGCGGAGAAAACACCCTTGTTCCTGTCCGCGTTTAACCTGAGCAGGCCCGGGTTGGTCTGGCCACACCTTGTCTGTGCGCTTCTGTTCTCCGCGAGCTAGAGGCCAGCTCGGGGGGCCAGCTGGCTGGGGCTTCTGGTTCATGTGGGCGGCAGTAATGCACGGCAGCCAGCACATTTTCATTCAGGATAAATAAAGAGATTGGGGGGGAGCTTTGAGCGATTCGTAGAAGCGCTCCGCATATTTAGCGTGAGATCGCTTGGCCTGGAGGACCTGTGAACAGTTGAGCGTTGGGAATGGAAATGAAATATTCGGCTGAGAAAGGAGAAAGAGGAGACAGCTCTGTCGCTGCTGGGCCAGCGCTGCCAGGTACAGAAACGAAATGGGCTCGAAGCCGAACTGAACTAATTTGTCAGCACTACCATCTGTGCTTCTCTTGGCCTCCTTGGCCCGCAGACAGGCCTCGGCGGTTGACATCCTATCCCGGTTGAACTGCTTGGAAGATATGAGTGTTTCTCATGGTTTGGCCTGCAGACAGTTCGCTCCTGCCACCCACTTAGTGATCTCAGTAGCTGGACACGACGGCTTTTTGCCAATCCCCATACTCCACCATGCAAGGCTCTCTCTCTCGCTCTCCCTCCCTCACTTTTTTCCTCAAGATCACCCATTTTGAGCTTAGTTAAAACACATATGGTTGCTAGCCCAGGCATTAAACCACACTTCATGTTTTTATTCCTATTTGTATGACTAAATAAGTTCCTGCTAGGCCAGATGCCTTTTTATGCAACAACCAAAGGAATCTGACCTGAATTGACCTAAATTTACATTAATAAGCAAAGAAAAAAAAACACACACACAGAAAGAACCCATTTGTACTCACCCTGGCCTGTAATAAATAGTCCATTCATTTCATTTTGCTTTCACTGGGTTTACAGTGAGTCTGTCACCAACAAACCAACACACAAACACAAAGAGCTTGGTAACTGTTAAAGGGGAATTCTGTAGATTTTTAAAATCTTAATAATGAATTAAAAGTTGAGGGGTAAACACTGTCATTGAAAGTCATGTAGTGTGAAATGGTTCACTGTAGAGAAACCTCTCAACTCTGATTGCTTTACAATGGCGTTGATTGGAACTAGGGGTCACAATGTTTACAATGCAAGTATAGCAGTTTTAGCTGCAATTCCAAAACCACCAGTGATTTTACATGTTTTCTGAGGGTTTATATATGCTGGTGGTAATGGTAAAATAGCCAAATCTAAAACAAAGTTGCATTTCCTTAGGGACTATTTTGCTGCATAACTGCACACTGAAAGGATTTAAAGTATCATTATGTACAATTTGTACCTTCAAATAACAACTTAAAAAATCAAAGCGATGCTCCACTGATGTTTCATAAGGAGAATAGCATCTTTAATGCTGCTGTTCCGGGCTCTGCATCCTGCTAACTGCGCTGTTTAGGTTTGGAGAAGTGGGCTGGAAATGCTTGCCACGCCTTTGCAACCCTGTGTAACTCATATTCATGTAAAATCCAGAAGAAAATGAATGTAAGTGTGTATTTCTTGAGGGAGACGAGCAAATCCCACATGACTCTAGGGTCTAGATTCCATAAGCAAGAAATACTAAATCTTGCATAATGCTGCTTTAAAGGGGTTTAAAAGGCCAAAATCCTCTCAAATTTTGAAAAACAAAGTCTCAGGCATCATTTGTTATCATTTATTATTGTTATTTATTATTAGTAATACCTGTATTTGATGGAGCCTATAGAGGCTTTAATCTCTTTAATCTCCTTTCACCATCCCTGTAAACGATTCCAACTCCATTTCTCCAGAAAGGAGCATTTTCTATAACATCATGTTCATGGTCCTACCTTTTAGCTATGCTGAAATTTTGTAAAACTGGTGAAATTTCCCTTTGAGCTGTTCGGAATTAGAAGCTCGGGGTCCGGGCGATTATGTTGGTTTTGAACATACCCGTTAAAACTCTGAAAGCGCTGGTGATTAAGTGAGTTATTGAAAATAAATATTTGCTTTGCTTGGTGGTACGCATAGAGCTTTTTCTGTGCAACTTTTCCATTTGGCGAAGAAGCTGGAGGCACCACCCTGCACTGGAGAAAGCATGGGCTCTCTCTCTCTCTCTTTCTCTCTCTCTTAAACACACACATACAAACACACCAGTGCAGAAACCACAGGGGTGGTGAGCTCTAATCTGGAGCCATTAGCCCACTTTAAACACATTCCCCAAGTTATAGCCTGCTTCGCCAACCTCTCCAAAGCACACACAGTTCCTCTGCGCTCTTTTTCCCTTTCCCTTTCTCCAGTGGAAGAGCACATTACACAAAATCAAAGCACGCAGTTCAGAGTAAGAACGCTAATCTATGATCGAGTCTCATCAGTCCATGTGGTTGTATTGAGCGCTGTGGGATCCAGCATTCATACACTGAGAAGACTGATCAAAAGAGGCTGTAATTTTTTTACGCAATGTCAGAATGTGGAATCATGTATACTAATATGTCCCATATGTTTTATTGTATGTATATACTGACCTATTCCCCCTACATATACAAACAATTGCACACATCCCTTTCTATTAGTTTTCTAGTTATATTTGCAGGAGCACTAGTTTCTGACACACACAGTGTGCATAATCTGCACAGAAAAGACTTTTTAATAGAATGGAGATGCTCTGAAGCAGCCACTGCGGAGCCTAAGGTCATTATGGCTAATGCCAACCATCAGGTGGAAGGGTGTAAAGCCTGTGGAGAAGTGGAACTGTTTTCTCTGGAGTGATGTGATGTGATGTGATGTGATGTGATGTGAGTTGGAGTGGTGCTTTCAACCCAGAACTAATCGTCCATCACCGGTGCTTGACCTATCTAATGCTTTTGTGGCTTAATGCAATCAAATTCTCACAGCAAATGTCTAGTAGTCTTCTCTAGCAGCGGTTACTGCAGCAATAGGAGTGAGACTTTCTACTAAAACCCTTAATTGCAGAAGAAATGTTGGAGGTGATGAGCAGGTGTCTAAAAACTTATGGACAACATATAGAGTATGTCTCCCTCTCTCTAATGACAAAGGAAAAAGCAATATTAGGTGCTTTAGAGCTGCCTTGGATCTGATTTTACAATTTAGGGACTTTACTGGAAGGATGGAAGACTCTTCTTCTGAAAGATATTCCCTCATCTGGTGTTTTGATGATGGTGGTGGATAGCGATGTCTAACATCTGGTTGAGATCTGGTGGCTGTGCAGGCCACAATGTATGATTTGTACCCCTTCTCATACTCGTCAAACATTTCAGTGACCCCTCGTGTCCAGTGCATAGAGGCATGGTCAGCTTGGAAGAAACCATTGCCATAAGGAATTGACTTGCAGTGGGGTGGCACAGAGGCCTAGGAGGTAGTATGTGTGTGTGTGTGTGTGTCGCACAGCTCCAGGGGATTGGGCTTGTGGGTTTAATCATTTCTACGGGTCACTGCCTGATGGTGTTGTCCGGGTACTTCTTGCTGTGGTTTCCTCCTACCCCCAAAAACACACACATGGTAGATGAATGGCTACACTAAATTGCCCCTAGTTGTGACTGTGTGAATGAATAGATGTGTGTGTGTCTGTGGTAGACTCGCCCCCTAGTCCAGGGGGAAGTCCTGCCATGGGCCAAATGATTCTGGGTAGACTTAGGGGTTTTTGGGTAGAGGTGGGTAAGAAGACGGTGGGATGGCAGTGACCCCTAAAGGGAACAAGTGCACCCAAACCATGCCAGACCAAGACTCCCTCACTACAGGGGCCAGGCCCCAGCTTCCTGACATATTTAACGAATGCACAAACATCACATCTCCAACTTACTGATGATTTTCCTATAGATCAGTCTTTGAGATTCCTGCCCAAAGTCACTTAGATCTTTGTCATCTTGATCCAAAATCAGTCCATCATGGATCGGACTTATTCCATCACCTCCCACAGATGCAGACTGGGATGCAGACTGTGGAATTTGGAAGCTATGACAACACCTTAAAACCTTTCCGGTTTCCATGCAGAACATTGCCTAGAGCAGTGGTCCACAAACGTTCTGTAGCCAGGGACCCCTTTCTGGGTAATAGGCTTTTTTTCTATGAATACAATCCAGCTGTTCAGAATTTAGACCAATTATGTTGATTAGATGGAAGCTCGATGTCTTTTCTAGTGATGAGCAGCTTTTGGCTTTAGGGACCTGACGAGCTCCTAACAGTGTCCAGACTTTTCCATTTTTTTGCTGAAGTTTGTTTTGCTCGGTTTTGCATTTCAACAGATAGTTTTGTGTTGATGTTGTATTCAGGGCTCTCTGTTGGTTTGAGACAGATTACAGTTACAGTTCCATGTAGTCTCTTGACTACCCATTTCTTTTGGATCATGCTCAGGAAAAAAGAAGACCCCCTGGCTATGCTTCATGTCAGCGTATCATAGTCCCTCCTTCAGATAATCCTAATGCAATCACTTTGCAGGTAATCAGTGAATACATACTACTTTTAACCAACTGTCTAATATATCACACCGGACAGTGATCACAGACAGTGTCATGCACCACTGTTACCAGATTCACTTTATTTACATAATCTCACAACACATCACACACACACACACACACACACACACACACATATATATATATATATATATATATATATATATAGAGACATATTAAATGCCAACTGATTGAATGCTTAGCTATAAAGTTGCACCCATTGCTGACACAGATGTCTAGTCCCTGTACAGAAGTATTGCCAATAGGATCCTCTGGTGCAGGTAAACATGAACCCACTGGCACCATGCCTAATGCCAGGCCCCCATCACTGAGGTGTGGAGCAGTAGAACTCAGTTCTCTGGAATGATGAATTTGATTTGATGAATTGAATTTAAAGAATTGGGGAAGAGGTGGGGTGGTGATCATCCACCATCCTGAACTCACTAAAGCTCTTGTCGCTGACTGCAATCAAATCTTCACAGAAATGTTCAAGCTAAACACAGTTTCTCCAACAAAAGCAGGGTAGACTCTCGTATTACCCTTGATTGATTTCAGAACAATGAATGAGCAGGTGTCCCAATATTTTGTCTATATAGTGTTGTATATATATATACTTTTGTAATATGCTTTTGTAAATCGTGACATTGTAGATCACCAGTGATCACTGATTTTTTTCTCCTGAAAATGTACACACACCCCCTACACACACAAATCACCCTCATACTCATACAATCTGGAAGCATTACCGTGTTCCATGGGGACAGCCTCATAGCCCCCTGAATTCCCACTGCTGTGCTGTAGTACAGTCCATATCCTGCTCCCCATGGCCTTCAAACAGTCTTCCTATTGTGTGAGGCTTACACCCCTATACCTCACTCTGATTGCTCACTTACTGCGCTACAGACTGTGTGCACAACATCAGTTAAGCATTCTGACCGTGGCCCAGCCTGTGCCAAAGGTGGGTGTCTTAACTACTGCTGAGGCCAAGTGCAAGGTTTGGCATCACTGCTCCTAAATGCAGAACCTGTGCTGTTATTGTACATTGCTTTAAGTTGCCTGCTGGTGTCATATATATTCAGCTGCTGATCTAAACAAATGTACTCAAATGTACTTTCATCTGAATGGATTTTTATTTGACTTATTTATTTTTACTTAAATGGAATTTTACAGAAGTGAAGTTTATAGTTGCGGGTGTAAATGCTGACGATGCCAGAGTTACCCAAGGCCAGGAGCCCTATAAGGGAGCTTTTAGGGAGGTGACAGTGTTCTGTCAAACGGTGCTACCTTAGTGCATATATATATATATATATATATATATATATATATATATAGGTAATAATAGGTACACTGTTTACATTTATCAGTAGGTAGGATACTTTGATCATCATATCAAAGAATGCTTCCAGCAGAATTATAGGAAATATAGGAAAAATAGGAAAAGGACATTTGGATGGGTGGAACAACTCAATCGAGTAGCCACTCCCATATCAGTCATTTATTGGTCATTCTCAAAACCTTTCTGAGCAGTGGAGCTGTGTAATCTTTGGGCCTAATGTCTAAAAGTTGTAAGTGTAATCCCTAGCGATGCCAGAGTTACCCATGGGCTGAGCCCCATATGCTAGCTGGCGTGGCTGTCTATTAGATTGTGTAACAGCAGAATTAGCAGTTAGTGTTCTCCTCCAAGCATGCTGAGCTGTCCAGTTATGCTGCATTAGTGGGAGTGGCTCTATCACCTGAGAGCATTATCATGCAAAACACATGAAGACGCTTAAACCTGTGGTTCCGTGCATGCGCAGAGCCACTAATATCTAGGCAGAACTTATATTATTCTGTGTGAATCGGTCACAGGTTTTACAGACATATAAACCATGTGAAACTCGTCTGGTCCCGGGCTGTGGTCAGATAGAAGTATCTCATCAACAAAACTGTTCACTCACAGATGCTGCAAGAAACAGATATGGCAGTTAGGCCAAAAAACAGTTTACAGGTTTAGTGGGAATTGTCGTTTGTGCTCTCCTTTAAACAGTACCTCCTATTTGGTGCAGCAAATGATGCATGACTGTGTGCGGTACCACCGATAATCCCACTGAAACAGGGTGACCAAACAGGGGACAGGGGGTGACTGTAATAACACAGAGTATAGAGAAGCAAATGTCAAGATAAAATAAAAGTCAAATCCCAGACATTTTAGCCAATTTAGAAATTGTGTTCAATGTAGTCAATGGGGGAATGTCACGGAAAGAGGAAAGATGACCTGGTCATGATAAGAAAAAAGAATAGATAAAGAAAGGACAAGAAGTATCAAACAGTGAATAATGTGTATGCTTGCATGAGGCAGGTAGATGTTCTAATGTCAGATATATGTTTGAAAACGCTGTTCATACATTACTTAACTGGATCTTACTTTTTAAAATCTTTACAATTTGAATATCATCTTTCAGGTAGATCTGTTAAGCTCTTATGCTGAAGTATGAATTGCCCTACACAATGATGTGTAGGCTTACTGAAGCTTCAGAAGTGCTAGGACTAAATGCCTCCCTCCCATCAAAGGAGCAGAAAAGCCTTTCTCCTTTAAACAGTGCCACCTAATGGTCATACATATGATGGAAACAATGTCTAACAAATGTCTATTCACTTCTGAAACCACCTACCTGTAATTTCTTGTCTATAAAGGAGCTTGAAAGCTGACTGCAATCAGTTCTGTGATCTGCTAACATGATTTATGAAGAGGTTATGAGAAAGCTAAGCGAGGTCTTTTGTATTTTATCTATTCCAAAACCTAATGCCAATGCTGTTGATGATAATGTACGAGAAAATAATGTCACATTAAACAGTCACACAAATTATTCAAAGGCCCATTTCAGAGAGGCTGATTCAGTTTTTGACTGTGTGTTTTACATCATATATTGAGATCATTTACACATGAACATTCTGGCATCACATCCTCACCCTCTTCTATAGGGGAACCATAGAGAGCATCCTAAGCAGCTGCATCACTGCCTGGTTTGGGACCTGCACAGCCTCTGACCGCAAGTCCCTCCAACGCATTGTGAGGACAGCTGAGAAGATCATCGGAGCCTCTCTCCCCTCCGTCATGGACATTTACACCACCCGCTGCATCCGCAAAGCAACCAGCATTGTGGATGACTCCACCCACCCTTCACACAGACTGTTCTCCCTCCTGCCATCAGGAAGAAGGTACCGCAGCATCCGGTCCAACACGACCAGACTCTGCAATAGCTTCTTCCCCCAAGCCATCAGACTTCTCAACACAACTCAACTTCTGAACTGATATCTTTCTGGTACATGTACACTCTCCCTCTCACTCTCCCTCTCTCTCTCTTTCCAACCATTTACCCCAGATAACAGGGGAAGCATTTTTTGCACAAGCATTTGCACTAATAACTTTACTACCTCACTGGACTCTATTTATCGCACATTGCACAACTTGCACACTACAGTCATTATTTATTATTCTCTGTCTGTACTGTGTTGTGTTGTCTGTCCGCACTTGTTGTTTGTGTTGCACTTGTGTTTTGTATGCACTGTCTATGTTGCACCATGGTCCTGGAGGAACGTTGTTTCGTTTCACTGTGTACTCTGTATGTAGTTGAAATGACAATAAACCCACTTGACTTGACTTGACTTGACTTGACTTAAAGGAGAACTCATTAGAAATGATGTTAACTGTTAACTTAAGTAGAACGTTCAGAGAATGACTCCCCAAAATAAACATGCCGCCTGTTTGGACACCCCATGTGTTGCTGATGTTGTTGTTGTTGACGTGTAACTGAACAATTTCTCAACAGAAAACTTTTTTTTTTTTTTTTTTTTTTTTTTTAGGGTGCAATGTCTTATTTTCTAAAAAAAATAAAACAACACATATTCAATTTGTCATAAATTTCTAATTTAATTTTTAGTTACATATAGTAAATAAAGTTTATAGTAAATAAATATGTATCTTAAAATGTGCAGCAGTGAATTCTCCTTTGAGGGTGCATTATAAAATAAAAAAAGAGTTAATATCAGAGTAACATTTTGTGCGTGCTGTTATAGTAGCATTTTTAATTACTTAACTTAGCATAAATATGCATGAAGCAGGATATGACTCCTGATTTTTTACGCCTTATAATTGTTTTGCAGTCGTTTTTATTTGTATTTCAGACATTATTCAGTTGTGTTCATCATTTAATTGAGTTAATAACGCAGATTAGATACTATTAGATCCTCCATATGAACGGTCTAGATCTGGTACGTATTTAAACCGAACCAAACCCCGCTGTTCTCTCTCTCTGGTCCTGAACCGCCCGGGGAGCGTTCAGGTGAGGCGCGCTTCTCCAGCTAGAAATCCAGACAGTCCTGTCTGTGGCCATGAGCTTCAGGAATGTCCGGAGGACACTGATCTGAGATCAGTCCTCGGGTCTGGTTCATGAACTGTTTCACTGTAACCTGGGTTCATTAAGCTGATCCCGAATCAGCGCTGCACGTTAAGCTCCGCCTCCTTAACAGCGCTCAACCAATGACAGAAAACAACATCCGGTTAGTCGGAGAGAGCGGGAGGTTCAGGGGAAATGCCGACTTTTCACTCAGAGGAAGAGACAGCGGTCTGATTACTGCACTCACAGGTCTGTGGCTTAAATGGCGTAGGGTGTGTTTTGGGGATCTGTTTGTAAGGTAGGAACGAAGGACAGATCCAGATATTCAAATTTCACGGCTTAGATAGACATAATAATAATAATTATGATAATGGTGGCTAGCCTAGCTAGCTAGCTAACAGAGGATGACGTTGAGCCGTCAGCTCTGTTAGCCCTGACTTTTTAGCTTCAGTGAATTTATTAAAGCGGTTAAACGGGTGAAATATGTGCTATATGTGCTGCAAACATGAAAACTCGTCGTATTGCTTGACTTTACGTAGCTAGTTTTACGTTGTGACCATCTCACCATAATTATTAAACCTATACTAGTCAGCTGAGGAGGATGAGCAGAGTAGCCTATACACGTCTGCTTCAGTTAAAGTGTTGTTAGCTAGTTAACTTTGTGTGATAATGACACGAGTAGACCTGAAAGTACTACAGGAAACAACACGAGCAGAAGTACAAAAGAGCTAGCTAGTTTAAAAAAGAGCACTACTTAAGGAAGATCATAGGACCCTTGTGGTCTAAAATACACTGACCGGCCACTTCATCATTAAAACCCCCTCCTTGATTAGATCGGCTCCACTGATCATATAGGAGCACTGTGCAGTTCTATAAATACCGTCTGTAGTCCGTCTGTTTCTCTGCATACTTTGTTAACCTACTTTCAATGGTATTATTTGGATGGTGGGTCATTCTCAGCACTGCAGTGACACTGACCTGGTGTGTCAGTGTGTGTTGCGCTGGTACGAGTGGATCAGACTCACTGTTCAGTCTGTTAGACACTCCTCTAGTTGGTCCACCTTGTAGATGTAAAGTCAGAGGCTGGGACTGAAATGGCTCCTTATCAGTGTTATGTTGAACTTTTCAACCCGTTTAAACAATACTGCGCTCATACTCATAACCGTGATCATTTTTGCCACTATAAATGTGATGACATGGCTGTTTTTACACTTGTCCCAAAAACATTTGTCCGCACCAGGCCATGGCATTTCACCGTGCAGAACAGCCATACTGGCAAAAAGTCACATGACAAAATGAGCAAATCACACAACCTCACACACTGTGCCACTTTCACATCTGCAGCAGCCCACACCAGAGTCAGCCTGAAGCAACCCTCAGACCACCGGTTCAGGAGGACCAGAGATCGATGCTCTGGTCTGCTCCCAAGCTCCAAAAACGGCTTTCACACATGGTCAGATGTACTGAACTCGCAGAGCAAGCGGACCTGGTAAAGGGTGGGGGCGGTAGTTTAACTTTACACTTTAGGTGCCCATCTTAAGTGAAGTGCTTCAGTGTGAAATGTTAAAACAGCTCATTTTAAAGCTTAAAATGAAATATATCTATTGAACCATCAGCCAATCCTCAAGATTTTCTTTTGGTATTGGAACATAAAAGTGGTATTGTGCCGTCTCTCTACTAAATAATCTGTTAATCAGTCAAAAAAGCACATTATTATTAGTAGAGTATGCACAGTCTTTGATTAGCTGAATAAGGGGTGTGAGATGTGGGTGGAGATTAAATCTGCATGAAGCTAGATCTTCTGAAAGTGAGTTGCTGACCATTTACATTTACATTTAATGCGTTTAGCTGATGCTCTTATCCAGAGCTGGGCCAATGCAGTGTTGGGAGTCTTGCCCAAAGACTCTCATTGGTGTAGTGCAGCACAGTCACCCAGACCGGGAATGGAACCCCAGTCTCCCACGTGGTGTTATCCATGGCGCCACACCAAGGTGGGAATTCTGTGCTCTGCTGGGGTGATGAGTGCAAGGGTGTCCTTCTCTATGAATAAGGTGTTTTCTCTGTGAACAGATCAGTTCACCTGTTGCTGAACTCCCCAAAACCTTTAAACGAATATCCACAGAAGTAAAGTGTGAAACAGCGGCTCTCTGTGGCACACTGTAGATACTGCAGGTTAAAGGCATGTCGCCGTTAATCATTTGTGGGCATTTTAGCATTGCTATGTTTGTAATAAACACTTCTGTTAGTTATTTTGTTGGCTGTGCAGTTTTACACATGCTAAGAGAATGAAATGTTCATTAATCATTGCTGCATGCTTGCTTTGTTTGTACAGAAATGGGGAAAGCTGGACTGTAGGTGCAATAAGGCTTAACTTGCACTGTTTGTGAGTAAGATAATCAGTTGTAAATTGCCATGTTGCATAACTTTGCTAATTAATTTATTAAAAAAGTGCTTTTTTTCTTAGCAAATATTATTAAAGTAAGGCTAGACAATGGTATAGTACATTTTCTTACAGAGCTAGGAAGGTGATAAAGCTGTGACCTCTCCACCCCACCACCTCAGGACTAATTGTGGTCCTTGTAATAAAACTTGCAGTCAAGTACTGTTCAAAAAGTACTGACGATGTTGACAATATACCCTGACAAATGTATTTTTTCATCACATTCTATTGGGCCTATTGGGATTACTTGATATTTGTCATGACCAATATGAGCCGTAGATATGTATCAATTTCAGCATCACCTAAACGTTCTACTCCTCTGGAGATAAATAAATACATCATTGAATACCAGTTTGAAATGTTGGGCACATCTAAACATCTGTTAGTAGTTATTTTTTATTTCTTTTGTTTTTATATTAAACTTAATATTGAGTTGTTTCTAATTCCTCTGTCATGTGCCAATCGGACTATCTTACTCCCCTCTTGTGAAGTCGGAATTATGCATGTTATGTTATGTGCTTTGTATTTTTAGAGATGATGGATGCAGCGTCAGCTAATGTAACACTAATAACTTGCACTGCTCTAGCTGAGTAGTCAATTTACTGTATTTTATAGAACAATAAATAGCTCTGTTTTATAGCTGTTTTATAAATGACATAAACATAGATTACAGATACAAATAATCTGCACAAACATCCATTAACAGCAGCTAATTGATGCGACTCAACTTGGGATCTCTCCTGACATTTCCAAATAATTCCAAAGGCAGCATAGTTCACATCCAGTAGGTAGGATTGCAGCTAATGCAGCGCCAAAGGACAGCTAAACATAGCATTGCTTTCTGACAAACACCTGGTATCTCCAAAATGACTTCTTTAAAGGAGAAAGAATCCAGTCTCACTACTCACTACAATTTTTTTTGCTTAACTCTGGGCTTTAGGAGTAACTTATCATCACTTACTTGCAGTAAAACATGGTGGTAATCCTTATTTATGAGTGAGTAAACATGTAACTCACTATTTCCAGTGAATGTGGTGTTAAATATGACAGGGCTGACTATGAATGCTGCCTTTAGTCTTTTAAAGCACAAACGTTCCAAACGGCTGTGTTACCTAAATGATATTGTGCAATCAAATCACAGGTGTCGTTTTAGAAAACACCTCCACTTTCACCCAAACGTTGGCTGAAACTGTGTCTTATTGACTCGTCATCTCGAAGTGTTTGTTTGTGATTTTGGTTTAATGGTAAAAAAAAGAAAAGAAAAAAAAAAACAGCGGGTAATTACACGTCGCCTGAGCCATGGGGGCTTTCCAGCAGGGGTGATGGCAAGACATTAAACAAGTCGACATTACGAGGCAGTCATAAAAGCGGTCCCTTGTTGTGTCCTTCGCAGACCTGTCATTAGGCCTAAAAACAACAATTACCCACAAACGCCAGCTTCTGCACTTACCACTTTAGGGCCTCTTTCTTCACAGCCGTTCCCCTCTCACTAGTTTCAGATGTCCGGAGAGGATGTGAGAATCTTGCTTCGCGGCGGGACCTGACGACGTCGCCATCAGCTTCGCTGGGCTTTGTTAATTTGTCAGAAAGGCTTGTGTGCTGAGTTAGGAGGCTACTGGTAGTATAGTCCAGCAGATTTTATTGCACTGCCCAGTGCCGGGGTATTAAAAAGTCCCCCTTTTTATTTATTATTTTTTTTACTGCTCCACTAGTGAAATACAAGGTGATGACAAATTCAGAGAGCCCAGCTGGGCCACACATTTCCAACTCTTTTAATTCTCTGATTATGGCCCTTGTCACTTTAGACCCTGCATAAAGACATCATTCTTATAGTCCTCCTTCCCCAGCTTGTCTGTGGTGCTGGGTAATGACCTGTTGAAGTTAGCTGTGCTGTCGCTGAATGGCCTTTTGGAGAACCCATAACCCTTTGACCACAACTCTTGCTTGCACAAATGGAAGGAGACATCTGAGACCACACAGTGCACTGTGTTTTACTGGAAAATGACTGATCCATGTTTCATAGCCATATCACATCAAGTGAAGGGTAAATGTAGGTTGGGGATGCTCTTACTGTGAATTCGCAAAATTCAGAATTTTCATACAGTGGTGTCTCGGATTCAGTATTTTTTTTATATAGCACTAAATAAAAGTGCAATATTAGAAACTACATCTGTGCTTTACGCTGTCCTGATCTAACAAATTAGCCACAAGCTAACATGCTAAT
Source organism: Salminus brasiliensis (assembly GCF_030463535.1). NCBI lineage: Eukaryota > Metazoa > Chordata > Actinopteri > Characiformes > Bryconidae > Salminus > Salminus brasiliensis. Next base: position 16,719,882 of record NC_132883.1, on the reverse strand, counting down.
GATGAAAAACCAAGCTAATAATGCACTTTTTTTTATCACATCACTACCTCACTGTGTCTGTTGTCTTGTCTATTATAAAATAATATATTTGTGTGTGTATATGTGTCCCTCCACAGACTTTAAGCCATGGCTGCGCTTCCTGAGCTGCAGGTCTCCTTCTGGATGGACAAGGCAGTGACGTGGGGCCAGGCTACATCCCCCTCTATTCAGCTGGACGCAGGCAGACACCTGAACTCTCTGAGGAACTTCCTCCAGCAGCTCCTACAGGCACTGCAGTCCATGGTAATACAATGCTGTCTGTATTCTTAAAACATGTACAGTCACATCTCTAGTTGTAGTGCCATGTAGCTGTTTAAAAGAAAACAGCTAGTGACCTAATCTCTGTCCTTCTGACTGCTCGGTGAACACTGTATGAATGTGTTCAGTTCCACCAGCAGCTCACCTGATTTACTTTAATGGAGGACTCATAAGATAAAACTAGGCATTGGATGGTACAATTACAATGCTTTGCTTAGTTGTACATATTGTAATATTTGTGCCTTTTGAACAAATAAATGCTTACTGCCCAGATAAAGAGCTTTACAGGTCTCAGGGTACAAGAGGCATAATTCGGGCAGTACTGTACACTACTTTATCAGAACTTGAACAACTAGAGAGTCTCCTAATGTTTTCAAGTAGACAAAGCCTAGCTGTATGTTAAAGTGAAAAAGAACTCCCATCAGTCTTCAGCGTTAAGCCTACGATACGGTCCTTCAGCTGAGGGCCTCGAGCAGACTGCGACTGTACTCTGGAGACCGAGGCTCTAACAGAAGCCTCTCTGTGCTGCAGCAAGCAGGCCATTGGCATGGCTACAGTGTTGAGTTAGTGGGCTAATAGCCACAGAGGGACTGGCAGCGTTAACCTAATGTATCCCCGCATCAAGTGTTTGGATCAAAACTTGGACGAGGGATCAGATGGAGGGAGGGGGTGAGTCGGGGGGCTCTCTGAAGGTCCAGTGTTCGTGGAAAAAGTCCTGCCTCACACCGTCCATGTTCACCTTGAAAGGAGCCTTTTCTTTAGCCTGTAGCAGCTTAGCACCCCAGGAGCTCTCTCTGCTGCATGCATCCGTGTTGCCTCAGCGCCTGCCACTGAGAAAGGAAAGGAAAACAAGTTTGCCGTTGTCCGGCTTTCTAATTTCACCCGTTACAATGGGCACCTGCCAAGACGCAGTTATAACTCCCCCCACCTTCCCAATCCGCCACCACTTTGTTTTCATCACTCTCAGCATGGGTCAGCCCGACATGATTGGGTTGGGGATCTGTTAATTGGACTGAGAACCTCTTCCCGGCATCGGCTCGTAAAGACGGAGGCTGAATGATGCTGCTTTTGATGACTGAAATACTTTTCTAGTATAAATATATGTTCCAGTTTATGTCATTGTCCTCATTTGCATTCCTGGACTGAGTCTGTTGAATGTTTCTCTGCTGCCGACGAAGGACGCCCGTAAGCATTCCCCTCTTTTTCTCTAGCCCTCCACCACTCATCCCCCTCTCACCTTCACCTCAGTGGGTGCTGGCTGGCTGAGTGCCTGCGTCAATGAGCCTGAAGCAGGCAGTGAGGTTTCGTGACATAGAGAACCATGTGTGCTGTGTGTGTGAAAGAGAGTGCACATTTCATGTTTGCCGATTTGCTAATGTGCTTACATGACTTTTACTTACTTACCTACATGATTTTTTCTGCCTTATAGGAGCTGTGTGGGCTATGTGTACTGTAAGGATTATGTCAAAGATATGGCATGTCCATACTTTTATTATTTCTCCAATAAATACAGTTATAACTAAATAATACAATGTATGCTATATTTACTATATAGTTTACCATGTATACTATATAGTGTACCATATATACTACATTTATAACTATAAAACACCATATATTGTCATTGTCTAATGAAAAATATGGTTCATTTGCAGGAGAAGGCAAAACATTCTTAACTTTGAATGAAAGTCAATGCAAAATGAGTTTATTCAGAGTAATTTAGAGCATTTCTATTGGTCTATTCATCCAGAATTATTCACACTGTCTTCAGAGCAGCTACAGGGTTCAAAAAACTTAAAATGGACAGCAGCAATATGCTATATTTACTACATAGTATACAATATGTAATACGTTTATAACTATAAAATACTACATATAAAGTTTGTCTATTATATTTACTATATGTAGTACATTTATAACTGAAATGCCATATGCACTGTGGAATACTATACAGCTCAAAAGCCCAAAACCACCCTTCATTTATTGTCAGAAAGTGGGGGGGTGGGCGGGATGTCTGACGGAATTTAACAGTTCACTCTCTGGAAGGAGGCAGTCAATGTAACAAATAATAAATGATCAAATAATTAATAGAGAGAAAGTGTGACTAACCACCATACAAAACCAGGTAGATTAGGTCAAAAATCTGCTATTGAAAACAGGGCTTTTTATTTATAAATTTTCTGCATATCCCAATTCAATCACACGATAAAATATTGGCATGGCCCTTGTCTTCTAGTTGTCCTCCTTGCATTTCTTAAATTCAACTTTCTGTCCTTTTAATAACCTTTCAGTCCTTTCAATTCAAAACTCTTAACATTTATTAATGGTCTTTCATTCAGCCAGGCTTGAGTTTGTTCTGTGGTGAACCAGTTTCTCTGTCTTGATTCACAGTAGTTTAACATTAGTAATTGGTACAACCTTCACGACCGGTAAATAAATCAAGCACTTTTACACTGTATTGTGTGTTCTATCATTGCTGCCATGCAAAAACCTTGAATTTCCAAAATAGCAAACTTTACAAGAGAAGTAAAAATCTTTCATAATATAGTCAAGATGTAAAAATATTAATTTAAAGTCATTTAGGAGCTTTTCTATTGGTCCATTCATTCATTCGGACCAGCGGCCAGATTCAAAATAGCTCCAAAAAGGGGAAAAGGATGCAGGGTTTTGTGTGACCCTGACAATATTCTGTGATCTTTTTTTATGGGATATATGGGTGTACGGATTGATGAAATTATGTGAATTGGCAGGTTTTAGCCAGTCTTTTTAACACTGATTTCATCTTTCTCTGCCATAGCATTCAGGGCTTTTCTGCCTGTGTGCATTTTTATAAGCTCATGTTAATATTGCTGAACATTCTTTGAGGGTTTTATCATTCAGTTCACACACAAATCAGTCAGCGTTGTGCGCTGTATGCATATGTGTGTGTGTGCGTATATGTATGGAAGACGTGATTAAAAAAAGAGGCCCCTTTCCTTTGAATGGATTCCAATATACAGTAAATTAGCAGTGCACATCTTGAACTCATGCAGAAAGCTGCGATCCTGGAGATTCCTCCGTGTTGGTGAGCTGGTTTTCATTAATTACGTAACTGTCTTTAAAGAAGTGATCAGTGACTGACTCCGTCTGGCTCCGTGGGAATCGTTTTTTTTAAGCCTATCAAAAAGTCTTTTGTAGGCTGTAGGAATGCTGAGGGGAAATTGGGATTAATTGTTCATATTAGTTGTTGGTACGCGTCTTTTTCAGCTACGACAAAGCATATCGCAGCATCACAGGTCTCAGGTTTTTGGCAGTTCCAGTGTACAAGAGTACAGAGTACAAGAGAGCATAGTCTGACTGAGTGTGTAGATGGACACCTGTGTAGAAGCAGATTAGTGTCGCCTTTATCAACATGCAGTTGAAGATGATGTTGTATGGGCTTAACAAGAAGTGTGTGTGTGTGCTGTGTTTCAGAGCTCTACCACTGACGCCATGAAGAACCTTCCGTTTGTGGGCCAGTTCCTGGGAAGACTTTGCTGGAACCCATATGTTACTGCGGATGGTAAATTTACGACTCCCCTACTTGCTGGGGGTGTGTTTCCCATTTGGGACGAAGAAATGGGTCTGCAGGGGTTGGGTATTTGCACTCGTTTACCAATGAGCCCTGTAGCGGCCTGCTGGGCATTTGTTCTCTTTTCTACTCTTTCAGTGTCTCTCTCTCGCTCGCTCTTTTTCTCTCGCTCTTTCTGTCTCACACTCTCTTGTTCTCTCTCTTATCATGCTCTTTCTCTCGTGCTCTCTTTTTTATCACCCTCTTTCTCTGTTGCACTCTCTCACATGCTCTTGCTCTTTCACACGCGCACACTCTCCCTTTTGCTCGCTTGCACGCTTGTGCTCTCGCGTGCTTTCTCCCTCCTTCTTGCACTGTTGTGCACACTCTCATGTGCTCTCTCGCGCTCTCCCTCTTGCTCTTTTATTCTCTCTTGCACTGTCTTTCACACTTGTGCTCGTGGCCTCGTGTTGTCTATCTAAATCTTTCTCTATCTCTCTTTCTTTCTTGCGCTCTCTCGCATGCATTCACACTGATGCGCTATCCCTTATGCTCTCACTCTTTTGCTCTCTCATGCTTTCTCATGCCTGCTTTCTGTTGCTTTTGTGCGCACTCTCGCTTGCTTGCTCTGTCTCACGCTCTCTCTTTCTCTTTTGTGCTTTCTCTCTCTCTCTCATGCCCTTTTCTCTGCTCCTTGCATCTCTCCCCTCCAAGCTCCACATATTTCCCCTCTTTATTTACCTTATCACTCCAAACACACAGATATGCGCTGAGTGTTGAAATGACCGATCGTGTGTATGTTTATGTTCAGAAGAGCTGTATATCAGTGTCATGTCTGCAGCTTTTAAAATCCTCTTTCTGTTGTAACCCTTTGTATCGTTCAGGAGAATGCCGGCGGCTCTTGCTGCAGTGTGTGTGGCGGCTGTATAGTGCAGACCCCCATAATGCTGTGGAGCGCAAAGCCAATGAGTGGATACAGGTTCTGTAAACACACACACACACACACATCTTGGGTCTTAAGTATCCATATACTCAATAGGTCCCAAAATTTAGCATGATATTAAGGTCCAGTATCAGCAAAATTCATGCCAATATCATCAAGCCCTGATGATTAGTGCTGAATCGTACAGTGTAACAAAACTCTGACCAGAGGACAGAAGAAACACGTCCTGCTTTTAGGGACCTTTAGAGACTGCCAAAGTTACAGGCCTCATCTATAGCAGGGGTGGGCAACAGAGGCCCAGAGTCCAGCACAGTTTGCTGATTTCCCTGCTCCAACAGACTGACCAAACCTGGCAACTAACAGGCAAGTTGAATCAGGTGTGATTAAGCAGGAAGAGCACAAAACTCTGCAGAAATCTGGCCCTGCAGGATCCCACCCCAGATCTGTAGGACAAATATAAATGTGAACATGAAATATACATGAAATACATCCGTATTTCACCTCAACTTAACCTTAATAGTTTTCACACCAAACACCAAAAAACAAAGACTGGATCGGTATCAGCTGATACTCAGCATTAAAAGACCCAAAATAACCTAATCAGGACGTCCCTAGTCAGTATCACATGTGGAGTGTGTGATAACTAGTGTTTTAAAAAAACTATTTTAAATAATAATTTAAATAAATAAATATTTTTAATTTAAAAATACCACCTTCCTCTTTAGTGATGTAAGGGTTCAGTGTTTGGAGGTGAGAGGTTAAACACTCTGCTTTCAAACTGTCAGAAGTTTCTAATTTGTATGTATCATTCAAGTAAAAAAAGATCCAGGGGGAAAAGAAGTGGAGAACTTCAAGTTCACACAGATGGTTTACCCTAAGCTAGCCCTCATAGAGCCCTTCACATTTTTGCCAGATTAAAACGTGTGAGTATTCTTTTGATTTTTTTTTTTTCTTCATCTAATAAAACATTGCGCTAATTAAAGCAGGCCTTTTAAACTAATCTTTTAATTTGCCAGATGTTTCTTGACCTATAGAAAGGAAGTGGAGACAGAGGGGTGTGTGGATGCTCTGTGAGGGGCTCTGTCCTGCCGTTAGCTAACCAGCTCTTGTGCCGCAGCAGGTAGCGTGAGGAGAAAAAAGGCCAGGGGGGCGTGAAGGGGAGAAGGGTAAATATGCAGGACTAGCCGTGTGTTGGTTGAATGGTACATGCAAAGAGCCGTTCTGGTAATTGAACTCTGGAGCTTGTCTGCTGTTGAGTGCTTGAGTGAGTAAGGACCAAACACGCACGTTTGTACTGATCTAGCTGATGCCGCTGCCTTTGCGGTCGCTGGTCATGTTTATTTTCCCCTCTTTAACATTGTCTCTGAGGCAGACAATTACAAGTCCGGGAGAAGAACACAGAGCCCAAGTCCTCCAGTTAAGATATGTGGTGTATTCTGTGGCCACAAGTCATCTCTCAGATATGTCTCGCAACCTCATGGCTCTCTCAGATTAGACCAAATGATTGGTGTTTTGTTCCTGTTGTTGTGCTTTCTTTAGCAAAACTGCTTCCAGAAAGTATCTGAGAGGTTCCATGAAGTGGAGCAGTAGAGGAAACCAATCTCTGTAGTAAGCGTAGTTGTGCAATTTTAGCAAAAAGGCTATCAAAACTTTCCAAGTAATGACATGTAACAATACCAGATCCATTTTTGGTGGTACAGTTGTGGTCGGATGTTTACCTACACTCATCATGGACATGAACATCATACCATTTTTGGGCTTTTAGTTGAATTCTTTTTCTGGGGTAGAATGACTGTACAAAACACATACAAGTTGTTTTCTTTCTAAGTACATTTTTTTGTCTAAATGTTTACCTTTTTCTTCCAATTTGGTACCGCCAGTTACCGCACCCATTCATAAGTGTGGGCAACTTGGTACTTGAAAATGTATTTGGTCTCTTAACTCCCTGCTAGCAATCATGATGGACTACAGCTGGTAGCTTCTCTGTGCCCTCATAAAATGGGTTTGCACTCATTGGCCTGGCCATCACACGGTACACTGGAAAAGACCAAGACGCTCAGTCCAGAGCTGAGAAGCATGAGTCAGGAATGCCTTTTTAGCTATTTCTGAACAACTGCAGATCACTAGTTCAAACAGAAGTTGTTTAGTGTCTGGGAGGTGGATGTCCTCTTCAGCTGAGAAGAAATCACTTAGGATGGTCAAGAACAACCCAAGAACCACCAAGACCCAAGCCTGCCACGCACTAGAAGATGCTGGAACACCAGTAAAACTGTCTACACTCAAGCGAGTTTTACATCAACATGGACTGAGAAAATGCAGAGAAAGAAGCCCCTGCCCCGAAATCGACACATTGACCATTTGGACAAACCTTCTGGAGGGAAGTATTATGGGGAGATGAGGCCCAGATGTTTGCAGGAGTTTACCTTGGAGTTTAAACACGGACACATTGATCCATTAAACTTACTTCACATCTCAAATGCCCAGTGTCTGTGTTTTGGGGCAAATGTAATGGCAATGAATGGCACCCATGCAAAGATATACAGTGGGGAGAACAAGTATTTGATACACTGCTGATTTTTCAGGTTTTCCCACTTGCAAAGCATGTAGAAGACTGTAATTTTTATCATAGGTACTCTTCAACTGTGAGTGATGGAATCTAAAACAAAAATCCAGAAAAATACATTGTATGATTTTTAAATAATTAATTTCCATTTTATTGTGGGAAATAAGTATTTGATCATCTATCAACCAGTAAGAATTTTGGCTCTCACAGACATGTTACTTCTTCTTTAAGAAGCCCTCCTGTTCTCCACTCATTACCTGTATTAACTGCACCTGTTTGAACTCGTTACCTGTATAAAAGACACCTGTCCACACACTCAATCAGTCAGACTCCAGCATCTCCACAATGCCCAAGACCAGAGAGCTTTGTAAGGACATCAGGGATAAAATTGTAGACCTGCACAAGGCTGGGATGGGCTACAGGACAATAGGCAAGCAGCTTGGTGAGAAGGCAACAACTGTTGGTGCAATTATTAGAAAATGGAAGAAATGCAAAATAACGGATAATCTCCCTCGGTCTGGGGCGCCATGCAAGATCTCACCTCGTGGAGCATCCATAATCTTGAGGAAGGTGAGGAATGAGCCCAGAATTACACGGCAGGACCTGGTCAATGACCTGAATAGAGCTGGGACCACAGTCTCAAAGAAAACAATCAGTAACACTCTACGCCGTCAAGGATTAAAATCCTGCAGTGCACGCAAGGTGCCCTTCCTCAAGCCAACGCATGTCAAAGCCCGTCTGAAGTTTGCAAATGACCATCTGAATGATCCAGAGGAGGAATGGGAGAAGGTCATGTGGTCTGATGAGACAAAAATAGAACTTTTTGGTTTAAACTCCACTCGTCATATTTGGAGGAAGAAGAATGATGAGTACAACCCCAAGAACACCATCCCAACCGTGAAGCATGGCGGTGGAAACATCATTCTTTGGGGATGCTTTTCTGCAAAGGGGACAGGACGACTGCACCGTATTGTGGGAAGGATGGATGGGGCCATGTATCGTGAGATTTTGGCCAACAACCTCCTTCCCTCAGTAAGAGCACTGAAGATGGGTCGTGGCTGGGTCTTCCAGCATGATAACGACCCAAAACACACAGCCAGGGCAACTAAAGAGTGGCTCCGTAGGAAACATCTTAAGGTCCTGGAGTGGCCTAGCCAGTCTCCAGACCTGAATCCAATAGAAAATCTTTGGAGGGAGCTTAAAGTCCGTGTGGCCCAGCGACAGCCACGAAACCTGAAGTCTCTGGAGGAGATCTGTATGGAGGAGTGGGCCAAAATCCCTGCTGCAGTGTGTGCAAACCTTGTCAAGAACTACAGGAAACGTCTCATCTCTGTAATTGCAAACAAAGGTTTCTGTACCAAATATTAAGTTTCTTTTTCTGGTGTATCAAATACTTATTTCCCACAATAAAATGGAAATTAATTATTTAAAAATCATACAATGTATTTTTCTGGATTTTTGTTTTAGATTCCATCACTCACAGTTGAAGAGTACCTATGATAAAAATTACAGTCTTCTACATGCTTTGCAAGTGGGAAAACCTGAAAAATCAGCAGTGTATCAAATACTTGTTCTCCCCACTGTATAACTATTGCCTTCTCCAAAGACCTATTGGAGAACCTCTGTTTAATGAAAAATGCTTGTGCCTCCTTTTTTTCCCTCAAAGCTCACACATCTAACGGCATCATCCTCTCATGGGAGGGGCATCGTTCATGAGGTTTCACTGCTATCATCCCACTGGATGCTTTCTCTCTCTCTTCCTCTTGTAACGCTCGCGTGTAAACGAGCAGCCTTGTCAGAGGGGAGACCAGTCGAGTCATGTCTGGGAGAGTAAAGCATTAGTTGTCTTCTTCATGTGGGTGGCTGAGCCTGAAAAAGAGGAGGGGTGGGGCGCCAGGCTGTTCTGACCAGATCCGCAGCCTGAAGTCCTGTTATTAAAGACCTCACTGCCCGCTTCCCCACCATCTTCCACTCTCTGCCTCCCCAGCCTGGCTCGTCCGCTCCTCCACATCAGAGGCAGCCCCACGTTTGATGAGATTCCCTTTCTCTCCCTTTCTGACTCTCCTCCCGCTCGTCCCCTCCACACACACGCGGTCCCCCCAGGGTCCTGGCAGTGTTTGTCAGTGTGGAGGAGGGTCCTGTTGGGTTGAGCAGTAATGACTGTCACCAGCCTTGCCTCTGTCTCTTTCCCACTTTTGTTCCATCTGTTTCTCTTTGTCTCTTTCTCTGTCCCTGCCTTTTTTCTGTTCCTCTCTTTCTCGCTCTCCTTCTTTTTCTCTGGGTTTCTGTTTTTCTCATTTTCTCTCTCTCTTTCTTAGTTTCTCCATTTCTCATTTTCTCTCTTTTCTTTTTCTTTTTCTTTCTGTTTCTTCTTCTCACTTTTTTCTTTTCTCTTTTACTTTCTCTCTCCCTCTTGCTTTGTTTCTCCCTTTTTACCATTTCTCTTTTTCTTATTTTCTTTCTCTTTCTCTCTCTTTTTCTCAGTGTTCCTCTTTCTCCTTTTTCTTTCTCTTTCTCTGTTTTTCTTTCTCACTTTTTACATTTCTCTTTTACTTTCTCTCTCCCCCTTTCTTTCTTTTTTTTATCCCTTTCACCATTTCTCTTTTTCTTTCTCTTTTTCTCTCTGTTTCTTTCTCCTTTTCTTTTTCTTTCCCTTTTCTCTGTTTCTCTTTCTCACCTTTTTCTTTTCTCTTTTACTTTCTCTCTCCCTTGCTCTGGCTTTTTCTTTCTCTTATTCTCTGTTTCTCTCTTTCTTTTCTTTAGCTTGTCTCTTTCTCTGTATTTCTCTCGCTTTCTTTTGTCTTTTCCTTTTTCTCCATTTCTCTACTGCGCTCTCTCTCTGTGACTGGTTCTATCCTTGTCTTTTTTTTATTATTATTATTATTAATTCTATCACTTCAGAATAATAATAATAATAATAATAATAATAATGTGAATAATAATGTGAAAGTCAAGTTACATTTGTATATGGCCTTTCACAATCCCAAGGTCGTAAAGAAAGGAATCATTAAAGTAAACAAACAAAAACACTAAAAAAGGACGTAAGTATGGTAAAGAGAAAGGTCTTCATGTGCAGTTGATGGGCACTAGTACAGGTTACACAGCGTTGGAGGAATACATTGCACTTAAACATTCTACATTATCCCAAAATGATGTGCACCCCACCCCCCGGTTATGTAGATTTTTTTCTTTTATTCTTTCTTTCTTGCTCACTCTCTCACACTCGTTTTCTTCCTCCCTTACACTCCTCCTTTCAGCAGCATGCTATTATTCTTGTTATTTAAAGTTTAAGTCCAGTTTTGGATTCAGGTATATCTTTCATGTCTTAGACCAGTCTAAATGGTTACATTGTTATGCTGTAAAAGAATTACCATGGAAGATTCAACGCCCCCCCTCCCAATCTTCACCTCACATTTTTCAGAAAAAGCCACCATTCCATTCCTGTGTGCTCCACCCGCAGCCTAGCTTGGAGCTACGCAGTGTTTTTGCACTTCAGATGGTTGTAATTGAGCCAGTTGGGTCTGTGGAAGACATCTTAGCATACTATAAACCTAAAGAAACCACACAGCCCCACCACAGGCAGCCATGTTTTCCTCCTAGCCTTTAGGCTTTTGCAGAGGGAGTCTCAGGTCTTTGCATGCTGTGTGTTGCTGAGAATGATTCTGCCTAAAGGACAGTTTTGTTGTTGAATGTCTTACTGTTTTTTGTGCTTGTCATGCAATGTCTATGTGCAGATTTGACTTTTTTATGAAACTGAAACGCTTGATTTTTCAGCTTCTACGAGTGTGTACAAGTATATCACACTGGGGGCTAGAACACCAGAACTCATTTTCATTGGACAAGTGAAGAGCTGGCACAACAATTGACTGTTAAATGTCTGTGTTAAACAGAATTTACTGTGCCACCTAACATCAGAGGAAGAAGGCAGTGTGGTATATGCCCTGAAAAAGCACTCTGGCTCCATACCCCAACAGTATTATTCAGAGACCTTTAAAAAGGTAATGGCCGACCGTGCTGGTCTTTATTCACTTCAGTTCTTAAACAAATATGTATTTCCTTTAGTCCTGTGAATATCAGAAAGGTATATGTTTCTCTTCTGTAGATGGTGGCTTTACTGACAGAGGAGGTCAGTAGGAATCATATCACTTCAGCAAACTCTTCAGAAAGGTTTGTAGCAACAACGGTTAGTTACCACACTCATTCTCTCTGACAGCAGGTTAGAACAACCAGAAAGTACCCGATGTAAAATAATAGTGACAAATCTAATTTACACAGTTTTCCCCTTTTTCCTAGATCTAGCCAGTCAGCCAAGACATATTTGGGGGTTGCTTTTGCACTGAAGCTGCGAGGCTAATGTACAAGTAACAAGTAATCGAAGCCTATACCCCAGCAGTTAGCATCATGCAAACTATGTGCCTAAACCACAACACCTATGCTTAACCAGTCTCAAATACACTAGACTGGAGTCTGTCTGTGGAGAGCCTGGCCACTTCCTAGTTCCCCTAGTTCAGGTGACCTGAAATGAAAATGATCAAACATTTATAAGCTATGATTTTGCTCATGTACTTCATACTAACCCGTTCTTTTTGGAGCGCCATCTAGTGTCTGACACACCTGGCAGACATTATCAAGTGGTAATTCTCCTCTTTACAAGGTCTCTGGTGTGACACACTGTGACCTATAGGGATGGACAAAAACACAGAATGAAGTAGATTAGGAAGTCCATTTGAGATCACATAACCACTTGTAATATCAGAAGTGTGTCACGACTGTGCACTTTTTTGTGTACACAGGCTTCTATTACTTGATAGTAGTGGGAAAGGCATAGCGATAAAGTTTCAGACTGCCTCTCATAGCTCAGTGCAAAACTAGTGAAACACTCAGTAATGTAAATTACCATCATTACCAGATGAGTAAAGAATTTATTTTAGCATGAGTCTAATTAATTTTTTACAAACATTTTCACGCACATACTTCTGCAACATATAGTTAAATAAATTTATGTCCCAAAAAATTATGTTGCCATTTTATGCTGATTAAAAACTGGTGCGCCCTCGAGAGGTTGAAAATTCAGTTCTCCTGCATCTGTAGTTCTGCCTCTATTGTTGATGAACTAAAGGGGCAATTATTCCCTCTATTACGTAGTAGTGGGTGGCAACGTTCCAAATGCTGACGCCCCCATTGGGCTCATAGCTGAAAGGGGCAGGGATTTGCTGCACTATATCTACATGAATGTTAGAGCTACGGAAAGCCATCATAAGCTCCCTTCACAAAAAATGAGTCCGTACATTCAGACTTTTGCTTTAATATATGATCGGGCTTCGAATACCTGTGGGGTGTGCAACGGGGTTCACAGATTTGGAAGAGGGGGTACAGTGCAGTGGCGGGCCCGTATATTGTTTGAAAAATGGGTTGCAGACATTAATTGTTGTCAAAAAGGAGTGATTGCATTTGGGCGGGCCAAGGGCATAGTGTAAAAGACGTTGCTGAATTTTCAGGTGCATCGAGGCATACGGTCATACGGGTCTACCAGCTGTGGCAAAATCCTAGTGTACAGGAAATTCTCCTCAGAATTGTGTCCAAAAGTTGAGACTGATGGACAGGGGCCGCTGGTGTGTGTGACTGCTTGTGAATGAAAACCTCTTTGCCTCCAGGCAAGAATTCAGAAGCAGTTTCTGATAGAGCTCTCCACAGGGAACTGCACACCATCAGCATATGGAGCAGAGTGGTACGCAAGAGACCTTTGTGTACTTTTGCTCAAGAATGACGAGAATAATGAGAATTTCCTGTAGACTAGGATTTTTGCCACTGCTGGTAGACTGGTATGGCCACACGCTTTGATACACCTGCAGATTCAGCTACTTCCTTCACACTGTGGCCTTTGGCATGCCCAAATGCAAACATTCCTTTTTGCCAATCGTTACCATCTGCTCTGCAGCCGGTTTTCCACACATTGAACGAGACATTCTCTACACTGTACCACCTCTTCTCAGTCTATGAGAAGAGTACTTGTGCAACGCCATCTGCAGGAGCCTGAAATTACTACCACCTTAAACACTCAAGGTGACTAATTCTTTGTCTGGGGAGCTTGTTAGGTAATACTGGCGAATAGTTGGTTAGAAGGATGAATTGCTTTGCCATGCTTTAAAAAAAGTCCATACAGTCTGGTGCTGTTTTTGGTGTGTCACTGGACTCTTAATACTGGATCTGGTCAGATTGTTTGTCAGTATTTATTCTTTCAGTTCAGACAGATGAGGGGAAAAAGGATTCCAAGACTGCAGGGCTAATGTGTTCCAATTTCAGTTGATCTTGACCTGAAATGCTGTGAAATTGTAAGCCAAAATCATGAAGCACAACTGTCACAAAACAATGTAGGCAACACATCAGTAACCATTCTGTGTAATTAGCATTAAACCCTGCAGGCATATGGTTCTTATCAGCTCCATTGTGAATACATCTGAATTGGCGGGTTTCTCAAGAACTGTGCTTTTCACATCAAACCACTCCATCATCATGTTTTTCTATAAACTGCCTTAATTATTGAATTATACAGAATTTGTCTTTAAACATTCAAATGATGCTTGTCAGTGCTCACTTTAATAATCCTTTTTAAGATCATGGTAAGTAATCTTATTTACATATAACTGTGACTCTAGCATACTAGTGTTGTGCATACATTATGTCTCCTTTATTGTCATATGTAAATTCTGAATTCCTAAATGGTCATTTATTGCAGGTGCTCCTGCGACCATCTCTATGCGGTGTCAGTAGCTTGTGTCCCCTTGGTCACGTGTCCCTTGGCGGCTCCTCTCGTTGGCGCTTTGCTGAAGCGTCCCGTTTCTTGTGGCTGTTCTCATCTCAGTAAGGAGTTCATAGATGCAGTGAGCTCAGCATGGCTCAGGTACAGATTGAGACGATCAGTTGTTGTCTTTGTTTTATCAAAAGCTATAATAAATCATACGTAGGACCACAGCACACCATTGCATCACAGTATAGCACTATAGCAGTGTAGCATTATATCCTCCTCGAGTTTATTGCATAAAAATAATGATAATTAGGAAGTGACATTATTTCAAATTCTTGATGCCTTAAATTCCCAGGACCCTCCAACGTGTGGTAAAAATGCTCAGATACAGTTTTACAAGCCTATTTTGACTCAAGAATGAAACGCACCGTTTTGCCTTTTATGATGGGCTTGGAGGGGGGGTATGGAACTCTGCTATTTTTTTTTATATATATGTAACTAGCATGACCCACAGTCTCATTGTCTAGCCTAGCTTAGTTTTGCTTATAACAGTAATAGGAACAAGTATTGTAATTATTCCTGGGTCCTGCTGGGTAGTATTTCTGTCCTTGCTGGGACAGTCCCTTAGCAATGTGGTATCCCTTTTCCATGCTCTGTGTCACAGAACGCCCCCCCCCCCCACCCAACTTCCTTCCAACTGCCACCTTTTGGTCGCTTGTCTTGCCCTTGCGGATACCTGCAGAACTGCTTGCTCTGCATTGCATCTTTGCTGGTCAGCCTAGTATTAGCTTTTGGTATTTTTAGCATTGCTTCCATGTTCTCCGAAAGTATATTTTGTGTTTAAAGCTCAAAAACCTTTCATTAATATACTGGGGTTTGTAAACTCTGTTTTGGTCATGCTGTTGTTGTTTTGTTTTTTTTACAGTAAACAGGGTTTACAGTATGTCACCACCGTGCACCAAACTCTTACTATTCGACTACGCAAGATCCTTTCCATGTAATTACTGCATGATAGGTCTGAGGGTGTAATAAGGACGTGCCAGGCCTACAATCTAATATGCCTTATCTGGTGTTATTTGCTCTGTTTTACAGTAAGAAGCTGGTGATGGAAGACTTGGCTGTAATTGCCCTGTGGTGTCAAAGCTTGTCTAGCCTGGAGAGGGCAATACTGAGTCTGCTGGAGTCCGTTCTTGCTGATCAAGGGTCAGTGATTCATAGTCTGGAGACAACGGTCACTGACTCTTTACTGGTGAGTGAGTACGCTCTCATCCACTGACGAGTGCCACTCACTTTTGGAGGATTCAAATTCTAGGTCTGATTCTAAATTCTGCCTGTTGAACATGTTTCTGTCCAGTTGTTGTAAACCTCTGTGAAGTCGCCCACCTCTTATAAACAGCGCGGCTGTCCTATTAACACACTGTCAAACATTGTCCGACCTAATCTGTTTGGATGACTTTTGGATTACAGGAAATGAACAAATTGTGTTCTTTGGTGCTGAGTGAGCTTGATGTGGTTATTTTTGATCGAAGCAGGCAAGTCATAATATTTACAGCGATTACTAATGTGTTTCCAGTGGGAATGTGGAAGGTAGGTAACCAAACGACTGGCTCATCAGCGGAGGAATGTGCTCTAGTCGCATTCCTGCCTTCCTACTGAGATTTGAAAATGATGGTCCGCTGACGATGCGCTGCATAGCTTACAGTTTACATGATGCACCGTCATTCCTAGGCCACACATTCAGTACGCTCTCCTGGCTTTGGAGCTGCTGCTGTCAGGGCATTATTTGTTTCTCCTCTCCTGGGACCTTTACGTTGATATTTAGAACAGGCAGCGGTGGAAAGAACGCAGTGTAGGTACAGAGTCTGTTTAGATGTCCCATTAATGAACGGGTTGAAATCAGCCCCTCGTTTATCTCCCTGCTAAACATTGGCTTCTTCATCTGCTGCACGTATGTTTGGCGGTCCAGGGCCCACTCGACAGACCTAGGCCAGTTTGCCAGCGCTTTGCTCTCTTGCACTGCCTTTTCACTCTTGCGAGCAAGTTGTTTAATCTGCAGTGAAAAATGATGGAAACGGCAAATTCATTTTGCGTCCCCGTTTCAGCACGCAGCCCCCACCTCAGAGTTTACATCCAATAACCATAAACAGCACCTCCCTGCATCCCCACTGCCAAAACAGGATGTTTTGTCCATGCTGTAATTGACCCTCCCTGAAGTGCTGGGAGAAGGTATGGAAGGGGCACTAAAAGCGCATCTGGTTTCACTAGGGAGAAAAAAACGAAGAAGAAAAAAAGACGCTCGCTCATGCCTCTATATTAATCACTTTTGATCTCCCCTTTGCTGAGCTTAAGTAACAAGAGGAAGCTTTAATTAACAGCTTTGAAGTTGAAGTTTAAGGCTGCTGTGCTTCTTTAATAGCTAATCTTTGATTTAAGATCACCAGCTGCCAATGCTGTTTCTGTCATTCTGTTTAGGGCCAGCTCTGTATCATTAGATAGATCTCACCTACTGCCTGCTTTATTGCTGGACGCACTGAATGCAGGAGGAAGCACACTGATAAATACACACAAATGAGTGCTTCGGTTTAACTGTGGTATGTTATTTATTATACCACATACCACATTATTGTACCACAGTCCGACCTGGCAGTTAGAGTGGCTGAAAGGAACTCTGTGGGTGTCTGTGTTTCCCGGGTGTCTGTGTTTAGCGGCACTCCAATCTCAATGAATATCATGCTGCCCGATTTTCCTGTAACCTAGCAATGATCACCAGCCCTTGCATAAGAAAGTAACAGCAAAGCGTAGCATTGTTTAACATTAAAGTAAGAAGCCGTTTAAGAAAGAACTATAACACTATGTCTGATAACCGAGAATTGTGT
Organism: Salminus brasiliensis; assembly: GCF_030463535.1. Taxonomy (NCBI): domain Eukaryota; kingdom Metazoa; phylum Chordata; class Actinopteri; order Characiformes; family Bryconidae; genus Salminus; species Salminus brasiliensis. The sequence continues at coordinate 16,702,929 of NC_132883.1, read as the reverse complement.
TTGCAATTTTTTTTTAAGATTTTAACCTAAATGAGAGTTTGCAGGGAAATTGTCTTGGTCACACAAAAACCTCCCAATTTGACATAATTTGAATCTGACTGCTCATGATAAGTGAATCAGTAGAAATGCTCCAAAATAGACTAAAATAAAATGAAGTCTCTTTACATTGACTTCCATGTTATTCTCCTGAAAGGTGCCATTTACAACAGGTATACCATTCTTTAATGGGGGTTCATATGTTCATATGTTGTGCAGTGTTTAAAGGACTTACATGCCACTGCCTTTTCCGTTTGTGAGCCAGTTTCAGCAGAAGCTCCTCTTCTTCACTGATCAACAACATTTGCCTTCCAAATAGCGCCATGGTGTTTGACAGTGTGTGATACAATATAAAGTCAAAATTGAATCCTGGTGGGTAGATCTCTCTCTCTCTCTCTCTCTCTTTCTCTCTCTCTCTCGCTCTCTCTCGCTCTCGCTCTCTCTCGCCCCACATCTAAAAAAGGAAAATTGAGTAAAAATAAAAGACGTTGTCGCCACTCGCCAGGGATGGTGGTGCAAGAAGTGTGAACATCGAGGAATGCGGACGCGGTGGCATGCACCAACCTCCACATCTGCAGTAGATATAAGCCCTGTGACTTCAGAGTTTAAGCCAGGGATGCTAGCTAGGGCTGGCATAACAGAACTGGCAGTTGGTGCTCTTCTCCAAGCATGTTCAGCTGTCCAACGACGCGTTGGAAGCACTTCGAAAAGATGTGGTTCGGTCATTTCATGTGACTTGGAGGAAGTGTCTGCTAGCCTTTACTCTTAAAATAGAGAGAAATTGGGATTACAAAACATCTACATAATCACTCTGAATCCAATGGAATTATGAATTATGTTTATTATTACACCTCTAGTGGCGCTTAAATGTGTGCAAAATGAAGCTGTTTAAAGAAGTTCTAGTATAATTATTCTTGTAGTTCTCTTATGAATTATATGGACATCAGGTGTGTTGTGGCTACTGTCATCATATTAATCATATTAAATTTTATAAAAAAAATTTCAAGCTATATTTTTGTTACAGAATCAGATTAAATGGCTAGTTGTTAGCTCTGATATCCAGTCCAGCATATTCCTCTGGTATTCACCCAATATTGATCCTGAGTATGTGCCAAGTGCCATGTCTTGTTGTTGCTGTTCTGGAATTTGAGTAAAATGCATGCTGCCACAAATGAGGCTGATGTTCATTAGGCTTACAGAAGTTACCATTTTTATTGCAGTTTTTTCATTACCACACATAGTCACGGTCAGTTTTGATCATGCCTCTGTATTACAGCTGTAGCATTTCTCCTCACTCTTAGAGGGGATCAAATAGAGCGTCTGGTGTTTGTAGCTGAAACGTTTCTCTTTTTATTGGAGCAGCAAATTGGCGGCTCTTGGCAGGCGTCGAAGAGCTGGGCTTACGGGAATATCTGAGATGCTTCTTGTTGGTTTTGGGGGTTGAAGGGAGTTGGTGCGTGCGTGCGTGTGTGAATTTGTATAGACTGCATGACCATGCTAGACCATGTTCGACAGCATGACATGGTAGATAAGATTTCTTTAATGGAAAGTGCAGGATAATGAGGCCTATCTCTATTGAATACATGCACATATATATGCATGTACATACACACACACACACACACACACACACACACATGCACTTACTCTCTTTGGAACAAAGACAGAGGGGGGGGGCACACATGGGCCCTTTTCTGGGGCATGATGTTCTGAGTGCGTGTGAATGGCTTTGTGTTGTTTTACTGCATTCCTGGCCCATATGACTGATGCGAGAATGGCAGTATATTAATTAGCCTAAGCCTGTTTTCCTATTAAAAATATGAGCAATCGCGCAGCGTCAGGCACGCATGTACAGTACAGCTGCTTGGGTATATATTGTCTCCTTTAAACTTGTAGAATTTAAAACAGATGATACACTGCACAATAGAGCTGTGTGTTTAAAAGGTTACAAAAAAAACCCTGGCTGCTAATCTAACAACAGCAGCTCATGTGAGAAGATCAGTGGAAGGAATTCAACAGCTTGTAGTCCTCTGCAGTGTCTCAACATTGCCCTCTAGTGGTCAGTAAGGGCACATACGAGACGTTGGGTCTAACACGTTAACGGTGGTGTTTTTTTCTTTCAGCCCAAAGCATCAGCGCTGCACTGCCACCTCTCTCTTGTAGTAAATGATGTTTTCAGGTGGGTGCCAAAGTCTATTCATGTTGGCAGTTTCTTTAAGTTATTTCTGTGTCTGATTACAAATGTAATATTCATACTACTGCTAGATCATGTTCAGCTGAGCAGTGGGAAGTACGCTATAGTGGAACCAGGAGCGCTGCCAGGACCCCTGGTCCCTGTCAGTCAATCTTTTCCCGCTCATATATCGCCCCTGATTTGAGACACGTCTCTTAATTATTGAATTAAGATGTCTTGTTCAGTCCCTCACATAGTTCTTTTCACATAGCCATGCATATGTGAAAGAATTGGTGGTTCCAAAGAGCTCACTGAATTCTAGTGTGGTACTGTAATAGGATTCCACCATTGCAACAAGTCAGTTGGGAAATTGGAAATTTCATCCCTCCTAGATATTCCACCATTAACTGTGAGTGGTATAGAAAAGTTGAAGCATTTAGGGACCACAGCAACTCCGCCATGAAATGTCAGCCCAGGCCAACTCCTTACTCATGCCTATGGATTTAGAATGAGATCATAAAAAAACTCTGGTGTAATGAATAGGCGTCCCTATACTTTTGTTTTAGATAGCCTATACAGTGCATGTCTGTCACCAGGGTCTTGATTTCGTTTGTGTTTTCATGTAGGAGTGTGTTGATGGTGATGGAGGAAAATCTGGCTGTGAGAGCACTCATACAGGTTTTCACTAGCTGCTTTCTCCAGATCCGGACTGCCCAGAAACCACAGGTATGAGCTGCTTTCATCCTTCAGGGTTTTGCTGGTGGAAATAATAATAAAAAAAATGTAAATAATGGGTTCCACTCTTGAGGGGGGTATTTCACAAGGCAAGCTTTTACAGGTACACATGGAAGCCCAAGGTTCAGGATTGTCTAATAGGACTGTCCCTCAGCTCATTTCCTTAAGAATAAGCTTCACAGTAGGCTCAATTTATCTGGCTAAACTGAAGTTCTGGTTTGTGAAGCACTCCTCAGGGGTACAATTTTCACAAATGACTATGTACTCATGGTTGGAATGCATTCAGTTACTTTACGTTGTTGACACAGATGTGCAAATGTCCACGCACAGCTTGTCTAGTCCCTGTAAAAAAAAAAAAATCATCCAACATCCTGACCTCAGTATCGCTCCTGTTACTGAATGCAATCTAATCCTCACAGCAACGCTCAGCAACAAAAGCAGGGTAACCTTTTTTTCCCCCCCGTTTCAGATGAAACAATGAACGAGCAGCTGTCTCAATACTGTTGTCCATACAGTATAGATCAGAGAGATACAAGATCAGACAAAACATTGTGAAGATAAACATTTAGTTTCACCTAGAGGACACATCACTGTTCATTAGTAGTAAAAGACTATCAGTTGAGCTAAATAAAGCAGCATTATGCAAAATTATTATTTATGCTCATGGTTTCCCCCTTCAGGTGGAAAGTATAATTCACTGAAGTGAATATAAATTGTGCTTTGAGCCCTCTTCTTTCTCGTGGCACATGTGAATTTTACAGTTATGCAGTTCTCGTGAGTGCTATCTTGCCTGCACCAACATATATACATAGTACAGTTAGCAGCATGCTAAGCTCAGAGTAGCAACTATATCTATATCTACGCTAGACAGTGGAACATTAAAATTATTTTGAAGCTGCTATTTTAAGGTAAAATTCTTCATATTGTTGCTTTAATGTGTGTGACATATTTTCTGTTTTGATCTCAATGTATGTGTTTTTCCCTGAGTTTCAGGAAAACCCTCCACTGAGAGCCTTTTTTCCTCATGTACCCCACAACCTCCTCACACCTTTATTGACCACACCATCAGGTACAGTATAAACCTGCCTAACTTTTCCCCACTCAGTAATATACTAGTGTGTGTGTGTGTGTGTGTGTGTGTGTGTGTGTGTGTGTCTAACTTTTATTAACATAATCCTCAATAATACATCAAAAGCATTGGGACATTTTCTCATACTTTGGTTATTCTGAAATCAAGGGTGATTCTATTTTACTGAAGTATCTGTATCTGTCCAGAGAAGACTGGACACTTCTGTGAGGATTTGGGCGTTCAGTGGGAAGAGCATTAGTGAGCTCAGGATGTTTGATGATCACCATCCCACCTCATCCCCCAACTCCCCAGCTCATACCCAAAAGTATTGGATGGAAGACTGTCATTCCAGAGAACTCAGTTGGGGGGCTTTATACCCCACTAGCCAATATGTTCATGCTTTGCTGCTCCAGAGAGCCCTATTCTAATTGGCAGTACTTCTCTACAGGGCTGTGTGTGTATTTGCACATTTGTGTCAGCAATGTAAAATAATTGAATGTCTTCATTAGAAGGGCTGTCTACGAACATATGAACATATTCTGCGGGGTACTTTTATCTGGCCCGTCCGAACACCACCCACACCACAAGTTTTGGCTGTACAGTTCATTAGGTATGTGTCTGAGACGCTGCTGAGCCGGATTCTGAACAGCCCTTTAGCTCAACCATCCGGATCCTCAGAGTAGTTGACCTTATCTCGCACCCACTCTGCCCCCCTTTCAGTGTAGCTCCAAACAAACAGTGCCCCTTCCTGAAGTACCCACCCTGCAGCACACACACAGCTCAGCTCAGCCTGCAGATCCATATCTCTGACTGCACTCCCCCCGGCCCCCTGGCTCTGGAGGATATCCTCACAAAGCCTCCGTTTCTGCACTCTGTGTGTCTGTTTGTGTGTGCGCTTTACTTCTGTGTTTATTTACCACTGAAGTATGATCATTACTTGATTGACGGGGGGCACATCTCTCCATCTCTCTCTCCATCTCTCTCTCTGTCTCTCTCTCTGTCTCTCGCTCTCGCTCGCACACTCGCACGCTCATGCTCTTACTCTTATACTTACTCCTATATACATATACTCTTACTCTTAGTAAGCATTTTACGCTTTAGGGCTCTCTAGGATTAGGATTGCTCTCTCGCTCTCATACTGTTTTTGTCATTCACTCTCCAACACTCATTCTCTCAGCTTTCTTGCGCTCTCACTCTTTCTTTCTTTATTTCTTTCTCTTTTACATATTCTCTCTCTCTCTCTCTCTCTCTCTCTCTCTCTCTCTCTCTCTCTCTCTCTCTCTCTCTGGATTTGTCTCTCTCTATCTCTGTCTTTTTCTTGCGCTCTCTTTCTTGTGCCCTTTCTTTCTCTCGCGCTCTCTTGTTTTCACTTTCACTTTTGCCCTTTCTCTCACTGTTTTTGTCATTCTCCCTTTCACACTCGCATTTTTGTTTTTTGGCCTTCACAAGAAATATCTGCATTCTCCTAATAAGCAATCAGTCATACCCATCATATGAGCCCACTGCTGCTTGCTGTGTTCATTTAATGAGCTTTTGCATTTAAATCTGCTGCCCAGTACAGTCTTATAGACCTAATTGTACTACAGCATTGCCCAATGCCTGTTATCCAGTATTACAACTGCCATTCACCATGTCTTCACAGATGTGCCAAAGGAGGCATGGCTGAAGCACCTGTGCTGGATTTGGGAGTTAATCCAGGAGATACTGTGTGAGAGAAATGAGGGAGGAGAGGAGGAAGAGGAAGACGAACAGGGGAGCCAAAGGTAAGAGCTGAAACTCCCTGCTGGTTTCCATTCAGAACCTAGGAATGAGCAGAGGTCTGAGTCTCACTGCGATTTCCACCACCTTCTCTCACCCAGGCTTAGTTCTCCTCAGTTGTAGCGCAGAACATCCGGTGGGAGGCTGTGGGGCAGGTGGGAAGCTGAACTTGCTGGCCTCAAAGAGAGAGGACAGAGAATGCTAACTAAGAAGAAAAAAGATGAAGGAGGTGTTTGTAGCAGTTTCCAGGTGGAGGGAAGAGAAGTGATCAAGGTGTGATGGAGTGGTTATGGTAGTTGGCGTCAGAAGTAAAGTTGCAGCAAGTAGTAGAAGGAATGTGAAGGTGCAGAAGGTGTGTGCAGATATTGCATGAAGGGAGAATGTGTTGTAGTAATGGGAAGCGAGATGCTAGTGTCTCGACCAGCTTCTGAAGTGTCAGCTTTCAGGAAAGTCTACCACTGAAAGCTGTGCTGTGGTTCAAATGCAAATGTCACCCGGTTTGTATTTACGTGTACGTCAGAACGTGTGAGTGTGCTTTGAAATCTGGAGCTTTAGCCTGTGATTGACACTAGGGGAGGGCAATATGGCGATATTTTATTAAAATCATGATCAATTTGATCATTGTGGTACAAGTGAGCGTTTTGTAGATATTGTCAGTGCCTAGATAACACTTGGCCAACTGCACATTTCGTTTCAGAGAAGGTAAGTAGTGCAGTAGTAATGGTGTATCGTAAAATTGTCTGTAAATATCAAGATTGATGGCAGACAGGGGGTTCATTTTCTGCTGGATTTAAACCCTGACGGCTAAATAGCTTTGTTGTGATTTTTTTTTTTTAGATCCCACTATTCTGAACTTTTTGTTCACTCAGATATTGGGCATATGATGGTGTGTTTTCATACCATGACAGTTTTCCTAAAATTCGTTTTAAAAAAGTCACAATATATCTTTTTGCTTGAATCCTAACACTCGTTTTGTGACGCATATCGTATTGACAGGTTCTGGACATGCAAATACACAGCCTTAACCATCATATGCAGACAATCAAAAAGAGTTTTACTTTTTATTCAGTCAGAACAGTGGACTCAAGTTCAAGTCCAAGCTCAAAGTTGTATTTGTCACATAAATAGTTACACAGTGAACTAGCAGTGAAATCCTTTGAAAGCTGTCTGCTAGATTATATATAATAAGAAAAGCAAAGAAGATACAAAAGTATAAGTATATGCTGTCTAATGAAAAATGTTCGTTTTTAGTTTTTCCATGGTTTGAACCCTGTTATTATGGATGAATGGACCAATAGAAAAACACTAAATTACTCGGGACAAACTCAAATTTTACATTGACTCCCATTCATGTTAAGAACAGTTTTGCCTTCTTCTGTAAAGTCACCGTTTGGGAAGACAAATCTATAAAATATATAAGAATACAAATGTATACACTAGCAATATATATACAATACATTTACACAAAATACTCCACTGTCTGCCTCCAATATTTGCATGTAAACTAATAATTACGAATCGTTACTGTGATTATGAGAATCACTACAAAGTTGCAGAACTTAATATCACAATACTCAGGTGTATCAATATTTTTACACATTGGCCTAGTCAATCATCAAATCCCAGATTCTAGATCTCAGAAGGGCCAACCCACAGATTCACAGATTGTTAAAAAGTGGTTCAGAAGCATACCAATTCATTCCAAGAGAAATTCCATCAAATAATACAAATGAGCCAACAGCAGTTCCCTGTAAAGGTATTTCTTTCGGAGGCTGGGGCAATGAGCAATAAAAGAGGTCGGCTGAGCTTCAGCGTGGCGGAGAAAAAGATTTTCTAATATGAAATTGATGAAAAATAAAGATTAAGAGGTTCTATTTCCTGCATTCCCGGCTCCATGTCCAGTTACGTAAGCACAATCACAGTGACGTGACTGAGCTTCACACTCACCAAGCTATGTGAGTGGCATATGTTGGATGGCGTCGGACTGTTGTTTAGCGTTAGTGGCTGACTGCTACCTGTAGTTTGTGCTGTGTGTTGCACTGTTAGCTGTAGTCGTTCCACACTGTTAAGTTGTCGTCTGCGGTCGTCCGCTGTGAATCACCACACAAGGAGAAAAATGAAAGAGCTGATGAGGTACACACACAGAGAACAGCCTTGTTTTTCAATGTCCTTGCAAGTAGCAAAGTTCTTTTACTGAATTATTTTTAGATGATCATCTCTGTTCCTTTGTGGCCTCCTGGATGAATTGTTGATGTGCTCTTGGTGAATTTTTGGAAAGCTGGCCACATCTTTCAATTGTTTTGTTTCGCATTTGTATGTAGATTTCTGGACATTGAGCCGGGAAAGCAGAAAATAGAACCTCTATATGCTGCTTTTTGGGTCCTTCTAGCCTGCTTCCCATGGCCTGACGGGTTCCATTGAAGTGCTCTTTAGATTCAACAGTTGTAATGGCAGTAATCATGCCTTGGTGTAGCTGGTGATATTGAACCAATTTGATTTGATTAACGGGTTGATTTAGTAGTAACATTTCGACATGAGTGATATACACCACGATCAGCCATAACATTAAAGCCACTGATGCTGAATTGCTGAAGTGAATAGCATTGATGGTTTAGTTCCTGTCGCACCTGTTAAGCATGTGGGATACATTAGGCAGCAAGTGATGTGTTCAAAACCGGAAAATGGGCAAGCGTAAGGACCTGAGCCACTTTGGCAAGGGCCATATTGTGATGGCGTAATGACTGGAGGGTAAGAACAAAACAGGTGTGTTGGGGTGTTTCTGGTATGCAGTGGTCAGTAACTACCAATAGTGCTCCATAGAAGGACAAACCAGCAACAAGTGAACCGGCAACATGGTCATGGGCATCCAAGGCCCACCTCAAAACCTAAAAGACTTAAAAGATCTGCTGCCAGTGTCTGTAGTAATCCAGATATCACAGGATGCCTTCAGAGGTCTAGTGGAGTCCATGACTTGATGGGTCAGAGGTGTTTTGGCAGTATGAGGTGGATCTACGTCATATATTAGGTAGGGGCTTTAAACGTTATGTCTGACTGGTGCTGGTTCTGCACACATCTTTATCTTTAAGAAATGGAGGGACCATTTAAAAGCTGCTTTACTTGTGTTTACTTGCTATTCTTATGTTAAAGCAGCATTATGGAGAATTGAGAGAAACATGTAGACTGAGGTGACATTAATATGATTCTGGTTGCGCTGCTTTTTCAAAATTACATAGTGCAGTTAGCAGCGTTCCGAGCCTGGAGTGGCAACGCCAGAGAAGGTATTCTCCCTATTAGAGTAAGTGAAGCTGTAATTTTAGTATGACATTTTTTTCATAATACTGCTTTAAAATGAGTTTAAATGTGACAGCTTTCACATCAGCTTCGTTTAGGCCGTCACTGTTGTGCTGCAATTGTTTATTTTTCTTCTTTAAAAAACGAATACGAGTCACTGTACCATTAGGAAAGCTTGCAATGTTTAAATGTTCCAGTAGGAAGAGCATACAGCTCGGCCTCAGCACACAATGTATCATTTCCTTCAGAGCTGTGCTGCCATCTGTCTGTGTTCTATTGTGAAATTATGTCAGCTGCATACAATGCTAACCATATTAAAGATGAAGCGATATAAATATATTGCTTATTACCACTTTTATTGCAGCGTAGTGATATATGGATTGCATGGGAAAGCTCTGCTGCTGGGAAAATGATGTAACTCCTCAGTGAGCGTGTCAGCTGCTGGTTTGTTGTGGCTGTGGAATAAGGAGAGGGGTCGAGGGTTGGGGAATGGAGCACAGGGCAGAAATATGAGCATTCTCGTCCTCCGGAGACACACTTCTGCCTGAACAGCTGTGTAATGTCTGGGTTCTCTCAAATCTCTCCATCTTTCACGTGCTCATCTTCCATATATGTGTGTGTGTGTGTGTGTGTTGCAGGCGGCGCAGAGCTGTGTTTGAGACTTGGTTCTTGCTGGTGCAGTGTGGACACTGGCTGGATGCAGCTGCTGAGCTGCTAGTCTCTGTAGGATCTGAGGAATCTGAGCCTCTGCTTTTCCTCTTGACGTTCTACCATCACCCCACCAACAGAGGGCACCAGAACACTCAGCAGAATGTGAGATATCCAGCAGTGCAAATGTCATACAGCCCTACTGTAGTCTTACACTGAAAACTAATCCTATATTAATATTGTCTCCAAATTACTTAAGTTGTTAAAGGTTTTCTTAGGTTATTATGCATTAACATACATACCCTATCTGTCCAAATGTTTGTAGACATCCCTTCTAATGCCTCCAGTTACTTTATGTTGCACCCACTGCTGAAACAGATGTGCAAATGCGCACACACACACAGACTGCTAGTCCAGTACCTGTAGAGAAGTATAGTCAATAGAATCGGAATCTAATATAGGATAAGATAAACATGGACCTATTGGCACCATGCCTAATGCCAGGTGTGGGCTAGCAGGATAAAAGCCCTTCAGTGTGGAGCTGTGGAGCTGTGGAGCTGTGGAGCTGTGGAGCTGTGGAGCTGTGGAGCTGTGTTCTCTGGAATGATGGTGCTCCACCCGAAGTTGAGATTAGTTAAGGAGTTGTGGATGAGGTGGCATGGTGATCATACAACATCTTGACCTTACTACTAATGCTCTTGTTGCTAAAAGCAAACAAATTCTCACAGCAATGTTCCAAATTCAAGTAGAACAGTAAAGACGGTTGCATACTAGTTTTTGGTGGGTTTAAAATTATTATTATTATTATGATTATTATTATTAATAATAATATATCCTTGTTTTTGGAAGAAACAATGAATAAGCAGGTGTCCAAATGCTTTTGCCCATGTAGTGTATTAACACAAGGCACATATTAAAGCCCCTTTACAATGATTTTTTTGTATATATTTACACCCCATATAAGAACACTGCAGCTGTATAATCCCTATAGTAGCTCTAAACTTTACTAGCTTTTGCTCTACATTTTTAGTGTCCCTCTTAAACTCAGAAAAGGCTTGCTAATTAGCTGATTAGTTGGATCGGGTGCATTACAGCAGTAGAAGCACCAACATGTTCTTGGGAGACCCAGGTTGTAAAGCACTGCTGAATTTAAACACAGCCAAGCCAAGTGGAAAATTACTGATGACTAATTCATTATATTCTTCATCCTAGATGGTGGCAAGAGAGGCGTGGAGCCATTTGAGGATCTTCTTCCTCACCCACACTCTTCCCCCTGAGAAACTGTCTTCTGTAAAGGAGCTTCTCTCCTCCACTCATTCTACAAACCTCGTCCTCCATCTTCTGCTTAACTTTGCAGTGTTTTCTCGAGCATCTACCAGCAGTGCCAGTGAAGTCATACAGAAGGTAAAGACACTGCATACAGCATATTTAGTTGAGTAGCTGATAATTGCTTTCATCACAGCCAGGTGTTGAGTGAGGAGATAAAGATAGACTAGTTCCACAGTTCTACATTTGAACACTACAGCAGCAACAAAAGCAAGAGAACAACCGTCAGTGGGCCTCAATCATCAGTATATTCCTAAACATTTTCTTCATTTTCTTCTCTTCCTTCGTCCTAGCAAAAAAATCTGATTTACGCAGAATTGTTAACAGCTATACTGAATGATCACATTGTCCTCGTAAACTGAAGACGTTTAAGAGCAAATGCAGTTCCACTGACCATATAGGAACACTTTGTAGTTCTATAGTGAAAGACTGTAGTATCTCTGTTTCTCTACATACTTAGTTCTTCAGTTGTCAGGATGCAGAGCAGGTTGGTCATTGTAAAGAGTGGGTTTATGTTGGTGGTGGGTCAACACCTCAGCATCATTGCTGGACTGAGAACAACAGAAATATTCAGCTAAGAGCATCCTGTGGGCAGCATCCTGTGACCACTTACTAAGAACTAGAAGATGACCAACACAAACTGTGCAGCAACAGATGAGCTTCTGTCTCTGACTTTACATCTACAAGGTGGACCAGCTAGGTAGGAGTATCTAATAGAATGGACAGTGAGTGGACACCATGTTTAAAAACTCCATATCCACTCAGAGACTCACTAACAGGCCACCACCATGTTGGTGTCACTCCTCTTTGGTAAGTGGAGCTGATATAATTGGCCAAGTTCAACCAGGGATGCTTGAAATATTCTGATATGACTATGTGTGTATATATTGACCAAATTCAGTATCTTTGGATGGATTACAGGAATAGTATGATTTATCAAAATACACCAAGACTCCAAATCAAAAAATGATTCTCAAGCATATAGTATACATAGTGTGATTGGATAGAGGCTCATTAGCATATCTCAGTCGTCTTTGGCATCAGGACTGTAAAGCTCTATGTCACAATAATGATAAAAGCACAGTATTTGCTACAGAACCAGTCTTTAGTAGCTATGACCGTTATGTAAATATGTTCAGCAGTGTAAACTGCATGAACACTGTGCTTATGACCCCAGTAATCTGACCAAACTACAGCAAATCTAGGCAGAGCCCAGTGAAGCTGTCACCAGCACCTACTTCCCGTATTTACTGTATTGAAGTTCCACTGGTATGTGGAGAGGAACATGCCGCAGTGTGCTCCCAGCTGTTTACAGCCGCTTGTAAACTCCAGACTGGTTCAGTTCCACCGACGGCTTAGAACAAAAACAAGTTTACAACCTCCAGCTTTCCCCCCCCCACTGCATCTGGCTTCCCCCTTCCATGCCTCTGATCCAGGAACGTGATGGTGGCTGGGCTTCAGATTTAGTTTTTTTTTATTATTATTATTTCTGTACGTTCTTTATTGCCTGTCAATCTTCCACTTCATTTAATTCCATGCCTGGATGAAATGCATAAATGAAAAGAGCCATATTCAGTAAGGTCCAGGTGACTTAGTGTTCTTTGTGTGTGTGTATGTATGTGTGTGGCCGGATGATGCTGGCAGCTGCAGATTGAGGCTGGTATGAGGTGCAAGGCGGCGTGGATGCTCTCCTCCGTGCAGCACAGACTAAACAGAACAGACTCACTGGATGCCAGAGTTCACTCCAGACTGAAGACGCTTCAGGACAGCCTCGGTCCAGCCCACGCCCTGAACTGCGCATAAACACTCGAACCCTGCCCAAACCCTGGCGCTCGCTTAGCTGTTTATTAAGACAAGGATTCCTGGAGAGGTTCAGTTCCACACTGAAAGGCTGGCCTGCTGGAAACGGTATTTATATGTTAAGCCCGGTTGCTGTTTTTATATATAACACAAATAAACCTGTGGTAAAGAACTCTGACTGGAGGAGTTTATAGCTGGAAGCTTAGACGTATTTTTGTTCAATTTGACAAATATTATTTTATAAACACGTGTCAGAGTGGCATCTAGTAATTCTCTATATATGGGCAGTAAGTGTTTATTTGCCCAGTAAAACACTAATATTAAAATAAATCCATATTAAATTAATACAAAAATAGTGGTTTAACCTCACTGAGTTCATTCAACATCTCCTCCAAAGCTTGCCTAGTCTAGTATTACTTATATTTATCATCCAGTGCCTGGTTTGGTAAATCGGTGTGTAATGCTGTTAAATCTGGTGATCAGGTGAAGTGACTTCATCAACTACTTACTTTCTTCATAAGAAGAAAAGCTGAATGAGCACTACCCCACCTCATCCCAGAAGTACTGGATAGATCGCCATCATTCTTGAAAACACAGTTCCACTGCTCCACAGCGCAGTGCTGGGGCCCCACACCTGGCATTAGGTATGCCTTTAGGTTGATGTTGATCTGCTCCAGAGATCTGCTACAGGGACTAGACAAGCTGTGTGTGTGCGTGCATTTGCACATCTGTGTCAGCAGTGAGTGCAACATAAAGTAGCTGAATGCATTCAATAGAAGAGGTGTCCACAAACATTTTGGACATAGTGTATGTCAGTGCATTCGTCCTCTGTCATGATAACCTGTTATTTTGACACAAGAGGGCTTACTGATAGTCATTTGTGGGGTTTTTGGTTTCCATTGGAGACAGAATATATAAAAAAACATGCAGCAGTGATTTCCATGTGTACAAAATAAAGCACAATAGGGCTTTGTTCTCTGCTGACAGAACTGATTGTGAATCTTTTTTTTTTTATAAACACAGAACCTCTTCTCTGGCATCGTCATTGCGTATTGTCAAATAATTACATTGTTCCACCAAGTCATGCCTAAATTTATTTGGTGTATCCAGGTGTTTATGCCTCCATCATCAGTGCTTGCCCAGCCGGCCTCGTTCTCCCAGCACGGCCTCTTCCTCTTTGCTTTCACTCTATTCAGTCTGCTCAGATTCAGAGCATGACCACTGGGGCTGTCCACTAGGGGTGTAGCAGTACACGGGTGATGGCTTGGTGCGCACAGTCACAAGAATGCACAGTATACATCTTACGGTAAATATGGTCATTTCACATGTGCACGAGCCAACTCTCCGTGTTCTCACCTTCAGATGTGAAAGAAACGAGAATAAAGGAGTATTTCATTGATCTTCTGCATTTGAACATCTTAACAACTCATGGTAAAATCATGGTGGATTGGACCAGGACAAAGTGCCAGTGTTTGTGTATATGTGTGTAAATTTGCTAACGTTTACATTTAACTGCTAAATGATCACCGGCAGTATTGGCTACCTGAGGGGGGACTGTCTGTTCCGATTAAATGAAAAGACACATGGCTCAGTCTTATTGAAGTCTGGGGCGCTGCTGCTGTTACTTTTGTGTACCATTACACCCCTACTGTCTACCCTGTGCACATTTGGCGTATTGGGCATTTGGAATGGGAACATTGTTCCAGTCATGTAGAAAGGTATTGTAAGACGTTCGTTTTAATCATGATAACCCAAGTGCAGCTTAACAATTATGTAGGTTGCTCCGAGGATCGCTGGTTGAAAGCCTGGGTCATGCTGCCTGCCGTCAGCAGCTGGGAGGGAGCATAACTGGAATTGGTCTTGCTCTGTCCAGGTGGGTGGATCTCTCTCCTCAGTGTGATGCTGGCCAGCACAGGCGGCTGCTAGCCGATGCGTTTGAAGTTGCATCAGCAGCAGTTCGAAAAGAGGCGTTGGTTGGTTGCGCATGTGTTGGTTCTCATCCTGCCAAGGTTGGGAGCATTACAGGTGATGGGGGGGGTAGAGTGCTAACGGGTAGGTTGGGTAATTGGTAATGTAAAATTGGGGAGACAATTTTATTTATATATATATATATAAAGCAATCATATCTTCTCATCTGCTAAAAATGTAATAAACTTTATTGGTGTAGCACCTTTCATTTTGGTTCCAAAGCCTCAGTGCTTTACAGAAGAAACAAAAACACATAGACAATGCAATCAAACAGAGCAAAATAACAGTGAAGTCATAGCAGACAGATCAGAGCAGTCACAAGAAGTCGCAAGAATGAAATGACTACAAAATAATAACCATAAAGATTCTGCAGTGCCATTTAAAACACGAACAACCCGTGCTGTGCTGCCAGTGGAGCTGTAATGGCGATATCTGCAGGACGATGCTAGTGCCGCTGAGGTAACGTTTAGTATGAAAATATGAGTCTTGATCTTGTTTTCAACACAAACAGCTTTCATTTATCTGATTTACTGCAGCTCTGAGAACAGGAGATGGGAGACAATGCAGATTTAGCTCCCTGGAGTTGTGAATGCTGTAGTCCAGGACTTCATCATCTGTTTTCTTAAAAGCAGCTGGTAAAGTATTAAGCAGCACAGTTTCATATTTACACATGTAACAATCAGTTCCTCTAGATCACATTTCCTTCTAAAGAAGACACTGGCTCCAAACAGGTGTGGCCTCAAGTATCCATGTGTTTGTGTGGGTTCCCTTGAGCTGATTCCACACTGCGCGAAGAGGTGATCTTGAACCCTGTACCAAAGTGACAAGACCGGAGACTGACATGTCAGCTTAATGTAAATGAGACAAAGAAGAAATTTACCTGAAATACGGCCAATCAGAAAAGTTGTTCAGAAAATGTTTGGTTTCGCACTGGAGCTTCTAGGCTAATATAACTACTAACATACTAAATCCCAACCATTCAGCAGTGGTCAGCATGTATGAGGCTTATTGTAATTTAGCACAAACTTCGGACATTAAGGTTTAGTTATTGATTGTTAATCAAAGTTGTTGAGCAGTGGTTTGATGTGAACAGCTCCACTCTACAGAAACGTACACAATCTGCATTGTTTACACTGGTGGTGTTTATACATGTGCTGCCTAATACCAGAGCTTCAATTTCCCACCTAAGAGTTTCTATATTGTAATAGTGTGATGCTTCCTGGGGCAACAATCCAACTACCTCTACATCTAACTCTACATGGCTGCTTAGATGTTTTCCCAGAGCCACCACCAGAACCTTTACATTGGGCTGGGGTATTTTCCCAGGCCTGCTGCAGGAGTGAATCTACATTTAGACTCAAATGTTTCCCGTAAGATTCTCTATTTTTATTATTTTTATTTATGAGTCCTTCACTGATCTTCTGTTATTTTCAAGTCCACCACTTTCTGTGAAGTCAAGATTCTAATTCCTGATCTACTCCAAAATTCAGAATTAGACAACACATTAAAAACCTATCCTAAATCCAAAGAAGTCATTTCAAGAATAACTGACATTATAGCCCCTCTTAAAAACATGACCTTGGCTAACATCTGGAGAGCCCAGGAGAAAGTATTTTTGCTTTGCAAAGAGGAAACAATAGTATCTCTTGCATGAAATGAAGCATAATACAATTTAAATTCCTACATTGTGCACATTTAATAAATGATTAAAAAGTCACAAAACCATCCTGTACAACCCTTCTTGCTTGCAGAGATATTTTATTACCCAAACCTGTCGCTAGTGTGACTCTACACTGGAGCTCATATGTTTTAATGGCCTGCCGTCAGAGTGACTGTACTTTGGGGCTCAACTGTATTCCAGGCCGTCTGCTGGATCGACTCTGCATCACAGCTTGAATGTGTTCCCAGGCTCACTGCCAGAGTGACTAAATTACAGCTTGGATGTTTCCTGGCCTTAGGTTCTGGACATTGTAAGGCAAAATAGTCCCTAAAGAAACCATTTAGTTCTACTATTTAACCATATGGTTTCAGAGAGGTAATAAAACGTGTAAATTTACACTGGCACACTCATGACCCCTGCTTCCCATCACATCTGTGTTTAAACAGAAAGGAATAAAATCATTCTCTCATTTTCCCTATGATGCATCATTTCACCTCAAGGCAATTCTGAACGACTACTGATATCTCTGAGACTAAACAATGCATTTAAAAATAACAAAACAGCATCATTTCCCCTAAGACAAGAGAGAAGGAACGTACTTTTCTCAAGCAAAGAAGTCCGAGCAGTTTTACAAAGGAAAGGAACGGAAATGTGCAACCGTGTAGACGTCAGGCCTTCGGAACTAATCACATGACTAAAATGGAGCGGCTCTGCTGATGCCAGGCTCACCTCAGTCAGGTAAAGTACACTTTGTGTATATATTTTATGAAGCAGACCAGCGGAAGCCACCTTACACTAAATACTGTACATGTTAACACACCAGCTGAAGGAGAAAGGTGAAGGAGAAGGTCTTGAAGGGTGCTGCTCTTTGCGGCTGTGGCTTTGGGGGTCTGTGGACCAGACTCCTGTTCCTGCTGAACTGAGCCAGTGTTTCTGTAGTACTGTAATCAGCTCAGTAGGCACGGGAGGCCAGGTCCATCTGGCTCTCAGCTCCGTCCTAACACTGCCCGTATGTGACCCATACGTGTGCGCACGCACACACATGGGCAGACAGCGCTAGGCTGCCGCAGCCTCGGCGGAGCCGTCAGACGGGCCTAATTTGCTTCCAGTGAAGGTGCTTAGCACTTCATTTCCCATGGAATATCACTTAATGATATTTTAAATACAGCCTGGGCAACTAATTCCATTTGTGCTAGCCTTTGATGGTAATGCATCTTTAAACAGTTTCTAAATATAGTCATTTATGGCCCTGCTTCTGCCCGACTTCATATTTAACTCCTACATCTGTCATGGCTTAGGAGACAGTGTGCTGGCAGAAAGGACCGTTAGCCGTCCGCTAGCTCCACGTGTTTCCTGTCTCCTGTGCCGGCATTCTCTATTTTAACCACGCAGGCTAAAAGTAGACCTGTACTTTAAAAGAGGAAGAAAAAAAAAAGCCAGCCACGCATACGTTTTCATGTCTTTGTGGGCTGCACGTCTCCGACCTCATTAACCACCTGTCTTGAGCACTTCTCAGAATTCCAGCGGCGCTTCCCGTGCACATTGACCCAGCAGCAAGATGGAGCAGAACCATGTTGTTTTTCACGTGGTGGAGGTGGTAAATCTTCACCAGCTGTACGAGGAGAGACACGAAGAGGAGGAGGAGAAGGAGGAGGAGGAGGAAGACTCCTGGGCTCCGGCTTCTCACTCCACGGACTCCATTACCTCGGTCTGTTTCTCTTCAGCCCTCATGAGGGTCTTCTCGAGTGTCTCGTAGCTGCTCGTCATCTGGCCCGCCAAACACAGCCCTCACTTCATTATACAGTTTGTGGTATCCTACGCTCAGTGAGCGGAACCGCCCAATCAGCTCTTCATGGAGGCGACTGCTTTGAACTGTGCTGGATAATCTCAAAAGTGTCTTTTCACCATAACAACCAACTAGGTTCATAGTAGTGCGGTCACAGTTCTTCCCTTAAAAAAGTAGATTCAAATTTACCATCCCAATCAAGAGATCAAGGTCCTAGAACCAGCACTTTCTGGTTCTGTTAAGAACCAATCAATTTTGTGTGTAAATGAGACGTGCAAGTGTGAAGACCATTTTTAAAGCTTAAAGAATAAATACTGAAACGGTTACATTAAGGTGAGGTACACTTAAGGTCAAGAATCTTGAAGGGCGCTTTTACATTTTACATACACAATTTACATGTTTCTAACAGTTTCTAATATTAAATTTTAGAATATTCGAAGTCTCATAAAGGCTGTGTCTGGTTTGCTTGGCCAAATCAAGTAATTGTCAAAGTACTCTGTAGCTATTTCATTTAAATGACTGCTGTATTTCTATATGTATAACCATTAGCGACTGTCGCAGCTTGCTCAGGGATCAGGGATATGCAGTCATATGTAAAGGTTTGTTAGTGTGTAAAGGTAGTGCATGGGATTGGGCTTGGGATTGTGGATTCGATCCATGCCCTGGTCTCCTGGTCTTTATCTGTGAGGAGTCTGGTGTGTTTTTGCAGTTTTCCTCTCTACACACATGGTAGGTGAATCGTCTGTGCTAATTTGCCCCTTGGAGGGAGGGTGTAGTACCCCGCAATGGACTGGTGCCCTGTCCAGGGGGTATTGGACCTCACCTTTTTACACATTTTCATGCACAGTTACTGTTTATTTGCTGAATATTCCCCACAGAATTTGTCCATTACAACGTACAGACCTTTTTCTCTGTAGAGAATTCATTCACTTCTTTTCACCTAGAAAATAAAACACCTCATTTGATTTGATTTAAGGGTCCGCAAACTTTTGCACAAGACTGCAGAAAATTTTGGTAAGAATTTTATTCTTTAGTCTTTAATTTTGGATCATTTCAATTGGCCCATTCATCGAACCATGATCACATGTTGTCCACAGCAGCTGCTGTGTTCAAAAAACATGAAAATGAAAAAATGCATGAAAATGGAGTGACGATATGTTGAGATGAAGAAACTGGAAAAGAAGAGTGATGTTGAAAGTGGGGCGTGGGGGGAGAGAACGAAGCTCTGTGGTGTTAAAACTAAACCTCCACGCTTCCTTTCCTGAGGCCCCTCCAGAGTTCTCTCACACTCACTCGCGCTCCCTCCCGAGTGGCAGTAAGTCCTTCCTCAGGTCAGAGGATTAATTATAAACACTTCAGGTCTTTCTCCACAGGAAAAGAAAACACCATCTCACTCTTTCTCTACACCTCTCTCCCTCTCTCTCTCTCCCTCTGTCTCTCTCTCTCTCCCTTCTTCCCCCCGTCTTTCTCTGTCATGCTCTCATCAAGTGCAGAACTTAGCCACTGTGAACAAAGAGCTCAATCACTGTTCACCAATCAGCTAAGCTCTGCACCTGGCCTGAGAGATTCTTCCATGCTCTGAGTGTGTGTGTGTGTGTGTGTGTGTGTGTGTGTGTGTTCACCCACATCGTTCATCTGCTGAGAGAGAGAGAGAGAGAGAGAGAGGAAAAACTTTCCTCCTCCGCAATTTCTCCACTCCTTCCTTAAGCCCCCTCCTTCAAGCCCCGGACCGTCACGTCTTCTTTTATTATTTTTTCCTCCAGCCGCGCTGCGATGGTGCCTCCGGTTGCCATGGCAGCCGTCTGGGCGGTGGGTTGTGTGGTAATCCCTGGCAATGTGATTTTTATCTTAAGTCACAAATCAGCACGCCAGGAACCCACACAGCCCCCGAGATGAAAGGAGAAACCTGCAGGTCTGCGGATCCTCGCGCTCTCCTGCCATCGGCCACGCTCGGCTGAGCCGCGGCTATGTCCCTCATTAGCCCCGTCGGGAGGCGCTGCAGCGGCCTCCAGCTCCCCCAGGCCTTATAGGGGAGCGGAGAGGGAGAGAAACCAACCTTCAGGCCCAAATGCCTCTCTTTCACTGCACCTCCACCAGCCTCGCTCAGCTTCAGGCTCTTATGCTGATAGTCATCAGCAGGTAAAGTAACAGTATAAGAGATATCCGGTTACAGGATGCTAGCTTTAATAAGTGCTGCCTGAAAGGAAACATTTGGAAAAGTTCCAGGAAAAACTCATATGTAGTTTTCCTTTAAAGTTTCCCTACCAACACATGTTTGGTGCTGGCCCGACGCCAAGGGGGCACACAATGCCAGTTGGAATACTGTGCAGCCTCAGCTTAGGATCCATATTTTGTCCTGAAAGGTAACAATTCCCTTCAAAACTGCCCTCGCGCAATTATCTCTGTTTCCTTTCCCAGCTGAGCAAGCTGTTTATGTCTTACTGAACCTGCTGTCCACCGCTCAATACGAGGGTATCAGAGACGTGTGCTACTGCCCTCAGTTTGGTTCAGTTTGGTTCATTGTTGGAAAGCTTTTCTTTTCCATTCAGCTTCCAACATTCCCAAAAGAATAAGGACCAACATCACTCCCACTGAACAACTGTTAATAAGTGACTACTAGTTGTAACTTTCCACTGCAGCCACAGTAATCCCACTATTTAGTGTTTTACACATTATGTGGTGGGGTTGTTCGGGATGCAGCCTAAATTTGGGATCTATACGGAGAGCTGTCTCTCTTCTGCAGAGCCACAGTATAAAACTGATGGAGGAAAAAGGTGGTTACTATCAACCGTAGCACCAAGTGAAATACATTTATGCTCATGCATGAACTTAAGCAATGCTAAATGCTAATGCAGCTAACAAGTAACAAAACAGTAATGTTTCACTGTTATGCCAAAACCTTGTATCTCCGAAATGGCAAACTTGCTTGACGTCAAAGTAAAAAGCTTTCATTCCAAGTGACTGTGGAGCATTTATATTACAACATAATTTAAAGAACAACTGCTAGATTCAACTTTGCTGTCAAAAATGGCAAAATTAGAGATGACATATTATAGACATATCTCATTAAAAATTACTTAATGTGCAAAAACCTGAAAGGAAAAGCTGGAAAGGTTGGAAAACATGTTATATAAAAAAAATGTTTTTAGGTTTGGATGAAGTGAAAATGTATAAACACTGATTTATTACTAAAGGAGAAAATAAAATAAAAAGCTGTACATAAATATGTACATTCTCAAAGGTTGGGAGGGTGACGTCAAATTGGCCACTCGTTAAATTGGTCACCCCTGAAGTGTTCATTTAAGCAACATTTAGAAAATCAAACTCAAATATTGATAAATGTTTGAAATGATTTGAAATGAACAAGGTGCGAGACAAGTGCGATGCTAATTGGTGGTCATAAGCTTTCATTACTTTTTAGCTACATTAGCCTCTCAGCTCCAAAAGCAAATTTAAGACAACGGACATTCTTGGTTTTGGCTGACTGACTATTTTTGGCATGAGAGGAGAATGGTTGAAATGTGTTTCTTAGCTACGTGGCTCTTTAAGTAGCTCCGGCTTCATGGCACAATCCTCTCGTACTGAAAGTGCTCTGATGAAAACAGGAAACAGTCTGTTTCCAGTTCTTTCCTCGTGATCTGCTAACACCCCCCTTATTAATCACACTTAATAGGAGCTGTAATCCTGCTTGATTTATTCTGCAGCACACTTTTGGGACAACAGGTGTCATCCGCTATCATCAGCCTCCATCTCCCACATCGTGGAGGACGCTCAGGCTGAAGGCGCCTCGCGAGCAAATTAACGGCAACAGCCAGACGTCGTCCGACAAAGACAAACGGGCTGCCTGACAAAGCAAACGCTGCGGCGGAGGCGCAGGACGCCGGATGGCCGTTGCGAGCGACGTGATTTATTGGAGCTGCAGCCGGCACAAACCCCAACGGCCTGGAAAAAGCTGCTCCTCTCTCATCCCCAAACACATAAAGCTGTCTCGTTGGCAGATGAAAGCGCAGGCGGGCTTCACCGGAAAAGGGTTTGGTGGAAGACAGCTAATGGATTTATCTAGTTGCCCAGCAGGACCTATAAGTCCTCTGTCCCAGAGTCTGACAAGTATTTAGCGGCTCCTTCAGCCCAGGTCCAATGCGGTTAAACAGGATCACATCGACGCGTGAAGACACGGAGATATAGTTCGCTTCAAAGGGAGATGCTTTCACTGCCTTTCCTCTCACAGCTTGGAAGAAGGAAAGAAGGCTTTGATGAACCTGGGAGCACCTTTCGTATGCATGATCTAGCACTTCAGAGCAAAATAATAAATGAATGAATAAATAAATAAATAAATAAGGTGAACATCCAAAAACTGTTTATTCAAACTATACTCAACTCTGGTTCTGGAGGTCCAGCACAGGTTGGTGATTTCACAGCTCAAACAGTTTATCAGTTGATACAATTTAGCAAAAAGGTTTAGGAGTTGCCAGAGTAAGGAAACTGTGCTGGACTTCTGATGACCCCTGATCTACTGTCTCCAAAGAGGGAGAGAGGGAGAGAGAGAGAGAGAGTGGAAAAACCTGGCATTGCAGAGCCTTTCTTCATGCCCAAGATCTGTTTAAGGAAGGCATTCCAAAATTCCTCTTCCTACAAACAGATCATGACGGGCTTTCCTGAAAGAGCATGGAAGAGGCAGGCTGTAGGTGATAAAAGAATGAGGAGCCATTGTGGCCAAGGCATACGGAGTGGGCCAGAACAACAATGGCCCATTTTAAGTTTCAAAGCACAAGGGGTGCGTTTCTGCACGCTGTGTTTTTCTTGCATTGATTATTTGCTTTTGGAACGATTAGGAAGAATAGTGCTTGATGGGATTTCCCCTTTTACAGGAAATTAAACTTCGCTTGGGACTTGGGTACAAAAACACATGTGGCCTGACTTTTAAACGTGTTGACATGGCAAGGTGAGATGTAATGACGTAACTGATGTGGACTGACCCCCTTTCTTCAACAAATATGATCTCATACAATTGTTTGTGTTCTCAAAGCGAGGTTATTTCCAAGTTCAGAACAAGGCTGCCGGTTCTGGTAACGAACTCCTGACAGTTGAAAGGTCGGGTAACAAAAACACTGGTTGGACACTGGAAAAAACTGGAGTGCTGACACTGGAAAAGGAGCCGTACCTGCTCTTTTCCTGAATTACAGAATCATTTCCTCCACTACGCTGCATGCTGATTGGTCCATGTCGTCTTTGATGGCTGAAAGACAGCGCCGGGCTAAAGCCTGCTGGCGGCCGTCTTCCTGAAGCATCAGCTCACCGTATAAATACACACCCATAGCCTGCACACATATAAAACAAGCACCATCAGTTTTGCACTGCAGCTATGAGGCTAATGCAGCTAATGGAAGGTTATAGATCAACTATTAACATCATGTATACCTCCCTGCCTTAAGCATTAAACACTTGCCTTAACCAAAGGGTACATTTATGGGCAAAATTCAGATTTCAAGATGGTGGACACTGCCATAACCAGCTGTATATCCCAGTCAACATGCTCATGTGGGGCTCACATGGGCGGAACGTGAGCTAGATGGGTTCCAGGTGGGCATGAGCCTCCGAGTGCGTTTGTACGTGCGTTTTTTTTCTGGGGTCTGGTTAGGCTTCCCTCATGCTCCCATCACTGAATCTAGTAGGCACTCATATGTGGGGCCAATGTGGAACCCAAGGTCAAAACTTTCTGGTTCCCAGTTGGGTAATCCATACAGCCCCCACATGGATATGATAGCTGGGATGATGTACGTTCCGCCATATTAAAAGACAACAACACATCCTACAGTGTCCGACACCACATTCTGTTTGACATTACTGGCCAATTTGACATGCCCCAACGGCAAGTATGTGATGAACTGCGTAGTTAGCACAGTGTTAATTGATGGATATAAGCAGGGTTTTGTTTTTTCAGCCAAATTTCAGCAGAATTTTTTTTTTTTCCTATCTAATTTTGACATTGCCAATTCCCATCTACTAGCTAGAACTCCCCTATCACATAATGCCACCAGACGGTTTGATACATTGATAGTAGGCAGTGGAAGAATAAAATGAACCATCTTCTGAATATATATATTAATCATATGTGTTGATAAACTGGCAACCCAAAGACAGACAACTTCAGACAATACACATTTCATATCAGATCAGATTAGATTGTGTGTACAGAGTTTACAGAGATTACAGAGTGGAAAAAGGAAAGAGTCCCATGCTAAGGTTTGAGCACCCCCGGAGATTTGACTTCTCAGATAACTTTTAGCAAGGGTGACCAGGTGATGCAGATATCAAAGCTTTATAAATAAATAAATACTCGCACTCTTCAAGACCTTGCCCAAACAATCAGCAGTCATGGGCTCCTCTAAGAGGATGGTTAGCCATTTTCTCAGTCTGTAGTGTAATTAAGAAATGGCAGTCAACAGGAACACTGGAGATCATGTTGAGGTCTGGTGGTGTACTGGTATTTTACTGTGGAGCGACACCTGCACAAATATGAACTTCATGGAAGTGTCAAATCTTTCCTGTAAAAGGTTGTTAAAAAGTAGTCTTTAAATATATGAAATGTATCTTAAACCCAAATTGATTACAACATCAATTCTGGATCATCCCTAACTCGACTTAACAGTTTGACATGCCCAGTTTTGAGAAAATCTTAAATACAAATTTCATGCAGTCATCAGCCGAAAAACATTTGTCCTGTTTATGACAGGTTGTTAAAAAAAAAAAAGTAAGGCTGTCCACCATCCTGAAACATGAATTCTTGTCCATAGTTCATGGGCAGGCAGTTTTCATGATGCTAGAGGGTGGGGTTTAAACTAACAAGTAATAGAAGCTTTTCTCTGACTAGTTAGCATCATGTAAACTACAGACAACAAACACGCCTTGACTGGGCAAAGGTAGAAACGGTAAGACTTAAAGACCATAGTAAAAAGCATATCAGCATCCTATCATCATAACACAGCTTTTCCCGAAGAACCCTTCAGATCAACAGGTTCCAGATTAAATCAACAGGTCCAGTGATTATGATGATCATTTGATGTACCTGGTTATGAATGAGGAAGTGTTCCACATCTCTATATGCAGCTGTGTATTTATGCTTTACCACCAGCTCACACCACCGATGCTTCACCTAGAGAGAGAGAGAGAGAGAGAGAAAGAGAGAAAAACACTAGCAGCAAAGCCTTTACACAATCATGTGAAGTTTGCGAGAGGCACAGACCTCGAGGGGAAGGGGGGTAGAGAGCATAAGATCACATGATCACGTGTGTGTGTCCTGGTCAGTTTAAATGGCCGCTCTTTGGCACCGGACGCTGGTGTGCTTTAGTGTATGAAAGAGAGCTCTGTTAGCAGTGCTGCACGGAGAGATCACAGGCTGGCTCTGTCTCTCTCTCTCTCTCTCTCTCCTCATTCCTATTCTCTCTCATCTCAATACTGTCCCCGGCAGTCCACTCCCTGACCTCACACAACACTGCCCCCCCCACCACCACCACACACCACCTGACTGGCTACCTCGCACATTCCACACTGGGGCTGTTTTGCTTTTTTCCTTCCTCCTCCTCCTCTTCCTCCTTCGCAAGATGTCTCCTTGTGCACCCTCACTTCTCTGATCACGTTGAGCGAGAGATGAAAGCACAAGCAGAAAATTACAAAACTGTCTGGTGTTATCTCCGCTTCCTTTTTTCCCCTCTGCTGGGCCACAAAAGACATGAACTGCTATCGTTTAACTAAGGGCGCGTTTGCCTGTGCCCATTTGATCTGTTTCTTGGGACACTGATCCACCCCAGTAAACAAATGAGAAACACTTAAAGAGTCCTTGCCTGAAAACGCCCCAGACGCTCTGAACTACACCAGCACAAACACTCAGAAATGACTGTGAGCTGCATGGAATAAAGTCTATTTATAAACCTTATAAAATTTATAAAGATTTTAGAATCTCTTAAGCAGAAGCCTTTATACTCCCAGATTTAGCACATCTTAAAGCGTATTATGCCAAAAATACATAACAGACAGACTAGCTGGTTATTCTTCTGCTATATGAGGAATGCAAGGCTGGAGCCATCAATTGGACATTTTAGAGTCCAATAGCCCAAGTTCAGAAAACCTTGTATCTTCATTTTTCTGAATTTGTGACAGAAATTGTAAACAAAACAACTGTCAGGTTGACATGTCCTCAAAATAGAAAAACTGCAAAAATGGAGATACAAGCTTTTTGCATGACAGCTATGATATACATACTTATAAATAATACATAAGACACATATATAGCCATACTTAACACTTACTTACACTCTTACGTGGTGCCTTAAAAGGTTTTGAGTGTTGAATGTTTGTGTGATGCCCAATAAAGACCCATGTCTGAATTCTTCATCAATGTAAAGGTTGCAGCCAGTTCAGACATAGTGGTTCTTTAATGGGTGTATTAAATATGGGCTGTGGTGTTATTTATAAAAATAATCTCCACATTAAGTGTTGGTAAATCTTCACTTCCCTCAAAAGTGTAAAATATTTTCTTGTAACTGAAATATAATAAATTACATTTATGTTTCTGACTATTTTTTTGTTTAGAATTTTTAGATTATTATGTTTTTTTCCCACAAAGCAAGATTATTTACTAATTCAAAGCATGATGAAACCGTCTCCTCTTGTATCTATGAACATAAATAAAGAAGTTTAGGATGTCAACAGCATACGAGAATAGTTAAAGGAATAGTTACTTCTTAAGACGGTTATACTATGGGGGACCTCTGGCGACACTCTATTCTATTCTGTGCCATTTTCAACAGGTCTGGGATGAATGAGATACAAGTGTGAAAGGTGTGTAAGGGGAGTTCAGTGCTGCAGGGTAGAAGTTGGTAAGCAAGAGATGTGCTAAACGCTAGCAGAGATTTTCTGTCCCACCTGTTCTGTTCTGTTCTGCACTGCGCTGGTGATGGGGACCCTACTGCTGAACTGCTGATAACCACGCTTCCTGTCGTCAAGTGCTTTACCTTCACACTAAAGCAAACAAACATTAACCTTAGGGAGGCCAGCCAGCTCCCTCGTCCTTTGACACCTCCTCTCTCTCTCTGCTCTCCTCCTCTCCATTCCTTTCTCCTGCTTTGTGTCTCTGGCTGGTGCAGACTTTCTGAATCGGCAAAACAGTGACTGTGTTGGCAAAATGTTCTTTGTGTGTTATGAAAGCAAGTTAATGAAAGTGAATGTTAACCCTTCCTTAACGTTATAGTTAGCTCTGGCAGTAACAAAAGCCTCTTGTCATCTAAAATGAAATGGATTCAGGTATTAAACTATACCACAATTGTGTTATTTCTTTTTTCCAGGTATTTGTTTCCCAATTTTACTCCATATAGCCATTACCAGTGTCCTCCACTAGCAAGGTTCCCACTACTTTACATTATGCTAGCAGCTCTGGGAGGGTGAACACACTGTCACTGAACAGAACAATAACGACTAATTTTATTATGACACCAACATTAGGGGAGAGGGAGGGCCAACCTTTCCACCCAGAGAGAGCCAAGCTACATCTCAATGCTATTTAAAGGAACATTGTGAAATATCTGTACCTTTAAAATCATTGT
Organism: Salminus brasiliensis; assembly: GCF_030463535.1. NCBI lineage: Eukaryota > Metazoa > Chordata > Actinopteri > Characiformes > Bryconidae > Salminus > Salminus brasiliensis. The sequence goes on along the minus strand of NC_132883.1, from coordinate 16,675,080 downwards.
GATGCTACACTGACCTGTAATAGGGGAAATATCTCTAAGCTGCAGACTGCACTCCGTAACTATGGTGAGTGGGGTTAACAACATCTGCAAGACCTGTGCAACACTACGTTCTTGCAGGCCACATGCTTCTTTCACTTGCAGGGATGGTTCTATATCCCTCAGCTTGTCCAGAAATGCATGTGAAAAGCGTGTCCTTTAGAGAGAGCTCAAAACATCAATGGCACTTCTCGACTGCAGGGGGAGCCCAGGAGCCAATGCTCCATAATGCTGCCTTCATTCTTGACATTTAACTCTCTAGACATTACATCACATTACTTTGTCATTTTACACCTTGTATTTTTCTCCTCTATTTAGACCCCTCCTCTTTCTTTCTTGCTCTCTCACTTCGTGTGAGTGTGTGACTGTGGGGAGGGGGATTAATTAAGTCAGTGGTGGGGGGGAGTGACGAGGTCAGGAGTGTGTGATGGAGCCTGAAGGTGACAGGCGGAGTTTAATGATTAATGGCCCGAGAGAGTGAGATAGACGTTCATGTGTGTGCGTTTGTGTGTGTGTGTAAGAGCGAGAGGGAGAAAGAGAGCATAAGAGTGAGAGAGAGTAAGTGAGTGTTCAGCTTAAGGCTGAAGGTGTGAAGCGACTCTGGAGGATGTCGTAGAGCGTTACGGGAAACCTTGGTCACACACAGCGCTTAGTGTATATTAGCAGTGCTTGGCCCCCTGCATTTCTGTCTGTGCAGATATTCTGCCTCATCAAAGCTGTGCCATCCATCAATGGGGCACCCGGCCTTGCATGGGCTATGAGGAGACACCGGGGCTCACTTTGCCTTCTAAACACACACACATACAGCGAGCGAGGCAGCTTCACTGTACTGAGAAAGCCAGACTCATACAGTGAGCAAGGGCAAGCCAGGCCATTTCCTAGAGAAAACACCCAGCTGTAATTACCAGAAGGACACACACAGGGAGTAACTGGCAAACTGTGTGTGTGTGTGTGTAGATGTGTAGACATGGGGAGTGAAAGAAAGCAATGTGTGTCAGGAAGGAAAGGGACTCTTACTGGTACAGCAATGCCTGAAAAAGATTGCTTAAAGGAACACTGCAGTATTTTTCAAACTAGTCTCTATGTGTCGCATTAAAAAAAGCCTTCGACTGAACTTACTAAACATAAAACTACAAAGCACAAAAAAGAAACACTTGTTTCAGAAAAATCTGACAAAGAAAATGTCATTAAATTAATGTGTCATAAAATTAACATACAAAAATGATTACAGTACGTAGCAACAGGATTGTTTACCATCATAGTGAACAATCATTTATTCATTCTTCAAACGTTCAAGGCAATAAAAGATCATTTTCAGTCTATTACTATATACTAGATTCTAATATACAGTGACATCAGAATATTATGATATTATCACCTACCTAATAGTAGGAATAACCACCTTTGGCTCGGATTACACTAGCGAGACACCGTGCTAAGGGCTGTATTATGTTGATGGAAGGAGTGCATCATAGAGGTTAACTGGTCCACAGTGTCGCATCGATTGCTCTGTTTCCGAGATGCTACCACCCTCCACCCACTGCCACAGTTATATCAGAATATTATAACCACCCCTGGTTTGGAATGAACTCTGCCCTGGACGTCACAGATGCCATGTGCACATATAAATAAGCGAGCACACCAGTCAGTTGTAGCGATCATTAGGGGGAAAGGATGCAATTTGACTGCTGTCAAAAAGGGCATGATAATAGGGCTAGTGTCATTTAAGCCAAGGGTGGTTATTCGCACTATTAGGTGGGTGGTCATAATATACTGATATAACTGCGTACTGTACTGTACTATACTATCCTGTCTTTGGAGCTGGCATTTGTGATTTGTTTGGTCATTTTAAAAAACCCATGGCTACACATTCACAACTTTCCTTTCTGTTTCTGTTGTTTTTACTGTGTTCTGTGCATCAAACTGGATATCATGTCTAAGACAATCTATAGCATAGAAGTTAAGTGTTGTACCATCTCTTGATACACGGAATGAACAATTACAAATACACTATATGGACAAAAGTATTGGGACACCCGCTCGTTCATTGTTTCTTCTGAAATTCTTCTGAAAGAGTTTATCCAGCTTTTGTTGAAGCAACTGTCTCTACTGTCCAGGGAAGACTTTCTAGTAGATAGTGGCGCACTGCTGTAAGGATTTGATTGCATTCAGCGACAGGAGAATTAGTGAATTAGGTCAGGATGTTGGATGATCACCAACCCACCTCATTTCCCTCAGTTCCACTGCTCCACAGCTCAATGCTTGGGGGCATGGTGAATAACTGTTAACCAACTGCTTCTCGCTCTATTCATCATTAAACTGATTTATTTTAAAAATGGACTTTAACATAGTTTTATCAAGCTACAAATCTCCACTTCAGCTAAAAGCTAGAGCCACTTTTCACTCTTTTTAGCCGAAATATTAGGTGGCCAAAATCTAGGTGAATCACCAATTATAACATAAACCAATGGCCTAATTATGCTTCTGCCAATTTGCTATTATTGGGACTGTCCCTCAACAGATTACCTGTTTATATTCGAAGTATACGGGAATACGTCAAAATTATCATCTACGGTAATCAACCATGTGGCAAATTTGCAGCAGATAGAGAACAGGTTGGAAATTGCTGCAGTGCTCCTTTACCTCCCAGCATTCCGACCTGAGGACAATGACAAGTACACTACTCCCATTATAAAAGCTGGGGGGGAGGAGGGAGTGCAATTTCACATTAATTGATTCAGTTGTAGCCTGTCTGTTCCATCACAACTGAGTGTCCTTTAGGAACGTGTGTGTGTGTGTGTATGTGTGAGAGAGAGTATAGGCTGGAGAGAAAATGCCATGACTGAAAAGACGACAAAGCAGGAGCTTATCTGATCTTTTTGTGTGCACGTGTGTGTGTGTGTGTGTGTGTGTGTGTGTGTGTGTGTGTGTGTGTGTGTGTGAGGAAACGGACATGTAAATGTGTGAGGCTATGTACATGCATGCTAGTCCTAATAAACTGTGGAATGCCCTGTGTAATTACTGCATCTCCCATGAGAGTGAGAGAGAGAGAGAGAGACACACACAGCAGCTGTCCTGCCTACGGGTTCTCCCCAGGAATGCAGCTTTGAGCCCTGTTGCAGCTGCCAGGCCAGTGCATGGTAAGGAGGGGAGAGAGTGGGCACACACATATACACACACAAACACACATGCCAAAAAAAAAACTGCCTCTGTGAATTAATAATGTGACACAGTTTCAGACCTGCCTGTATTATTTACTTCTGTTGAACTACTTAAATGAATGAATGGATGAATACCACCATTATCCAAAACACCTGGGTGAGATTTTACCCATTTCTAAAAGCAAGGAGTTGTGTTGCTGTGTACCGGTGCTCTCTGTGTCTATCAGTTCTGCTGTATTTAAAGAGTGGCTGGAAAAGCACTGTGTGGTGAACTGGGCTGCTGGTTTTATATTGCTGAGAAAAATAACCTATTTTTGCACATTTGTCACATTTGAAGTAGCTTCTTTTACATTTGCCAAAAAACATCTAGATGATCCCTAGATGATCTAGATTCAGGGCTTATATTCTGTGGACTTATTAATCAACTTTGTGGAAGATTTTTTGATCCTGTTTTCTGCTCCGTCAGAAAATCCAGAAATCCTGAAACCTCCGCTTGTCAGTTTGTGAAGCTCAAGCTCAGTTGGGTTAAGCAGCAGGACAATGATCCGAATGGCTTAACTGGATTAGGCTGAGATTAAGGGCCAGGGTGAGGGTTAGGATTCAGTTTTGGGTTGAGGTTAGGATTAGGTCCAGGATGAGAGGTAGGATTAGGGTTTTGGGTTGAGGTTACGGTTAGGGCCAGGATGAAGGTTAGAATTAGGTTTCGGATTGAGGGCCAGGGTTATGGTTAGGTTTTGGGTAAGGCTGGGTAAGGTTTTGCTTAATGGAAGTAATCCATTAAGTTTACTTGATGTCCTATTATCAGCAGTAAATCTACTTCAGGTTAGAGATGCATCTACAAAACATCTTCAAGATATTTACCTCAGTGTATTCAGATGCTTCACTGCCGCTTCTGCACTGATATGGTGCCAGTGTGTTACTGATACTCTGTTACCAGTTTATTAAGCAGATGTTACCTCTTTATCTTCAATGAATGGAGTGACCATTCCAACAGCTGCACTGTGTGCTTACTTGTGCTGTCTTTATCTTACACTATATGTCCAAAAGTTTGTGGACACCTCTTCTAATTAGCTACTTTATTCAGCTACTTTAACTTGCACTCATTGCTGAAATAGATGTGCAAATGCACACACAGCTTATCTAGTCACTGTATGGAAGTACCGCCAATAGAATAGGACTAATGATTTTTTTACTCTGTATCAACAACAAACCAACATAACTAGCACAGCTAGAATAAACCACTTTATTTTTGATTAAAGCAATACTTTAAAGAGAATAGAATTTGAATATAACATTTTCAGTAAACTTTTAGTAAAGTACAGGACTTGTGTACTTTGTTCCCCACTGGTCTAGGACATTAGCCTTTTGACTGTATAACTGGAGCTATAATAAAAAAGAAACTTTCACTCTGCTTCTACTACTACCCTCCTTTTCACTCACACACACACACACACACATCTCGTGCCATATTCAGTGAATTTGTGAGTCTCTTTGGCGTGGCTCATATCAAATACTCTTTTCCTGGCCTGTTTGACCGAGTGAACTTTGAGACGGGCCTTTGAAAGTAGCTGTGGGACAATGTGCTCTGTGTGCCTGACCGACAGATGGTACTCACACATACACACACACACACAACGCAGTCCCCACATGAAACAACATGCCATCACGCTAAAGCCTCACGCCTCTGCCCATGCTCACACGCCACACACGCTATACGCTACATTCCTCAGTGTATGAGGTTGCTCCAGTCTTTTAGAGGTATGCACCATGCCTTCAGCAGCCCACCTCAAGCACTACCCGCTGACTCCGACACACTGATGTGAGGGAAACCTCAGCAAAGCAATGGAATCATTGTTTAAAAGAGTGGAAGCAGGCCTGAGGGTGCACTGACCAAACTCTAAAAGCCATCTGCGAGCTGTGCCCTAACCTTTAGCCTCTTCCTCACCTACTCACAAAGCTAAGCTTTAAAACCCAGAGCTGTCTGGCCCTGGGCAATCTTCAGATTTACATTGACTTCAAGCAGAACATGAGCCCTGAAGTACAGCATAATCGTTTGTGGTTTTGTGTTGAGGCGGTTCAGAACCTCCAACAGATCACATCATCACTGACTGCATAACTGTACGTTTCTGGCGTCAGTAGCTGCAATGAGAATTGTAAAACAAAAGTAAAATTGTCAGTGACTGTGACTATTGTCAGTAATTGCATGAATGCATTTCAATTGATAGTGACTGCACAACTGTAAAATTCTAATGTAAAATGTAATGTAAAAATCTATTTTTTGACACTGCAAATTGTAGATCTATTGTCAATTGTCTATTGTCAATGAAAAATAGATTGTAAAAAGTGCATGGTCAGTGACTGTTGTAAAAAGGATAAAGGTAAAGGATAAAGGATAAAGGTGCACGTATTCGTCACTGTACAGTGTGGACTGTACAGCGAAATGTGTCCTCCGCATTTAACCCATCTGGTAGTGAACACACACTCACACACACACACGTGTTAGGGGCAGTGAGTACACACACACACCCAGAGCGGTGGGCAGCCAACTCCAGCGCCCGGGGAGCAGAGAGGGTAAAGGGCCTTGCTCAAGGGCCCAACAGTGGCAGCTTGCCGAGCCCGGGAATCGAACCCACAACCCTGTTATCGATATCCCGGCGCTCTAACCGCTGAGCCACCACTGCCCCATAAAGTATTATAAAAGTGTATGGCAGTGACTATATAAGATGTAATATACTGTCAGTGACATCTTTTTTTATTTTTATTTACTTTCATATTACATTTTCATTCTTATTCTTTATTACTGTTCTGCTTTTCATCTCTGGTTAGGTATTTATTGTTATTATTGTATTGTATTACTGTGCTGTATTGTGTGCTACTGGCTGCTAAATATCCTTCGTGATCAATAAAGTATCTATCTATCTAAATGTAAAATTCTATTTTCAGTGACGGCATAAATGTAAAAACGTGTACGTGACCGTAAAAGTGTAAAATTCTATTGTTAGTGACTGCATTCAGTGACTATATAAATGTAAAATTCTATTTCATATTAAGCAACATTTCTGGTACTGACGAACTATTCACTAAAGTTAAACCAGAAAAAGTTCTTGTTGTCATTCATTAAACATAACTGACCATTTGTGTTTCTATAGTCTACATCGGAACTTTTTGAAGCATTAAAATATGTGTTGTTAAAAAAAAGGACCTTCAGTGAACTACTAAATGTCTCAGTTCCGTTGCTTGTGGCAAAGTCTGAGGGAATGTTAAACAGAAAGTGCTAAGAGCTGAGCTCTGCCCTGCCCTTGGAGCTAATAAAGCTCATGCTAAAAGGCTACATTACCTCAGCGTGGCAATAAATGGCAAGTAAGCAGGAGAATTACGTCTGCTGGGAGGAGAAGAGCCATCAGGACCAGGGCGGAGGAGGAGAAAAAAAACGAGAGAGAACAGGAGAGAGAATGAGAGAGAGAGAGGGATGAAAGGAGACTGGGGGGTGGGGGGGGGGGGGGGGAGTGGTAGTAATAACCCAATTTATTTTTAGAGAGCCTTTTGTTTTTCCTGGAAGGTCCTGATGAAAATCTCCCCACAGGCTCCGGGCTAAAACGAGCCGTGGTAGTCTGGGACTCACTGTGCTTACTGCCTCCGATCACTTTCCATCTGCTAGCCTCACGAAATAAATAAAATAGTGCTCTGTTACAAAAGAACAGGGGCTGGCAGTTAGCGCTGACCTGCCAGATTTTGCTCCCGGACAGAAGCTGGACTGCTCTGAATGGAGCAACACTCACTGTGCGGCCTAACTGGCTGCTAGAAGAGTAATTGAATCAGCAGATTAAATACCAGAGAGGTTAGCGCTCGGCTAACTGCACTTCACTGAGAGAGAAGTCTGAAATGCAGGAACCTGCTGCAGAAAAGGATCCTCACTGCCTGAAAAGGAAATGTTGTGTTTCGGAATTAATCTGCTAAATGTGATCTCTTTTGATACAGCTGGATGCGCCGGAGTGCATGTTTTAACAAGATGGAATCACGCTGTACAGATCAGGATTAAGGCTGCCTCCAAGCAATGACGTAGAAAAAAATGGCATGAAGCACGGAATGGTTAGAAATGTGAATATCAGCGTTGCGATACCGGTGTTTTGGCACAGAAAGAGCCTTGTTTTACAATGATGTGAAAAGATTAGACATTGTTTTTTTGTCATTTGAGAACATTAAAGCACTGCTAAGAGCAGATAAGAAATGGCAGGAACAGAGGAGTTTTAAGCTGGATGGGTCTACAGTACTTTTGTGCTGCTATCCTAATAAGATGTAACTGCATAAGTCAATAATTAAATATCACTGGTGACACTTTCCCACTTTGACTGCATTTCTTTCTGCATGTCTGTATTCTGAAAAGAGCAGGGCTGTAATGCCACGGTCACAGGGTATGCAGTCGTTCAGAGAAAGTGTGATGGCCTATGCACGAAGTCTGATGAGTCTGAAGTCTGAGAATCCCACTCAAAATCTTAACCGTTAATCAAGTACAGCTCACAGGAGCTAAAAGATCCACCTGCTTCTTTCAAATCAGCTGTGTGGGGAAACTTGTTAGTGAACTCGGACAGCAACGTAGAGAGAGCGGTGGCTCGGCCGAGGAGGTTGCATCATTGTTGTTTGACAGCTGTACGGTATGTGTGTGGAAACAGCAAGCATGCTTACATTTCACTGCTTAATTAATACAGCACAGGCTGTGCAGACTAGCTCAGGGGGATTATACCACACTACATTCTAAAACAACTAAAACCAATCCTAGTATACCTTTCACTCTCTAACTACAGACTGTCCAATCGTAAGCCACGAGTAACCAGGCTCCAGACCAGCACCTCTGACAAGCGTTAAGAGTAGGACAGTAGGTCACTAACTTGCTCCTCAGGTTTTTCTGAAGGGAGAGCAAAGGTCTATTCACTTTCTAAACCAAAGAGGTAGATTCTGGGTGCTTTTTCATTAATAATCAGAACTTAAAAGGCTCCAAATATGAACACAGCCAGACTGTATTTTAGGGAAGCTGCTCATTTTGTCTGAGCTGAGAAGCCCACCCAGGGACGAAACGGGACGAGACGCACTGCAGGTGAAGCAGAGGAGCAATGTGATTAGCTAAAGTGAATGTGATTAGGATGTCACCTTCGGTTGCAGCAGTGTATCGGACCAGTGCTGAGAACAACAAGGTCTGTGAAGAAGATTTACATTCAAATAAATAAATAAATACATAAATAAATGTAAAAAACTAACAATGCCCTTCTCTCCCTGGGTTAATTGTATGAATTGTGAATTTGATCTGTGCTGTACTATGCTGTCCCTACATGAGTATACAAAATGTGAGCATGTAAAATGTCTATTTTCTGTTGTTTTTGGTCATGCCACAAAATACACCACCGTCTTTCTTTCTTGAATTACACCTGGTTAACATCTACACAATCGCAGAAAAGCTTTACTATTAATTGTTGCATATATTCAGCATACTGTGGCCACTATGGCCCAGGGGTCGCAAGTTAGAATTCGGAGTCATGCCGCTTTGCCATCAGCGACCAGAGTCCAAGAGAGCACAACTGACTGTGCTCTCTCTGGGTGGGTAGATGGCGCATTCTCCCTTCATCACTCTTAAGGCGATGTTGGCCGACACAGGCATCTATTAGCTGGTGTGGCCGAGCTTTAGTGGCAGTTTAAGAAGAGGCAGTGGCTGGATTCACATGTATCGGAGAAACAGGTGTTAAGTGGAGCATTGGGGAAGAACAAGGGGAAGAATACGATAAAGAAAGTATATATAGTCAGTATATATGGTAGATCTGGCTGTGTGCAAGATTTTACCTCAGCATCCTGGTTCCTCAGGCTGTATGTTGTCTGCAGCAGGCGGAGGCAGGACACACTCAGCTCCGCCTCTTCTAACAGAAACTCAAGCAGCAGGACCAGCTGCTCCGGACTTAACTGAAATAAATAGGAAAAATGTGGAATACCGTTATTCCAAAACATCCAGCATTCATACATTCAGGACTTCTATGCTTTTTCTATGTTTTTTTTTATAAATGTAATGATCATTGGGTTTAGAGTGGACAGATGGACAGTCTAGTTTTCCTATTCATCCATTTATAACACTATAAACACTGTAAGGCATGACACCATGTATCCTTTTAAAAATGTAAAATAACAAACTTTAATAAATAGGGCATCGGTAGCTAAAGTATGGCTCAGAAATGGCTCAAAAGCTCAAATTATCCAGGGCATTTCCAGGGCATTTTCAGCAATTTTCTCATTTTCCAGGAGTTTTTATTACTGGGATAATAGGTTTTTCTAGATTTTCCAGGGCTTCCAGGACGTGTGGGAACCCTGGAATTGCTTTTGCGTACATACATTCTTTCAAATTGCTCTAACCGTAAACAATGCAAGGTAAGTACACAATAACTACACAGGTTTGCACCCTATGCAGCCTGAATGGAACTGATACAAAGATTCGCCATAATTTCATACAGTTCCTATTGGGCCTGCAATGCTGTAATCACAGACTTTAATGAAAACAACCCCAAAAATGACTCCACTTTCATAAGCCCTAAATGACATTAAAACCTAATACCATTGAGCCCTGTGGCATTATCAGAAAGTTACCCAGGAGATGTTCCTTTTCACTTTGAAGAGAATTAGAAAGCGGTGCGTTTGAGCACGAGGCGGGGAGTTTGGAGGACTACTCCGAAGTCGCAATGAAATGAAAGCAAGGAGGAGGGAGGGGGAGGAAAAAGGAAGGAAAAAATAAATAAATTAAAAAAACAGGTCGCGCTTATTAAAACTCCCTGCCTGAAAAGAAGCCCCCCTCTGATAATCGTCTAAATAAGAGGAAAATCATATTTCTCTCCCCTCTCGTAAAGCAGAGCCTGCGTAATCGCTCATGGAGAAGAGACAGTAAATGGAGGGCAGGAGCACAGCGGGATTTAAGTGCTGGGAAAACTTGCGTTTATGCCGCCATTGATCTCACAGTATGGAAATCAGGCCTAACCTGATTACTGGAGAAAGCATCTATATCTACCAGGGATCGAGTTTCCTTCTTTCCTTACCTCCTTCAGCACTAGCCATCAGCAACTTTGCTGCAGCCATTAGCCGACAGCATTTGCAGTGATTTCATGATGTTGATAATGGAGAAAGAATGACGTACCATGTACTTCCTATCATTTACATTCACAGTGCTCCATAATGTCCTTAAGAAACACACAGACACACACACACTTTGGCAGTATACATGTAGACTTCGTATGATGGCTGTGCTGTGACGGGGGTGGGCAGGTGGGAGATAAATTGGTAGATCAGCTCGACTTCTGTATTGCAGCATGATCACCAGACCAGATCTGCTTCATCTGAGGCACATGAAGACGGTCACTACAAACTCCCACGGTGTAAGTTCTTATAAGATGGCAATGTCAGCACAGCAAACTGTACCAGACCAAAGAGGAGCAAAGCAGACCCTGAACTCTAGAGAGAAAGACAGAGAGACATAGGCAGAGAAGGAGAGAGAGAAAGAGAGAGAGAGAGAGAAACATAGGCAGAGAGAGAGAAAAAAAGAGAGAAACATAGGCAGAGAGAGAGAGAGAGAGAGAGAGAGGCCGACTGACCAATCGATAAAGGTAAAAGAGACAGAAAAAGACAAAGTTGGTTTACTGAAAGAGAGAAAAGGAAAGAAAAATAAAGAAAGAGAGAGAGAGAGAGAGAGAGAGAGAGAGAGAGAGAGAGAGAGAAGGAAAGAGTGAGAAAGAGAGAGAGGAAATTGAGAGAAGCAAAGACAAGACAGAGAGAAGAAAGAAAGAGAAGAAAAAAAGAAAGGAAAAAGAGAGAAACAGGCAGAGAGAGAGAGAGAGACATAGGCAGAGAGAGAGAGAGAGAGAGAGAGAGAGAAACATAGGCAGAGAGAGAGAGAGAGAGAGAGAGAGAGAGAGAGAGAGAGAGAGAAACATAGGCAGAGAGAGAGAGAGAGGGAAACATAGGCAGAGAGAGACAGAGAGACATGGCAGAAAGAGTGATGTGGTGGGAGATGGGTGGTGGCAGGGCTGCTATTATTACCCCCATTATCACATCAGGATCTGAACAGCACTGATGCACAGCCTCCTCCCCGCAACACACTTCCCTCCTCTCTCCACACACACCCACACACACACCCACACACACAGCTACTCAGCCTGGGACCAGCCACTGATCTCATCCCCTCATCCCAATTCACAGCTGCTAATTCTCTCTTTCTTTCCCTTCGCTCCCTCGCTTGACACACACACACACACTGCCTATGAACAACACACACATTCACACTTCACCCAAACACTAATACACACATCTCACACAGTCACAAACGCCTCTTTTACAAATGACTCCCTGGGCTTCCTCATCTCACACCTTTACCTCCTCATCCCGTTTTTCCTCCTCATCCTCTCGTCTCCGGAGCCCCGTTTCACTCGGCTTTTATCCGTTAGAAAATCCCTTCCCTAAAATGGTTAGGAAATGTCGGGCTGCACCCCGCCTAAGCCAGGAAAGGCGCTATATTTGTTCATGTTACTGAAAGAGGGAACTATTTTACAGTTACACTCTCAAAGGCCATTCGAGGTCTCACAAAAGCAGCACGCAGACAAAAGCCTCCTACTGTGTCTTAGCGCAAGTCACATAAAACCCAAATTACAGTAACCTGACCGTGAGAAACTTCATAATGCGGCCTTCCTTTGAAAGATGGGCGGTTAGGGTCTGACTTTTTCTTCCCTGAAGACTCAATGAAGACATAATTTGGTGGAAAGAAAAAAAAAAAGAAAAGAAATAAAGTCTTCTGCCTCTCGGGCTGATAAAACTAGTGGCGTCTCCCTGGCCTTCGTGCCGTCGTTAAGCACCATTCATGGGCCCACCCATGCTCATCGGATCCACCACCTTTGAAAGACGAGAGGAATTTAAAGTTATAAAAGGGGGTGGAGTGCAGGGGGTGGAGTGCAGGGGGTGTTCGTGCTACACTCAATTTGCCTCAGGGAATGGCAATTGTTTCGGGACAACCAAGCCCTCTCCACTTTGAGGAACAAATGGGCTGGAATGTGCCCAAATTTGACAGCAAAAGCAGCAATCCAGGACAAACCACCCACACCCAATCCATCAGCCAGATGTATCCAGCTGCAAATAAACTTAAATTAATTTTCCTACAGCCAGAAATGCTTTGATGATAGTTCTCAACAAAAGAATGGCAAGGTTCAAGTTGACAGAACTGCTACAGGAACTCAGTTAACCAGTGGTGAGCAAAGCATCTCAGAAGGCACCACACGTCCAAACTTGAGGTGGATGAGCTACATCAGCAGAAGACCATGTCAGGTTTCACTTTTTTCAGCCAAGAACAGAAAGCTGAGGCTGCAATGGCTCAGCACAGGCTCAGCACAGGCTCGTCAACAGCATGAAACAGTGGACCCCACCTGCCTTGTGTCAACAGTAAAGGGTTGGTGGAGGTGGTGTAATGGTGTGGGAAAGGTTTCTTGGCACACTTTGGGCATTCCTTAATGGTACAATTTACCTGCCTTCTACTGGCAACTTCACAAAGCAAAAGACCTCTCAAACTGGTTTCATGAACTTGACAACACACAGACTGTCTAGCCCCTGTAGAGACATCCCAACAATATGAATATGACTCTCTGGAGCACATAAACATGAACCTACTGGTACCATTCCTAATGCCAGGCGTGGGCTAGAGGGGTATAAAGTCCCCCCCAGCATTGAGCTGTGAAACAGTGGATCTGTGTTCTCTGGAATTATGATGATGATGATGGTGCTCCATCCAAAACTTCTGGGATGAGTTGGAGAGCTGGGGATGAGGTGGGGTGATGATAATCCAACATCCTGACCTCACTAACGCTCTTGGCGCTTCCATGGAGTAACATAGAGACAGTTACTCAGACAAAAGCAGGATAAACTCTTTTTAATACTCTTGATTGTTGCTTGTTTATAGTGTGGGTCTATAGCTAGCAGCGGGAGCCACTTTGCTGGTACAGTCACACTCTGCTAATCCTACTGGAAGAGGCTGCTGATAGGTTTAAAAAAAGAAAGAGAGGGAAGCTACGTAAAAGAGAGGGCTCCTCAAAGGTAGAAGCAATGCTAACATTTTTCAAGACACAGAGGACAGTAATGTAGAAAAAGGCTTTGGTCTGAAGCATCTGCAGCACATAATTCCACATCTTCTACCACCATGTTCTTGAACTTCATTGCAGCCTTAATCACATCTGATTCTCCATCTGATTCTTATATTTAAATGCTTCTGAAGCTGTGATGAATCAGGTGTTTATATTAAGAGTGTATATTAATAAAAGGCCTAAAAAGGGTTCTTTGAGAAATGGCTAAAGAGCCATTTAAAAAAAAAAAAAAAAAAAAAAAAAGAGAAAAAAAGAAAAGAAAAAGCATGTGTGAGTGTGAGGAATCTTTTCAAGGTTTAGTATCAGCTTAGCATAAATCTCAGCAATTCCGCACGCAAGGTATGTTCTGACTTGACCATGCCCATACCTGCATCTAATATCATTGGCCACTGACAGTTTGGGGCTTGGGAGTGCATCTCTATTTGCATATTGGTTGTGCCTCCCCCTTTACGCACTGTCAGTGTGTAGTCGTTCCCAACATGCTACATACTCGCAGATATGCAGTTATATTTGATTTTTTAAAATATTTTATTTCATACACATGTGAGATTATATTTGATATTCAGCTAGTTGTACTCAGGTCTGCAGCGGAACGCCTCAGCTTTGAAACGTGAATGTCTTTCAGTGACGTAATGAAGCTTCGTTTCCAGCGATCACATGAACGCCAATATTTAGAGCAAGACTCCAAACCACTGTGGTACTCCTTTGAAACCCTGAGACGTGTTTCGACACAGCATTTGTGAAGATGGTAGCTGTTATTAATAAACTATTAAAAGTTTATGATTTTAACTGTATTAGTTTAGTTAAGTGTAGTAATGTTTAGTAAAGGAAATTGTATTGGTTTAGGGGAATATTACTATTTTGAGTGGGATTGGCCAAATTTTGTTGCGTTTTTGTCACAGGAGATTTGTGTAGGTTAAAAAAATATTTTTTTATGGTATGCCCATAACTAAATGAAGAGTTTTTTGGAGTGCATAGAAAAAACACTTCTCATAAATCTCTATTAAAAATGTTGTTCTTTATTAAAACAAATATGTTCTTCAACTGCATCGTTCAAAGCACCATTTGAAACACCTTTACTTGAGTGTGAAGGGAAAGCTATGCAAACTGATTATATCTTTGCTTACCAAGCAGAGGAATTCAAGTCTAGAACCACTGGAAGTTGGCTGGAATTACAGAAACTTCTTTTCAAGTTTAAAAAGTTCTTCACACTCACATCTCAGACGGCTGTGGAGCAATGGAATATTTTAGGAAATTTCAGAATGTCGGTTATTGGCAAACTTTATAACTTTAAACTCTGTGTATTGAGCATCCCTGACAAGACCCCAGATGAGACCCATGGTGAACTGCACTCAGTCCACACGTGTGCAGCAAAAAGAAATGACTTAATCGATCCAAAAAAATAAAAACAACAACAACAACAACAACAACCAAGCCCCAGAAACACCACACCCTTACCACACTGGCTTCCTTAAAATGCACAGCCATCGCAAAACCTCCAAAACCGCCCCGCTTACACACGTGTGGCCGCTCCAGGCCAAGCCAGTGTTTGCTTTTCCGCTGACTTTTCCAATCCTCCCCACATGAAAGAGCCCGTTCATGCCGTGTCCATTAAAGCCATGGAAAAGTTAGCAGCACACAAACAAACATCCTGAGGAGCTTAATGAAAAATTACGGCCCTATTTTTTTTTTTTGCTTTGTTTTGACTCGCTTCAATAGAGGCTTCCCATGCCAATCTCTCACCCTGACGGACTCCCACATACATGGCTCCTGATACAATGCATGTGATTATCAGCCTGGTTGCAGTGTAATTTCACAGGCACCTTTGAAGGGACCTCCTGAGCTGGGCCTAAACAGGGCCTCAGAATGGAGCGATAGATGGTGCTGGCAATTCGTCCTGTGTCTGATTACGCCTCTCTGAAAAGAGGCAGGGTGACTCATAGGTGCTGAGCTTATGTTTCTGCTTGTGGAAAGTGAAAGAGAATGACACACAGACAGACAGACACACATCACCACACACACTTACGCACAGGCTTAAATGCGCGGAGCCCCACCCTGCCACCGCCGCTGCTTAGCCACATGCCTCAAGCGCAGCATCACTGGGCTTCAATTAGAACTCACCCGAGGCCAAAGCCTTACAGCAACAAAGAGCACTTACTGGATCAGTCAAACAAATTCTTCTCTAATCCCTTCAGAGAAATGTGTCATATCGCTTCACTTCGACAGTCCTGCACTAATGAAGCCCAACATGCTACAGTGCCCTCGAAGAGCCGCTGACACTTCTGCTCTTCCCACGACTCCACCCTGTAATGAGTCATCTTCTGAATGTCTCTCTCACCTCACACACGGGAACACACACACACACACACACACAACCCTAAACACTGCGCTCTTTATGTGAACTAGGGCTCGACTTATATGCAAACTGCTCACCAAAGCTGATACTGGTTTTAGGGGTCTGAAAATATTCAGATACCCGCCGATATCAGCGGCTACTGGCTACACATTTTGATGTTGCAATACAGAGTGTGCTTTTTATGAACATATACTGGATATTAAGCCAATTCAAATGGAGCATAATTGGTCCTCTTTAATTGGATGAAGGGCAGCAGATTAAAACAAATACTGCAGTAAGAATTTGACTGTATTTAGACAGCAGTTGTTAAAATCTGCCACTACTGGTGCAGTGCATTTTGTCTCCTCTTCTAAATATTGTGATACATATAGCTAATCCTACAAAAATGGTTTAAAATGTTGTGATCTAGTATTTTCTTTACTAAATCACCCACACCTAGTAAAAAATGAAGCGGATTCAAGTAGATTTTAATCAAACAATGCTGATATGACTAATATTTATGCAAAACCTTTACGTCCACATTGTTTGCAAATGAGTTACCCATCCTCACATTCGTTTTGTAAGTTTTAAAAGTAGTCCCACACTGCTGGTTTTAGTTTTTTAGATTTTAGGGGGATGGAGGATGGTTAAATCTGCCGCTGTGTGCTTAAGAGTGGCGCCAGTGGCCGAGGTGCGGCCGAGGAGGAGCGGAGCTGTGCATATATGGGTGACATTCTTAGCTGGCTTTCTTTTTTTCTTTAGTACTGGTAATAAGCAAACGCCCATGGTATGATAACCATGCATTTTAATACCGTGGTATACAATGAAACCGGTTACCGCTGCAACCGTAACTGTGATACCGTAACATTGTGATCAATGAGACATCTACTGGAACTAATGAAAATGTACAAACTAAGGATTCCCTCCAAGAATCCAAAGCTTTTTAGCAAACCAAAAGTGGTTATTTTACAGCACTGTGGAAAGCTTTTTATTCAAGAGTGTAGAGCTTTAGAGCAATGGTATACTTTGGACATTTGTTAGGGTTGCCCCCACGGAAAATGTGTCTCTTTCAGATTTACTACAATTATCGACATTACACACATAAACTCGGAAGATACACAGAGGTTTACTGGTGGGATAAGAAATAAACTGACTACATTTGTGCTGAAGACACTGTGACCCCTGCATTCATTCACTACTACTGTAAAGAAAACCTCAGAGCATACACTTCGCTACAATGAACCATTTCACACCAAATCACTCTGAAGGACCTTTTTAAATACTGAACTATGCAGGAATTTGGAGAAGCATGTGGAATTCCTCTTTCCCCCCATTATCTCCTACTTTTCAGTGTTACAGCATGTTATCATGCTAAAGTTTAGATCTGAGTGTTTTATTTACATTTACATAATCCATTTATCAATCAATCAGCTTGAATCTGAACCTATTTGTTTGTCACATCTGATGAAGACTACTATTCACATTTCACCCGCACCCGTCTAAACACAGAGGAACCGCTTTCATCCTTTCATCCTCTAACAAAATGCAGGTCTCTCAGCCATGCAGAAGAGAGGAGAGTGCCTCCTTTCTCTGTTTTAAGGTTGGACGCGTGTGGGGGAGTTTGTGTCATCCTTTATCAAATGCAGGGTTTTTGAACGGCTGACTGAAAATGACAAACAAGGGGAATTCTTCTCATGTAGTACATGTCTGGAACAATAGTCCTCTGGCACGCGGGTGTAGGTTTACTCAAAATGAGTGACAGTCGCAAGCACAATAACACAGGAAATCAATGGCATGCTCAGCAAACACAGGAAAAACGACAAAGATGATGAAGCTCATATTTTCCACCTTTTCTCCCCCCACTCTCTACCTACGACGCAATGTATGTGTGTCTGTGAGTTTCTATAACTGGTAGCCTTGGAATTAATGATTGATCAAGTCACAAATGCTTCTGTGAGAAATGTGTGACTGCAAAACCTTAAAAATCAAAGCTGCTGAACTAGGGAGACACAAGACAGGCGGGGTGTGACGGGGTTGTAACTGGTCTGCACTGTTTACGTGCGGCCAAATTTAGACAAAGCCCTCTTTTTCTGGCAGCCTGTCCTTCGGCTTGACATGCGTGTTCCGGCCCGGCTCGCAGGCCCGTCATGGGATCCGCCACTGCGTCATGTCGTAGCTCACACCAGCGTAAAGCTGCCTGTCCAAGAGCAGTCGCACAACTCAACTCTCGCTCCCCACGGGGATGCCGGCATCCTGCCTTTGTTCGTGCATTTCCATGGCAACGTCACAAAACGCCAAATTGGGAACTTGAGATCGCGTGCGTTCGGTGTGTGCCGGAGGGTGCGATCTGTGCTGGAACTGCTGGAGTGCTTGGGAACACCACGAGGACATCGAAGACTGCCGAGGAGACGGCACGGAAAAGTCTGATGAATCCTCATCCCACTGTATCGCTTTCAACGGAAAACAAGACCAGAACTCAGGCCATTTCAACTTCTCTCATCAGTTGCAAAGAATTGGTGGAAGGTCTCAATAAGGGTGACCATGACTCACTTCCTAATAAGCTAGCTGAACTATTTGAAGCTGTTCCTAAACTAAGTGCACTGACAAACAGAAAAGGGGGCCAAGCACTGATTGTAAAAACGCAGATAAACGGACAAGGCCAAGTCAGGAGCCCGTCTGGAGTCCCAATGAGAAACTTTCACAGATGGCTTTTGAAGAGGTGCCTTTTATCTACATGAAGACTTTGTCTGAAACCCTGGAAACGAAGCCCTCTCCTTTTCAGAAGCCCATCCTTCATTTCTACCCATCTCCCTTTCTCTCCGCGGAGGGTCCTACGTGGTAGAATGCATGGCTGTCGTCTCCCCTTTCTCCTTGCTCAAGAGACAAAGTCAGGGTGACATTATTAAAAGGGGTGAGCGTGATTTTTGCAGCGATTCTCTTGCTCCACTGAGTTTTATTTGGTCTAACCACAGGCTCGTAAAAACACGAGCAGACCCCTTGCATAAAGCCCCGGCTGGGGTACTTGGGTTACACTCACTTCTCTCCCTCCAACCTCCCTCCCCTCCTCCTGCCTCCCTTCATTTTTGTCTTCGTTGGATCTTTTTTTTCCCACCAGTAAGCTCCCCTTGGGGCAGACCTCCAAAGGAGTCCAAAGCCATCTCCCAAAAGCGGCAATCCTCTGGAGAATTATGGTGTGGCAACCCAATATGGCTACGGCATACGCTTCATGACTTCAAACACCAATGAGCTCAACATACGGGTTCAGGTGCAGCCTAGCCTTTCCATTTCAGTCATTTCAGTCTCGCCGATACGCTAGCTCCTCTGTGCACTGCGAGGGCATGTGGGACGTTATTGAATTATAGATCACATGTGGGTGGGATTGCCCTTTACACCAGCAACACTGCCTGTATGTTCTAAGGAGTCCTAACGGGTTTGATTAAAATCCCCACCTAGATGTTGCGCGAGTCAGTCAACAGATTAGATTGTGATATTTGGCTGCTTTGTGCTGAAGGTAAAAGGTAAAAACCACGCCGGTAGAGCTGAGAGAAATCAATACACCTCCCTGGTTAAACAGTCAAAGCCGGTTCTTGTACAGTTAAGATAAGAGACATGCTGACTCTTGTGCACTGGTCACCCTCAAGGAGTTCAGCCTGTTCTAAAGGCAGGAGGGGGGTACTGATCCATTCCGGCCCATAATCAGGCCGGCCGCACCAGACAGCACGTCGATGAGACGTCACTTAGTGAAACAGAACGGTCTGATTTCAAAACATTAGTCTGCACTTGCTGAGCAGGGCCAAAAAAGACTCACCAGAGTCACCAAGGCTAATGGGGGTGAATCCATCAGGGGCTGAAAAAAACAAGAGAAGGAGAACGGCCACCTGCTCGCACTGCATTCTGAGTCTTTATTCAGAGCGGCTATATCTTCCAGGGGCTGCTGGAGGGTCAATGGCTTCTGCTGACCTCGCTATATGAGGTAATACACAGTACAAATAGTACAGGAGCGCATGATGTGAACATTATGTGCTTGAAAAATCTCTGATAAGTCTGAATCCAGAAAGCGGTGTGTTTTGAGGCTCAGAGCAGCACAACCCCACAATGATATGCAAAAGAGCTTTACCGGGGTGGCGTCTCATGCAGGATAATGGATTTTCAAACCATCATCCGCTGCCCTTTCCGTGCTTTAAGGTGTAAACTTGCATCGTCATTAAAGCATTATCACGTCCTCCGCCATCGGTGGCTGTGTACGCCAAGCACACCCGGATTTCCACAAGATAATTGGATGCCCTTTCTCCATAACCTTGCAATCAAGCAGAATGTCAGAGTCTATATCTAAACAGGCAACTTCTTTCAACTGTCTTCTGCATACAAGACTTGCAATTGTTTGTCTATACTTAAATATGAGACCAGCTTAAATAGATGAGGATCTAACATGTACAAAAAAATAAAAAAGAAACCAACAGCGCTTCAATCCAGCAATAACACATATATTGTTTGGGCAATCTTGGTATGATAGTGTTGAGGGTGTGAATGATCTGCTTCACGCTGCAAATTCTACCCATTTATTTGAAAGAAATGCGTGGCTTCATTACAGACAATAACAGAATGTATTTGATAGCCTGTGTTTGATACTGTATCCAGACTGAACTGAAAGAACAGCATTGGGTTACCTGTGTCCAGGAGCACTGCCAGACATTTTGGGCCCCATGAAAAGATACAACACCGGGTCCACAGGCGCTTAGAATGCTCCTATCACCCCCATTCAGTGCCCCTGCCTGTATCTTCAATACTGACTATATAAAAAGGACGGTACCGGTTTCTACCAAGGTACAAACAATGCACAGTACTGTGAATTAGTTTAAGGCACCTTTTAAGCACATTATTTAAAGCCATTTAAACCACAGAATTTGAAGAAAGCAGCTAGTCTAAAGAACAAATATGGGTTCTGGATTTTTCCTAGACGCCCCCAAACCAGAGCATGGACCTGATCCGTCATCAGCTCACCTGATTGAACATAATTACACAGTGCCAAACCAGGTGCTGGACAGCTATACATAATACTAGACTCTGGAGATGTTTTAATGAACACTTTTATAAGTTACTTGTATTTATTTTTGAGTAAATAAACACTGGCTGCCCAGATAAGAAGAATTTGCATTCAAATTTTCACAGTTGCCTAAACTGTAAAATGTACCACTGAAGATCCAACATGGTCATTAGGTTCACAGGAGACTCTCAGGAGGACAGTGCATCTTTGTTCAATAACCCGTTTAGAAAAAATAAATATATGAATTAATTAAAAGGATGAGTTGACACATAGTGTATGGGGCCATAACAACCCTTAAATGCAGTGAAATCAGGTTTGCTGATTTAAGGTCCTAAAAACACACCCAGTGAAAAGTGAGGTACCACCCCAGAGACAGTTTGGTAGCTTTGGAGGATCTTAAAAAAAACAGTAAGCAGATCATAAAAATGTTCTTAAATGCAATTCTTCAAAAACAATCTTCTCTTAAGAAAGTCTTGTCCTTGTTTCCTTATTTAGTTCCTTTGTAACAGTTTTTTATGCTGATCTTCACAGCTTATCATAAATAATGCGAAGTAGATTTTTATTGTTAATTTTCCAATATTCAGTTCAATTCATGCAGTGAATTCATACTCATAAGACAAGTATGAGGTTATCGTGTGGTTAAAATTCTATGAACCTTTTTGAGAATACCAATTGTTCTTCGAATTATTTCTGAAGCATCATTTTTCTTCATTTCTTAACACTTTTGAAGAATATCGATTCATCTGAAGTTTTTTTGTAAGTAAAAACATCTAGAAAGAACTTCTTTCCTAAAACACTTTCTGAATCCGGCCTCAGATTTTATAGTTATAGTTAATCTAAATGGCCGAGCACATATCCACCTTACTGACCGTTCTGTTCATGTTCCAGCATGTGATCCTAGATCTGCAGATTCTGCTCTTCTTCAAATACCTGCTGTAAATTACAGACATTGTGGAGATGCCTCTCTCTGTTACTGTACTTCTACTACTACTACTTCTACTACTTCTTAACTATATGCCACTATTGATTACCCAATTAGGTTTAGTACACTCATAAGAAACATACGAAAAGTCAGTTTTCAACGATTTTCTCATTTCTACCTTGTTTTGCCTGTATTTAAATTTTTATTGTTTTCATTTAGTTTTATTGTGCATAAAATTTTTATTGTGCTTTTCTTTAATTACCGAATTTTATAACTTGCTTGTAAATCACTGAGCTGCTACTTATAAATAGTGCTCGACAAACACAGACACTTATTATTACTATTATTATTATTATATGACTGTGTTGGTGTGGAATATCTTATGCTCCACATTGCACCATCTCAATCCTCAAAAACAACACGTTGCAAACCATAAACAGACCTCAAGTTCATAAATCCAGGATGTGTGATTTGGCCCCATCCTCGGCTTAAGTGTGATGTTCCAGAGGCTTTGAGGCTGCAAATCTTCTTCGAAAGCCTTTCTCCTGTCAGCAAAATGCAGGTTGAGCTGCAGCAATCAAGAGGCGTCCAAGTGTAATGTCCAGCAGCTGAGATAACAAACATGACTGATACACAAGCACTAGACAGCGCACACCTGTCAGCTCTATTAAACGTACCTCTGGCCGCCCTAAGCCGGTCCTCACCATGACCCTGAACTGTGATTATAAAAGCTGAACATGCGGGAGCTCTTTGCGTGTGCCACAACGGCTTTTAGGTTATCTGTGTTCTTCAGCTCTCTGCATTTACAGTTCTGACCAGACATTTACAAGCACTCATTTTTAACATTAATGGCATGGTCAGGAACGACCCAAGAATCGCTGAGACACAGGCCTACCATGAACTGGAAGCTTCGGGAACACCAGTATCACTGTCGACAGTTCAAGTTCAAGTTCAGCCTGCACAGGATACACAACAACACTGTATCATCTGCCAAGCATGGCGGTTGTAGCACAATGCTCTTTTGCTGCCTGTGGAACTGCTACTTTGCACAAAGAGGATGAAATAATGAAAAAAGAGAACCACCTCCTCTTTTTTTCCCAATACATCATGGATGAGAGCAACCACATGTCACTTCACTATTGTCCAAATGACCAAATCATATCGCTGCCGCCAAATTGAACATAATAGTGTCACCGTGCCTAAAAGCTGCTGCGTGACATTTTGCTCGTCCAACAATAAAACAAACCCTAGGTTATGATTTTCTTTACTTCCCCAAAGAGCGAAAGACAGCAAAAGAAGAGATCGGTGGCTTTAGGCCATCTGTAGAGAGGACTGAAAAAGCAGAATATGGAACACAGTGGAAAAACTAAGAAAAATCACAGTTTAATATTAAAAGGTTTAAGTTAACTAGTGCTAGCTAACAGCTGGTTTTCCCAATCTGTTGAAACATAGGTACCAAAACAGCTTCACCTGCCTGTTCAAATTCAAAGTGGTCTAAATACTGTATTAACTCCTTAAACCCTGAACATAACGAATGGTCACTGAATGATCATTAATAAAATGAATTAATAAAAGTAAGTGTAAAGCTTGTTCGTCCACTTTGATTGAGGTATACTGAAAGGATACTCATCAGCCCATATATATATATATATATATATATATATATATATATATGAGCTTAACAGTCAGGTCTGTGCCAAGAAACCCACAAATTTAACAGAACCCAACCATCTCTGCCAAGAGGATTGATCGGATATCCACCCAGAATTATGCCAGAAGCTTGTCGATGGTTCCCAGAAGTGTCTATTGAATGTGCAACTTGCTATTAAATTTCTAGGTATGCTGTATGTGTATTTCAGACCCTGTATTTAATGAAAACTACATGTGTTTTTCTATTACAGATGACCTGTATACACACTAATTCAGGCCTAGAAAAAAGAACCGTTCAAAAGAAACCTCTGAAAGCCCAATGTTGCCTTGACATTTATGTCCATGATGAGTGTATGTAAACGTCCGACCACAACTGTATCCTATCTGCCCATATGTAGGACTGAATCATGCGGGCTACACGCAGGAAATGGAGTGACAGTCATTAACGGTCTCGCACCACACGCATACACTGGACGGAGGAAGTTTAATTAATTTCTGTCAATCAACGGCCTCGCCACAGACCACAGCCTCAGAGTGTGGCCCTCAAAGGCAGCTTTTCTTCTCTGGCAGAGAGCGAAGAAGAGAGAGAGAGGGGGGGGGGGGAGGGGGGAGGAGAGAGAGAAACATCCTTCTTAACACACAGTTACGCAGCCACACAAAGGGCAGTTTTTCACAGGAGGAACAAAAGGGCCACTTGTGCTCGTAATAGTACTAAAGCAAGAAGTGAAGGCAAGGTGACAAAAACAAACAGCTCTGGGGCGAGAACAGCAAGGCTGCATCCAGTAGGGCTCCATAATGTCAGGTCGGAATACTGGCCTTTACGATATCGATGTCATACCCCCCCCCCCCTTTTTTTTTTAAACCAGGGATTTGATGATAACTAAACAGGAAGGGCTTAAGTGTAAACACAAGCCAATGTCGAAACTCCTGCACAAGGCCTAGAACACAACCTGGAGAAATACCAGGATGGCTCAAGTGTGAACAGAAGGTCAAACGCAGTGATATCTAGACTAGCTAGTCTAGACACGGATAGACACCTAGAGATCTGTGTTCTCTGAAATAACGGTGCTTCATCTAGTACTTGATAAGTTGGGGAGTCAAACATGAGGTGAGGTGAGGTGGTGATCATCCAATACCTTCGTCTCTAGTCACAGATTTGCTATCAAATCCTCACAGCAATGCTCCAAAATGAATCTAGTAGAAATCCTTCGCTAGACAGTACACACAGTACACACTCCAACAGAAGCAGGACATATCTTCCATCTTCTTTTCTAATTCCCCTTTTTGGAGATGTCCCAATACTTTTGTCCATATAGTGGAGATCACCAATGCAGCATATACTAGTAGGCACTACATATTAGCATTCGTATAGTCACAATGTTACATTTTGTCTATATCTTGTACCCCTGGCGTCCCACAGCAGGACCACCTTGTTCACCCACACCGAGGGCACAGGGGGACGTTCAAAGCCACAAACCTGTACCGCATCATCGCAGGTGCTCAGATCACACAGACATCCCCCAAACAATGATTGACTGGTAAACAAGGCAGTGAGGGAAGTGCGGCGAAGATCAAAGCCATAGATCTCCACTTCCTGCGAGGAACACCTGTTGAAAGCAGCTTTGATAATACCTGCCTAAAAGAGCATCAAAAGAGCCTGTGTGTGACATGTGTATCGTCTCAGAGACAATGGTGAAGTGGAGGCGAAACCCACGACACAGAGCAGCCCGCCAGACAGGCCAAGTCGAACTGGCACACACGCGACGCGCGTGTCATCGCCACGGTAATTCACAGATGGCTTTCCAAGACGGTCCCCTGCTTTACAAGGCATGGTGGGGAAGAAGCCTTCAGGCCGATCATGCTAACAGGGATACGGGTGGGCCACAGCATAAGCTTCTTGTTCCTATTAAGTTGCAGTTAATCAAAGCAAGAAATCTGATCAAACCCAGCAGTGGGCCATGATATTAAGAAGTGTGATAAAGACTCTAGTTCACTGTTGGACTGTAGGGTTTATAGGTATATTGCTCTCTCAAATATACATCTGAGCTTTACACCCAGGTGGCACTGAGGCAGACCCTTATATCCTACATATATCAATACTGCTTTGGCTTTGGAATATTTCCCTCAAACCTCCAGCCAATATTCATTCTCTTCCCACTCCCTGTTTGACCTTCTTTCTATCTTCAAATTCGGGCCTGTAGAGAAGAACTGGTGTTATCTGATTTGTTGCTTTTCACATTTTTCACTGGATTAAATATTTAAATGAGTAACTATTCATCATCTGTGCTTTTCTAATTACGGAGTTCTATGCCTACATTATTTATAATCACTCTACAAATGCAGGCATTTTAAAGCATTTAAAGAGCTCTCTGTGAGAGCTAGCCAGGCTATAGTACAGCCTCCGCACTGCAGGGTTAGCTTTTGGTACATATGAGTCCATATTTTCTGACTTAATTGAAAGATTTTTGTGTGTGGAATCTTTACATTGGTGGAGAACCTTCACATCTGGCCCTTATCTTATCTTATCACGGACTTATCATGGACTCCAAAAGACCTCTGAAGGTGTATTGTGGTATCTGGCATCAAGACTTTAGCAGCAGAGTCTTTAAGTCCAGTAAGCTTTCAGATGGGGCCTCCAATGGATCGTAGTTGTTTGTCCAGCACATCCCACAGATTCTCCATCGGATTAAGATCTGGGGTTTTTGGAGGCCAAATTTTGGTAGGTACTGACCACTGCATACCAGGAACACCCCACAGGACCTGCCTGATGTTTTGGAGATGCTCTGATCCAGTCATCTAGCCATTGCATTGTGGCCGTGTTGTTAATGTCATGGTTGAATGGTGTACATCTATATGTGTAAAAAAGCATTTGGTCAATAGCCCAGGTCAGGGTACAGTAGTGAGACAGTGGCATGGTCTAAATTAAACAGACTGAGAGCTAAAAGCCTGCAGTGGTCACCCGGGGCCTGCTGGGCGGAGAGGAGCCGTCACCTGGCTAAGCTCTGGTGTGATGTGTATAAAAAATGAGAGACATGTGGCAGATGGGTCACTTGCTGAGACCAACACCCCCCCCCTCCTGCCACCACCTTCGCTTCGAGGTATTCAGTATGGACTAAACCCAGAAGATCTCTCTCTTTCTGTCTCCTTTCTTGTGCTTCTCTCACTTTCTCTCTCTTTCTCTCTCTCTCTCTCTCTCTCACTGTGTGTCTGTCTTCCACCGTCATTCATGGCTGGACCTCCAGCCCACAAAGTAAGCACAGAGAAAGTGTGAACACACACAAAAAGACAGCCAAGCAAGACCTTTACTCACTCTGAAACACATTCTGTATACACAAGAACACACAATCAATATGTGGGCAAACATTGGAGGATTCTGATGCCGTTGTTTTTTTTTTCCCCTAACACTGATTATTGTTAAAATTGATAATTTCCTTAAAACTGATCAATGATTAAAACTGATAATTTCCCTAACACTGATAATTGATAATTTCCCTAACACTGATAATTGATCATTTCCCTAATACTGATAATTGATCATTTCCCTAACACTGATAAGTCATCAAGTTGATCATTTTAAATGGGCTGTTTTTTTAGCTGTTGTTTTTTTTTTTGTTGATCAGCAACACATAAAAAGATCTATTTCTAATGGCTAGTTCTAACGCACATGCAGACAAATGGCTACGTACATGTTACTGGCACTTCTTACTGGATACAATTGTTCAATTGTTCTCATCGTTCACTCTCTTTTCTTTGCTGCAGTACAGATACAAATACAACATACAAACAGACCCAAAGAATAGCATTTTCCTCAGGCTGTTCATGTTGTTTCTGATCAAAACCACTTGAGCTCTCCACTACCCTCCAAAGTCTTAAGTAGTTGTAAGGCAGAACGTCAATGGAGAAGCCTGAAGGTAGAATAAGCCTGTTTCTGTTATATAAAACCACAGAAACGTTATAAACGATCCACTGAGGGATAAAACGCCATCAAATGTAGCCGTCATTTAGTGAATCAACATAGGAACTGATATCTGATATATTTTCATATTCATATGTACCAATACTGATGCCATTGTATAGACACTCAGAAACTGTGATTATTAACCCAGTATTAGCATTATAGTGACTAACAGTCTAGCCCAAGGTGTAGATGGTGTAGTGTAGTTCAGTGTGTTTGCTGGGCTGCGGAATCAGACCCTATTCTGCTACATTTAGGGCAGGATTGCCACCCACTGCCAAATATTTATCAAGTATTTTATATTGCATGCAAATTAACCATCATTCCAGTAAACAGTGCAGTCTCTAGGGTTAACTAGGGTATAATACCTATGCTAACCCTAAACCTATTACTGGATAAGATCCGTCCCAACCACTCATGGCAGCATAGGACTCAAATCCACTCAAATCTAAACTTCTTTCTGCCGATCTGCCGATAACGATTCCGTTATCACTGTTCATGTCTAGTCACAAAGCTCAGCTAGGAGAGAGAAGAGAGGCAGAAGCTCAGCAGATGTGGAAGGAAGATTAAAGTCATGTCCAGTTTTAAGTACTTGTCAGTCAAATGCCACTGTACCACAGAGGCCTCTGGAGCTGACAGAGACATTACAGGAGCACTGCCAAACTCTCTCTACAGCATCTGCATCACATCTGCTCTTTGGCTTCCACTATACGTGTGCTTTGAGTCAACGGATTTTCTATTCTTCTACTTAATACAGGAAAATATGTTGAAATTAGTGCCCAGAGTTATTTGGCTGCATGCTACAGAGGTGGCAAATAGAGATTAGGTTATTTTTTTGTATATTAAAAAAAAAAAAAAAAAAAAAGCTGGAGTATTCCTTCAGGTCATAAATCAAATTAGACTGTTTCCATGCAACCGAAGAGGACAAGCAGTTTCTCTCAAAAGAGATTAGAGAAACCAGACAGGCAATGCACAAAGACAACACACACACAAGCACACAGAGTCGCACACTCTTCAAAATAAAGCTGCTTCAAAGGGTTCTTTGAGTGATGTCAAAGAAGAACCTCTTTTGGCACAATAAAGAGGTTTGTAATGGAGATGTGTGAGTGTGAAGAACCTTCACTTGATGTAAAGGTTCTTTACCAACTTAAAGGTTCTTCACACTCACACATCTTTATCACAAACATGGGGCCTCAACCATCTGTATCTTTCTAAGAATTTTCTTTGTCTACGTCAGATTCCGGAGTTTTTAATTGTTTTTAACTGTTCACAGGTTTGCTCATAAAGATGGATCTCGTTGTCCTCGTAAACTGAAGAAATCCCAAATAGGAAAACACTGGTGACTGCCAGAAGCTTCCTGAAAACTGCCTAAGTGGATTTTTACAAGAACTTTCTTCTCAAGGAGGTTTTTACCTGAGGATCGCTGGTTCGAATCCCAGGTCATGCTGCCTGCCTTTAGCAGCCACAGCCTGAAAGAGCACAATTGGCCTTGCTCTCTCCGGGTTGGTAGATTGCTCTGTCTCTCTCACATCACTTATTGTAATGCTGGCTAGCACAGACGTCTGCTAGTCAATGCATCAGAGCTGGATGCCTGGCATTTTCCTTCGAGTGCGTTCGTTGCTCGGTGACGCTGCACTGGTGGCGGCAGTTCGAAAGTAGGTGGTGGCTGGTTGTGCATGGGTCAGTCCTCACCCTCCCAGTGTCGGGAGCATTACTTGTGATAGGGCGTGAGTTCTAACGAGTGGGCTGGGTAATTGGCTCTCTAAAACTTAGCAGGAAAATTAGGTAAAAAGTTAAAAAATAAAAAACAGACATTCTTCTATGAAGTGGCTTATTTTTAAGAGCGCATGGCATCCTGTCTTGAGACTGCTAAGAGAAAGACCTCAGCAAACCAAACTACACTCTGACTCAGCAGGGCTGTCTGTTATGGACAGCAATGTTTTTTTCACTAGAGGAGGCAACTACATTAACGGCAAGCAAACAGAAAGAGACACCAAATTTAACAAGACGATTCTTAGCTATGGAAGTGGTACGTGCTAATAGGCTACAACTACAGATGTTAACAGGACTAGTTTATTTCAATTCAAATTCTACTGTAACCCACAACTCTTGTAATGTTAGACTGACATCATCATTGCTATGAGGACTAAACCATTAACTGAGTACATTTTACATCTGGCTTTGTTTTCCCCATGTTTCCACTCATCTCATAGGCTAGAATGGGACAGGACAGGCAAGCGGAAATGGAGAGGAACACACCTGGCGGCTATCTATAGCCAATGTCTTTCATCTCCCTCTGTCGGCTCAGGGATCGTTCTCCTCACCAGAGCTGTGTAAATGCACAATCTGTAGGTTTATAAGTAGTTAGGGACCTTTTAATGTAGGAAGGAAGGAAATGAGCAAGGCCTATCCAGTATATTGAATAGGCAATGTTCTTACAAGCAGTCCTTCTATGGCACTTCTTTTTGGCCACCAACATATGAGCTTGGTCTCTCCCAATTACACAATGAATACTACCAGCACTGGGAGGGTGAAATCAGCCAACCACCTCTTTTTAAACTGCCATTAACATAACATCCTTGGACAGATGATCACGCTTGGAGGACAACACTAACTGCCTAGCAGATGCACATGCTGATTAGAATCACATGGAGGTATGGGGGAGAGGGTGGTCCATTCTATCCAGCCATGAAAAAGACCCATTACGTTCTCTTGGACGTCTGGCCACTGATCAAACTTGCAATCACCTGATGACAAGGCCAGCACTTAGGCAGTTGCGCCATTTGGAAGTCCCACAGCATTCATTTGAAGAGTAAATAAGAGTCGAGACCAAGATATCATCAGAACTAGATTCACCGTTATCGGCTACAATAATAAATACATAGCATTTTTTGTTACTGTGGCAACAAGTCTGATGTAAGAAACAAATTTAATAAACAGACCTTCACAGCATTCACAGCAGATAACAGTCAATCAAACAGGTCAGTAAACTAACATTTAACTATGTAAACCTACTTTTAAAAAATGTGATATTACAACATTATAAAGCTTTAAAATCCCAACAAATAAATAAATAAATAAATAAATAAATTGAAATGGGCCGTAAAACTGCCAGACAAAGACATGATGGTAGAATAGTTTTTTTGGCATAAGGCTAAGTTGGCATTCAAATGACATATCCAAAAAACACTAAAAGGCAAACCCACACACACACACAGTTATCTCCATTATCCTTTTGTGCTGCTGATTGCAGTTAGCTGTCCAGCACAGAACACACTGATTGGGGCCCGCCTGCTATTCCTGCCTGTACTGCTAGTGCACTCTCTCCTAGGCCCCTTTGCATTTTAGACCCAAATATAGTGCCATCAAATGGATCTGATAAGGGCTTTTTTCCTGGTCTTCAGCCAGCCGCCCCAGAAATCACTGCAACAATTTCATAATGGCGTCCATCCAGTGGCGCTTTCGGTGCAGAGGATTTATGTCCGCTTATTTTGAGGCGGTTCGATAAACGTGGCAGCGCTGGGAGGCCCAGGCAAGACAAAAGAACAACAGACAAGGAAAGAGAAAAATGATGTCCAGACAAGCTCGCGAGTGTGGCTTACAAGATGACACGTCAAGCAATGATTCTATTACTACAACATTTCACAGCCATTAGTCTCCACAAACACAAAAATGAGAGCTGGAATTCATAATGCACGGCTAAAAACTCCAGCATCAGTGTCATTTCGGCCAAAATAAATATATATAAATATTTGGCTCAGGCTTGTTAAAAGTCTTGTCAGGTTCTGGTCCACTCTAGTCACTAAGAGTGAAGAGGTTCTGGTCTTTGTCCACTCTGGGCACTAAATTTCACTCAGAAGCCTCCTTCAAATGGATCTCTCTGAAATAATTTAATCACTTAGCCTTTACGTTTTTTTTTTTTTATCTAATATTAGATATAAGCATTTAAAGCTTAAAGAGAAAGAAATGCTCCCCATGCCACTGGCTGCAACACAAGCCCAAAGCATGCTTAAACCATCCTCATGCTAAACCTCTTTAGATCCTGTAAGCCCACACTTCTTCACTTTCACTACATTAATGTCATAATTAACATCAGTTTCATAGGCCCTAAAATAGGACCCAGTGGGACGCCACAAAATATGCTAAATCACCCATCAAAACGAAAGAGATTAATATGTGGATATTAAACCAGTTCGAGGGGGTTAACAGTTGGAAAAGTGTTCTTTTAATGAAATCCCCCACCATTCATTCTTCCAACATACCGTTGCTCATTGCTGCTATTGCCATTCTAATTTAACTTTATCAGAGTCCACAGGACTTGTTTCCAAAATTGAATACATCTAAGGCTGAACGTTGTGGTGAGGACACAGGACAGGCCACTTCTGATGACTCTACTATGAAGTTCATATTTTTGCAGGTGTCGCTGCATAGTAGAACAGTGCACGAAAGATTTAGCAGACTTTTGGAGTGGTGCTGCATTCAAACGGAGGGGCTTCATTTTCCATAGCCTTTTCCTAACAGCCCTCTTGGAAAGCTTCCTTGGTCTTGGTTTACTACTTACAGCCTTCATCTGCTTTGCTTTTGCTATACAGCTGCTTACACTAGCCTATGGCTGCTGATTGTTGGAACAAGGTTTGAGGTTTTAAAGCTTCAGGATTTGCATCACGTGGCCTTTCCTAGCGATAACTGCGAACAAGCTACAGCCTTAACAGATCTCTTGTCTTGAGATTCCAAAATTCTGCATTCTACTGCATTCATTTGAATAAATAAATACACTAATCTTGTGTAAAATGCTGAAAAAAATGTTTCTTTAAAAGAATGAATCTTTAAGCCATTGGGTGATCGGTTCATCAGCTACTCACGTAACCATTCAAAGTAACAGACATTTTGACCAAGGGTGGCCGTACATTTTCATGCCACTCTATCCGTCTGTCTGATCTGCTATAAACCCGTAACACAGTTCTCTCAGATTCAAATTGAAGTCACAGACGAGCTCCGAGTTTGTTTAACACCACCCAGCTGTGCACTGTCCAGGTGCTTAATTGGGGTTATACACAAACACACATGCTCTGCAGTAACGACTACCCATTTCCTCTGTGTTAATAAGCTACAGAAGAAAAGTTGGTCTATTAAAAAAAAAAAAAAGTTAAAATATGGTCAGCGACTCCAGATCCAAGTACTGCTTCGGAATTTAGGCCCTTGAGTCCTTAATTAAAAAGACTTATTATAGGGAGTTAAAACAGAGTATTGCACTGTCTCTGAACCACCCACCACATTTAGCACCCTCTCAGGCTATCTCCAGAAAAATAAAACAAAAAAAACCCATAAAAAATAAAATAAAGTTAAGCCGAGAACAGAGTTACAGCAGCTCATACTTAATCATGCCCACAGTGCAATAACAATTCTACAGCAATAACAATTTCCCCCCTTGACTGGGAAGTACCTCGGCTCAAACGCTCCCAAATTGATCTGCGCAAAAAGCCCGGCGACGGCAAAGCCCTCTTAAAAAAGTCGCGCTTATTGGATTCATGTGTGTCTCCCTCAATAATCCCTGCCTCTTTGAGGCCCGGCAGTACTAAGCGCCCGTGCATTAAAGAGATGGCCATGAATGCTGCTGGCTTTACAAGTCTGTCCCCCCACGGACCCTGCGAGAAGAGGGGGTGGAGAGCAAGGCTAATAGCATCGGAGTCGTCTGTGGGAGCCGCCGTCTCCTTCACTCATTACCGAAACACAACAGCCGTCTCTCTCTCTCTCCTTCTCTGACTCTCCGTATATCTCTCGCCCTGACAGATGTTTTAGAGTTCCGCTTGCCAGCCAATGAGGTGACGGCTGAGTTCACCGAGCATCGATTTCATTCCCCACCAAATGAGGCCCCATTCATAGGCTTGGGGAACAATATGCTATACTATGTGAGAAGGAAATTTGAAGGGAGGGGGGGCTGCTTTGTTCTACCGCTATAAGCTACCTCACATTTATGAGGGAGCACTTTACTCACAACATGCTATTTGACTCGAGTCCAACTGGAGTTTGAGCACTGGTGGAGGGAGGGGAAAGAGAGATGGCATGTGTAATCGGTTAATGCTATGTGTGACCGCGTATTTCCTGACTGATGCCTTTTCCATTTGCACGAGAAAGACAAACACAGATGGGTTTTAATGACACTGAGATGTTGCTGGCTGTTTTTTTGGGTGTTGTGTTTTTTTTTTTCTTTCTTTCTCTTTCTTTCGTTGAGGAAACCACTCACGTTAAAAGCTGCCTGCGCCTCAAGCTCTGGTCCTCTGAGGAAACTAGCAAAAAGGCTTTGAAAGAGAAAGAGGATAATAGGGGTGAAGAAAGCATCAATATATCGAAGTATTGCGATATTCTGTTCTATTTTAATTACATTTATTTGTATAGTGTTTTTTTTAACAAACACGGTTGTCACAAAGCAGCTTTACAGGAATCAGTAAGAGGACAAGAGATCATAAATCATAAAAACCTAAACCCCCCAGTGAACAAACCAGTGGTGACTAGCAAGCCAAAGGCGACAGTGTAGTGGCAGGCAAAAACTCCCTCAGATCTGGAGATAGAAACCTTAGGAGGAACCAAGACTCACAACATTTTTGATAGAATTCACGGAATCACATCATAAGACTGTTCTGTGATCAGATGTGCAACATAGTATTATATCATAATAATCATAATAATTGGAATTTGGTATAAATAATATAATCATAGTAGAGATGGTAAGAGTAATAAGTGTAATGATGGTCAGAACTAACTCTGTCTCTGTCTCTTTACCTTCTCCGAGTAAATGGTCATCCAGCCCGACCTGCTGGAAGATTGCCCGCTGAAGTCCCCCCTCACCTGCGTCAGACCAGCTGCCTCCAACCAGTCCGACCTGCAGGTCCTGTCCCCACCACCACCCATGCCAGACCAGCGGCTCACCCTCCTACCACTGCTACCTGTTTAATGACCATGTTAAAACCTAAATGGATTCGTAACTATCTGCCACGATTAATATCACCATTATTAACTATCATTACTCGTTACCATCACTGCTATGACTATATTAGGTTCTACTACACCATGATTATTATATTATGAATATGATCAGATGGTTTGGTAAGTTTTATCAATAATTTATAAATAGTTCTGACCAGAGGAGGATAGGTCAGGTCCCACCCCTTGGGAGTCTTGGTTCCTCCCAAGGTTTCTTC
This sequence comes from Salminus brasiliensis, assembly GCF_030463535.1. Lineage (NCBI taxonomy): Eukaryota > Metazoa > Chordata > Actinopteri > Characiformes > Bryconidae > Salminus > Salminus brasiliensis. The sequence continues at coordinate 16,640,633 of NC_132883.1, read as the reverse complement.
CTCCAGCTATGAGGGAGTTTTTCCTTGCCACTGTCACCGTTGGCTTGCTCACTGGGGGTCTTGGATCCTTCATGACTTTTTACTAATTACTAATTATCTAAAGCTGCTTTGTGACAACAACAGTTGTAAAAAGCGCTATACAAATACATTTGACTTGACTTAATGGTGTCAATAATAATAAAAGTGGCAGATAGTTAAGAGTCCTTGTAGATTTTAACATAGTCAATAGGCAAGTAGCAGTGACAGGGGGGTGGGCAGCTAGTCTGACAAGGGTGCAGGGGAGCCTGGTGGTCAGTCTGATGGGCTTTATGCATTTTTTATGCATATGCTGGTGTGTTTTATATACTTATAGTCTTACTAAGATTTAATAATCCAAAAATATCTTCTTACAATATCACAACATATTGCAATATATAGAACAGAGGTACGCACCATATTGCCAGGTTCCTGAAACTACACAACCCTAACATCTAGACACCCCACAAAGGACAGGGGTGACTTCAGACTGGAGTTAATTATGCACAATTATCTCCATGATCAATCAAAACACAGGTTAAAACAGGTCATATGGCCACGGGGTCCACTGGCCAACTTTGATATGAAACAAAAGACACTTGATTAGAGAGCCACTATCTCACAGCCTCATTTTACTCCTTTCTCTGCAACTGAAACCGAATAAAAACTACAACTTGATGCACAACGAAGACATGAAGTGTAGGTCTAGGTGAGAACAGTGAGAGTAGACCAAACTGTGCAAAAAAATGAGGATCAATCCAAAATCGATCAGTTATTGTTGTAACATGTAGGTACAGATACAGCCAATGGAGCTCTCCCATTGGTTCGCAAACCTAATTTTGATTTGATCAAGTCTGGTTTCAGTGAGAACAGAGATAGTAGAAGTGTAATCCGTCTCAAGGGTCTTTTCAAACGCAACACTGTTAAGGAAAAATATCTGGTGAGTCTATTACACTGTTACAGTTTCAGTAGCAGCAGCTTAAAATCTCACATCACTGGAGAAGTTCTTGCTCCCATCAATTTTAGGTGCTATCTAGCGCCTAACATCTGACATCTGACTGTATTCAGTGAGTAAATCAGTGGAGGCTGCACGGGAAGGAGGTCCCAGGCTGCAAAAGGTTACTGTTTGCATGCTGTAGAGCATAATGCTACACTAATTAGGGCTATATTGTATAAAAGGGGAGTCAATACAGCAGTCCGTCACAAAGAAAGAATTAAAAAACCTTTTATTAAAACGTTTAAATAATTGGACTGTAAAAATTGCACAAAAATAGCATATTAGATCCTGTAAAGCAGTTGTTCCTAACCCTGGTCCTGGAGGACCCCCTATCCTGCAGATTTTAATGGTTTCCTGCTCTAACACACCACCTTCAACTCAGGAAGGGTTTGTTCATTAGCTGATTAGCTGAATCAGTTGTGTTGGGAGCAGGGAAAACACTAAAATGTGCCGGGCAGGGGTCCTCCAGGAAAATCAGCAAAACATCTCATTGGAACAATGGTGTCCAAACGTTAGCACACGTTAGCTAAATAATCTACACAGACTAAAACAAAGAATCACTCAAAGAATCTATTGGAGGATCTTTATTTTTAAGAGTTCGAATGTGTTTCACCTCAAAGGGTTAGTTAGTGGAATGCCTCTCGTTAATTTCAACCTGGAGTCATGCTGCATGAACTGTGATTATACACTATAAGTATTCGGACACCTGCTCATTCAACGTTCCTACCGAAATCAAAGGTATTAAAAAGAGTTTCTCCGGCTTTTGTTGGAGTAACTGTCTCTGCTGTTCAGGGAAGACCTTCTATAAGATGTTGGATTATTGCTATCAGGATTTGATTGAATTCATTGACAAGAGCGTTGGTAAAGTCGAAAGCCTTGGATAAAGCAGTTTCACTCCAGAGAACACAGTTCTACTGCCCCACAGCTCAATGCTGGGGAGCTTTATACCCCTCTAGCTCATACCTGGCATCCAGAATGCAATTCTATTGCAAGTACTTCCCTATGGGGACTAGACAAGCTTTGTGTGTGCATTTGCACATCTGTGTCAGCTGTGGGTACAACTTAAAACAGTTGAATGCATTCCTTAGAAAGGGGTGTCCACAAACATTTGGACATTTGTCATGGCTGTAAAAATGTGCTTTACTGTACATTACAGCACTATGCACGTTTCCCCATTGAGATCAATTACTGAGTCAAATAAAGGCAATATGGGCCTAATGGGCTTTCATTGGAAGACAGAGGTCTGATGTAGGAAAGTATGCAAGCACACCCATCAAAACCCACTGCTACTACCACACACTAACAGCATATTCACAACAAAAGCAAATGTGGACACCCCCCCCCCCCCACACACACACACACACACACACAGAGTAGCATATTAGTTTCTTCTCCTTGTACCTTTGCTTTAAAATGATGCAATTATTACAAAGAACAGCTAAAGAACAACAGTATTGTTTCTCACTCACGGCTCACTGGAAGAAGCAAGGATTCTGTGGGATTCTATACTTTCAACTGAGAACACTGAGACACTGTTTGTAAGTAGAAGACAGAGGGGGGCCTCTAGGGCATTCTAGGCCTTCAGAGAAAGGTTCTACATGTTTGATTATTTTGATTTGGTCTTAATCTGTACCTCTCAGCATACAAATATTACTGACAGCACCCTCAGCATTCCAGTACCTTCGGTTAGGGTTTTCTGATGCACATAATTGGCCAAAATCAGACGTCAAGGACCACTGAAGCTACAACTGCATAGAGAATGCCCTGAACTGGATTTGACATGTACTGTGGTATCTAGTTCTATACAGCCAATAGAAATCCTCCATTGGTTCGGCCTTCAGGACATCAAAAAGAGGTTCTTCTATGGCATTGCTTGAAGAACCCTCCGAAGCACCTTGATTTTTAAGAGTGAAGCCTGAACTGAAGATAAAAGGTAGTTTGCCACAGGTAGAAACATTTCATAATGATCTAAACTCTCCATTAATATGTAATACAAATCCTTAAAACATTGAAATTCATTTAGTCTTATGCTCATGATCATGTTGCACAGAACCGAAACACCCCGTAGATAGACGAGTATAGTATAGTATCGAGCCTCTCGATACAGCATGCAAATCTACTGTAAATGCATTTAACAGTGTAACTCACTGTAATGTAATGATGTAGTCACATTTAAATCCTATAGCAGAGCTACAACAAGAACTCCAGACCTCTAAGTGTCCAAATGAAAGTGGCTCCTCGGTTCTGAGCAAAGAACATCCCTTCATTACCTCAACCATCAGCTAGTAAACTGCTCTGCTACCCGCCCGGCCCTCCTAACACAGGCTAATTTACAGCGACCTGTCCCAGATCCTCACCACTGCAGCGCTGCGCTGTTGAGGAAAACAGTCAGGGCGTCAAAGAACTTCTTGTCGGTGTGTGTATGTGTGTGAGAGAGAGTGCGTGCAGCCCGAAATCTCGCTTATGTGAGGAATGTGGAATGTAACGTGCTGGCATGCGTGCGTGCGTACGTGTGTGTAATAGAAAGCATGTGACTTCATGGCATATTCTCTCCAGCGCGTCTTTCCTCTGGGCAGCTCCTGCCCTTCACATGCTCCTCTCTGATTAGACACGGCCTTTAGGTTATTCCCACACAGCGAGACGAAGACACACGCCGTCAGACCCCTCCGAACACACCTCCAGCCAAGCAGGTCACCCCTGTCACCAGTGCGGCACACATCTCACACTTGCAGAATAAGGTTGTCTTCTTACTCCAACTCCAGAACGCGTTCACATGTTGGGTGAATGATGTGAACACACACACACACACACACACACACACACACACACACACACACACACACACTCTTCACCCTCTTCAGAGAACAAGGCAAAGCGTAGGGAAAGGTCAACAGTGTTTTTGTTTACAGATTACACTGTCTGTTGTTTTCATAGATCCTGCAGACGTTAGCTGCTCTCTAATAACACACGGTGTAAGATTGTGGCCCTGGCAGACACACAGACACACAGACACACGGATACACACACACACACACACACACAATTCTGGGTCAGCTTTCACGCTGTGGACTCCAAAATATTCACTAAAAACAGACAGCTCTCTTTATTTCTCATCCTCCGACACACACTGCAAACACACTCACACACTGTACGACTTCTATGTGAGTGTGTGCACCATGCTTTGGCTGGGTTGAGGGAGCTATTTCCCTCAACTGTCCATAAATCAGATTGGGCCATTTAGCCCAGCCCGAAGATGAGGGTAAAGCAGGTGAGAGGGTGAGCGAGAGAGAGAGAGAGAGAGAGAGAGAGAGAGATGGGCAGAAAAAGAAAGAGTAGCAAGAGACAAAGAGAGAAAGAGCGAGAGAGGCAGAAAGTGGCAGAAAGGAAGAGAGAGGAAGATGAGGGGGGTGTGAGGTAGAGACAGAGGAAAAGAGAGAGAGAGAGAGAGAGAGGGAGAGAGATAAGGGGAAGCAGATTAGATGGATGCACATGTGGATATATGGATATATACATAGTTTGCCAAAGGAGGACAGGAGGGCTACACGCAAAGATAAACACACACAACATACAATGCACACACGCACACACACACACACACACTGGAACATCAAACATCCGGCCAAGAAATTCCACACAAATCAAATCTGCGCCGTGTGCTGAGGGTAAATAGGATCTGTATCGAGCGACTAAAGCGTGAAATAGGACAGCTTCCTAAATTCGGCTCATTCTGTTTGTTACCATGGTTGCTAACGCTAACACACACTGTAGATTAGGGAAAGCAGATTAGCTTACACTTAAATATGAGTGTTCCCTTCTCGTCCACACCGCTGTGTGTGTGTGTGTGCGTAAGGGTGTACAGAGACTGATTTCACAAGTGCCAAAACCTCAAACGGTGAGGAGCTTCCTCTTGTGTTGGGACTTTCAGTTAGCCATTAGCTAATGGAACAGACAGATCACACACCATCCAACAGAAACCAGTGACTTAATGCTAACAGCATTCACACTGCACTTACTTCACCCCGACTGCTGTGAACACCCCCCCCCCACACACACACACACACACACACACACATTCGCTCTCTCCTTTATCTCTCTTTTTCCTCATTTCTTTGGAGTCTCTCTCTATCCCTCACTCTTTTTTCTTAGAATGAGTCTCTCTCTCTCTCTCTCTCTCTCTCTCTCTCATATCTCTCCATGATCAATAATCAAGAGGACTTGACTGGCATGAGTACAATATTGCCAAAGCATCTCTCTCTCTTTCATCTCCTTAGACTCTCTCTTTCTATGTGCTCCTGCTCTCTCCATCTACTTGGGAGTCTCTCTCTCTCTGACCTCAGCATTATCTCGTTCTTTGTCTCCTTGGAGTCTCTCTTGCTCTCTCTTTCTCACAGTCTCTTTCTCTCCTTGGAGTCTTTCTCCTCTCTTTCCCCTCACACTCTTCATCTCCTCTGAGTCACTCTCCAGTATCTCTCTCTTTTCTAAGGGCTTCTATCTTTCTATCTCCTTAGAGTCTCACTTTCTCTCTCGCACCCCAACGAGAGACCCTCAAGAAGCAAGAGATAATGGGGTGCGAGAGAGAAAGCGAGACTTTAAGAAAAGAGCGAGATAATGGCAAGATTCACTCCATTATTTCTCTTGCGCTACTTGGAGTCTCTCTCTCCCTCACTCTTGTGCCACCCTCCCCATTAACTCTCTCTCTCTCTCTCCATCTCCTTGGAGTCTTTCTCTCGCCTCACACATTAGCTCACTCTCTCCATTATCTCGCTCTTTTCTTAAAGTCTCGCCTTCTCTCTTGCTTCTTGGGAGTCTCTCGTTTTCTCTCTCTTTTGCTCTCCCGCTCCTCCTCTTGGTCTCTCAGACTTTTTATCCCATTCAAGCTTTTCTTCTCTCTCTTACTTTTTCCTATCTCTCTCTCCCTTTCTCTCTCTCTCTTTCCCCCTCTTTTTTTGACCCGCTCTCTCCCCCCTCTCCCTCTTGCTCACGATTAGCTAGTGCTGCAGACAAGCTCTCTCATTAGTTTGGCTTTGGATGAAAATGGAGCAAAATGAAGCTCATTATCACAAAAGCGTAACTAATATGCCACAGCAACCCCCTGAACACACACACACACACTCACATTCATAAAAGGGAGGCAATAAAACCCCACTCTTTTCCGGCCCAAAACTTTCATTTCACATTAAAATGACCCTGATCTCAGTCTGGGGGTCAGTAGGGGGTGTCTGGCCCTCGACAGTGGCAATTAGCTATGATGTAATTACCTGTGGGAGCCGTGCAGGGCCTGTCGGGGCCTCTGGCTCTCTCTTGCACCCCTCCCCGTCCCACCGGCCTGTTTAAGAGCAGCGCCTGAGTCTGATTTATGGACAGGCGGAGGATGGGGCACTGTGCTTTTGAAGTCTGTGAATAAGTAATATAAAATACACCTGGAGGACCCAGGGGCTACTGCCATCCTATACAAGCTGGGAACAGGGTGGAGTGGTGGAGGGGAGAGGGTAGAGAGTGTGTCTGTGTGTGTGTGAGGGGTCACTAGTGTTTCCTTTCAGGCTGGCTTTTATGGCAGAACTTCAAACAATCGCTGTCTCGCTCTCGCTCTCCCCACCCGGGCCATTGTGCAGAGCCAACTAGACTGTAATTGACCATTCTTTCCTTTCATGGGCTCTACACCAACACCCCACCCCCCATATCCCTCCATTGCCCCCCCCCCTCTTCAGCCCAACTTATGTGCAGCGAAGGTGTCAACCTGCCAGGTAAGTTTGCAGCATCTGCTGTTTGTGTAGACTCCAAGACTTGCCTTGTATCCTTCAGGGAGCTTTCTTTCCTTCACATGCCACGTGATCTGTCTTTTACTGCTTACTTACTTTATTTAACCATGGCAGAAAGGACTGCACTTCATTATAGGCTGTGCAAACAGAACACCAGCACCTAATGAACTACTTTTTGTTTGGCTAGTTGCTGTGGGCTGCAGCTGACGAGTTCAGGCCGGAGGAGAGTCCTGAAATCAGTTTTGCTCAAAGTTCGTTATCAGTGTGGAAACACTAAACATGGCGAAACCAACTCCACTGCAAGCTGTGTAAGACCGAGCCGAGACACAGCCTCATCAGCCAGACACAGGTACAGTTTGAGAAGCACGGAGTTTGAGAGAAAAGGCAATCTGACCGACATGCAAAGCGCCCAATCACAGGCAACAAAATCAAAAGCTCCCATTAAACAATGCGGTATGCTAGTCAACAGGGAGGATCTTGGGGCGGTACGTAGAAAGGTGGACAGCATAAGCTACTTACATAATCTTGTGACTGAAGGGGGCAGTTTTCATCAGAGCGCGTACTAGAAAGTATACTTCACTGAAATTCACCAACTACAGGGCGTATCTCCCAACTCCAACCATTGGCATTACATTAGCCACTACTAATAAGCTACAAAGTACAACAGCTGAACACATTAAATAAGAAATCAAACTAAATTATAAAATAATAAAATAATAAAAGAATGAGGGCCTTCAAGTCGGGCAATACAATGGCTTCCAACCAAATAAACGCAATCGTCTACTGGATGTTAGCCGTGACGCATGCTGCCTGTGTACAACTGCTATTTATTACAACTCATTAAGCTTCAATACTAGAAGCTAGAAGAGTTGGTACTTCTATAGTAACTATGTTACCATCTGAAAAAATGCAAAATACACTGGTAAAAGTATAAGTTCCTTGAGGAACTGTGGAGGAGGACGTTTAAGAAAAGGTTTTTAGAAGAAAAAGGTTCCTCAAAGCACCAAATAAGGTTCCTCCACAGTATCAGATCTGAAAGTTTCTCAAGGGCAGTGCTACAGGCTATTGTATTGTTTTTTCGTCTATTCTGCACTGAACTGAAGCCTAAACAGGGCCTCTCTTTTTCTGCAGTTGTTCAGTATAGATATCCACAACATGCAATATGCAGTATAATCAAAGAAATTAAACATAATGTCTCATCATTTATCAGGATAATGATACAATAATAGTCACACTGCCCAACCCATATGCAGACGTTAATTGCTCGCCTAGATTTACATCATCGCGCATAAACGCTCTTTGTCTCACAAAAAAATGATGCAAATACAAGAAGTAATAAACCCCTTAAACTCTACAGACCTGCTTCAGTTCACTGATGATTAGCATGGACAACATAAAAGGAGAAGGAAGAGTACTGTAAAAGAACAGAAAAGGCACAGGAGCTAATGGGGTTGCCTCTATTTAAATCTATAGGCACTAAGGGTTCTCGATACAGGGTCCGGCATGTTCAGACTGGTGTACTTAGTAGTACACCCAAGGATGGGAGGACTTTCTAGAACTAGGTGTGAAAATTCCCAGCAGTTTCGGACACTGCACAGTCAACATGTCCTACAGTTCGCAAGAGTTTGTGAAGAGGTACTGCATTCTCTGAACTCCAGTTACACACTCACCCACCACATACACACAGACCCACCCTCCCATCCACTCACCCATTTCACTCAATTCACAAGAGCAGGAGCTTAGAACAGACATTACATCACAGCAGAAACTCAAGGAAAACACAGTCAGGGAACATCAAACAAACACACACACACACACTTCTATAGCTGCTTGGGACACGTCAAACCCAACACTGGTCCTCTAGGGTCCAACCATTTGGCGTGAAGATTAGCGGCGCTTCACTCACTCACACAAATCTGTCTTGTTTGACGGTCATGGTGGTTACTGCACTGTGGAATGTGCAGAACTCTGCTCGGAACTTCTGCGCACCAGATAAACGGCCGGAGCGTGGAAGTAAACAACAGCACGCAGACCCACACGCCGAGCAACAGGCAGAGCTACGGTCAGCCATTTTGAAGCTTTGCTGATTTGAGAAAACCTGATGAGTCACGGTCAGACAAAATGACCAGCCAGGAGGACCGCATCATGCCATTTTCCTCATCTGCCTCGTCCTGCCTACTACCTCGTCTACTCCCCCTACAGCCCTACTGCGGGTCCTTTCCCGGCCCTCTAATGTCCGGCAGTCTGCTAACGTCCACCAAGCCCCATCTGATAAACTCACGTCACAACTGAGCAAACAGTCCTACGTGCAGACGAGAACGCAGTCGCAGGCAGCAGGCAGTGAGCAGACCATTACGCAAAACTATGATGAAATAAATAAATAAATGAATAAAGAAATATAAAGAAGTATAAAGGTACACTCATTAGAAGTAAAGGGGGGAGATGGCAGAGGATGAGACGGAGGAGAGGGAAATGGAGGGATGATGAGAGAGGGTGGGCCGGAGGCTATTTAAAGCCGGCTTGGCGGGGTCTTACCTCTTTGAAGTTCACCTTGGGCCCCGCTCTCTTCCGCTTGGTGCCCTTTCCAGCACCGCCACTCACAAGCATCCATTTTACAACCTGCAGGAGGGAGAAAGAGGGAGAGAGAGAGACAGAGAGAGAGAGACAGAGAGAGAGAGAGAGAGAGAGAGAGAGAGAGAGAATAAGTATTTATAGGGAGATGCACAATCCTCACAGCTTATCAACAGGCAAAATCAACACTCACTCACTCTCGCTCTTTCTCCGGTCTCCTTCCTGAAGTATATTCTGCTCTTTCTACTTTCTTTCTCAAACTCTCCCTCTCTCTCACTCTTTCCTTCCAAGCTTCTCTCTCACTCTTTCAGTCAAGCCTCTCTCTCACTCTTTCCTTCCAAGCCTCTCTCTCACTCTCTTTCCAAGCCTCTCTCTCACTTTTTCCTTCCAAGTCTCTCTCTCACTCTTTCCTTCAAGCCTCTCTCTCACTCTTTCCTTCCAAGTCTCTCTCTCACTCTTTCCATCCAAGCCTCTCTCTCACTCTCTTTCCAAGTCTCTCTCTCACTCTTTCCATCCAAGCCTCTCTCTCACTCTCTTTCCAAGCCTCTCTCTCACTCTTTCCTTCCAAGCCTCTCTCTCATTCTTTCCTTCCAAGCCTCTCTCTCACTCTTTCCTTCCAAGCCTCTCTCTCACTCTTTCCTTCCAAGCCTCTCTCTCACTCTTTCCATCCAAGCCTCTCTCTCACTCTTTCCTTCAAGCCTCTCTCTCACTCTTTCCATCCAAGCCTCTCTCTCACTCTTTCCTTCCAAGCCTCTCTCTCACTCTTTCCTTCCAAGCCTCTCTTACTCATTCCTTCCAAGCTTCTCTCTCACTCTTTCCTTCTCAGTCTCTCTCTCACTCTTTCCATCCAAGCCTCTCTCTCACTCTTTCCATCCAAGCCTCTCTCTCACTCTTTCCTTCCAAGCCTCTCTCTCACTCTTTCCTTCCAAGCCTCTCTTACTCATTCCTTCCAAGCTTCTCTCTCACTCTTTCCTTCTCAGTCTCTCTCTCACTCTTTCCATCCAAGCCTCTCTCTCACTCTTTCCTTCCAAGCCTCTCTCTCACTCTTTCCATCCAAGCCTCTCTCTCACTCTTTCCATCCAAGCCTCTCTCTCACTTATTCCTTCCAAGCTTCTCTCTCACTCTTTCCCTCCAAGCCTCTCTCTCACTCTTTCCTTCAAAAAGTCTCTCACTCTTTCTTCCCAGCCCCTCTCTCACTCTTTCCTTCCCCGTCTTTTTCTCTCTCACTCTTTCCTTTCCAGTCTCTCTCTCACTCTTTCCTTCTCCGTCTCTCTCTCTCTCTCTCTCTCACTCTTTCCTTCCCCGTCTCTCTCTCTCACTCTTTCCTTCTCAGTCTCTCTCTCACCCTTTCATCCAAGCCTCTCTCGCACTCTTTCCTTGCAAGCCTCTCTCACCTTTTCCTTTACAGTCTCTCTCTCTCTGTTTGCCTTCCAAGCCTCTCTCACTCTTTCCTTCCAAGTCTCTCTCCCTCTCTCCTCCCTCCAGCTCATCTGTCCCTCTTTATCTCCCCTTCATAAAGCCTCCATGTCTCTCTCTCTCTCTCTCTCTCTCTCTTTCTTTCCATCTGAAAGTCTCTCAGTCTCTTGCTCTCATTCTTCTTCCATTTCATTCTCTGCCACTCTTTCTGTCACTCTCTCTTTTCTCCTTAAAGTCTCTCTCACTCTCCCACGTTTCTCAAAATCTCCCTTATTCAAAAAATCTCAAAGTCTCTTTATCTATATCTCTCTTTCTCAAAGTTTCACACACACACACACACACACACTCTCTCTCTCTCTCTCTCTCTCTCTCTCTCTCACCATTGCACTCTTACCCGCTCTCCTTCTCGACTGTCTCTAGTGTATATCAACTACATGCTCTATCTAGTACTAATGAAACTATCACACACTGGACCCACCACTATTTGAAGCAGCAGAAAGTCATCCACAACACACACACACACACACACACACACACACACACACACACACACACACACACACACACACACACACCTAAAACACAGACTTCCTTAACTCCAAACCGAACTCTCTCTAGTCTGTGATTTCCTCCCTCAGCCACTGAGTGATGCTCCAGTCACAACTAACAGCAAACCGTCTCTCTCTCTCTCTCTCTCTCTCTCTCGCTCACACACACACACACACACACACACACACACAGCGGTCTCAAGGCAAACACAAATCTATACACACACACACACACACTTAATGGATCACACAGCAGTATGGAAATACCTATTTGGCAACACAACAGCAAGAGCACAACACAGCATGTAGAATCAGCCGTGAACTCGAGAGAGGAAGCATCAACTTAGTGCACAGACACGAAGAAGCTCCGTTAAAACCCAATGCTGCCCACTTACCTCCTCTTCCACTTCTCGCACAGTCTGAGTGAGCGCCCACGTCGAGCTGATTTCTTCCAGCCACTGGAGAAGAGCGAGAGAGGTTGGGAATGTAGAGTGGAGGGTGAGAGAGAGAGAGGGAGAGGGAGGAAGAGAGAAAAAGAGTAGAGATAGAGAGAGAAGGGAAAAAATCCCTTGTTAAGTTGAAATGAGGCGTCAGATCCTCGCTGATCTACTCCTCCGCTCCGTTACTCTCTCTCTTTCTCTTCTTCGAGCTCTCGCGCAAGCTGCACTTAACCTTATTAAAGTCTGCTCCGCCAGTACAGCGCATTGCTCCCTCTCTCTTGCGCTCTCCCTCTCTCTCTCTTTCTCTCTGTCACACTGAGGAAAAACACAGCGGAGGAGAGACACCAGCGGAGTAAAAAAAGAAAAAGGTAGTAGGAGGAAAAAAAGGAGAGAGAGAGGGGAGGAAGAGAGGGAGGGAAGGAGAGAGATAAGGAAGAGAAGGGAGGAGAGAAAGGTGACGAGAGCGAAAGAGATAGAGAAAGAGAGAGAGAGAGAATTAGACCGAATGAGAGTGAGAGTAAGTAAGGCAGTGAGTGAAAGAGAGAGAAAGACAGAATACAGAGAGAGTGAAAGAAAGAAAGAATGAGAGAGAGAGAGTAAGAGAGAGAGAGAGAGAGAGAGAGAGAGAGAGAGAGAGAGAGAGAGAGAGAGAGAGAGAGAGAGAGAGAGAGAGAGCATGAGCAGTAGCAGTTCAAGTCTGGGAGTAAAACCTCATTGTAATCAAACACTGCTTTCCCCTATACAGCCTGGGGAGGAGCTCTCCCTCTCTCTCTCCCTTTCTCTCTCTCTTTCTGACTGACACACACACACACACACACCCTTGCATGATCACTGAAGTACAATCCAGTAGCTCTCACAGACACATACATTAAAGCTCGTCTACTATGAAGCCATTTAACGAAAGGTTGCAGTCAGGACAGGTGACATTAACTCTCCTTATATCTGTTTGATGGATATCTCTGCACAGTGTGTCTGTGTGTGTGTGTGTGTGTGTGTGTGTGTGTGTGTGTGTGTGTGTGTACACAGGGGAATGGTATGAACAAAAGCTCAGGTAATGGAGGAGCTCACAGACAGACCTCTCCCAGGTAATAGAAAACATCTGGGAACAGCAACACATACATAACCTCTCTACCTCTCTCTCTCTCTCTCTCTCTCAAAGTTATACTCACCCTCTCTATGTCTCTCTTTCTCTCTCTCTCTCTCAGTTCACTTCAGCAGCAATGCTTATGGTCATGAATGCTGCAAATGACATTACTGTCAAAGTAAACACTGTAAACAGTGGTTACCTACACACAGTCAACACCACCCCTGTTCCCACCTCCCCAAAGCCCTCGCTTCCACCTCCCCAAACCAAAGTCAATAATAATAATAATAATTATAATAATAATAATAATGTCAATACAAATGCATATACATTGTTCAAACATTGAGCCAAACATCAAACTCCACCAAAAAGATCCTAAGGGAACAAGTTCTCTTTAAAAATGAGTTTTAATTTCTTTCTATACATGATACAGACAAAAGTATTGGGACACCTGCTCATTCATTGTTTCTTCTGAAATCAAAGGTCTTAAAAAAGTATGTATCCTGCTTTTGTTTGAGTGTAAGTCTCTACTGTCCAGGGAAGACTTTCTACTAGATTTTGGAACCTCCCGCCAACTCAACTTAATAGTACACACGTCCACTGCTCCACAGCTCAATGCTAGGGGGTTTACACACCCACACCCGGCATTCGGTTCATGTTTTTCTCTTTCAGAGAGTCCTATTCTATTGACAGTACTTTTTTTTCTACAGGGACTAGACAAGCTGTGTGAGTGTGTGTGAGTGTGTGTGTGCGTGCATTTGCACATCTGTATCAGCAATGGGTGTAACCGATCCGATCACATCACCAGTAATTACACTGCATTACTGCATGGATTGGTGAGCCTTCAAGGAAGGAACCTTTCCTTTCTAAAAACTTTTTCTTGAAGGTTTCTCAAAGCACCTTTCAAATTGAAGAATTATATGTACATATTTATGTCATATTTATTTCTATAAAGCTGGAAGGTATTGAGATAAAGGTCGTAACACAGGACCTCAAAGATAAATGGCTAGAAGTCCCCATCAACAGTACTGCAATAGTACCCAAAAGGGAGGTTCACATGGGCAATGGCTCATGAAGAGTACCTACAACAGTCCCATATGTGCAATTTCCACAATCTGCTGTTCTCTGGGACGTTCTGGCCCAAACAGATCTAAATCTTTTACCACAGAGTCTTACATGAAGAGGATCTGTTGTTTTTCCTCACCTATGAGCTGCTGCCGCAATCCAGGCTGTGGCTAAATGAGGATTAGCTGTACTGAGCACAGTTTTAGGAGCAGGGGTTGCTATGACTGCACACAATTCGTCAGTTTGTCAAAGCGTTCTCTCTCTTAGGTAGAGGTGGCCATGTGTAGAAAACTACAATGGACAGAAGTATTGGGACACCTGCTCATTCATTGTTTCTTCTGAAATCAAGGGTATTAAAAAGATTTTAAAAAGGTTTAGCCTGCTTCTGCTGGGGTAACTGTCTCTACCGTCCAGGGAAGGCTTTCTACTAGATTCTAGAGCATTGTCGTGATGTTTTGACTGCATTCAGTGACGAGAGGTATGAAGGAAGGAAAAAGAAGTAAACCTAAGAAGATTATTGTTCCTAAGAATTCGTCCCCAGGATGCTATAAAGCACGAACGCAAACACTAACCTGATAAAATGAGGACTTTCAGTAATTTCCTACATTTGCTGAAATGCATCCAATAGTTCACACAGCAAGACAAATGGGCCAAATCAAGTTTTTTAACCAAATCCGGTGCTTTTTTTTTTTCTTCTTTTTTTTAGGTTGTTCTTTTTAATGTGACCTATATCAGAGATTCGTCTGAACAGATTTTGGCTTCGTTTAAAGCTTTTCATTTTCCTTTGACACTGCAGCCCTGTCCCCCTGTGCCTGCGTTCGCCCATTTCTTTAGAAATTTCTTCAAACAAGGGTGACTGCTGCAATATCTGCCTCCTAAATTAGTTTCAACAGAGACACCAGCCTAAGTGTTCAGGGAGGTCTGTTACCTCGCTGTCCCGCCACTGAAACCTTCCCTCACTGCTGTCGTCCATTTCCCCTCTTTCAGCAAATGTCGAAAAGTCGCACGAATTCCGACCTGGCTATTCAGAATTCGAATCGGATTTCAGTACCACATATGAAAGTGGCCTACTGGCTAAATTTTAGGCCACTTTTACCTGCTGTGTGACTGTAGCCTTAGAGAACTCGCTGTGTCATATCTCTTCGAATTCTGAATCTGACCCGTGTGAACTGTGAACATCCTGGAATTTACTTACTTATGCTGAGAGTAATGGTCACCTTTAGCGGACAATTTGTCTGCAACAATAGTGTACTGTTTGGGAGGGTTAAACGAGCTGTGGGTCTTGAGCGACTCCTGGGAAGAGTAAGTCGGTGTGTGTGTGTGTGTGTGTGTGTGTACATGAGGGTATTTTTGTGACTCTGGAGCATATCCGGGGAGAGAGTGGGCAGTGCAGAGTGCGCTCTTAGGCCGTAAACTGCCACTGTTAGCAGAGACGGCTCACATGGCTGCTTTATGGATCTGCTGGCGGCTCTTATTCCGGACAGTCCAGCTTTAGAGCTTTACAGAGGCCTGCCTACAGTTCCAGTCTATGTTGTCCTTCAGTTAAAAGCTTTTTAGCCCAAAGGCTAATGCTTAAATGCTTGAAATGCTTTCTGAGGCTGATTTAAACAGTGAGCAGTAGTTGTAGTACTAAACTCGGTTCCATTAAGGTGACACAGGTGTCCATTTGCACACGCACAGCTTGTAAAAACGCCATGGAAAGCGCTGGACAATTAAATGGTACAACTCTGGAGCAACTGGACCTGAGCTTCAGGTCCTAATGCTTAGTTCAGAGGCATCATCTATGGATGAGTATAAACCCCCTTTGTTGTGAACTGGGAAGAGGTGGAGCTGTGTTCTCCAGAGCAAAGAAGCACCATTTGGTACTTTTAGGATGAATGTAAGTGGCATTATGATCCAAAACTAATTATCCAACATCATTACCTGAGCTCCCTACTGCCCTTACTTCTGCAAATATGCAAATGTTTGCCTTGATTTCAGAAGAAATGAAGTTGTTGTGACAGTACAAACTGTGTTCCATGTTTTTAGCTAACCGCGGCTACGTGAATTAAGGATATAGGGAGGAAAAAGCCTTATATCTGAGAGCACAAAGAGTGAATGGTCTTACAGGTGTTTTCAACTAGTTTGGGGCACATGTAGCACCAGGTTTGTTGGCTCTGCCTTTTAACTTTTCCCCACCTGTTTTCAGTGCATCATGCACATGCGCTAGATAATCACAGAACCGCAATGACATCATACGTGTCATACATTTAAAATACTGTGCTGTACGATATTACTGTTCTACCGCCCAACTCTAGATTGATGTACAGATGTGTACAAGCCCCTTCCCATACAGTGTGCATCTACAGATCTTTTGGAGAAACAACCCAGGAGGCTCCTTGTGATGCTGGTGCTGTTATAATCTGGGCTTTGGGTTTAAAATGTAACTTTATATGTATATCATGATCATTTTACTTATTATTATTATTGACTTTCAGTTTCACCAGATGGTTTGCTAATAACGGGGACTATACAAATAAATCAGAACCTTTTTTCTGGTGTCCCTGACTAAACTTTAGGATCGGGCTGAATTTAACTTCATTAGCCTTCAGCTTATGTGCCAAAAAAAAAAGGTAAAATGATGCACTAATAACAGACAGATCGGATGCTTTTCTCATACGTCTGGAATTTGTCAGTCAATACTGAGCGGGTATTCGCATTTTAATTTTAGCAACTAACAAATGGATGCTATCATTTAGTGACTCACAGAACAAGATCAGAAAGCAAGCTGAGAAATCACTACTGGATGGGCCACTCCCCTATTACACACACACACAGTGCGATATAAATGATAACATCCATTTGTTAGGTGGCTCTAACTGCCTCTCTCGCTCAACACTGTCATTCAAAAACCTTTCAATAGTTTTCAAAATGGCAACTTAACCTTTACTTTCTTAACTTTCAATAGAATGTAATGTAATGTAATGCAAAATGAATGTAAAAAGATTTAATTACTCAACCCGTACCTATTCGCCCCCTATCACATGCAATGCTCCTGACACTAGGAGGGTGAAGATCGACACACGCCTCCTCCAACACTCTGTTTCCAAACTGCGGTGGATTCAACATCTCCAGGGCAACCAACGCGCTCTGGGGAAGCGCTGTGTACCAGGCTCTGATGCATCAGCCAGCAGACGCCAGTGCCGGCCAGCATTACACTGGAGTGATGTGGGGACAAAGTGCAATCTACCCACCCTGGAGAGAGTAAGGTCAATTGCACTCTCTCGGGGCCTAGAAGCATTACCGGGATTGGAACTAGCGATCCTCTGGTCATAGTGACCGCGCCTTATTCTGCTGGACAAATGTCTATTTTGGAGCGTTTCTAAAACTCAAAATGCAAGCCTAATCAACTAAAAAAACAATAAACTGTCTATTTTATATATATATATATATATATATATATATATATATATATATATATATATAACAGAAAGATGTGGACAATGCACACTGTGTGTGTGCCTATATGTGTACACAGTGTGTACTGACCACACCTTCCCAGTTACCTGCAGGTCTGAGTACATACTCTTGTATGTTTCACAGTATGAAACAGTAGCAGAGCTGTATGCTTGCTACAGCTATTGTTCTGAACATGGTTAGATCTTCATAATCATTAGAATAACTACAAACTAACTGTTAACTGTGACTGCATGTGACTGTGGTAGCCTAACCATTTCTAAAGCTCTCCTTGAGGAAGGCCAGGATTTACAGTCATCATCCAACACCTAGTTTATCTAATCAATCCCTAGATAAGCAAAATCAGGTGAGCTGCTGGTGGAACTAACGAAATCCATACAGTGCCTGGACCAATTAAACCCGTGTTCTGTGTTTATTCTCCCTAAGACCTGTCCACTACTGTAATCCATGTATTTCATAGGTTTGAGGTCCTCACTGTAGTTCTAATGGAAAATAATAATATCTATGTTCTCTCTCTCACCTTCAATGAAGGTATACTGTGTGTCCAAATGTTTGTGGACACTCCTTCAGCAACTTTTAGTTGCACCCATTGCTGACAAAGATGCAATTGCTGCACCCACAGACAAGGTACAGCTTGTCTCTGGTTCCTGTAGAGAAGCACTGCCAATAGAATAGGACTTTCTGTAGCAGTTAATCATGAACTTATTGGCACCATGCCTAATGCCAGGCAAGGACTAGAGGGGTATAAAGCCGCCTAGCACTGCGCTGTGGAACAGGGGTTGTGCTTTGTGGAATGATGGTGCTCCATCCGCAGACAGTAGACAGTAGCAGATGTCCCAATACTTTTGTCCATATAGCATAGCAGTCTTTTTACTAGAATTGTACAAGCACACTGAGACACATCACACACATACTGCCCATCTCCACCTCCTCCCTTCGTCTGTTATAACACATACAACCACACACCCACCTACATACAGGGAGACATATGTAATCACACGTCCACACACAGAATTACACGTTCCCAGCCATCCTCAAACATTCCTACGGAAACAGACAGACACACTCACTGTCGCAAACACACACACACACACACAGGCAGACAGAGTAGATCAAGAACGTGCAGAAAAAGGTGAGACAGCCATGACAGAGCCATCATACTGGACAGCAGAGGTGTATGGCAGCTGATATTGAAGTGAATCGCACTCTACTCCAGCAAGCCTTCAGTGCACCTCTCTGCATGCCAATTCGGCTCAGTCACCGGCTCAGACTAGCCGAGCAGAGCAAGGCCAGTGGTAGACGGCCTCTTCAGCCTTTTCTCCTATAATGGCAATCTTGGATATAAGAATCTGTTTCACAACCACTGTTTCATTTCTGTGGCTGCCCAAGCAGTTGCGAGAGGCCAAGCGAGGCCATGAGAGTTAGATAGGGACGATTTTGGGCTCACCTCAGAAACTCAATATTCCCACTTATTCATAAATGCCCACTGTCTTAAAAATAGTCCAATGGAAAAAAGAGCTCTATTCCCATCTCATTACTCATTCTGTGGGTGTGTGTATCTCATATATTCTGTGCGTGTGTGTGTGTGTGTGTGTGTGAGAGAGAGAGAGAGAGAGAGAGCGCAAGAGAGTGAGAGGCAAAGACTGTTTATTGTGGAGTCCAACTATTTCCTGCCATTATTTACTTTGAGGGACGTTCAAGTACAATGTGTTATCGAGCCCACAGTAATGGCTTGGGGGGGGGGGATTTTTATCTAAAATGACAAAATTGATCCTTGTGTTGGTTTTGGCAGCTATGCACCATTAGATGTCTGCCATAAACAAAGGAGGTATGGGGCGCTGGATAAGAGCAGAGAACGATCACCACAACACCATGGCAAGGTTCATGCTCTTTCTTAATCTTTGGTTTTAACTCACAATGTTTTTTACGTGTTTTAAAGCGACAGTACGTAAAATATGCCTTAAACCTTAAACCATCACTTTTAAAATGATAGTGAATGTTCCACTGATATGTAAAAGAGAGAACAGCATTTTCAGCATTGCTAATCTGGGCTTGACGTGCTGCTAACTGCACTATGTGACTTGGTAAAAGGACAATGCTTGGGAGAACTGTGTAACACTGTGTAAATTAAGTCATATTATTGTTAAATCCTGTAATATTACTCTACCACAGCAGTCTTGAGAATTTCCCCACTGTGGGACTAATAAAGGATTACCTTATCTTATCTTCTTCTTTTGCTTTCAGTGACGGTTCTATATTTTTCAGCTTGTCCAGAAAAGCATGTCCTTTAGTGGTACAATTTTCGCATAATGCTGCTTTAAAGCACCTTCATTACACTGAAGATCATCATGATTAGTTTAATTTATACTTGTGTAATACATAATAAATGCATTCCGACACAGCGCCTAACGTGTTTTACGAATCTGGTCCGTAGCATCTACACACACAGCTACACAAGCCACAGTAGAGGGGGCTGGGTTGGTGGTGTTGATAAATAAGTTAACTTGAATGTATGTTGTAGTGGAAGACAAAGATCGCCACGAAGATCGCTGGTTAGAATCCCAGGCCATGCTGCCTGCCATCAGCAGCCGGAGCCAGAGAGAGCACAATTGGCCTTGCTCTCTGTGAGTGGGTAGATAGTCCTGTCTCTCTCTATCACTTCAGTGTGATGCTGGGTGTCTGCTAGCTAATGCATCAGAGACGGTTACCCGATGCTTTCCTCAAAAAGGCGGTGGATGTTCTGGAAGTCCTCACTCTACCAATGTTGGGAGCATTACATGTGATACATGTGATAGGGGAAAAGTACAAATGAGTGGGTTGGGTAATCTAAAATTGGGGAGGAAAATTGGGTAACCCCCCCCAAAAAACAAAATGAATTAGCAGTAGAATAGAGAAATGCCTTAAAAACAGGCTTTTTCTACATACATGCAATGCAGGCAAAAAATATTTTCTTTCTTTATTATGACGCTTCATTGAAGACCTGGATACAATTTGAGTTGGTCGTGAGATGTTTTTATAGAAAAGATTTGGGTGACTTCTAGTGTTTGTTAGCAACATTAGCCTAGTAGCCCCATTGCTAGCCTGCTGACCTGAAGAAAATGCTATTTGGAAATGTGAATTTTCAACAAACGGTTTCTTTAAACTACCAGGTACTACCAGTAGTCAGGAGGTATGGGTTCAGTATCATCTGTGTGGTGTGATTATTAAGCCGGGATCTGAAGTATCTTTGCCCTGTATGTTGTAGTGTCTCCCTGTCTAAATCACACCAAATGCAAAATGGAAAAAATGGGAAATGTGAAAAAGCCATTCAATTCTTGGAATGGTGCATTTTACTTCATTCACAAAGTTAAAGTTCATAAAGGTGGCAAGCGCTGTATTTGCTTCTGCCTGGAAAATTAAACAAACGAGATGCCAGAACTGCTTACTATTGCTGTTTCAGGACACCCTATTCTACACAGCTGTAGCCTTAAGGACTACAAAGACGTCAATAACCAGACTGGAATGCAGTGAGAGCTACCACAGGACTGTCTGGTACATAAATACATATACATATAATTGAGACATATTTTTTAGCAACCAAAGCTACAGCAAGCAGCTCTTTATTCTGCTCCTCCATCATCATAATTAGCTCTTGTGAGCGATGTTTGCAACGCCTCCAAAATCAGGAACGCCCACAATTGCTTGGTTTTGCTCCACCCAGATGGTGGAGCAACACGAGGTGTTGTTCCAAGACCAGGTCTGAGAACCACTGTACTAAAAGACTGATCACTGAAGGAGGCCTGTCAAAATCTTGGATTTTTGGATATTTAAGGACCCAACTATTTGCATTCTCCACATACTGATGCCTGCCGATTGGTTTACCAGGAGGGAGTCTAGCTGAGCTCCGCCATTCGTTAACAAATGCATGGGTACCCTAGGGAGAACGTATGTCGGTTCTGCTCACAGAAAGCACAGCACCTACTTAAGGTAATGCCAATCTTCCTCCACTGTAAGATTGAGTAGGAAAGATCCAGCACATCCTGCGTAGGACCACACATCAAGAATCTGAAGCTGAGGCCGAAACATGATCTCAGCCTGGGATCAAGACGAATTTCCTCCCAGAACGTATAACAACAGTCAAATCCAATAATAACCTGAGCCATCCAGTGCAGAGGATGAAACACTCCGCTGTAACATCTGCCCTGCATCTCTATGTAGTCATCATGCGCATTAAGTAGTGATAGCAACCCTACTTAAACAGGCTTACAATTCTCAATAGAGCTAAAATTAGTGAGGAAGCCATTCCATTCAGGCCCTGTGTAAAGCCTCGCGTTGGACAAAACTAATTTTCAACGCTTCTACAGCACTTGAGTGTGAAGCAGGGGCAGCACTCAAACAAACAGCACTTCAGCTGTTGTGTAACAAGGTTGCAGTCACTTGTGTTTGCATAATCAGAGCACGTTTAATCTTTCTTGATTAAGCAAACAGCTTGAAACAGACGTGGAGGTTTGCTCTTTTCTTTCCTACCTTCGGAATTCCAGGTGTATCCAGCCAGTCCGAATAAACAGCTCCAAGGGTGAGGCCTTGACTGGGGAAAAAAAAAAAAGGAAAGAAGAAAAATCAGAAGCAGCTCCGCAGATGCGATTGCGAACGAACAGCAGCTCCTCGTTCCGTCGCTCCCTTGACGTGATTCATCATAGAAAACTTCAAATAAAACGCCACATGCAATAATGCTGCAGGAGGTATGCGTGCAGTAGGTTTGGACAATGGGAATGCCTGAGTCAACCCTGTATTTCTCTGTGCTGTAATTCGAGCCAGAGCCCTTTCAGAACACCGCAATCTTGTTAGCTTGCAGGAGCACACCTGCCTGAACATATAATCAACTAATGGATTCTTCCAGTCAGGTATGAGGGCAACTGTCCTAGCCTATAACGCATCAATCAAACACATTTAGCCAGAAACCAACAAACAGCTTGGAAACTAAGGTTGAAGCTGCGTACATCGCAAACATTCAACACTGCGGTATCAAATTCCGAGCTCTAGGAGAATAAAAGCAAGGGCATATTTCGCCCCGGCTTTGCTACGGTCTTATTAGCTGACCTTGGCTCTGGGAAAGAGTTCCGATTAAATTAAACAGCTACTGAAATAGTCCACTTACACGCAAGTCCAATCAAAAAGAGAATCTTACCCACGCTTAAAACTGTTTAATGCCATTTCACTGTTAAATTGGAAACCAACCATAAAGGCCTTGCTTTTAAGGAACTGGCACAGAAAACAACCTGAAAGATGACCTGAAAATGGTCATCTAATGCGGTTTTTCTTCTTCTTTTTTCCCCCCTGTCGTCCACTAAGAATATTTTTGTGGTCTTGCCTCCCAAAAACAGTCATAATTCATTTTTAACATGACCACTTTCTAACCTCTCGTTGTCATTTTTAAATTAAACAGACTGTTACTGTGCATTGAAAGAGCCCTTATCCTCCAGTTTTCCAGTTGGAGGATCAAAAATGTAACCCTTTTGTTGCCAACAAACACTTGCCAATGCAATGAGACTACTGTACTGCCATACCTGAAGCTGACTGAAATTATAGGCCCAATTATATGTACTCACCCAGCACCAGACGTCATGTGGATGTTGTTTTTATGGGCTAAATCTGGTTGGCCCGTCGTTGACTTCATTTAGCCCTTTATTTAGAGACACTGAAAACTGTGTTCAGTCTGTCTGATTTGGTCCAAATCAGATGCTCGAGTCTTTTGCCGGGAAAAGACTTTCTCTCACAAAGCTCCCCAACAGTTTTCTTTGCCGCTGTTTTGTACTACTCTGATTCCAGGTTTTTGATTGTTAGTGCTGTAGTCTTTCTAAATTGCATCTTACTTTTCTCTTTTCTTTTCCCTCTCATGTCCTAAGCTGTCCCCTCCCTCTTGTCTGCTCAGTGCAAGTGCATTTGTGGTTGGGTGCTGCTGCCTGCCTACTTTCTGGTCTAAGCTCTCCCGCTGTGCAAACTCTTGCAACAGTCCTATTTGTCATGGTCCTCATTACCTCTTTGTGTCTCCCTCCTTCCTATTGTGTCTCCCTCTTTCCCGTGACCCAGCTTGTTCTGTTATTTGGTGTGCTATCTGGTGTCGACTAGTGGAGAAGGGCTTTTTCTCGTTTGAGTCTTGGTTCCTCTCATGTTTTTTTCCTCTAATGCCTCTTCTATGCCACTATCACCCTTGGCTTGCTCAAAATAAGTTTGGACCCCGATCTCTGTAAAACTTTGTGACAACATCGATTAGAGGAGCACATGACTATGACTAGTATTAGTAATTACTATTTACTATACTATACTATACAGTAGATTAGTATTTATACAAATGACATTTCCTTTGTTCTTTTGGTGTGTTAATTTGGGATACTAAATGGTCTCTCAACTTTGAGAACATGGGTCGAGCAGCAGCTAGAGCATATTAATCCTATTAGAATTGATATCAAATGTAAACGCGATGCATATACTGAGAAAGACTGAGAAACTACTACATGTATCACACCAGTGAACAGAATCAGTCATTACACAGATTCCAAAGAAGAGACAGGGTTCAGAATACGGTTAAAGCGAGAGGGAATGCAGTGGGCGAAAGACCGAAAAATGCAGAGATTGTTACAAGCTGTCATTTTTACTAACAACAAAATCTGAATTTGTTTTGACTTGGTCAGCAGAGGACTGAATTGGCCCGATTAGAGTGGGGAGGATGGGCGTTGGATTTTTGGACTGAGCCACCTGAGCTGAAAGCTCAATATAGGTGCCAACAGATGTTTGGACCCAGACATGAAGAGAGAGACTAAATAAATAAAAAATTCCTAAAAATGGCTTCACGTCTTCCCACCAGCCACGGAAATGCACAGTTAAGGCAGGCTGCTTGGAGGGAACTGCATTTTTAGGCTGCCCAATCTTAATCACAACAGCATGTCCGCACATATAAAAGTAAAGACAGAATTACAAGCTGGGGAGTGGAATGAAGGAGCTAATATGATAACAGTTCACAGCAACAAGCCAAAACATCTGTTAGCCTCTGTGGTGATAATACAGGTTTAGATTGGGTCTGGAAATGAAGAAATCTAACTCCTATTTACACCCAACACACTCACACAACTGACTTATACATGCTCCGCCCACAAATGTGTTTGTCCTTAGCAACTGCTGTAAGGCTGGTGAAGCTTTACAGTACACTGGCAAAAGTCTTATTCAATCCAATGGGAAATTGTAGCATACAGCTCAGTCCTGGTCAAAGAAAAATGTCGTTTTTAGTTCTCTCAATGGTTTGAACCATGTAGCTGCTCTGTACCCTGTAAGAGTAATTCTGGAGGAATAGATCAATAGAAAATTACAAATTTACACTGACCTCCATTCAAAGTTTGTGCCTTCTTTTGTAAAGTCACCATTTTGGAGATACAAGGGTTTTTTTTGTTTTTGTTTTTTAAATTGGACAGCGATGGTATATATATTTTGCGCAATGATGATAAGCTGTCCTGTGTTGATGCAGCTAATCAAAACAAGGCCGTTTGAAAACCACAATGAAATTGCTGATGATACACAATGAAATTCAGGTAAACACTTTTGTACACTATATGGACAAAAGTATTGGGACACCTGAGCACTGTCCGTGGAAGGCTTTCTACTAGATTTTGGAGAATAGCTGTAAGGATCTTACTGTATTCAGTGACAAGAGCGTTAGTGAGATCAGGACGTTGGATGATTACTGCCCCACCTCATTCCCTCAAGCGTTTTGAATGGAGCACAATAATTCCAGAGAACACACAGTTCCACTGCTCCACAACAGTGGAGTACAGTGGGGTACAGCTTAAAGCTTTCTCAGCTTAGCAAGTAGCTAAAAATGAAGATGTGCAAAGCATGGATAGGCCAGAGATGCCCTGCTAAGGGAACTGGGGCCCAATGCCAGTATGCCAGGTTTTTTGAATGTCGATACTGATGCAGACACAAACATTTATAAATGTAGAAACTAGGACTATAAAAATCTATATAGTCTATATTTATGTAGAAATTAGACTGTAGACTGTATATGCTTGTATTACAGGGAGAAATGTACCTTTTTTTCTATATGTTTACAAACGCAACTAAATGAACAGGCTAAATGCAGATATTTTAGCACAAGATTGGGCCAAAGTTGAGGTGAGCTGGCGATAGAAAGAGTCTAAGAGAAATCTGGAACCACTCTGGAGGTCAGCTGCTTTCTTCAAAATGTTCCATTTACTGCATTTATGTTTATGTGCATCTGTACTAACATGATCTGGTGTTTTTGTCAGTAAAACCTCTCTAATGTGTGTAGGTGTTTAAAACCTCTGCACAGAACTGTATTTGTTTTTTACAAGTTATCTGCCAATACCCACCTGACTGCACCACTGTTTTACCGCATGACTGTGCGTCCCTACTCAGTAGCGATAATGAAGACCTGCATTAAAAACCAGTTGCTGACGGAGGAAGTCATCAGTCATCAGAAAAACTACGCAACATTCACAATGTTAACAGAGCTCATGCCTACCTGCTCAAAGCTGGGAACGTATCCAGAAACATCTGAAGGAAATCCTACATGAGACAATCAGAGAGTCAGCAAGTGCAACATACAATTATGGTCCATCTGAAAAATATATACCCATTGCATTCCCCACCCACCTCTCCTTCCTGCCAGTGTGGGTCTTAGACAGTGGACATGAACAAATTCAGTCTGTAATCAAATCCAATGAACCTTCCACCCAAAAGAACAGTCTCTGCATATATTTCGGAAGCCTGGCATGGGCAAGGGTATTTCAAAAGGCCTTTACTAATCAGTGCAGCAAGCGAGAAAAAAATTAAAAAAAATTAAATTCCCACAGATGTAGTTACAGCAAACATTGGTCGTTTTTGCTCTTTTGGTGTGTTAATTTGGGATCCTAAATGGTCTCCCAACTTTGAGAACATGGGTCGAGCAGCAGCTAGTGCATATTAATTCTATTAGAATTGATAACAAATGTAAACCCGATGCATATAGAAGACCGAGAAACTACTACATGTATCACACCAGTGAACAGAATCAGTCATTACACAGATTCCAAAGAAGAGACAGGGTTCAGAATACAGTTAAAGCGAGAGGGAATGCAGTGGGCGAAAGACAGAAATGTGTGCTTCAGTAAACAAGCAAGCAAGAATCTCATTTACTAGCTTCTAGATCCTTTAGAAAAACTCTGAGTGACTTTTTAAAACGTGATGTTGTGAACTAAGCAAATATGCCCCTATATACCTGATTAACATGCAATATGTTGTGTTCCACCAAAATGTCTTTAAATCATCAAGGCATGGATTTCACAAGACCACTGAAGGGACACATTGGGTTTGTTAGGGTTCCTTGCCTACCCAACATTGAGGAAGGGTGGAAAAGTATGTAAAGTATACTAGCGCCAAGTATGAGAAAAGCCATGGTTGTGAAACTGCTAAAACAATAGGTTTTTAAGATGTAGAATCGGTTTGGCCTCAAGAAACACTGTGCTGTTTCCATCAATTGCATCAATTTTTGGCACTCATGGAAGGTGTCCTGTGCTATCTGGCCCCATCAAGACTTCAGCAGCAGATCCTTTAAGTCCTGTAAGCCATGAGGACTGAAGTAGTTGTTCCAGCACATCTCGCAGATGATTGATCAGATTAGGATCTGGGGAATTTGGAGACCACTGCAACCATGACAAAACCTTGCCAGGTTCCTCAAACCATTTCTAAACAATGTGCGCCATTATTTCAAGCGTTCAAGAGATAACTAACTTTTGGAAACACCACTG
Source organism: Salminus brasiliensis (assembly GCF_030463535.1). Taxonomy (NCBI): domain Eukaryota; kingdom Metazoa; phylum Chordata; class Actinopteri; order Characiformes; family Bryconidae; genus Salminus; species Salminus brasiliensis. Next base: position 16,613,503 of record NC_132883.1, on the reverse strand, counting down.
CCAGTTAGCAGTGTTCTTGGTCTGCAACAATGGTTAGGCAGGTCGTACTTGTAACATACGTTTCCTGACAGAACACTGCCAAGAGCCCCACAATTCCTCTACTGGTCTTCTTCCCCATCTTCTGCCATCACTTCCTCATCAATCAATCAATCAAACTTTATTTATGAAGTACCCTTTCAGACAAATTGAAATTCAAGGTGCTTTACAGATATTTGATGAAAGTATAGGATTTAAAAAAAGAAAAATATTTATTATAAAAATAAAAGGTAAATAATGAAGATGATAAAAGGTAAAAAAAATAAACAAAATGAATAATCTTAAAATCAAATAGTAAACAAAATAAAACAAAATACTGCAGATAATAAGAAGTATATAAGTATGAATATTAAGACTAAGCAAAAGTTTATACAAAACATGACATAAAAGCCAGACTGAATAATTTTTTTGTTTTTAGCTTGCGCTTTCAATGTTTTGAGCTTCTCTAACATCAGTTGGAAGGTTGTTCCAGCATTTTGGAGCATAGTGGCTAAAAGCAGCATCACCAAAGGTTTTTGTTTTTCTTTGTGGAACAAATAAAAGAGAAGATCTGGAGGATAATGTGTGCTCTCCTTCTGCTCTTAGTCAGCACTCGTGCAGCAGAGTGCTAAATTAACTGTTGCTGGTGTGTTGTAGCTTTTGGTAGGCCAGAAAGGAGAGCGTTACAATAGTCCAACCTGCTAGTTATAAAAGCATGAGTTAGTTTGGAAACGGTGGACATGTACATTGCCCTCTACATCCACAAGAAAAGAAAACAAGACTTATCCGGCCGGACAACCTTCTTCTGTTGCTCCAAAGTCTGGTTCCAGTGCTCGCGTGCCTATTACAGCCTACTACATGTGCTTCCTAAATTCAGCCATGTCACTCCTTTGCTGTCCTTTTGCTACCCTTCCCTGGATTCCTGTAGCTTCATAGACTGCACAGTAGACAAGCCTTTAGACTCTTGTCTGTCCTGGCTCCGAGGTGGCGGAACAAACTTCCCCTGGGTGTCTGAACAGCTGAGTTGCTCTGTCTTTAAAAAGCAACTAAAGACCCATCTATTTCAAGAGCACTTATCTGAGCACTAGTCTTGCACTGTGATTGCACTGTAATGTCCTGCTTCAGCATGTATTGTATTGCATCTCCGTATCAGACATGGTGTATTGCTTGAATCTAGCTGTCAGTTATACTGCATCTTTGCATGTAGGTGTAAGCATCATCAAGACTCTCATGTCCGGCAATATCTTAGCTCAAGGGTATCTTCTGACTTTTACACACACATTAGCTAGGGATGTTTTCTGAGTGGGCGACTAAGTCCACAACACTGGACAAGAGCGTCTTTTAAACGTTCTAAGCGTTAATGTGATAGATATCAGATGTTCTGTATAGAGGATAAGACTAATGACTAATGCCAAACCCCATATATATTTTTGTTACACCTTGTTGTGAGGTCAGCACTCTGTAGAGACTTGAGACCTTTAGGTGTTACTTTTTAGGTTTAAGATGTGCAATATGCAGCTTATCCAGAATGCAGCGGCATGGGTCATCTTTAACGTTTCTAAATTCAGCCATGTGACTCCTCTGCTGCGTTCTCTTTACTGGCTTCCTGTAGCTGCTTCCTGCATCAGATTCAAAACCCTGACGCTGGCCTACAAAGCAAAGAACGGACCAGCCCCTCCGTACTTGATGATAACGGTCAAAAGCCGATCTGCACCAAGAGCCCTTCCAGCTTCAAGTACGGCTCGGCTTGACCCGCCATCCTTTAAGACCCACAGAAGACAAGCGTCCAGGCTTTTTTCTGTCCTGGCAACGGGAGGTGGTTCGTTCCATGGTAGTGGAACAAACTTCCCCTGGGTGTCCGAACGGCAGAGTCGCGCGCTGTCTTCAAATGCAGACTGAAGACCCTCCTCTTCTGAGAGTACTTAGCCGAAGTGTCGAGTATTATGGTCTCCATATTGACTAGTGTTTAGTAGTGTCTGGGCTTAGAGGTATCTTTGAATTCTAGCCTATTCAAACTAGCTGAGGTTATTCTTGAGTAAACAGTAAAGTCATTTTGTAAGTCGCTCTGGAAGAGCTTCTGCTAAATGCCCTAAATTTGGAAGCAAAAGCCTGAATCAATCTGCTTTATGTTAAACATGAACAGGTATTTGTTATGGATTAACTGAAAAGTAACAGTCTTATTTTTCTTATATTCCAGTACAGTACCTGAGACAAAATGAGCTGGCCATGGAACCGTCTCACAAAAACTCTGAAGAAACTCAGGAACTCGTCCTCGCCCACCTTAGAAGCCAGGAACTTCAGGAAAAAGTAACCCTTGGAGGTAGTTCAGAAATATGAGAGCTTTAGTCAAAAATATGCTAGCTTTCCCAAACATTATCTAGAGCAAATTTAAAAGACTAAGATGATATTAGAATGGCTCGGCTAGGTTCAATTACAAGAAGATTAATGACCACGATAAAGCTTTTCCTTTCTTAAGCCCTATTCAAACAGGATTAGTTTTACATGGGAAGGTGGCGAGATGTAGTTATTACCAGTGTTTTTCAGTGATTTTATTCCTGAACAGTCATTTTTACGAACTGTGCGCTCTCACGTCGGTAGAGATTCCGGCCCCTTTGACCTTTTGTAAAACAAGGCATAAAAATCACCTCAGGTTCTATTAATCCTGTGAATTGACGTGTGGGTAAATATTCTGTCATATCCTGTGAAAAAGGAGCCTTTTGTGGCTTTTCTCAAGTATTGGGGGCCATTGAGGAGGCATTTGTCATGCATGGCACGGCAAACCTGTATGTTGAACACCATTCAATACTCAAATTTAGAGGACGAGGAGCCTGAGATCTCCTTAGGAGGTATGATGCTTCTCTGTAGCGTTCATTCGCTGTTACTATAAGGGGGTTATGAGATCGGTTATTATCCTCTAATCCTTTATCAGTGGTCACAGAACAGCAGCCACTCCCATTTTAGTCAATTATCGTGAGATTTCTAACCCCGTACGAATCGGTCATAAAATTCTTAGAGACGTCCTGTAGTTAAAATGACATTACTCCAACCTTCCCATGTAAAACTAATCCTGTCCAAATAGGGCTTTACTCTCAAAAATGTAAACATAACATAATTCATATTTGGTTTCAATCAGATAAATATCAGAATAAAGATGCTACAAATGGTTCTTTGAGTCATGTATGTGTAAAGAAGCTTTAAAGGTTTTTAAAAGAAAAAGTCAATGTAAAGGTTCTTCACGCTCACATCTCTCCCAAAAAGAGTCTTTATGAAACCAAAAATTGTTCTTCTATAGCACTGCTCAAAGGCGTATAGGCTATGAAGGTTAGCTTTCGCGCACGTACCTTTAAGTAGTGTACTTGCATGAATGGTTTCCCAGGGTTAAGCGCATGCTTCACTGTGGAGGCTCCAGACTCACTGACTTCTCCTGTGGTGTCCTTATTGGGCCTGAGAAACACACGCATACAGTGCACTTAGCAGACTGACGGCTGTGGAGGAAAACTGCTGCATTGCTCATGGGTCTGAGTGGGGTTACCCTGACAGCAGTAGGCATTAAAACCCACTTAACAGCCCACTAAATGCCTCTGATATGCATGCATTTGCAAAATGATAGCAGGGCCAGCTCTGCTCTCACCACTTACTGTACTGACAGAGCCTGGTACATAGAGGAACTGTAGAAACAAATGTTATCGACACTGAAATCACTGCAAACACATTACCAAAAGTGGAAATCGACACACTTGCTCTCACAGTCTTATGGTGTGTTTTTTTGTATGGAATCTACACTCTAGAATAATAGTTCTCAGAACTGAAATAACTCATATGGTTAAGAGAGTCTTAAGCAAATCTAAGCTATGGCAGAATTTCTATTCTTCAAAAGTGAACCACATTTTGCTTTGATACCACTTCCACACATTCTCTCAAGCAGCTTCACAAGGTGCCTCCTGGAATGCTTTCCAAACAGGCTTTAAGGTGTTGCACATATATGAATTCATACACAGGCACTATTTACAGTATATAAGTATTCTGAAAAAATATCTATATTTTGAATGTGTCTGTAAATCCTCACTGAAGCAACCAGTGTTGCCATTTGTGACATATACTTGTGTTATGGACTCCTGCTTAATGGACTAAGACAAAATTACCTTCTGAAGGTTTCTCATTCTCTTGTGAAGCTGCCATTTGAGGGAGACACAAGGTTTATGCATCAAATATCATGCATTTAGAGCTGGGCAATATGACAATATTTTATTGTATTGTGATACATTTGTCATGTGCTTTTATGAGTATATCGTGGATATCAGATGCCTCTGCTGGCATGTGTGTAATCACAGTCACTGTCTGTGTCCAACACAAATGGTGAATATGGTTGTCTTGTCTTCTTGTCTTGATTTTGGAGGAAATGCAAAACATACATAACAAATAATCTCTGGCAAACTTTTCCATCTAAACATTAGCTGGTAGTTTGAATATGGACATGACACATGGCGAAAAGCAATCCGAATGGCTGCTGCCTGGCAAAACTGAATCCTCATTTGTGTTGAGTTATAAAGGCTTAGGTTTTCATTGCTCTCCTTTCTTCTTTACCTCCACTGCCACTCCCACAGTCCTCTACGCCCGGCCACTGCCTGTCTAGAACTGAATGGGACGCAAACCAAAATTGTTTCGCTTCACTGAAAGTAAATGAAGTGTGAAAATGTTCTGTAAAGCTGTTTATATGAGAGGTAATGGCTTATTTGTTTTGCTAAAACAGTGAAAAAACGTGAAAAAATACAACAAATAAACAACACACAATACTTATAAATAAACAACACATTGTGGTTAACCATATTAACCACTTGTCAGGTTCTCCTTGAGAAATGCGAGTATTTACAACTACCAACAGCTAAGCTGTGTCTGACACTGTGCATTATTCAGTATCCCTAACATGCAAAGATCCAGAGCACTATATAGAGCACTGTTATAGGAAACAGAATTCAACCAGGTGGTTACCCAGCTTGTCATGGGGCAGTGGGTGCTCAGCGGATAGAGCTCCGGGCTATTGATGACAGGGTTGTGGGTTCGATACCCGGGCTCGGCAAGCGGCCACTGTTGGGCCCTTGAGCAAGGACCTTCACCCTCTCTGCTCCCCGGGTGCTGGAGTTGGCTGCCCAACACTCTGAGTGTGTGTGTGTGTGTGCTTGCTGCCCCTAGTTCACTACCACACGTGGGTACATAGTACAGTGACAGATACGTGCACCTTTACCTTTATGTGTGCGAGCTCACAGCTGTGCTTCAGCTGAACGTCGGCCCTCTTCAGAGAAGCTGCATGGGAATCTTCAATCCAAATAGCGTGATAAATTGTGGGTTTTCTGCTACATGTCTGCTAGTGTACATCACTTTTTGCTGTGCATTGTGGGATTGTTACAGCTTCTGGTGGAACTGAACAAAAACATACAGTATCCACAGCCAGCAACTAAGCCTGGGTTCTTCTGACTGTGTTCTACAAACCAATGCATCCATAACTGAACTAAAAAAACACACTCTCTGACTACAGTGCCTATGTTTACATATTACGTATGTATTCTAATGTTCCACAGCATTTACACACACAAAAACACACTTTTCTGGCAGTCTAACTCTTACGCAGTACTGTATATAACAACACATGCACTGAAATCCCTGTGTATCCTGTCTGGTCCATATTCAGCACTAGAATCAGTAGCATTAGCACAATAGCAGTGCAAGCGAACCTAGGAAGCGGCCAATCCGGCTCTCGGGCTCAAGGTGATCTATAGCATGTTGTTTTTTGGTTTCCTTTTTTTGTGGCCGAGTGTAACCTCGGAGCTAATGACTGATAGAGTGTTTACTTCCTGAGAGCATGGCCAGACACCGGCAAACAAACAGCGGCTGGAGTGGTGGCCATGGCTGCATGTGTGATGATTACCCCGCTTTAAAAAGTATCGATCCGCATCAGGAGATTAACTGGGCTCACCTATAAAGGGCTCCTGCAATGCCGGCCTTGTTGGATCGATATGCAGGCGCCGCGTGCCCTGACCATGCTACTCCGCTGCAAATCATTTTCTTTTCTCATGGACGAAAGGCAGATGCGGCATTAAAAGGCCTGAGTGCGTGTGTGTGTGGGGAGGGGGGATATGAGTAGGCTACACACTGCTGCTTTTGTCTTTCTGACATTGTGGTATTGATCATGACAAGTCTATGCATGAGGGTTTATATTTAACGCCTCTGAGACCATCCGGACCTCCTAAGGAGCTCTACATCATCAGGGGGGGCAACTGTAAGGAAAAAAAAACACGTGGCCCGATCCATCAAATGTGGAGGTTGGGATCAGCAAACACTGGCTGCTGCTGCACCAGTCCATAAGGCACAAATACCTAAGCCGGATCGGAATTTACGCATCGTTTAAGTCAAGCCAACTCAATCTGGTTACGCTTTGAATTTTTTTATTTAGCAGGGTGAGCGAGAAAGTGTAAGTAGTGTAAACAAGGAAGAATTACTCCCTATCACAGGAAAAGGCTAACAAAAAGCTCTTCAATATTAGGGTTCCTTCAAGGATGTTCTAAAAAAGATAGAAGAAGGGAGTCAAAGGAGCTTCTTCATGCTAATTGAGTCTCTTTATCCAGTGTCTATCTCTCTCTACAGCGTTTACAGCAGGTAAACGAAATAAAGCATGGTTTTTGTTGTCTGTCTAACCGTCTAACAGTTGAAAACACAGATACACTTTCCTGTAACCTGCACTGAGTGGGCTTTAGGTTCTGCTGTTTCTTCTCCATAAGGAATGTTTCAGATCTCTCAGGAGAGTCCATTAATCGACACTGGACAGCTATGTGTGTTGGGTGGTTGTTGCAGCTGGAGTGTCATTGTTTTTGCACAATTGTGATCTGTTTAAACTGAGGTCAGATTCAGGTCACAATTAGACAACAATGTAAACAACTGACTTTTTTGTTTTTATAGAAATTTAAACAAAAATGTAAACATAACATAATTCATATTTGGTTCCAATCAGATAAATATCAGAATAAAGATCAGAATATAAGTTTTTTGTTTCTTACCACACTTTTCTGCATATACATATACAGTGCCCTCCATACTATTGTGGTATAATTGTGTTTGTATTCCACGACTGTAAAATTGAACTCCAACAACTGGACTAATTATTAATCAATAATTATTATTATTGATAAATATGATCAAATATCTAATATTTGAGACATTTTTTCCATCTTAGTTTTGCCATGTGTAAATTACAGACCTTTTTATCCAAACTACCCAACCCCCACCCTCCTCTGCTGCAAGGCTTTGCAAGGGAATTTACAGTAAATGAATCATATTTTCTGCTTTACTGCATACAGTGGTGCTTGCAAGTTTGTGAATCCTTTAGAATTGTCTATTTTGTCTCTAGAATTGTCTTATTTCGGCATAAAATTTGACTTAAAACATCAGACGAGGAGAATCCAATCAAACATATTAGTCATTAGTTAAAAATATAAGTCACTTATTTATTGAGAAAAACTATCCAATATTACAGATCTGTGCTTTTAATATCACACCAGAAAGCAACAGTTCATGTGAAGGTCCACCTCCTTATGCAGCAATAACTGCAACTAAATGTTTCTGTTAACTGTTGATTAGTCCTACATATTGGCTTGGGGGGATTTTCGCTCATTCCTCCATACCAAACACTTTCAACTCTGTTATGTTGGTGGGTTTCCTTCCATGAACTGCTTGCTTCAGGTTCTCCCATGACATTTCTATTGGATTAAGGTCAGGACTTTGACTTGTCCGTTCCAAAACATTACATTTATTCTTCTTTAAACATTCTTTGGCAGAACGACTTGTGTGCTTAGGGTCATTGTCTTGTGGCATGACCCACGTTTTCTTGAGATTGAGCTTACGGACAGATCGTCCTGACCAATGGCCAATGTGAGAAAGGCTTTTAGCTGCTTAGAAGTTACCCTAAGTTCGTTTGTGACCTTGCGGACCACTGTACACCTTCCCCTTGGCGTGATCTTTGTTGGCCAACCCCTGCTGGGGAGAGTAATAATGGTCTCCTTTGTTTGTGCCATGATGCACTTTCACAAACATGAATTGAGGAGATTTTGACAGATCCTCACTCTTTAAATAAAACAGGATGCCCATTTACACCTGAGTGCCATCCCACTGATGATCTGTCTATTTTTGTGTCTTATTTGTTTGATCATGTTCTCCTTGTCTACAGTAAGGACTTGTGTGAAAATCTGATGAAGCTGTAGGTCAAACGTATGCAGAAATACAGAACATTCTAAAGGGTTCACAAGTTTCAAGCACCACTAGATCTGCTGCCTGCAAAAGCTGCTTGAAGTCTGTGACTCAGACATCACCAGGTGTTGAGTATCATCTCTGGTGACGCTCTGCCAAGCTTCTCCTGCGGCCATCCCCAGCTCCTGCTTGTTTTGGCAGCTAGTCCCATTACATTTTTTTATCAGCATGTGAAAGGCATGCTTAAAAGGATTCACATCAGGTGACCGACTTGGCCAATCAGGAATTTTTCATTTTTTAGCTTTGGACAAAGTCATTTGTTGCTATGGAACCATGTTGGTGATCATTGTCTAATTGTTGGATTCCATACATCTCAAAAAAATTATGTTTTTCCACTGGCATCAGAAGATCCATTATCAATAAGGCCATAAACATATAAAGGTCAAATATAAAAGCTGATGCTCAATGCCTCAGGGATTTGTTTTTGATAGCTGGTCCCTGTAACATGTTCAGAACACTTGGGACCACACCAAGAATGTGGGAGCTATTCTTGCCCAGGTCACTAAGCTCCATGACAGCCAAGACGACCTTCGATCCAGACATGTACAGATCCACTCAGGTGAAGGAAACAGACCATGCTAAAACACTCCACCAGCTTTTTATGGCCGACTCAGGATGAGTCAGAACGAATGCTGTCAGCCCACGAGTTGCTTTCCTGCATTTTGGTTGATGCCCAGTTGATGCTTTATATGGCTTTCCATCACAAAATATAGCACTGAAACTGTGCTTACTCACGCTCGCTCTCTGGGTGACTCTGATAAGGAGAGCTCCTTTTATAAGGGTGCTCCTATCTGTCCTGCCCACCCAGTGAGGGAGTGCGTGAGGAAAAAAAGAGACTGCATCTCTTCCTTCCCTGCCAAAAATTCAGCATACAAGAAAATTCCTGCAGAAACCTAAGAAACATCCACTTAAAACCCCACTCAAATCCTGAATTTCGAACAAAATTTGTGTCATACGTAATATTTTAAGACGTCCAGTAAAAAAAAAGTAGTACCACATTTAACAATTTTTTTTTTCAGAATTTATTCAGCATGTAGAAAAACAAATGGAATAATTAAGAAAGAGGAGGCAAAACTACACGAATAAAATAAGGTGAACTGACGTCTAACTGCATAGTAAGAAGTAGCAACACCTGTGTACAGGTTATCTACTGCTGTGTTTACATACTGACTGTGGATGAACAAAGGACAGCCTGTTATTTCATATTATTCAGTGGAGCAGAGAGGGAAAATTCTGCACCCTCAGCAGTGATGGCAGCACACCGCCAAAGTCAGAGGAAAATATTCCGTCAAGAGTTCAGTTTTCCTAACTTTTTCCTGGGGCTGGCAGCAGTTGTATAAACAGGTTGTTGTTGTTTTTTGTCCTGAGATGCTCATAGCAGAAACCCAGATGTGCCTAATTAACTTACGACTGATCCCAAACTGAAACGAATGCACACATTTAGAAACGTTAGCGTGTTTTACAACAATTTTTTAGGAGAAACAGACGGCAAATATCGTATGCTAGGGATGTATCCGGGCCAATCCAGGCATATTTTAATAGATTGGGTATTGATCCATTAAAATATTTAAATCCTAATCCATTTCAGAGAGTTAAAAAAATAAAAACAGACCATAATATCTGAAACTTCATAAATCTACGGTGGAAATGCTCTGTTTTACCAGCGGGAGAACCACACGCCTTTCTTTGTTTTTAAACCAGCACTAAAGAGAGCATTCAGAACCGGGTGGAGGCTAGTGCTAATGCTAATACACATGCTAATACACACACGCTATAGAAACCCAAATCCTAGCACCTAGCTAGTAGCTGACAAACAACAGATATGAATCCAGCATGTGTGCCATTACACACACACACATGCAGACTAAGTGATTTGACTGCAGTGTTGTAAAGAAGCTGGGAGCTGATTGGTCAGGGAGGAGAGTCAGACTGGATTACAAGATGTTAAACACACTATAAAACAGTCATTTTAAGAAATGTCACTACTAAATCTAAATACATCAGCCCAGAATGTCTCACGTTAAACACTGCTACTAAAAATGAAAGTTATTTTACTTCTGTATAAATCAGCAGCGCAGCTTATGTAAACTGTGTGACTGTATTATTTATACAAGCAAAGATCAGACCAGTATTGGCTAATACTCAGCATTAAGAGACTTGGATCGGATAAACGGCAAAATCATTTGACTGGGACATCCCTAATTTCAGTCCGATTGCAATAGTGAAAGTGATGCCACACTTAATTCTTACAGGTATCTTACTATTACTGCACTCTATTAAACTCAAACCAGGACCACAAATCCACAGTAGTCCAGGTGACACGACTCAATAAATAAACACATGCTAATTATCGCTTTTCACTTCAGCTAACATTACTAGAAAATGCAATGAATTAACTAATCTGTAATCTTACTGATTTTGGGTGTAACAAAAAAATAACATTCAATGAGCACCAGACAGATCTGCAGACAGAAAATGTCAACAGACCCAGAGAGAGTGCGAGTGAGTGGGTAAGCACAGTTTCTGTGCTATATGTTGTGATGGAAAGCCATATAAAGCAACACCTGGGCATCAATCAAAATGCAGAAAAGCAGCACAAGCTCATCAAAATCAGACAGGTGAAGACAGGAAAAACGTAGACTGGTCTGATCAATCTTGATTTTTGCAGAGGTGCACAGACGGTCAGGTCAGAATTCGACAACAGCAGCTTACCTGCCTTCTGTAAACAGAGGTTGTTTATTGTCTTCTTGGAACAGATTTGGCCCATTAACACCAATACAGCATTGCATGAATGCCATAGCTTATTTAAGTATTGTTGCTGACCATGTGCATCCCTTCATGGTCACAGTTACCACACAGGTACCCATTTTCTAGTGGCTACTTCCAGCATGATAATGCACAGTTTTACATTCATCCCTATTAAATACTCAGAAAATCCTACTGCCTACCCGCAACTGTACCCGCGCGTCTTTTCCATTAGAGGAGAACGATTTGTAACAAACTGGCTGGGCTGATTGGTGCATTGGACAATATGCCCTTGTTTTAAAGGCCGGAAGGTCACTCGGGGTCTCCAGACAGCCCTTCAAAACACTCCACAGTAAGAAGACCTATGCCAGTACGACATTTGTCAATTACAGCAAACAGAGTTGTCATTCAGCTCAGAAATGCACTGCTGCAACTCCATGTGGATTTGAGCCTTTCTAACTGCCAGATCACAGTTAATAACAAAAGGCAGCAAAATTGAAAACAGCGTGACCAAAAACAGCAAAAAAAATAAACTCTAAAAACCTCAAAACTGCTGACAATGCTAAAACGGTGGGACTGAAACAACAATAATGAGTCGCCATGCAGAGACTTTAGGTAAGAAATTGTCAAGGTGGTGTCAGAACAACAATTCAGTGCTAAAAAACACTGTAATTTATGATGTGCTTAGGAAGGAAAAGACGCATTCATCAACAGAGCGGCAGGGCAGGGGCTGGAAGACTGCTACACTTTTTAGAACTGCATAGATCAAGTGATTTAAGCTACACTTAAACTTACATAAATAATAATGGTCACTCCGCCACAACTACAAAACCACTTTGCCCTCCACAGTAGAATACTATCTTTATAGAGTAGGGGAGAGGGGGCTAACGCGGGGTGAAAGGCAACACAGATTGTTAATGTGATTAAACAGGTCCAAGTTAAACAAGCTTCGCTGTGAAATGCCATTTGTGCAGTTTGTCTGCATTTGGACAGATCTTTCTCAAGATTTACGATAATGCTGTTTTTATTCCCCACCATAAGTGTTGTTTTGATTACGGAGTAGTACATTTAGCCCCTGAATTTGTTCCTATAATATCTCCTTGGTGGCTGAAATATAGCACAGTGTTTACCACTCCCAGAGAAAGCTAGCCAGCTGGCTAGTACAGCCTCCACACGGTGGGGTTAGCTGCAACACAGTGTTACAACACAGATGCACAACAGATATTGAACCCTCTGTTTACATATGGACCGAGTGCCTGAGACTGACACCATCCTAACATATCCCACTGTACCTTTTTAGACCTGAGATCTAGCCAGGCTAAAGTACAGCCTCCACACGTCAGGGTTAGTTGTATATTAGGGTTAGGCCATTTCTACACCTGCTCATTTTAGTCCGGTTAAATCGGATCCTGGTTTCGTTTTCACCCTTGGTGGGATAGGAGGGGGTCTCGGCCCAGTCCCAAACAGAGTCCCAAACTCTGGAGTGGTTTGTTTGTGATGAGAATGTGATCTGACCTCGATCTGACCCTGCTATCAGGTGTACTCTGCAAGTTTGAGCTAAACTGCTCCCATTGCCCAAAGCAAACCTGGTATACTGCCCAAGATCATTTCCTACAGCTATGAACAAATGCCAGCTCTGCTGTTGTTCCATGTTAAATTGCACAGAAATATGCACTAGTGCAGAACAGAAAGCCCCTCGTCCTGTATTTACTTTCTTGCTCCTGCCCCAGACATGTCTGACCAATAAGCTGAGAGAACATTCTCATGTGGTTTGTTGTGACACATTTTGATGTGCTTGATTTTTCCCCCTGTGTGAACAAACCAATTCAAGTGGGAAAATGCTCCATGTCTACAAACTTGTTAAATGATTCGACTTCCCAACTAAACTCCTTAATGAAAACAACGAGAGACTCATTCCCCTTTTTAAAAAAAACATAGAAGTTAATTGACGTTTTTATTCATACATTTAATCAAAAACTCACTACTAATGTAATCAATTCCAAGTTTAGGTTGGGAAGTGTGTATGGCTCAAACAATGCAGTTGCAAGTTGTTGAATTAACTGGGCATTTATACATTTTATAATATACATTAAACAATCAAGTATATGAGTCTTATGTAAAATCACACTGTAATATACAGAATATAGTATGTGAAATGTTCAAATGCAGATGGACAGAAAGAGAAAAAAGAAAGCTGCTGGCGAGTGGAAGGCGTGACAGGCTTTCATCAAACACACAATATGCAGCTTCCACTTCCACATGAATGGATGAATTGGCCAATGCTTCTGAGCACCAGTGAGCAGAGGGTGCGTTAGCAAATCGATGAGAATCTCTTTCAGTCTAGCACACTCTTCCCAACGTTCCTTCAGTGTTTTCAAAATGCTTTGAAAAGCCTCACGTACAAAACACTGCTTAAACATCTCTCACATCATATACAGCTTTTACACACTGTGTTTTATTCAATATATGGAAAGTTGTCATCCATTAACCCCTTAAACTCTAGGTTAAGGATTTAGATATTAACCCTGAAGCAAAAACCAGATTCCCAGATTCTGTGGTGTTCCATAGGGTTCCATTTTAGGGCTTATAAAGTTCTGTTTTTGCAGTTAAAATCATTTTAAGTAGAACCTGAATATTGAGTACTGTTAAGTTATTGTTTTTGTGATGCCATGAAAACTCATTTACATGCTGTATCCACCTTTTCAGCCTATAGCAGTTCTGCCCCACCCATTTCTGCTGAAGGTATAAGGAGTACTTTAGCTCAGACTGAACAAGGCACAATACAGCGTAGCCAATTACAACAGGTCACATTAAAATCACTTACTTCAGATGCAGCTAATCAACCAAGACTTTGATTCCAGGTGTGTGCTTCTTTAGTCCACTTCTGAAGCGTGCTAGGCTAATGTTGCTAACCAACATAGGACTTTACCAATCTCGACTCTAAATCTCGAGCTCAAATCTTAACTTTTTGGCTTCAACAATCCACCGAAGCACAAGTTTCTAAAATAATTTTGTGAAAAAAACATGGACAGGCTTTATTTAAGCATTTAGGATTAAACTGGAACTATATTATCGTCTGCGTACCATCCTGTCTTGTAGTACTAATCCATTTACAAACTGGACCACAATGTGCGGCATGATACTTTATATTGTGATGAGGTAAACGAGGTTCATCATTTATTGTATATTATTGTTAATCGTTTTCCCCTCACAAAACGCATCAACTACAAAAATGAAAAAAGGTAAAGGTGCATGTATTTGTATGTACAGCGAAATGTGTCCTCCTCATTTTACACATCGGTGGTGGTGAACACACACTAGTGAGCACACACACACTCAGAGAGGTGGGCAGCCAACTTCAGCGCAGTGCAGAGCAGAGAGGGTGAAGGGCCTTGCTCAAGGGCCCAACAGTGGCAGCTTGCAGAGCCCGGGTATCGAACCCACAACATTTAAATTTACATTTATGGCATTTAGTTGACGCTCTTATCCAGAGCGACTTACAAGGTTACTCGTATTACAGAGGTGTTTTGCCCAAGGACTCTTATTGGTGTAGCGCAGCTACAGTCACCCAGACCGGGAATCGAACCCTGGTCTGTAACTCAGTGGCAGGTAGTGGTGTTATCTGTTGCGCCACACACCCACACACAAACTGCCATTAATAGCCCGGAGCGCTAATTGCTGAGCCACCACTGCAGTTTCAAAGAGAGAATTCATTTCGGGGGTGCCTTCTGCCAAATAAAAAATGACCAACCGATTAAAAGCTACAGCTAGTTTCCCGTTTTCCATGTTACTAATCAGTTATTTTACGCATATCTAATTTTAAATGTTTTAAATGCTGAAACGCAAAGCGAATGGCCAAAACGTATCCATGGGCCGCAAGTCATACCATGTTTTAAACCACAAGTCCAGTGCTCGTTAGCAACATTAGCCTACCATCTCTAAAAGAAGCAAACAGCTGACAGCAAAACACGTCTTGGCTGATTGAAGGCATCTGGGAGATCTTTCCCCCAAACAGTTCATTTAAAGGCACAACAACAAACAGCCTATGTAATTGTAATGGATAAAGAGAGATTGGAAAACAGTCGTGTGATAAATAAACCCACAAAGCATTAAGTAACTTCAACAGGAAACCAAGAGAACAAAATCTAAAAACAATGCTGAATATAACCCCTTTAAGCCCCTGGAGTCACTTTATAACATATTTATAACATTTATTAACTATTGTATTCATACATTCCACTACTTCTCTGAAGCTAAGACTCTGCTAAACCCACTTCAAGGTCAAAAACAATTTGTCCACATGAGTAAAGGTACGTTTTCACAAGAAATATGAAAGATTTCTTAAGTAGGACTTGAATTTTTCAGGTTTGGGGATTAGCATCGCTTCGCACAGTGCACTAGATCACATTGGTTCTCATTATAGTGAGAGTTGAGATGGTTCTGAACACTCTGATATAAAAACATATGTGCAAGTGCCTGTGTAGGTGAATTTAAGAAGATATGCCACAAATGAGAAAAAGCCCTTATAGACTCCAGAGGGTTTAATTACATGAAAAGTAATTTATGCTCGTTTCATTTCACAAAAACCAGCCCTATCACACGCTGAGTGTATGTGAGTGTTTTTAAAGCCTGCTCCCCCCTCTTCCCTCAACAGTGCTAAATCTGGCATAAGCATGCCGTGACAGTGCCTCAGAAAACACCGGCTGCATTTTGCTTGTAAAATTGTCAAGGGCAATCTCAGAGCGGCATGCCTTCAGATTTCATATACACAAGCATGAGCTACAACTACGAGCTGCTCATTTGATCTATGGCAACAGTGTAACATCACTGATGACATTTAATTATTTTAATAAATGTCTTTCCCACACATTTCATAACACAATTTTCAGCACTAATAACAGACTACACATGCAAGCTGTCACAAGCTATTCGGAGAGGAACACGTTGAGTCATATTCGTCAACCGTCAACAGGGCTGCACAATACATTGTGCTGCGATACTGCCACTGGCAATCCTGATATCGCAGAGTCAGCATCTTGACAGATCACTGTTAGATAAGATAAGATAAGATAAGATAGTCCTTTATTAGTCCCGCAGTGGGGAAATTCACAGTGTGACAGTAGAAAGGGATAGCAAGACACTCAGTTACAAAATTTAGATAAATAATTTACACTATATACACAATATAAATAAGAATTAAAAAAGCAATAGTGTTTCAGTGGGTGCTTTGATGAATCGAGGTATGCGTGTAATCCAACAATGGTAAAGGTAAACGTGAAGTTAGAAAAACGAGAAACTAACGAAGACAAGGATGCGGTGTGAGGGGGTCGACAGCGTGCTTTCATGCAGATAGGATTGGTGACAGTCCAGTGTTTGTTAGCGACGTTAGCCTAACCTCTTCCATTCTTTAAAAAATAAATAAATAAATAAATAAATAAATACAAAAGCACACTTCAGATACCAAGCAACTTGGTTAATCCACTCCACCTGGAGTAAGTGATCTTTTACCAAATGATTCCTTTAAAGGCACAGTAACAACACAGCCTGATTCATTCTAAGGGGTAAAGAGAGGTTGGAAAACGGTCACGCATGAAGGAATTACGGCTGTTGTGGTTAGACCACAAAAGCATTAAACAACTTCAGAAGGAGTCTGCTGAGTGTGTCTGTGGGCGATTTATGAATCAAGGCATTCATTTAATCCAACAAAAGTAACACTGGCAGTTCAAAAAAATAAATAAATAAATCGAGAATCGCTGTAAATGTTCACCAATACAGACCAACGATTATAATAAGAAAAGCAAAGTCAACTAAAGCCGCATTCACTCTTTAGAGGCAAACTGTTTCTTGCGCACATCTCGGCCATTCACTTTTGTTCACCGTTGTTTGCCTACGTAGTGCAGAGCAGCATAAGTTCATATGTACTGAACTGGCTAACAATGACAGGCAATTTTCATTTCTTATCATTTAAGAAATGAAAGTTACAACTTTAAGTTGAATTTCTTTCTGATGGGTGGTTTGCCGGCTTGAGCACAGGAGCAACGTAGCGGAGTAGTGAAGGCGATATACTGTGAACACAGTCATAGGATTTCCTTAAACTGGTCTAAATAAATTGCTGCTCATTTCATTCATTCGTTTTTTTAAATGTGGCAGAGAATCACCTACTATAAAAATGAGTCATTTGACTAATGCTCAAAACAACCAAGCACTGTCTGCTGTTGGAGAGGCCTGTAGGTGGATGCATTTGTGTAAAAAACAAAAAAAACAAAAACAAACTCATGGATGCATCTTGCTCTAAAAGGCTCATTTTTCATCACAATGTCCAGTGCACTGTGGAGAGTTGCTGACTAAAATTTAACTTGGAAAAGCAACACTCCTATCCAAATCCTGTATGCTGTGTGACAGTGCGTATACACATGCAATGCAACTGCCAAAATGCAAATAGTTGTGGTCAGCTTAACACTAAACATCAGATGGTATGTCTACATGCAGGCTGAGCATCTGAAGCTGAGACTACCCAAGGTATTTAGACCCAACCTACCTCACAACACTCCTGACTGGCTCAAATGCATTCAGAAGGACATAAAAGTTACAGTTATATAATGACTCTTTATGATCATTGCTTCACATTTATATTGCTTAACATTTATATTTGTCTATATGTCTTGTCTATAACAAGTTTATAAACATAAGACTATAGATTCAGACTCAACAGGCCAGATTAAATATATACTATAACTCAAAAGTAGCAGTGCCACCCTAATCCTAATCATAAAGCTAGTCGATGCCAGTCAAAACTGACCTGTTAAAAAAACTGCAAAAACCTTGTACCTCCATTTCTGCCATACTTTTGGACATAATTTAACTCTGGCAGTTGGTTTTTCACATTGTGTCCAAAATGTATGATGTATGAAATTCTCCAAAATGACTTGGAAAACAATCTTTTTACACAATGCTTTCTTCTATCAATATATTATTCCGTGACCAATGCTCAGCTCCTGTGTGGGTGCCAAAAGGCCAGGAAATCTCAGAATCAGAGCAACGCATTTTAAGAAAAGAAGCAGAAGTACTGTTTAGTAAAATACAGCAACTAATGAGTAACAAAAAAAAGTCAAATACAAAACAAATAATATCAACTTGGTATTAAATGTAACTTCCATTTACTGCCAGATCATTCAGGTCGATTGATCAGATAATTGTTTTACGTGATGGTGTGCTGTACCAAATCACTAATGCTTCACACAAAAGGGGGAAAAGCCCAATAGCAGCACTTTCCAAGCAAACCATGAAATCCTCCCGATAATCCTTGTTTACAAATATGTTTCCATACTATTGTGTCATTTCCTCTTAATATTACAGTAAATCTGCCATTGCACTTTACAAACCTGGCTCATTAATATTCCAAAAATACATCTAATTAGGCATGGCCAACCTTTTGAATAGTACTACACTATCATGAATGTAACTTGCTATATGATCCTTCTTTCTACCTTACACTAGACTTAGCAACTCAAGAATCAGGAGTCTGAGCATTTGACCCATGAGAATTACTGAGCATTACTGTAGGAGGGGTGAGTGGAGGGGCCCCAGATATGGGCTGTCAGGTGGATCTGCGAAACCTGCTGGTAATGTGGCAATGAAATTCCGAAACAGCTCTGTAGGCCTGCTCTCTCATACACACACACACACACACACACACACACACACACACATACATACACATACACACATACACACACACAGTTATTTTCTCTCTCTCTTAAGCTAAGCCAGGAGTAATGTACTCCCACCCACAACCTCTGCAGAACCCCAGCAACCAGGCCAAGAGGCACTGTGCTCTTAAATGGAGGATATTTGATCACACGCCACTTCACCTCTTCCTCAAGCAATGATACATTGGAAATGATTTGCTTGTTAAATCCTTTTTAATGAAATTAAGGTAGTAAATATAGCAGAAAGAGCGATTTTTAAGGCAGTGGTGAACTGAGACTGAGGGAAGAGTGGGCAAGAAAAAACTGAGAGCTTTTTTTTTTTTTACTTGAGGGTGGAAGTCTACAAAACTGTAAACTTCAGGCTGCATCATATCCCAAGCTGCATTTTGGACCACAATCCTATAGCACAGAGCTTCTCAACAGGCAGGCAAGATTCGCACAGTACTGGGCAAAAACCGGGATGACATGGGAAGCAATGGAAATGCAGGAATCGCAATGTGGTGTTCACAGTAGTTCTAAGCACTGTGTGTTAGGGGAGTCCCATCTTGCTGACGGGAATTGTAAATGACTAAATTGTGAAGAAAATGAACTGAAATTTTGGTGAATTTTAAACACTCTTTTTAACCACCACTGCACAGCAGTAGAAAGGAATTCAACCTCTACATTTAATCCATTTATGGCAGTGAACACACAAACACTAACACTAGCGCTTTAAGCAGCATTATGCAAAAATGAGTATTTCTTGTTCCTGGTCTTTTCCTATATGCTTTAAACCACCACTGTCTAAGACTATGTAATGTAATACTATCTGATTTCACACGAATATGACTCTCAACGTCACAAAGATCCTGCATGTGTTTTCCTGCCCACCAAAGTTACATAGTGCCGAGTCTGGAGGAACAACAAAAGAAGCACTACATTAACATACTGTAGCTGCATGGATTGAGTAGTATCTCCACCTCCAGACATACACATTGCCACAGTCCTACAACTTAGGCCTACTTGAAATCTCCTGTGTATATGAAATCTGGTACTGTATGTTGGGCAGTCCTTAAATTGTAATGAACGTAGGAGTTCAGGAGGTTATACTAGAGCCAAAATGCTATTTTAAGCCAGTGAAGGTAGAGAAGACAGAAGAAAGCAGGTAGGAGAGAACCGAGACTGCAGGGGAGTGGGCAAGAAAAAACATGAACCCTTGATTTGACTTGAGGGTGGAAGTCTAGAAAACCGTAAACTTCAGGTGGTGTCAAATCCCAAGATGCATTTTTTTTTACCATAGCCCATCAACCAGAAAAGACACATACAGCACTGTGCAAAAGCCAGGATGATTGGCATGATTGGCCAAGTAATCTATATTGGTTGGCCCTTCATTGTGAATGTATTGAGCCCTCCACTTGTGATATGTATCAATAACACACCAACCACGTTCAGGAGGGTAGACTGTGCCTGAAAGACCCATAAAAGGCATTAAAACCTGTAAGTTACCCTAAGATCCAGTGTGTATAATACCACTGGAAACTGGTCATATTAACTGCAGTAAAAATACAACCTGGGCATCAGCTACTGTTAAGAAGCAGTGTGTGTGTGTGTGTGTGAATGTCTGTGTAAGTGGCAGTTGCACATCATTATCACTAATGAGGCTACATGGTCTGAAAGAGAGGCAGATAGTGAGGGTGTGTGAAAGGTGACTGGTCAAACCTGAGGACCAGCAGCTCCTCTTCTGAGTTCACCAACTCATCCTTCAGCCTCCTCCAACGCAGCAGGGCCTTCAGCCGCCTCTGCTCCTCATCCTCGCTGCGAGCCAGCTGAAAGAGTGAGGGTCAGCGAGTTTGAGAGAGAGACAGACGGGAAAGCAATAAAAATAAAAATAATAAGATGGTTATCACATCACACAATGCAAAACTGAAATGCCAAAGCAATAGACTGCTTACATTTCTAAGTCACTCAGGCAAACCCTATAACTGCAGCCCAGTCTGCTAAACAGCATGTGGCACAGTCCCTGCTTATGTACAAAACCCATCAGCGAATCCAGTTCAAATCTCTGTGCAATTGTCTGTGGCAGCCTTATACTTGTAATGAAGCTCTATATGAGCAGGCTTACACAGCACTAGTCACCCTGCACATCCACGTGTCATGAAACGTGTGGCATTGACTATAATATGAATCTTTATATTCATTCATTCATTATTTTATATTCATTAACTTATCACTTCGGTTTGAGTTGTTTGTATTATTTAAATAAGCATGTATATTGCTGATGATTCATTAAATGATAAACAATAATAATGTCATTGTCTGTTCGGAATATTCTTCCCCTAGACCAAATCACCAATTCTGGATATTCTGTTTATCATGCATGTAACATTGCGCCTGATTAACCAACCGGTCTTAAGAAGAAATTTCTTCTTAAAAGCCTTTAGCACAGTTTTCACAAAGATTCGGACATTGACCAATAGGGGTGATAGGTTAATATCAAAACTTAAGGAGTAATAAAAGTACCTGAACTATATACCATTCATCTAGATGTGTGTATATATATATATATATGCAATTAAATGATGATTAAATGATTAAAGCCACCAGAACAACCAGTACTGTTCTGACCATGCTGCTGATTCTGCAATGGAGCAGATACCTGCTGGACTTTGGCCCAGAACACATCCTCAAGGTAGGTGGCAAAGCCCTCACTGATCCACTCCTCCGTCCAATCCCGTGCTCCAATGGCCAAGCCAAACCAGGAGTGGGCGATTTCATGGCACAGCCTCGCCCCACACAGGCCTCTCTCACCCGCCAGCACACTCTGGGACAGGAAGATAATATGTGGGCTGGAAAAGACACACAAACACAGTTAGATACATGTGAATAATCTGGCTAATGTTAGCATTTGTTTATGTCTTGGTTAATAGTTTATGTTGAAAGGATGCACCAACAATATATTATTAGTCACTGTGTGAATATGTCTTTCTCCTAAAGGGCCCACATCCTACAGCCATCAAATCTCATCAATTCAAACTCCTTTTTTGGGGAGTTTTCTGAACCAACCACAGTACAGAAATTACACATACAGGATCAGAAGTATACAAACACGTCAAGTCAAGTCAAGTCAGATTTATTTGTATAGCGCTTTTTACAATTGTTGTCGTCACAAAGCAGCTTTACATAAATAGTGAATACATATACATACACCCACTTAGGGAATTGATTCAGCGGTCCTGAAAGTTCCATGCCAAAGCCAAGGCCTCTTAACTCTCTGATAGTGATCATGATTGACTAAAGCTGACAGCTTTTCTGTGCTCTCCTAAAAAGGTTTGTGACGGAACACATTGGATTGACCGACACACAGTACAATGGAAAAGTCCAAGGGGATCAGAGAAGGATGGATGATCATATATTTACATTAGACAGGAATGTATATTGGAGAGGTTATTGGGAGGTGTAGCCCCTTTGCCAGAGTCTGAAAGAGTTACAGCAGGTTCTCAGTATCACTGTCTAAGGCCAAGTAAGTTTTACACTCCCATGGACTGAGAAGCCGATGTCCAGGAAAGAAACGACACCTTTAACCCCAACAATGCTGGACCAATTGTTAAGCATGGGGATAGTAGCATCATGCTCTGGGGCTGCACAAAGTGGATGGAATAGCCATTTTCTTCAGCATAACCTCAAAACATCAGCTAGAGTGTCTAAACTCCTATGAGTGAACTCTTATGGACTAATCTCAAGAGTTACAGTACATAAATGTTTGCTTTAGATGCTGTAAAACACAAATAATGCAGAATCTGAAAGATCATCAACTTTCAAAAGACAAAAAAAAAACCCTCTTCAAAACTCTCAAAAATGAGAGGTATGAGAGTTTCTCATAAAAGAGATGATATGTTGTCTCAGCTCCGACGTCACCTCAGATCCAGTTTTGGCATATCACACACCTCGGCCACCCTGAACCGACTTCAAAGTCTGGGATTTTCCTCTCCCAGTCGCTCTATCATTAAGGAGGAGGATCCCGGAGCCCAAATGATGCCTGCGGATTTTGGAGAAGCTATCCGGACTACACCCTTTACCCAGCATTCCTGCTCCATGTGCTAATAGGGCTAAATTAAAGAGCATGCGCACCAAAACGTCAGCCATGCCTGTCAGCAGCTCAACCTCTCTTCAAAAACAGCTCAGGAACAGGCCAGCGAATGCAAACGACTCACGTCAACAATGCCGTCAAGTTCATAGCACAAGTTAACCACCAAGCACATACAACTGCTCAGACGTATATGTAAACGTATTGTAGAAGCCCAGATTTGATAGGGGAAAAAAAAGCTAAATACACACTGTTTGACATGTCTGGTGTCTGAAATTAGCTTCTTAACCCCTTAACACTCCCAGGCTTGTTACACACTAAGGTGTATTACTCAGTAACTACAGGGGCTTCTGTAAAAACGGGTGGGGCTATTCTTTGGTAATAGTTTGTAAGTTTGTAATAACACTTTCGGTCAATCAGCAGGTTTTGCAGTGGAGCTACAAGGATAATATAGCTAACTTCAATTGGCTGACACTGCAACATAGGGTCATCTATAAAAAAAAATAAAAATAAAAAAGACTTTGTTTGACTAAATTTAAGATTTGAAAATGATTGCTACTAAAGTTGTAGCCAAGATTTTAAGACAGAAATCACTACAGTGACTTGGATGAACTGCTATAAAATATATCTTCAATTAAAATGTAACTTTTTCTGGCAACAAAAACATATGTAAATATTTTATTTATTTATTTATTCATACATTTCCATGAAGTGTCTTCCACACGCAAATTTAAACGAAGGCTCATTTCTGCTCGGATACAGATGCGGACGGAGCCTCCTGTCCATACTCTATGTCCACTCTGTCTGTATTTGTGCACATTCTCTGAAAGCTTACGGATATGGGTGGAATGGAGCAGTGCAGTGTAGCCAATAAATAATCAGCCTGACATTTTTTGAGAGGAGCTTTTGTATAATTAATGACCACTGCTCTTGTTGGCAGCCTCAGGAGGGGGAGCGGAGTAAGGGGTGTGGCTTTGTGCAAGAGGTGCAAAGCTTGCTTACACCTTAAGACTAGACATAGTCACTAAATTGCGAGAATGTGCCAGCTTTTAATTCATTTCAAAAGTTGCAAATATGGTTTGTGTTAACCTCACTATGATGATGCTCATTGTTGCCAGCATAGGTAATAGGGATTTGACTACAATGCTAGAATCAAGCTTCCGGTGATAAATGTTATAGAGAGTTGCCACTCTTCAGAGAACTGGTGACACTTGAAGTTTAACCTCCTGAGACCCGGGCTTTTGCTTGGTGTGCATTTTTTTTATTTCTCCTATTTGAGACTTATAAGTATAAAACTAAACTTTGTACAGCAAGTTTTGCAAAAAACAATGTCCCCATATAGAGGCTCAGAACTGAAGTATTTTTTTTTTACTGTGTTACACATTTAAACCGGAATGTTTCTGCCAAACTACCGCTTTAAAAAGACGATTCCAGCCACAAATAAAACTTCCCGTGGTGCTATGCTAGCGTTAGCGTCTTTTTTGAGAATTCCCTTGGGTGACCTTTCCTGGAGGCTGGCCAGCGTGTGCCCATACAGCAAACAGCCTTTTATTGGCACGCCGTTCAGAACAGTTCCGACAAGTGAGGGAACCAACACCCATTTCTTTTATGTTCTCAGACCTTGACTCGCCTGCATAATGGTTTTCAAATGTGACACACTGTCAGTGGATATGTAAAGCTCCTATTCTAAAGACAGATCACTGACAGATCATCGTTTGGGATGATAATATAACCCAAGAGCTTTCCTCGCTCCCTCCCGCCCTCTTTCAATGGCACCAAACAATCCTCTGGCTTCGCTCTCAAAGGACTTCTTTTCACTCCACTGCATACAATGGCCTCGGCAAAAGCACAGGAAGCCCATACAAAGTGCTAGGTCTGACTCAGAGCAGAACGTGGCACCCATACTTTCCCTTCAGGTTGTTATGATTCACCGAAGTCATCAAGTTGTTGCCGGTGAGTACGCCTAAACAGCTCTCCTCATAAATAGAGTTTACCGAGCCTGAGAGTATGCTTCCCCCTGTTATCTAAACAAAGAGGAATGAAGGGTTTAAAGGAGCTGCTACAGGAAAGCAGACGCTGGCTAACGTCCAAAGGAACACACTGTTAGACGTGCTCACCTGTTTTGACCTGAACAACTGCAGAGATTATAGGGCAAATGCAGTATACTCTATAAAAGAATGTAAATTCTGATCGGATGCATTTCTAAAGAAGTACACATGCAGATGCAAAAAAAAAAAAAACTCCTGGTCTATAATTTACTGTAGAACTAGCAGTCAGGCCATTGATGTTTGTTTTTTTTCTCCCTTTTCTTTTCCAGGAAACAGGACATGAGCTGTCTCATAACTATGCTGATTATACGTGAAGAACACTTTCTGAACAGCAGACACGCCACACGCCATCTAAGAGGAAATTTCGAATGCAGTCTGCAAGGGCACACTAGATTCACCTTTTGAACAAAGTGTATGTTTCCTAACAAAAGAAGCCATTGAATAAAGACTTTCGGCAAAAACAGCAGCAAAGTGATGTAATTAGATTGGCCGGAACACTTTAGCGCGAGTGCATTCCAGTGCTGGGCTTGAATCCTGCTCTTCTGAATGGAACAGGAATGGTGGGAGTCAAGTTGAGGTCTGGAAGACTTAAGATCTTAGCTTAAGTTATTAGTTAGTTTACTAGTTAGTACGGGGGTGGATTCATAATGCTTTGGGCTTGGCGTTACAGCCAAGTGGCACAGGGAATGTTTTACAGATCGAGGGAAGAGCAAATTCAATGAAATACCAGCAAATTCTGGAAGCAAAACATCAGACAGTATGTAAAACCGTCCCCTGGCCCGAACATCACGTAAAATCTGTGGACAGACCTCAAAAGATGACTCATGCTCACAGGACTAGAAACCTTCTGCAAGGAAGAATAGGCAAAAATCCCTCAAATAAGGGATGCATTTACAAGCTGTGATACTTGTCATGGCGTGTGAGGCCAGACCTGAAGGGATGAACACTCGCAGAGATAGAGATCAAAGCAAGATGCTTTATTAACAAAACCAAACAAAGGGATAAGAAGCAGCTATGTGGGCAAAACCATGAACAGAACCAAAACGTGACAACCCAAAATGGCGAACACAACAAACCTGGGACTGGGAGGAAAAGGGAGCTGAATGAGAGTAAAATTAGGAGGAGAACTAAAGGGGAGATACCGAAACCAAGGACAGAGCTGTGCTCTGTGTACAAAAGGGGGGAGGCTGGGGAACCAGACGCTAGATCGAAAGGCAAGACCGACCTAACGTTACTTTGCAGCATACTGCCTTTAACGTGGGTCGCCTTGAAACCTGAGCAGGAAGCGAACGCACCTCGCTTGCCTCTAGGGTAGGGTGGAGACTTTCTCCCGAATGTGGACCGCAATCTTGAGCCAACCTGAACACGCCGGTAACGCGTCTTAAGAGATCCCAATGGAGTCAGTTCACGACAGTGAACAACAGGGGGTAACGCTCCTTAAGGACTCCCAGTCCCAGGTGAAATACATGAACAATGAACGATCAATGAATCAACTCAACTGAACAGAATTGAACCGGAACTCTTTATTTGGGCCTGTGGGCGGCGGCTCGGGATCGCCCCGGGGGAGGGCGCAATAATGAGGGCCTAACAGCTTTTTGGAAATGCTTTCCTTATTTCACCATCTTAGCATCTTACTGCCACCCCTAAACTAGTCAAATCTGCAGCTCCAAATCTACTCCTCACCGCTGAAACCGAGATATGCTCTAGTGTTAAGCTGTCCTATAAGGTGTTGACATGTGAGCCACCCATCACATACAAGCTGTTGACTCTCAGAAGTGTTCGGAAGTGTTCTGATGCTGTTGTGGATTTGGGTCAGCCAGTCCTCTTCCTGTTAGTTTTCTCCAATTTCCAAGCTCCTTTAGTTTGTGTTGGAAACTGTAATTTCTCCAAAAGGCAACTTTTGTGAAGTTATAAAGCTCTAAAGCATTTCTTTGTTATTTGTACTTTTTTAGTAATCACTAGAGCAATGTGCAATGTCGTCTAAACACCATGCTTTTATACAGCAAAAGGTTGGACATCTGTATTATTGCATCAATGTTCAAACCTCCATTTACTTTCATTGCTACAGAGCAGCTGTAAGTTGTTAACCAATGACGACTTGTTCCCTGGAAAAAAGGGGACAAAGGGAGTATTTTCAGCCCCCTTGGTAGTTTACTGCTTACCTTTGTACCATCACAAGTCCAGTAACTAGACTTAAACCTCTGAAATGTCAATAAAAACTGGAAAAATAAGGGTGATCTTAAACTTTTGACCAATTGTGTATAAAACAAACATGTGTTTTAAGTCTATACTATGCAGTTCCATATGGAACCTCTATGAGCATTCATGTCTATTAGGTCTTTAGCATTTCTAAGCTGATCTTAACGTAGTCCAGCTAAACCAGGTCTTTACAAGCCTAGGGCTGCCTTTTATGACAGTCACTTTCATTTTAGACTGACCCAATATCAAAGTAACTCCTAAAGACCAATGCTGTTTATTCCCATCTGGTACCATTTCTCCCCCTCTTTATAATATACCCCTCTATGCACCTTGAGCTGTGCAAAGTCAAAGTCAGGTTTTCAAATGCTCCTTGACTGACTGCATAACCTGCTAAAGAACGTGGCATACGTAATGAAGACCAAACTGACAAACATGGACTCAGATGGATAAAGGCCACATTTTCATCTGCTGTTCGAATGCCTAATGTAATTCTGGAAAGGGAACAGTCAAAGGATTTTAAAAAAACAGTACAAATAAACAATTCCTTTTTCTGTGTGGCCGCTGCCCTTTTGCATAAAGGTTAAAATGTGCTGAGCATGGGAGTGAAATGAGAGCCTAAAATGAACAGCACATTCTTTCACACACACTCACAAACACAAATACCAGCTGTAGGCCTGGGCAATAGGACGATGGGGTTGAGGAGGCAATATTATCAAGAAAATATGAATGATTATCCTGCTTTTGTTGGAGTGACCGTCTCTACTGTACAGGCAAGGCTTTCTATTAGATTGTGGAGGAGCATTGCTGTGAGGATTTGACTGCATTCAGCAACAAGAGCATTAGTGAGGTCAGGGTGTTGGATGATCACCAACCCACCTCATCCACAGCTCCTCAACTCATCTCAAAAGTACTGGATGAAGCACCAACCATCATTCCAGAGAACACAGTTCCACTGCTCCACAGCTCAATGCTGAGGGGCTTTCTACCACTCAAGTCCACACCTGGAACTAGGCATGGGGTGCCAATAGATTCTTGTTTATCTGTTCCAGAGAGTCCTATTCTATTTGCGATGCTTCTCTACAGGGAATAAACAAGCTGAGTGTATGTATTTGCACATCCGCGCCAGCAATGGGTGCAACCTGAAGTAGCTAAATAATGCATTAATCAGAAGGGGTGTCCACAAACATTCAGGCATATAGTATACCTCAGTAATAATAAAATACAAGACTCCACTCCCATGCTACACTTGCCTACCTCTGCAACTGTTTTTGACTGTAAATTGCACTGGATAAAGCAAATCTACTAGATGGTGTAAATGTAAAAATGCTGTTTTCCAGCATAGGGTAGAGAGAAAGAATAGCATAATGGCTCCAATTTCAAACCCAACTGAATCAAGCTCATACTTTCCTCTCGGCGGAAGGCCAGAGCCCAAACACGGCCGCTTGGGGCAGGGGGGCGGCTGGAAAGAACAAATCATGCCTCGTCTAAAATTATCCCCAGGAGTTTATTTGTACCCTTTGTGCATTAAGCTTATTTCCCAACAGTTAAATAAGCGGCCTTTTGTAGTTAGAGCCAACAACTGTCACACAACCAAAGGCTGCCATTCTATTACTGACTGCATCCAACGCCATCCAAGTCGCTCTGAGCGAGGGAGAATCCATCAAGGCTGAGACAAATGTAATCTTAACCAGCAGTAGCAGCGGTAAAAACGGAGGTACACATATAGATTACAGCACAAAGGCAGGCACCTCCTACCCTTAATGTCAAAGTCAACAGTTTTGTTCACAAGAGCACTTTAGGGGAATATATAAGAGAATCATATTTACACGCCCAAGGCTGTTCTTATGGACGCGCATGACTTCAGTTTCAGTCAAAATGGCAATCTGATCTTCTCACCGCTATCACTACCTCTGCTTAGACCACTTTCAGATTCGCTTTTGAGTGCTATAGAAGCTTATAGGGTGCTGCTAGATGATGATGATGTCTGAGCACGGGGGGGAAGCCCAGGCCTCAAGGTTGGAAAAACAGACTTGTGACCGGAAGGTCGCCGGTTTGATCCCCTGAACCGACAGGACATGGCTGAAGTGCCCCTGAGCAAAGCACCTAACCCCCAACTGCTCCCCAGGTGCCACAGCTAGCGCTGACCACCACTCTGGAAATGTGTGCTCACTGTCTTCTCCAGAATATGTGTGCTTACTAGTGTGTTTGTGTGTTTATGCAAGGATGGGTTAAAGGCGAAAGTCAAATTCATTTGTGTGTTGGTTCATATTTGCCCAAGAATCCATGTTCTATTACTCTTAAGGTAAAGTGGAGTCAACAATTGTACATTTTTGTAATATTTGGCAAAGTAAAAACACCTACATAGCAAATGACATTTAGACCAGTCGTGATGTATTCTCAGAAAGAATTGTGATTAACTACATTATTGTTGTTTAAAGACTCTGATACAATGCAGATTTATCAGTATAGGAAAGCAATTACACAAATAAAACTTTTCATTATTAATAGTTTGGGAGTTTGTTCATAGTAAAAACTACTTACTTTAGTCACTTAGATCAAGAAATCTGAATTACTTTGCATGAACAAGCAAAAACAAGTCAGGTCAGCAGATTTCACCCTGATTTTGCACCAACAGACAAACTCTAAAGGGCTTCTCAGTCTTGCACAGAAAGGGCTTGCACAAAACAGCGCTCCCACATGCAGTTCCTGACATTTTCACAATGGCTCCTGGCATCATTTATTTGCATTTTAGACATCTCTCTACACCCATCACTCACCAACTGCATGTATCCGTTCCCCCCAGGCTACCTTCTCTTATGTGTGAAGTTGTATTTTAATGTAATGGTCCTGGTTCCAAAGAACAGCCCCACCAGTTTGTACAGAAATCCCTGTAATTAAGGAATGAAACACTTTAGCGTAAACCACCTTAGTGCTGACCGTGTTTTAATGGCAGCATGTCTGTGATTATATAGGAAGTTATCTGTATGCATCCACCATTTTGTATGATCACTTATTGATCATTTATATTTAAATTGTGGAGCAATAGCTTTCCAAACTGTTAGAAAGGTCCCTGTCTAACTGTGTTTTTAGTTCCTAGCTTAGGAAGCTGGATGGGTTAGTTGTGTTTTGACATACTAGCTCTTTCACGTAATGAGCTCTCCACACTCATTTAGCTTAAAGCCAAACCACACATGCGGTTTTCTGGCTGAAATTATGCAGTCTTCACCTGACAAAGTCTGCTCTGTGTGTATGGAGGCGATGTTACCAATGTACCGGTCATTGTGTGTAAAGCCATGGTCTAGCCTTAACATGCAAACTACTGCTTGCTGCTCAGCTAGTTACTGTATTTGCTCACAAACTGCTAAATTATGCTGTAGCACTAGCTAAAAAAATAGCTTGGTCAGACTCAGAGAAGCATAGTCCTACAAGGGTAACATTAGTGTACTAGCTATGCTCCTAGAGTCAGTTACCAAGGCAGTGTCTGTGCATGTGTTTTGGGTGTGAGAGGGTCTAGTATTTGTATGGGTTTTAAGTGTTAAGGAAATGCCTGTTGTCTGAAGTATGCATCTTAAGATTTGAACTAAAGCTCTGAGGCAATTATATACATCTTTAAAATGGTATATATTTACCAAAGTACAAAATTTTGACTTCAAAAGGGGTGTTACTACTGTTCTATGATATACAATGTTCGTTAAAAAGCGCTGAAGCTATCCATATCGCTGCCGTCCAATGCAAAACATGTATGTCCATTTTTGCCAGTTTGTAATTTTCTCCATTGTTTGAATACACCAATAGAAAATATCTGTATTACTTATAACTATAGAATAAACTCCTATTTTACTTTGACTTCCATTTAAAGCAAAAAGCATTTTTGCCTTGTTCTGTAAAGTCACCATTTTGGAGATTGAACGATATGCAAGGTCATGGTTGTTGATCAGTGACCTTCAAAAAAAAGACTATTTGACCCAAGTGCAAGAAGCTGTAGAGCTTAAACAATTAAGAGCTGGATACTGGACAGGGTGTGCAATTTACGACACAGTTTAATTACAAATGTCAGAGAACTAAACCAAAAGGCATTCTTTATGTTTCAGTAGACTAAATAATAAGAGTAACTAGATTTTTAGGGAATTTAATGGTCTTTGAACATGGTGTCCCTGGTATGCATCAAAATTGGCACAACTCCCCAGAATCCTAAATGCTTAACAGGAGTTTTTTTAAATATTGTAAATAACTTGTTGGAAAAGTTGGAAAAACAGATGGTGAAAGACCACATGAGTAAACATTTATTTAATAATTATTTACATGCAGAAGCTATGTAGTGTTTCAAGACCAGATCTAAAAACCTGGGGTCAAAATTCTTTGACTGAGAGTTAAAAAAAATATCTTAATCATCTTGCAATTACTAAACTGTTAGGGACATTGTAGAGCATTATACAAAGCAAAAATTATGCCCATAAGTAAAATATGTACAATATCAGTACCAGTCAAAAGTTTGAATACACTGTTTTTTATTTATTTTTATTATTTTCGACATTTCCAATTAATATTGAAGATATCCACACAATGAAGGAACACAGAATTATGGAATTATGTAGAACCCCCAGGCAATGTAAGGGGTATCTCACCAAGGAGGAAAGTGATGGCGTGCTGTGTCAGATGACCTGGCCTCCATGATCACCCAACCTAAAACCCATTTGAGGTGGTTTAGGAGGAGTTGGACCACAGAGTGAAGGAAAAGCAGCCTTTGAATATAGAATTTGTTTGCTTATAATGCCACATGTTCCTTCATAGTTTTTATTTTAAATTAATAAAACCATTTAATGAGAGGTGGGTCCAACTTTTGACTGGTACCGTATGTGATGAGATTTTCATGAACAGTGTGTTTCCAATTCCGAATCAGAAACGTGAGAGGTCACTGTTTGGTGAAGACGCGCTCTAAAAAACTGTAGTTGTTAAGAAAGGGAAAAGCTAGCAAACCTGGATGAACCAGTCTACTAAATGCGCCTGAAAACACTCCTAAAGACCTAAAGTTTACTGGACTGTGTGCTCCCATATATGAGGTTTCATCCTTTGAGCCTTAGTTAGCTGGATGTTCCTGGCTACACATCACTGTCAATCACTTGATCGCTACATTTAACTTGAGCAGATAGTTGCATGTTTCATTCACGGTTTGGCCGTTTTCCCTAATAAACGCAGTAGTAGTGTTCCAGAATGTTTTGCCACTCAGTCCGACTAAAGGGGGCGTGTTCCAGCGGGAACGCGACGTCAGTGCAGACCCTCTATTGTGGTAGTTGTCACCTCATTGCATAGCTCTGGCTCCCCTTAAAATGAGTGCTTCACCTGGCTTTTTATGAAGATCGGATGCATTTCTTTTGACTTTACCCAAGTTTTATTGTCTCCCAAACATCAATTCAAGAGTTCAATCGCTGGTTTCACACCCACAGTGAAAAAGAAGTTCTCACTCACTCACACACACACACACACACACAAATGGACTTTCCTCACAAAGCAGCTTTCCTTTCAATATGGTGGTGACATATTAGTCGACTCTGGGAACATGAGAAGGTCACAGGTGGGGCAAATGTCCATGCGGTACACAAGTAGAGAGAGCATATCGCTCATAAATGCACATCAAACAGGCCAGCACACGATGCTTCAGACAAAAGGGGGTCATTGATAATCTCTCAAAAGCACTCCTATGATATATTACAGACTGCTCTGCTTTGAAAGGAGCGGTTGCTTATTGTCACGATCCAGGTCCTGTCTTTCTCTACTTCCAATCCCGCTTTATATTTCACAATGAGGACTGACAGGGTCTTACACAACAAACGCCTACCACAATCCCCTTCCCTTCTTTCCCCCCCAAAACAAAACAACAAAAAAAAAAAAGAAATCCCTGACTTTGAATGTCTGGAATTCTTGTCTGGACTGTAGCTCAGTTCTTGGAGTGCTGTGTGGGCCCTGTCCACATGCAGTACATTATATGCAGCAAAAACTGAATCCTGCCAATAAACATTCCACTGCCATATCAGAAGCTGTGGACCTCTGGGCCGGTGTGGTCATTTTGTTATTTTCCATTAGCTTTCAGATGAGCTCTCTGTCCAACAGGAGGTAATAATTATAATAATAAATAAGTCTTTTTAATGTATATAGCAATTTTCAAACATCTAAAGATGAAGGGCCAGTACAAGACGAGCACAGTGAACAAGCAAGAGTACAAGGGAGAGGGAGGTCAGCTACAGACACTGAAGTGTTACAGTATGCACAGTAAGGCACATTCTTAGCACTGAAGTTCTCCATGCCTGTACATCTCTACTGACCCAAAAGCTTAAGAAAAGTCAGCTCCAATCTGCTCAATACCAGATAAATAAGCCACAGACGCTTTGGAATTCTGTTCTGAGGAGCGCTAAAGCAAAGCTGAGGTGGAAGAATAAAGCACATGCTGAAAAGAATGCCCTGCCTACAGTGAAGCATGGCCACGGTGCTCTGTGGCTGTTTTGCTTCCTCTGGCACTGGAAACCTCCATGGGTTCCATGTTGGCCCCACATATGGATTCCCACTAGAGTCAGTGATGGGACCAGAAGAGGTAAACCATAAGCTCCATCTTGGTTGCACACTGCACAAGGAGCCTAGATACAACCAATGTGAGGTTAGGGTGTAATGAAATGAGGCCCATTTGGGAAGCCTAACTAGGTCCCAGTAACAACACATTTACAAACCCACCTAGAGCCCATGCCCACCTGGAACCCACGTAGCCCATGTTCCACACATGTAAGCCCCACATAAGCATACTAGCTGGGTTCTGTTTAGTTTAGATACACCCTCCACAGCATTCATTTTCCTTCAATGGACTTCTTATTTGGGCATGACTACAAAATGACGCACAACCTAAGACCTCCAGAACGCAAGGAAGACGATAAACATCTGCTATAGATGCTATCTCATAGCTGAGCAGGCATGCTGCTTTTTTCAGGAGCAATGTGATCCATGTGTAACTCCACTACTGTATGAACGTTGGAAAAACAGAAGCCCCCCCCCCCTTCACTGTTTGTGTACTTCGCTGGGCCCCTTCGCAACATGTTAACACTGACTGGGGCTGCATTAACGACGGTTCAGCAGTGGTGCTTTGAAAGTTCCGGGGGCGTTTGCCTGCGCAGGAATGGTCATCCGGGCCTGAGGAACAAAAGCAGATGTTTGCATAAAGGAGCGTGTTTACAGTGAGGCCTCGCTCTCCCTCCCTTACTCTCTCTCTCTCTTCATGAGCTCAAGGTTATCTTCTGTGTGAGAATGAGACCAGCACTCTGGCGTGTGTGGAATGCCGGGGACTGTACTCATGACTTTATCGCCCAGCAATCTCACTGACCTCTCGTTCCGGTAAAAAGTGAGGAAATGCCTCCTTCCGTTATGTCCCACAAAGAATGTTGAGTGGTGGACAGATGCTTCTTGGTCTAAAGCTCTGGTCTGTTACAGCAGCTAATTTGGGGTGTGCTAGACAGTCTCAGTCAACTGACCTGTTTTTTGCTCCACCCAAAAAAAAAAAACTTTTACAGGCTGTTGGAAAAATCTCATTGAACTGAATCTGAGACTGTAGCGTGCAACTCTCGAAAATTTTGAGTGAGCTGCTATGCATTTTGTATGCATGTGAAAGGTCACACTGTTGGGATAGCTGCCTCTCTGACTCAACTGTATATGTTTTATGTGGCTTATCAACCACGTTTATCCCTAAAAACTTGATTGCACAACCAACAAAAACTACACTCGGCCTCCCAAGACTTGTGAAATTCCTTCCATGATTTGAGGTGAATGTAACATCTTAAAGATACCAAAACTAATGAATGTATTCACTACGTTAAGTTGCACCTGTTGCTGACACAGATATAAAAAAAAAAAATAGGAGCACATAAATATGAACCTATTGACAGGTGTGGACTAGAGGGGTATAAAGCCCCCCAGCATTGAGCTGTGGAACAGTGGAACTGTGTACTCTGGAATGACAGTGGTTCATCCAATACGTTTGGGGTGAGTCAAGGAAGTTTGGGATGAGGTGAGGTGATGATCATTCAACATCATGACCAGACTAACGTTCTTGTTGCTGAATGCAATAAAATCCTCACAGCAATGCTCTAAAATCTAGTAGAAAGCCTTATCTGGAGAATAGAGACAGTTACCCCAACAAAAGCAGGATAAACTCTTTAATATTTATGATTTCTCAAGAAAGAATAAATGAGCAGGTGTCCAAAGACTTTAGTCCATATGGTTTTAATATTCATTTTTACTTGCAATGTTGTTTATATTCGCACATCTAAAGCATTTTAGTCATATCTATCTTCTATTATTATTTATTTATCCATCAGCAGTTAAATATATTTGTCTCTCTGATTTGTTCTGCGTATGTTCAGTATTGCTCACTCGCTCGTCCTGTCCTACAGGCGCCTTCATCAGGGACTACATCTCAGCCTCCCCTTCTGCAATAATTTTCATGCTTTGGGTCCCCGGGGTAAAAAAATTGGGAGTGTCAAGAGATGAGAAAAGTATTGATTTACATCGATCACAATAACAGCAGGCGAACAAAGAAGAATATCTGTTGGCACGAGTAGCCACTTTAACAGCTGTTGCCCTGTAAACAAAAACACCACATGCTTTGACTTAAATGTTTTACAGATTACAGAAAAGTCAGCTTTGATAAGCGGTTTGTTATGACTTTGGTGATCGACAAAATAAAAAACTCAGTCTTGTATAAATTTGATCAGGAGAGTCTCTTTTTACCATTCAGTATACCACCCACTGTTTTATCCTCCTGTCCATTGTTCCACTGAAATGAACGGATGAAAGGGATCGTTTCAAGTGATCATGTGATGCGTTTTTGACATTCTGACTAGATGTTTGATTCAATTTGTTCCACG
The DNA here is from genome assembly GCF_030463535.1 of Salminus brasiliensis. Lineage (NCBI taxonomy): Eukaryota > Metazoa > Chordata > Actinopteri > Characiformes > Bryconidae > Salminus > Salminus brasiliensis. Next base: position 16,577,526 of record NC_132883.1, on the reverse strand, counting down.
AAAGTGCTCTACTAAGCACTGTCACCATGACCCGAGGATTGCTCCTGAGAGAGCACAACTGGCCTTGCTGCTGGGTAGATGGCACTCCCTCTGTCCCTACATCACTTCAGTATGACGCTGGCTGTCACAGGCGTCTGCTGGCTGATGCATTAGAGCTGGGCAACTGGTGCTTTCCTCTGAGCAAGTTGGTTGCCTGGTGATGTGATTAGCTGCAGTTGGAAAAGCAGTGGTGGCTGGTGATGCATATGTCGGGGGAAGCATGTATCAGTCCTTACCCTCCCAGTGTCAGAAGCATAACGTGATAGGGAGAGAGTACTAACGAGCAGGTTGGGTAATTGGCAAAAACTGGGTTTAAAAAAAAAAAAACTCACAACTATCATGTTCCATAAAGTTGCTGTTAAACTGTTGATTATTAACAGCTGAGATTCAAATGCCTTGCAGCACACTTTCCATGGTGCAACCCAATTGAGATTTATTAATAACACTGTAATTTCATTGATAACATTGCATAAAGTGGTTTGTCTGTTTAATTCACGCTAAAAATATTGAACTAGGTTTATTCAAGTCATAATTACTTTAAATCAAATAATAGTTCAGTATTTATTTGAGTTAAATAAACCTAGTTTAATTGCTTGTCACCACATGAAGTCATATTTTTAACATATGGTTTATATATACCTATATAAACATATAGTTCAAATTTCAAAAATCACACCTGAATTTGAGTTTTTATGAGCTATAGTTTCTGATGAAACCAAACTGTAGCTACGGCAGAAAGCAGAGCATGGATTCATCGACTGGGTTATTCAAGGTTTTATATCTGATTCCATACTGAAAAATACTAATTTAATCAAAGTGTCACACAGAGAGTAGACAACAATTTATGGTCCAATAAGGTGATCTGCAGAGGGGATCCAATCTGATAAGTATCGACAGAAATGATCTTAGGCTGCCAGGTGCATGGAGTTTGAGTTTTGCAAGGCCCAGGATGCTCATGAAAGACTGATGATCTGCCTGGCGTAATGCTGCCAATACAAAGTCTGCAATGCAATCAGATTCACCACTCTGTCTGGCTGCGCTGTCATTTGCCTATTTGCAAACACTCTGCTACACATTTCTTGGTGACAGGTCGCGTATGTAGATGTTCCTTCAGGCTTTGATCCTGAAACCGCAAGAAGAAGGAGAAGAAGGATGGAGAGTCAAAATCCCCGGCAGTAATATCCGCTCTCCATCTTCGACACAGTTCTAAGAATTCTTTTTTTAAGCTCTAACATCAGCTGTGCACATCTCAGTGGAGGTCCGGGGAGGAAGGGTGGTTCTCTTGGCCTGTTGAACTCTGATTAAGTTTAACGGCAGGCCTTCTCCAAGCATCATAGGATGAGGTGAACTGAAAACTTTGTGAAGGCTTTGAATGGTTTCATATATTTTGCAGTTGGGGCTGCAGATGCTCCCCCCCGGGGACCCTGTGCAATGGCTTCCCAGCATTCAGCTCCTGTGTGTAGCAGTTTAGGAGCGCAAGCGATTCCGCCACCGTTTCAACTGCCTCAAATCAGCCCTCCAGCCAAAATAAACTCTCTCGACCTTGATTCATTCAGACGCAGACACGCCGCACTGACCATTCATTTCCTTTACATCTCCCACCCATTTGGAACAGAGGTTCAGAGCCTTGTTTGAAAGTTCTAAGACGGTTACGTGCTTGCCGACAGCCTTTGAGCTTGGCAAAGGGGCAAAACGTAGGGGCCTCTGCCTTAGCCGAAGCTTTCCAGAGACGGTTACCCGTAAGGCAGATAAAGTGGGTAAAAAGCAGGGCCCCCCAAGATAACCAGGCAGGAATGTACTTATAATAACAACGTGTGCTCTAAATTGGACCCTGCTATCTTCATTAAAAGAGGGCATCTGGACATGAGAAGAGAAAGAGGCTTGAGTGCGGCCTCCAACCCAAAAAAAAAAAAAAAAAGGAGGAGCGTGGAGAGGTGAAAAAGTGCCACAGAGAGGACGAGCCAAACAGCAAGTACAAAGTCTCGCCTTTATGACCGCTAAACTGTCCTTTGAAACAGGCCTCGTTTCCCTTTTTTCTTCTTCTTCAGGTGCAGGCGTGCTTGGCATTCCTTCATCCGCTGGGGTTTTTGTGCGTGCACTGCGGATGGAAAAGGAAAGGGGTGGGGGACAAAAATCCCCTCTCAGTAGACTTTCAGAGAAAAACACCTCATCCTTGACAATTTGATTAACAGCTGTCTCTCGTGCCAAAGTCCCTCCGCTCTGAAAGACTCTGTTTCTGTCGCACACTTCTTAGGTTACCGAGCAATCACAGAGGAGCGGAGGAGAGAGAGCGCGAGCGTGACACACACACACACACAGAGAGAGAGAGAGAGAGAGAGAGAGAGAGAGAGAGAGAGAGAGAGAGAGAGAGAGAGAGAGAGAGAGAGAGAAAGAGAGAGAGAGAGAGAGAGAGAGAGAGAGAGTCTATTTAAATTGTGTTATCTCAGCCTCCCTTTCGGCTTGGCTAGCCTAGCGCATTCCAATAGCTTCACATTCGTCGCCCACATTACACTCCGCACCCATGGGACTTGGCCGTCCTTCCCCCATATGGTCATTTTAAGAGGGCTCAAACAGCTCAAATAAGCACAATGGCCCCAAAGCCTGGGGCCAAGCACACCTTATATAACTCTGGCGTTCCTCAAGCGAAAAAGGACAGGTCACAAACTGCTGTAACTGCCAGGCGGAACTGGAAGTAGAGCTGCACCTGGCTGTAGTGAGGTACTGAGATAATCAGCATCAGAGTGCTGCAGAGGTGATCGTTCTATATGAAGTATTTCTCTTGAACTTGTAGTTCAAGCAAAGAAATTGCTGTCAATAAAAGGGGCGCGTTTTTGTAAACGAAAGTTATTTTGCTTTGTACAGAGAAAAAAACACAACATTTATGGCACATTTTTGTCACTCTTTAACACTGAAACAAAAAAAAAGAAAAGTCAGACATGAACCTGGTCATTTCTTCCATAATTGCATTTGCTTAGAGGTGGAGAGTGAGGCATAAGCCAATGTCATTTTTATGTTTTATGTAGTTAAAAAGTTTGTTGTAAAGCTATTTTGCTTCAAAAACATAGATGTCTATAAAAAAAATGAAGAATGCATTTTCTGAGTATTTTAAGGTGTGCTTAATGTGTTAACGGGAATTTGTGACTTTAGTTGGGATGGAAAATGGTCTAATGCCATTTAACTAACCTCTTTACAACCCTTAGTTAGTTTTGCCTTAGAACAAAACATGCTGATTTTTATGATAGACTTGTTTATATATGTATGTATGCAAACATGCAAATAAAACCATAGCGCTTAAAACATAAAATATATATATATATATATATATATATATATATATATATATATATATATATATATATATATGCTAGAGAGAAGAGATTAGCGTTAGCTTTTACCCTACAATGAATCCCGGGCTTTCGCGTCATGTGCCAAGTTCCCCTTCTGCGAACACTGGCACAGGAAAAGCCGTGGTCTCGTAGCAACCCGCATTCTCTGCATTAGCAACTTCTGGTGGTAGCATGATCAACAACACCATATTCTCCCAAAAAGCAATGCTGCATTTGACAGTTTTATTAGCTTTGACTGGAGCTTTTGCTAGTCGACTGGGTAATGTAGATTCATGCACAATCTGGGAGGCTTGACTATAACAAGTCAAGACTGTTATGCAACAGATTTGGGGATTTGGAATTGGCCCCTTTCCAGCCATGTTTTGGTGTCATGTCATGTTTCTTTTGAAGGAGAACACACTGGTGATTGTGGTTCGTGGTACACTGCATGTCCAAATGTTTGGGCCCCCCCATCTAATGAATGCATTCAGCTACTTTAAGTTGCACCCACTGTTGACACAGAAGCTTGTATAGTCCTTGTAGAGAAGGACTGCCAATAGAACAGGACTAAACATGTCTCTACTGACACCATGCCTAATGCCAGATGTGGACTAGAAGGGTATGAAGCCACCCGTGCATTGATCTGTGGCATAGTGGAACTGTGTTCTCTGGAATGATGCTGCCTCATCCCAATACTTTTAGAAAAAGTTGGGGATGAGGTGGGGAGGTGATCATCCAACATCCTGATCTCACTTATTGCTGATTGCAATCAAATCCTCACAGCAGTGCTCTAGTAGAAAGCCTTCCCTGGGTATTTGAGACAGTTATTGCAACAAAAGCACGGATTCACTTTTTATTTTTTTTAATTTCCTTTGATTTCGAAAGAAACATCGAAAACACAGGTATCCCATTACTTTAGTCCTCAAACTATACAGCAGTTCCATGTACCAAACTCTCCTATTTTAACGATTCCAAGGAAAGTGCAGACATTCTAGGGCCACTTTAACATGGAATTATATTTGTAAATGAATGATGTTTATATTCCAAAAAGCTTCCAAAAGGTGACTTGATTCCACCTAAAAGTAGAAAAACTGGTAAAAAACTATCATAACGAATAGACCTCGAAGAGTTAAAGGAAAAACCCACAGTCTTCCGCTTCTAATACTAATTTAACAGCATTACTGTGAGATACAAAAATCACCCTAAAATAACAGTAGCATTTCGAGACAGTCAATACAAATATATCTGCCTCGCCGTCATTATTATGAAGCAGACCAACGAGGTGTGGAATACTGTCCAAACATTTCATTGTCTGGGACATTTTAAGAGTCATCCAATCAGCATAGCCAATCAGACTTGCCCTCAGTTTAATAAACATATAGCATTCGAGAAGGGCCTGAAGCCAATCTCGCCATCTAAATGCACCTTGATTAAAATGAAGCCTTCACAAAGGGACAGATTTTTAAGCAGTTATGAAACTTCAATTGGTACCTTCAGTGTATGAAAGGCAGATATTAAGCCAGAGCTTCTCATTTGTTTTCCATGTTCTGTTGTGCCCTCGTCCCTTTCAAGTGCTCAGTTATTTAGTCTGCACAACAGTTAAGTTTGATTCTGCTGGATGAGGCTGAATAGATGATAAAGGTCGCTTTTGTTAGGCTACACTCCACAAATGAATGTGGCAGATTGTAGTTTATGAAGAAAAGAAGCAGGTTAGAGATTGTAGGTACTTCATATAAGCACTGCTGCCTCACATGACCCTATTTACATTTAAGGCATTTAGCAGACACTCTTATCCAGAGTGACTTCCCACAAAAGTGCCTCACTGTTTACTCAGAAATTTGGTAGCTTGTATAGGCTAGGATCCAAAAGATACCTCAAGCTAGATGCTGACAAATACAAAAGACATGGTTACCTAGATACACGACAGATACCCAACATACACTACACTTTGCCTATATACTCTTGGAAGAGATGGGTCTTCAGGTATGATTATTTAGGTATGATCTACAGCATCCTTATGAGGGGTTTACTTAAGCAAATGAAGGCTTATCTACTTCTTTGTGTTTGGCCCTCGAGCTACAAGTAGACCTGACACAATAACTTCTTTTATAGATGATATATTTCGGCCCAGAAATAACTGCGATAAACAATATTACTGTAATTTTATCATTTGATGCCACTGATATAATGTTCCTACACTGTAGCGGTGGAACGCAGCTGTGAAAGTGATTACTCTTCCAAACTTTCTGGCTGAAATTATACAATATTCTGAGAAAAAAAAACATCTATTAGCCTTGAGTAGCACGTCTTGGCATGGTTACTTATGCACTGAACTTTGCAAGCACTGGACCGCTTTCCTACACAACCGGTGTCACTGCCTGCTCACAGACTTGTGCCCTGCCTCCCACAGAGAGCAGATACAAGAGAACATAATAGCAGGACTGGCTAAAATATTGGTGTCGATCCTTTTAATGTAAACAAACACTTCAATAAACACAATGGGCAATATATTGTATGATAAGTTAGTTATCATGAAAGGCCTAGCTATAAGACTAATGTAGCAATGTATCAAGTACGCTAACACGCTTTTACCTCCCCAGTTAACACCAAGCAAACTGTATTCCTAAATCATCCCTAAATGAACTTTAATAATGTGCTTTCCAGCTTATTAACAAAAACTTTTTTATCAGGGATGGCTGAGTGTAACTATTTGTATACTTTGTTTATGTCAGTATTCATTTCTTTATTGATTGATTGGAAGCATGGTCTTTTTTCAGGCACAGAAACTTCAGCCTAAAATACATTTCATTTAGACACAGAAAATGTCAATGCAGCCCCTGAAGCTAATAGAGCAATTTGCCTATATCTGTTTGGTTTTCTCACGAGAAAAAAAATAAATAAATCAAGCGCCACATCAAACCACGTGAGAAAGTTCTGTCTGCCTATTGGTCAGATCTGACTGGGCCGGGAGCACTAAAGTAAACACAGGAAGAAGCTCCTGTGTTCTGGACTAGTGCACATTTCTGTGCAATTCAACATTTGTTTCATAGCTATAGTCAATTATCTGGGCAGTTTACCAGATTAACACCTGGCTATGGGAGCTGTTTAGCTCAAACCCACAGAGTACACCTGATAGAGGGTCCGGATTGGGGTCAGATCACGTTCTCGCCCCAAAGATGAGACCATCTCTTCACAAAGGTGTCGGTGTAGTTTTTCTGGTCTGCAACAGAGTTCGTTTACTGTGTTCACACAGATTTAAGCCAACTAAAAAGTGCAGGTGTAAAAATAGTCTTAGAAATCCCAGGTCTTTAAGTGAGACATCAGGAAAAATGTTTGTATATCTTGGATGCGACACAGGTTTGATAAATCATCTCAAATACATAAATATAGTTATCCTTATATTTATGGTTATCCTTATCCAAACACCTCTCAGTAAGCTACATGCCTTCCATATTGCCCTAGGCTAATTAGCATCTGAAAGAAGGCAAATAATATGTTCACAGGTGATTTCGGTTTATTTGCGTCACATTTGAAACATGTCCAAAACTGTTCAGGCCAGCTGTAATTTTTATAGAGAACAGTAAGTCATACAGTGTCAGAAACCACATAAGCAGGTCTAGTGTAAAACTTCAGAAGAAAGCAGTGGATGCCAAACATGCCTCAGCGAATCGCCTATGTTTGGGGTCAAGAGAAACTGTAAATTAGATTTCCGCCTGAACTATTCCGTTTAGCGTTCACCCTAAGGGAGTGAAGATCTTCTCCTTTAGGTCCTCATTTACAGCTTAGGTAACACCAAGGGTCAAATGTCCACCTTGTTATGTGCAACAGGTGAGACTATGAAATATAGCCAGCAGTTGGACCCCCAGGGCTGTTGGCTTCTTTTGTCATTACCCTCTGTCAGTAGGGTGTGATCATGACCAGGAGTAGCTAAAGGAGATAAGCAAAACTGTAAAGGCCTTTTGCTAATTTTTCAAGAGTCCATGAAGCAGGTGGAGCACATAACTCTTTAGGAAGGTGACAGCTCTATGACGGTTCAGTTTGACCCTAGAGCATGCTTTTATGACTTGCTAATTCTTAGAATACTTCATCTCCTCAGCTGCACACCAGAAAAACACTTAAAAGTATAAAGCTTCTGAGAAGGGCATCAATAATTATTGCGAGTTCAGGAAGACCTGGCAAGCTATATAAGGTCAGCTAAAAGCTCCAGAAACAAAGTAATTGCTTGGTAATAGGCCGTGATGTGCTATTTATGTAGCTTAATGTTTGAAAGAAGTGTTCTAAGTGGTTTGGCAAAGGTTCTGTATAAAAAGCCAGAGATAAGAAGTGTTAGTGAGAACATCAGGAGGACTACGAGGCATCTTGAAGAGGAGCACTCCCTAAAGACCTCAGCATTCTTTCAATCTACTGCTTGGCAAAAATTTGTCCCACGAAGCGTAAATCATTACAGCAAGTGCTAGTGGTACCCTTTTCCACCATGCAACACTGACTGATATTAACCTTGTTTATAAAAGCAAAAGCAGGAACTTGTGGGGGGTTTTTATTATTATTTTTCCTTTAAAGACTTGGTTTATTCGGGTTCCCAGATCTAGACACGTTCATTTAGCACCTCACTCCTTTGGCACGCTGTGTGAAAAAAAAAAGCCATTTCGGGACTCTAGAGCTGTAGAAGCCTTCTCCAGTGGATGCCCATATTTGCACATCTGGCACTAGAAGTATTCCGACTATGTCCTGCTACAGCATAAAAAAGAAGCTGTTAAGAGACCCGAAACGAGCAGCTTCAAAGCCGAGGAAAACGCCAGGCCCTTCCTGTGCGTCTCAGGCTTCATGACATGCTGCAGATCAGGAGATAGGAGGTCCTCTGAGTGTGTGATTATGTCACTCCAGCCGCGGTCTAGACCTACCCTACGTGACCTGATGACAGCGCCCGAACCCGGGAATGACGAGCGCATTCTTCCCAGACGTGCTTCCTATGATTTCAAATACTGCGTGACTGAAATATAGAGAGCACTGATTCTGCGAGAGATCTTCTGCGATAAACCAGGATCTCCATGGGGGGTTTTGTTTCCCCCATTGTTAAGAGACCAGAGCAGAGGTAATGTGGGTATTGGAGAAAAAAGGCAAAGCGTGCAAACACATACGTCAGGGTCTGGCCTGCCCTTGCTTGACTTCTTAATCTTTCACTTCCTGCCCTCCCTTTTCCCTCTTATCAGAGTACAAAAAGATGCCCCCCTCTTCACCATGTCCCAAACCCAGACTGTAAATGAAGGAGCATGATATAAAAGCAGCAGCTGGCTAGGCCCCAAGGACTCAGGCCCACATACTTCCCAATTTTTAGATTAAATGGCTTCTGTCTCTGAAGTAGTTCCAGGAGCTAATGGCTTTTGTTGCTGGGAATAATCCACACACATCCTCTCCCACATCCTGGGGGAACAGCTCCTCAAAGCTGCCCCTCTCGCCCGCCCCCAAACTCAGTCTTGTTGACCACGCTCCTTCTTCTCATTTGGTTCAATCTGGGCTTTTTTATTTATTTATTTTTTTAAACAAGGCTCGCAGGACCAGACCATTTCCCTGAGGAGGGGGCAACTGCTGCCTGTCTACTGTCGTGACCCAAACAAAAGGAAGGGAAGGAAGAGCGAGAATCGGTTTCTCTTACAAACGAGCAATATTTCTGTCAACTAGGTGTCATTTAACAGACTCGAGCTGCAGCAAACTGCTAGGCCACCAATAATGCTCTGCAGACGCCGTCCAGAAGAAGTGTGGAGCTCTGCGCTTCGTATTAGCTCAAGGCTAAGAGGGAGGGAGCGCCTAATTCGGAAAAGAAGAAACAGTGGCAGGCCGACCAACGTGTAGATTATATACTTACGGCTAATTAGAGTGCGACATTTTCTCTGGCTAAATGACTGGAACCTGCCTGAGGCAGAGCGTAATGACCTCATATCCTGTGGAACACTTATTCCTGGACTGAGAGATGGTGGGAAAACACAGGAACACACCTACGGCCACCCAAGAGTATGTTTACTCGATCTGCAGCTAAACGGCCCTCCTTTCTGCTTCTTGCTTATGTCTCGGGAGATGATTCATTCCAAATTATAAGGCACGCTGCTCTATTAAATTACAGCCTTTGTTTAGCATCTGAAAATATGCAAAGCTTGAGAGAGAGCATAATACTTGATAGACTACAAACAAAACCAAAAATATAGAATATATAAAAATCAATGCTTTAAAAAAATGTACCGCTCTAGCAGCCTCTTCAGAACAACCCCCTTGGCTATAATCTTCTAAAATACGCAGGGGAGAGACGTTTACACAGATTCATAAAGCAAGCATTCATAGAAACTGCTTTGCCACCTCGAGTGCAGGAACCGAGTACCTGGTACACAACAGCATTTGATACAAACAGATGGTGACCTCCCTAGCAGGCCCAAGAGCAATCGATGAATACAGAAACAAGTGGTGACTGAATTTCCACCAAGCCCTCCTGTTCAGAAACCACTATGCAGACTAAACAAGCGGGGTTGATGTGTTTGTAAACCACCTGAGGTGCTCTCTGGTAAACAGGGCTAAATAGTGCTCCATTGACCTTCTGAGGAACCAACATAATGCCAAGAGCATTAGCGGTGAGCACCAGCATGGCTTCTGTCAACGTTAAGATGGAAAAGACGAGAAGCAAAATATGGGAAGTATGCGCAAAGACAAGCGGATTAACGTCGTCAGGAGATCATGCGCGTGTTGCCTGTCATGACATGCTTGTAAAGTACTTTATTTCAAAGCAGCCACATGTACTTGGCAGTGTAATACACATCAGGCTGCGTGTACCGTGTAACGAAAGAGCTAAATTGCCACACAGCAAGGGCTCAACTCTGGACAAGTTGTACAGGAGGCAGCATACTGTATAAGTATACTGTGTAGTGTGCTAGTACATGGGGCAGTGGTGGCTCAGCGGTTAGAGCTAGGGCTATCGATAACAGGGTTGTGGGTTCGATTCCCGGGCTTGGCTGTTGGGCCCTTGAGCAAGGGCCCTTTACCCTCTCTGCTCCCCGGGCGCTTGAGTTGGCTGCCCACTGCTCTGGGTGTGTGTACTCACTGCCCCTAGTGCACTAGTGTGTGTATGTGCACTACCACAGATGGGTTAAATGCGGAGGACACATTTCGCTGTACAGTGTACACTGTGTACACTGTACAGTGACAGTGTACAGTGACAGTGTACACTGTAATTGGCCTGAATCTGCAGTTCTAAATGTAAAGGTGCACATATTTGTACAAATATGTGCACCTGTACAAATATGTGCACCTTTACATTTAGAACTGCAGATTCAGGCCAATTACAGATTCTTGGAACTTCATAAACTGCATATAGTTTAAGCTAGGAATGTCCTGATCCCATCCAGAGGATCAGGATTGGGGCCAATCCAGGCACATTTTAACGGATCGGGTATTTTAATCCCAGCCCAGTACCACCTGGTGTCTTAAATGGACCATTAACAGATATTTTTCCAAGCCGGCAGCACTGAGGAGTGTTCTCAAAAATGTTAGAGTTCAGAGTCTGCAATGTGGACCTACTTTACAGTGGACTATGAAAACAGAACACCATATCTGCAACTTTAAAAAACTATAGCTGAAACGCTCCACTTTACCAGCGGGAGAACCGCACATCTTCCTTTGTTTTCAAACCAGAACTAAAGAGCGCATTCAGAACCGAGAACTAGCTAATGCTACTACACACGCTATAGAAACCTAAGACATAGCACATTCACCCACTATAAACCAGTTATTTCACATCAGTAGTCGGCAAACAGCAACAGATATCAGTCCAAAGTGTGTACCACTAGACCCTAACACACACAGTGTTTTGACTGCATTTTAAACATTTGAGAAAAGTCTCTACTTAACTAAATAAATCAGTCCAGAATGTCTAATTATATAAACTGTTACTAAAAATAAAGTGACTTTACTACTGTATTAATCAGCAGCACATCTTATCTAAACTGTGTGATTCACTGTGTTATTCATATAAACACAAAGACTGGATCAGATCGGTATCAGCCAATACTCAGCATTAAGACACTCGGATAAGATTGGGGGCAAAAAAATGGGGGCACTAATTATCTAGTTACCAAGCCCTTCCTGAGTTGAAGCGGGAGTATTAGAGCAGCACTTATTTAGTGCACATACCTGGCCATGCCCAGGCTGGAGAAACCAGGAGGAACGATGAGCACATCCAGGCGTGAGAATGGGTGGACACCCAAAACAGAGTGAGCAGCAGCCAGACAAAGGGGCAGGAGGGGCAGGACGGTGGCCTCTACCTTCTGCAGGTGACAAAATGGGGCAAACACTCGATGCGGTAAGACGACCTGCGCCCTGGAGGTGTTGTTCACGAAACGGCATGGATAATTCACATGGGAGCAAGAGCTCTGCTCATCTTCCTCCTTAGCAGAAAAGGTCAGCTTGGGACGTGAGCTTTGAATCTTAAAGCATTGGTCTGTAGGTCGGCTTCCAACTGAAGTCATGCTACTGCTGCAATAAAGACAGACAAATTCTAAAGTTTTTTAAGCAGTACAGCACAAAGCAGGAGTGTAAATCTGAGCCTTTAACATTTTTAAAAAGCATGGTTCTCTATTAAATTACTAAATTCATCATGAAATTAAATCAATTACAATGATTTAATTGAATATGATTATTTTGGTACAATCCAGAACTAAATAAATGTAATGTAATGTAAATATGCAAATGCAACAGGAGTGGCATATAGACAAAGAAAGTTAGGCCTATGTTTGTCCCCATCAATTAATTCTCTATCTCTTGTATGAGTTCACCCGGCTCTGGAAGAACTGCACTAGCTATCTGCATCTTTTAGTAAGTCCTGTACCTTGCTTTTGAAGCTTTAAGTGCTCAAGCACCTTCATTCCTCACTGACTGTGTGTGTTTACACTTTACCACGTGATCTCACATCTGCACATTCTGGCCTTCTGCAAATCCCCCGAGTAAATTACCATAGGTGAAGAGGCGTCTATATGTTTTTAGTCTTTTGAACTGTGGATAAATTCCACCTTTTGATAGAGACTTAAGCTTAGTACACATTTAACTCTCTCTCTCTTTAACTGAGAATTTTTATTAAAGCAGCAATACTTAAGATATGTTTTTGTTTGTTTAAATTGAAGGCAGTAGTTTTATTTTAGAGTGGAGAGGGGACAATATTTTAATAAATGGTATCAATGTGCTGATGCGACCCTCACTGCAACATGTAATCTATTCATTCTAAAACAGTGGTCTGGCAGGTCCTCTGGCAGGTTTTTTTTTTTTTGGACATGACACTTGGACATTTGTTTTTCAGTCACATGCACAGCCTCTAAAAGAGGATCTGACACCATTTGCTTATATAGGCCCTATAAAGGCACATTGGGTATCATTGGGGTGCTTGGACCCATTGGATTGCTGCCTGCAGCTTTTATTGTTTTTATTATGATTATTATTATTATTATTATTATTATTATTTTTATTTTTATTGTAACTGCAAATAATATTCCTAACATTACACCTGCAGCACATTTAAGAACTGCCATAGGTTAATAAAACCAAACTATACCAATATTTTATTTCTATATAATTTTGTATATATTATTTTTATGACCCATCAATCAATTCTAACATGCCAAACCTGATGCAGTGAATGTGCCACTTTCTGACCAATGCACCACTACTCTGTGTTAACATCAACAAACAGACACCTTCATATCACAGACAACTGAATCCCGACACTTAAGAACATCAGAACTATACCAGCTTAATTCTGCGCTAGGCTCCTCATTTTTCCCCTCCTCAAGATTGGGAGCCCCTGCCCTGGCTTCCTGCCACATGCCCACTGCTATGGTAAAAGTTGAGGCAGGCATAGGCATAGTAACAAAATAATCCCATTGGAAGAAACCTGACAAACAGAGCGATAAATAGGAGTTAAGCTCATCCAACAGAGGGTTCTTAGTGGACGCGTTAGCAAAACCGCACATTTCTGTTCAATTATGTGCTAAATTACTGCACTTCAACTGACCTGTCTCCTCAGGCACGGGACTGGCCTGATTCTCGCCACTCAGCAAAACCGTATATTCACACGGGGCCCTCACACGTGCTCGCCAGGTCGACATTGCAACAGGTGGTTCTTGGCATGGGAAAAGGGCTCTGTTGTTGATGGGAGAGCCCATGGTGTAAACACAGCCCCTAGACATGTGGAGAGACGAGCATAATTCACAAGATTATTTGGGCCTGTAGGTATACAGCATGTCAGGGCAAGGCTGCCTTTGCCTCTACTGTCAGAAGATGTAGTCTGGGCTCACCTGTCATCCTGGTCTTTAGTCCACCTCACAGAGCCTCCTGTAGGTTTGGTCTCATACCAGATCCTGAGGATTCGGGGGAAGTCACAGGGGGTTTGCACCCCTTTCTTTTTGACTTGAAGGCTCCACTGGTCCATGTGGAACAGTAGAGGCTGGGTATGAGCACCAGAAGCATGGCTGCACTGGAGATACAGGTCCTGCTGTTGTCTCCACTGGTCTGAAGGTATAGCTATTAATCTCTGAACTAAAACGAATGAAGAATGTTGGCTGGAGACCACATCCATTTCATCTTCATCTCCAAGTTTCCTGAGCTCAGGCACAGTGGACACATCCACCTCCTCCACCTTGGACACCAGCAGGTCACAACAATCCAATACCAAGGTGAAGTCCTCACTCTCATCATCCCATGAGCACTTACTTACATCACTTTTCTCTCCACATGGCACTGCATCACCAGGCACATGGGTAGCACTAGCAGAACAGCTGGCTTCCTCACCTTCAACAACATCTGGAGTGCATGGATCTTCCGAGTGGGTGGAATGTACCTTTAGTCCATCAGCTCCTTTTCCAGGCTCAAGAAACAAGACAATGTTGCCACCAATGACCTTCCTCTGGAAGTCGACAGTTAAATCCAGCACATAGTGCCTGACCAGCATGTGATTGGTGTTGGCTCGCAAAGGCAGGTCATCTTTACTAGGGTCCAGGTCAAGTTGCTGCGTAGACTCCATGACTGAGTGTGTTGAGCAGTTCGGCCAGAGTTTTTTTTTTTGTTTGTTTTTTTTTTTTTATTTCAGGATATGATTTACAGTATGACTCCAGATTCATTTCATGGTTAATACTGGCATTTATTCCACAGTGCAGCACTCAGTGTCTCCATTCCCTGAGTCATATTAGCCTGAAATTGAAAAGATACACTTTTATATTAGAGTATTCAGATAAATATATATATATTTTTAAACAGAAGATATTAAATACAGTACCAGTCAAAAATTTAAACACACAATAAATTCAGTGTTTTTTCATAATTGTGGTAATAAAGCTTTCTACATTGGAGGTTAATACTAAACAATGAAAACAAACATGGAATTATTTTGTAAACAAACAAACATGTTAAACAAAGCACAATATCTTTTAGATCCTTCAAAGTCGGCACCTCTTGCTTAGACAACATTGTGCCATTTTCTCCGTCAGCTTAATGAGGTAGTTACCTGAAATGGCTTTCAGTTAACAGCAGTTCCTTGTCAAGAGTCAATTACTTGAATTTCTTGCCCTCTTATAGTTTTAAGACATCAGTTGTGTTGTGAAGTGGTAGAGTTTGTATTTGAGTAATGTTCTAATCCAGATTATGGCAAGAACTACTCAACTAAGTCCAGAAAAAAAAGTCCATCGTTACTTTAAAGGAAAAGGTCAGTCAATCCGAAACATTTCAAGAACTTTGAAAGTATCCTCAAATGCAGTTGCAAAGACCTTTGAACGTTATGATGAAACTGGCTCTCATCAGGACCGCCCCGGGAAAGGAAGACCAAGAGCTACCTCTGTTGCACAGGAGAAGTTCATCAGAGTTACCAGCCTCGGCAACCAGAAGCTGACAGCAGCCCAGATAACAGCCCACCTAAATAAATGGTTTTTGGTTTGTTTAACATTTTTAAGTTTACTACATAATTCCTTAGGTGTGCCTTCACAGTCTGGATTACTTCTGAATTAATTTCCAATGTAGGGGGAAATAAGTTAGTAAATAAAAAAAATAATAATCAAAACATTAAATGAGAAGGTGTGTCCAAACATTTGACAAGTATCGATTTAACTAATTATTTCTGGAGCATTGGAATTCCCTCTCATCCACTAAAACACAGTGTCAGGCTGAGTAGAGTGGAAAGTGTGGCCTACTTCAGCCTAGTTAGGCTACAGTATTAGCCTAGGCTAGTTCTTGTATACCTTGAAAGTGTGCACTTCATTAGATAATGTCTGAACGTGACCCATGGAGAGAAACTATAGAAATGTGAACTGATGAACCCTCACTGCTTCTCCTACCCAGTGGCTCAAACCACATCGAGTTATAATCAAGTTTATGAAGCAATAAATACATGTCCAAATGTTTGTGGACACACCTTCTTACGAACGCATTCAGCTACTGTAAGCTGCACACATGGGCCAACGCACGCGCGCGCACACACACACACACAGAGACACAGAGCTTGCCTAGTCCCTGTAGAGAAGTAGCTACTGCCAATAGAATAGGACTCGCTGGAGCAGATAAACATGAGCCTACAGCCACCATGCCTAATGCCAGGCTTGGGGTAGAGGGGTATATAAAGCCCCCCGGCATTGAGCTGTGGAGCGGTGTTCTCTGACGGTTGGTGCTCCATCCAGTCATTTTTGGGATGAGTTGATGAAAGCCTTTTTTCCTGGATAGCTGAGACAGCTGCTCCAAAAAACAAAAAAAAAAACAGTAGTAAACGCTTTTTAATAACTTTGATTAGGAGAAAGAATTAATTAGCAGGTGTCCCGATACTTTTGTCCACGTAGTGTAGCAAGCAAGCTAGCTAGTGCTAGCTAACTACTGAAAGCTGTGTTCGCTAAATTGCGCGTGCCGCGGCAGCTCATACTAACAGTATGAACTATATATGGCTGTTTCTGTCAAAAAAGGGCGAAAATAGAGAACTTTTTTTTTTTAATTCCATGTGAATTATAATAAACGTCAATGACGTTAAAAAACATGGGACGTAGTTTATCCAACTCTCCAGTTTTTGGACGCCTACTCTTTGGTTCACGGACTGCTTCGCTCCTGAACCGCTGATTTATACAGCATTGGTCGACACTAGTATTTAGCTGAATACCTCGGTCGGTAAATAAGTACTAATTTTTAATATCCAGAGGCCTGAGCATGAGCAATGTCCTCAAATGTCCTCAAACACGTCTAAAGTTAGTGAAACAGCAGTGCTGTGAGAGCTGCTCAGGCTCCTGCTTGTATTAAACACTGAGGGGCTCCGTGTCATGAAATGCTGGGGGACTCTCACCCAGCTAGTAAACCTTAACGACACCTTTTGCTGCTGTTTTTCTACCACTGCCTAAAACCCCCCCTGGTCATCGCATGTGTCGTTAACCTGCTGGTAACGGCTGTGTTCAGAAGTGAGACCGCTTACAAGGCTACGAGTGACCGCCGTGCTGTGGATGTTATGTGAACACGACCAGCTGCTTCCACAAACCTGGCTCTCCCCGTGGCTCCACTAGCAAGTGCTGGAGCCGCCGAGCGCGCGCGCTGCACGTTGAGAGACGTCACTTTGTTGCGCCAGGCAGTAGAGTTACATACAATAGGGATTTACCATTCCTGCCTTACACCCACACACACGCAGTGTTTATAAACTGGCGGAGTGGCTGACTGCACGTTTTGTCTAAGTACTCCCTTCATACTCCCTAGAAAAGGCGCTTGCGGATAATAATAATAATAATAATAATAGTGGAGTAGCGAATGGTGGCAATTAAAACAAAAATGTGAAGCAAAATAACTCTGGTATTTTATGTGACATGTCAGAGGCATCATTATATAAAAAATCCTTGCTCAAAATTCAGATTGGCTACCTTAAAAAAAATCACCTCCCTGATCAGTATTTCACAAAGTGGGATTTCTGAGTTTAGTCAGATAAGCCTGAAATGTCAGGCCTGTCCTGAAAAGTAAAAGAGCTGAGGATCGTCCCTACCGTACAGTCCTCAACTTTGGGCTTAAGCTATCTGGCTAACTGAGAAATCCTGCTTTGTGAAATACCCCCCTGGAGGTCCAGCTTGTCAGTCACCATGACCTTCAAAGACCAGCTCAAGCCATTTGAAAGCAAGTACCAGCAAAGCCTATTAGCTTAAAATGTCTTTTGTGAGGATTTTTGGCCGGGATATACTGTCACTAAAATCCAGAGGTGGGGAGAGTAGCCTAAACCCATACTTAAGACCAAAACTACTGTGAGTTCTGTGAAAGAGTGCCTTAAGTAACAGTAAAAGCACATTTCCATCAAGAAATCTGTAGAAGTACAAATGTAGCATCTTAAAATACTGCTTAAGCGTTGAGTAGCGTCTTAGAATATCCAGCATCTATCAGCATAAGACCTGGAGATCTTTGCACCACAATACAAAGAAGAAACTCAAAAGTCAGAGATACAGTGCCTATAAAATTATTTACCTCTTATCCCCTTATCTTTTATTGCTTTTATTAAGTGATGTCAATTAAATAAAAATATATCATGTAAAATAAATGACCCCTTTAAAGTGACTGACCTAATTCAACAGAGATCCAGGCAATTGGTTCTAGTCGTCTCACAATTAGTGAAATGGAGATCACCCGAGTGCAGTGAATGTGTCTCAGCTGACTGTAGTATAAAGACACCTGTCTGGAAGGTCCAGGCACTGGTTAATCAGTATTCCTGACTATAAATACACCATGAGGACAAGAGAACACTCCACACAATCTCAAGTCTGAGATGGAAAGCAATCAAAGTTCCTGAACATCCGCTGGAGTTCAGTTATATCAAGACAAGACAACCATATTCACCATTTGTGTTGGACACAGACGGAATTTGGCCTCGGCCTTTAACCCATTCAAGCAATTAAACACATACAGTGACTGTGAGAGCAGCCATCGCTGCAGCCTTGCTCTAGGGCCCAACAGAGGCAGCTCTCCAAGCCCAGGTCTCGTACCCACAACCCTGTCATCAACAGTCCAGTGCTGACAGGCGGAGAGACTGTCCACTGTACTAAGAAAGCAGACTGCTATAGAGTCAGTCATACAAAGTCTTGGTGGCCTCCCTCACTAGTCTTCTTTTTGTACAGCCACTCATTGTGTGAGGACAGCCTGTTCTAGGTGGATTTCCCAGTATGTGCCATATTCCTTCCACTTGTGAACGATGGATTTAAGGGATATTCAGTGACTTTAACCCATGACCTCAACTTTAGCTGCGTGGACTGTTCGTTTGCCTTCATGGTGTATTTGTAGTCAGTGACTGGAGCTTCCAGACAGGTGCCTCTATACTTTATGCATTTCACTGTAAGACTATTAGCACCCAACTACCTGGACCTCTGTTGCACATATTAAATTTTTATTTAATTGACATCAATGTAGAAATCAGTGTTCACTTTGATGTTAAAGAGTTTTGTAAATGATGTTGATTATGATTCTATTTATAAACACATAAAACTTCTGTATAAGAAGTGAATAATTCTACTCATTCACATCATTCTGTGGCGCTGTGTAGTAGCAACATGTCATCAAAAATATGTGAAAAATGTGCTTCACGTCTCTCTTCACGGGTCTTGAGCTGGAACGGACAAACAGCTACACAGCTTTGACCATTAAAAGTTTATTGGACTCATGTGCACAACATCATTATAATAAAATATAATAAATCTATTTCCACGTGTGTGCTTTTAAATGAGACCTTGGCGACAGGAAACAATCTAGTCATCTTAAAAACCAAACAGTTCTCACAGTGTTAAGAGCAGCAAGGTGTGTAACAGACCGACTGGTGGGGTGATGTTGGTAACGAAACAGAACGCTTCTGTAGTCTGTGATGACATGACTAAGGGGAATCGTTTTTCTTTTAGAATTAGGCACAATAAAAATATAAGAAAACATTCAGCTAAAAAGTCCTAACCAAAACACAACAAAATAACAAAACACCAAAAATATCCATTTTCAACATTTGATAAATCCAGCCGCTGTGCTTTATCTCATTTTAAACAATGCTGGCTTTCATTTGTCTTATTGACTCATACCGATGGGATTAGTCATGCGGACACTTTTCTTGGTGCATCAGAGCCTGTGCTGATCGAACCAGTGAGCATATTGTAAGTACAGTTCTCTATAAATACAGCAAAACATATATACATCTATTTCATATATCTCTGTTCAAATACATTTATATATATATATTCTGTGACAGCGGCCTAAAGGCAGAGATCCAAGAAATCTCTCTTATGACATCGGGTTCAAACTGTGTTTCCAAGGAACGTTCTCTCTCAAACACAAAAATTCCAATCATTCCACTTATTTCCACATTTCAAAGTCCACGCTGTGGTAGTTGCTAGATAACAGCTATTAACTGTATGTTCCCTCAAAGGAATGCTGTTTCATAAGAGTAATAAATTAATAGCTTTGATTAAAAAAAATCTCTATATATATTATGAAACAATTTGGGCATCTTGACACATTCTGACACTATTTTTTTTTGGAAGTAGTAAAACATCCTGTAGCTCCTTAAACATAAAATACAGAATTTTTAAGTTAACCAATAAAACAAAATAATAATCTAAATCATCAGTATAGTCTGTGCAAAAGTTTGAGACACACCACCTTTGGCCAAAATCACAACGCTGACTATTGTAGCCACTAAAAGTCTTTCAAGTCCTATAAACAGAAATTTCCCTGTTCTTCTTTATGGAAGGCCTCTAGTTCTGAGATATTCTTGGGTCATCCATCTACTAATTTTCTGATGTTATGGTCAGAGGACTGTGAGGGTCATTCCCCATTTAGGTAAGCTATGCTTAATATTGAGGTATGTTTTGGGTTATTGTACTGTTGTAGAAGCCATCCTCTTTTCAGCTTCAGTCTTTTAACATATGCTTTTACAATGAGAACTGGCAACAACACCACCCAAAGCATGCTAGATCCACCCCATGCTTCACAGTTGGCAAGGTGTTTTTTTCATGAAATGCAGTTTTCTTCAAACACACTGTTTCTCTTAACTTACTGCCAAACGTTTGCACATAACACACTGATCCACTCATCTTTTTATATGATTTATACTAGTCAGGGTCACAGTGGGTCAGGAGCCAACTGGGAACTATGGGTTGTAAGGATTGAACCCTGAACTCCAGGCCCCTGGAGCTAGATTTTTACATTTTATTTAATTTTATGAAAGACAGAGCAGTTGTATGTTAAGATTTGCTGAAAATATAGTAGGTTATGGTTAATTATCTACAGTGACTTCATCTAGAGTTAACTACTTCTTAATAAAAAACAAAAAATTAAAAATGTGCCTGGAGTGTCCAAGTTGTTGCTTAAGACTGTATATATTAACTTGATTTCATGTCATGTTTTCTAGACAAGAAAAATATCTGATATTGAGTTGGAAAAGGCTGACCATTCTCAACATGAGCTCACATAATGAATGTGATTGATTCAACTGATGCTTAGTTATTTACCAACTACCAAAGTACGAACCTGCTGGAGTCACGGCCAGAAAATCTGCAATAGCACAACTGAATAAATGAAGAACACAAGGACCGAACCAGACTTTTAGGGGTGGAAAACACCTGAGTGACTGAACATGTTAATGTATTTGAGTATTATTTTTGGACGATTTGTACTTTACCCAAGTATTATTAAAAATGAACCTTTTTTTTTATTAAATTAATTTCTAAGAGAAAAGAAATATTACCACCTACTGTATTATTTAGACTTAGAACTTAGAAATGTTCCTGTTTTTTAATTGGCAATACATTTTAACTTGTAGAGGGAGTGTTTAGTGTGATGCTTACTCTAACATTTAAAGATGGCCCTTGTTATGTAATGCTTTTGGGAAATCCAGCCATCTTTAGTCTAAGTGGGCAAAGACTAGTACTGTCCATTAGTAGCTGTCCCACATTACACACTATCAAACAGTTTTTTTTTACTTTCAGTTAAGAATATTATTACAAGCATATTATTGGTCTATTAATTCCACTTTTATATAAGTAAGATGCTGTGTAGGTTGTATCTAAAGTGATGCCACAGCCATCCATAACTAACGGAAGTCCAAAACAGCATAATTGGCTTTGTTCTCTCTGGGTGGTTAGAGCCTCACTTTCCCCCAATCACTTAGCATGCTGCTAACCAGTGTTGGCATCTGTTAGCTGATGTAATTGGCAGTTAACACACTCCTCCAAGCGTGTTGAGCTGTCCGATAATTTTAAAAGTAAAAAAAAAACGTGGCTGGCTGGCTTTACGTGACTCCGAGGAAGAACATGCGAGCCTTGACCCGCCCAGCACTGGTAGCATCATGGGATGAGGAAATTGGCAAAGACTAAATCAGGGAGGAATTTGGGGAAAGACACACAAAAAATTTAAGTACACACATTTCCACTCTTCCACAGTTTCTCAGTACTTTTCCACCCCTGCTTATTGTAAAAGGTCATGCTGATATGATCTATATGTTCAGTATCACTTTGATGATATTTGTGATGTGATATGTGATATGCTCTGGCATCTTTAATACTGTGTGGGTGAACTCCAAACACCAGCAGTGTTCCTCTCCTCTGAATGACGGAACGTTCTCCTCCCGATGTCCCCTGGAGATCCCATTCTCATGACATCATGAACTCTCCTCCTGTGTGCGGCGGAAACTGTGCCGTTTGATGGAGTCCCTGTTCCAAACAAAATGGGAAGAAGGAGGAGGAGACGCGTTTCAAAGGGCAGCTCATCTGATGAGTTGAAATAGAGCTTCAATGATATTGAATTTTTACACAGAGAACTGCACTGTACCACAACGAGTGTGGTCTGACAATTACAGCCAAGCTGTGACGTCTGCTTGAATCAAAGGCCTAACTGCTGTGAGATGTACAGTGATAAACACCCATGTAGGCTTTCTATCTACAGGCTTAGCAAAAGTGTGATCCTAGGTAAATAATGAGCTGCTCAGATGTACATATGTCATACTCTGATATTTAGCAGCTGTTCTTAATGTCTTTGAAGGGCTCTCTCTCCTCTCCTCATTGTGAAGAACCACAAAAATGACTTTATATGCTAACATGATATGAGAACTTGTGGGACGGTGTTGGGAAACTATGTGGACATAGTGGTTGTGGAATGTGTAAGAGGCAGTTTATTAAGATCTTGTTAACTCTTGTGTAGTCTTAACATTCTGTACACTCTCCATGTCCTAAGGCTCAAAGATAACCCAGAGATCATCTTTTTCCCTAGTGGTGTACAGCTTTCATGGAGGTCTGAAGGCAGTGATTCACTTTCTCTAATGTTGGGCTCCTTCTAGAAAAGATCATCATATTTCAAGCTGAAAGAAAGATCATTCTGGGGGTTTTCTCTGCTGGTACACATAGAGGCAGGTCATTTTTGACACAAGGTTAGCTAACAATGCTAACCTGAGACATGAATGGGACATATTTTGACTAGATTCACCATAAAACTTTGGAAATGTATTGATGAAATAGTGTTTGAACGTTTAAATGGAACGCGGTCAACTTGGGTGTGACATCATTCCCATGGTAAATGGAAGGCAGCATTACTGCATTATTTCTTGCACTAGTAGTAGTTTCATGTAGTGTTGCGGTGCTTTGTGTTACACCATCATACACAGTTATCAAACATTTTTTAACTTTCAGTTAAGTATATTATTATAAGTATATCATTGCCCTGATATCTCCAGTTTTATATGAGTAAGATGCTGTGCATGTGGAATCTCCAGTGATGCCACAGCCATCCATAAGTAACTGCTCCAGCTGCTCCATAACTAACAGAAGTTCAAAACAACATAATCGGCTTCGTTCTCTCTGGGTGGTTAGATCCTCACTTTCCCCCAATCACTTAGCATGCTGCTAACCAGTGTTGGCATCTGTTAGCTGATATTACAGAATTGACACTTTACACTTGGCACTTAAACTTTACGTGACTACGCTTTACGTGACTCAGAGGAAGCACATGCTAGCCTTCAGCCTCCCAGCACTAATAGCATAATATAAATGGGACATATTTTGACTAGGTTCACAATAAAAACCTTTTTGAAATAGTGTACCATTATAGGAATGTTTAAATGGAACGTTGGGTGTGACGTCCGACTTCCGAGGTAAATGGGATGTAGGACTACAGCACTATATTAGCATGTTTACACGTTTCTTTACACAAGGATTTGAACATTTCACTTTATGTAGTCTTGTGTAGTGTTGTGTTGCTCTATGTTACACCTGTCACGCCCACGCCGCCGTGCCCGCCCCAGGGGCGGTCTCAGGCCGCGGCTCACAGGCAATCTAGAACTCCCCCTTCAAAGTCTTGTCATGTTCATGTCATGTTTAGTTATGTTCTGGACTTTTATGTTGAAAAGGACTCTTGTGTTGACACCCATCATCGCCATCTTGGTTTTAGGTTGTGTTTGTCATGTGTCTGTTCATTGTTTGATTTATGTGTTACACCTGTGGGCTGGTGTATTTAAGGAGGGCTAGTGTCAGCTGCCAGTTGCAGAGAATTACTCTTAGTGCACTGCATGCACCCAGGTTATGGAGTTCACGGTAGAGACTCAGGATTCACCGGTCTAGTCTGTAGAGTCCATCCTCGTACAGAGGACTCTTTCAACCTAGCTAGCTTAGCAGGGAAAGCTAACTAGCTAGGCAGCTCTCGTCTCAGGGTCCATTAGGGAGCTACTGCAGGTCTGCGGCGATCTCTCGCCAAGCTTCATAGGTTCAGCGAGCTTGGGTCCAGGAGCTCTGGGAGTGAGCGACTCTCCAGCTCTCCAGTTTCAGCAGTTAGCTCTCCTCATCTTCGGACCGGATCAGTCGTCTAGGTTTGGCGGCTGACTCCTCACGCTCTCAAGTCTAGTAAGTTCAATGCGCCTGACTAGCGCTACTCTTTATGTCCTAGTTCTTAGTTTTCCCAAGCTCGGCTTGGAAGTTTATGTTTCTGAGTAGCGGTATTGGCTCAGCCCCGGCAGCTAGCACAGCCCTAGTGCCTCACCAGCCCCAGGTGTGTTCTTTTGGTTTGCCCAGTATTGGTTGTCACGATTGTTGTTTCTGTTCCTCCTTATCCCTGGTAGTCATTGCTGCATTTCTGTTTTGTTTATGGTTTATTGTGATCAATGAACTCTCGCCTTGGTCCATCCCCTGTGAGTGTTCACCCATTCTTGTCAGACCGTGTGGATCATGACAACACCATCATAGTCCTAGAGGAACGCTAACTTGCTCCACTGTGTACTTTTACTTTTAGTACTGGACTTTACTTAAACATTTGATGAAAAAGGAAATTGTGTGATAACTTAATTGGGCTGTTTGCATGATGGCAATTGGTACTTACTTATAAACTTGTTAGAAAAACAAACTATAGAAGCTTAGACAGCGATCATGTCTGGGGGTAAGAGCAAAACTGTTTTCTCCAAACTATTGCTTTAATGCTTTGCTACATATTAAGTGCCTGCCTGACTGCAGTACCTGCTCTCAAAGCGAGGTTTGACAATGGGCTTGTACAACTCTGGGATCTTTCTCTCCAGCATGGGCCTCAGGTTTTCCCTCAGTTTGTTGTAGTTCTTCTTCAGCTCCTGCTGGTACTCCTTCTGGTCAGGCGTAATCAGGGACTTGTTCTTCTCCACTGCCTCCCCACACCTGCAACAGGGACACATGTACAATGAGCTACTCATACAGGGCTGAGGAAAAGAGCAATCTGAGGCTGTAGGAACTGGACTGTGAAGGGGGGCGTGATTGTGATTGAAAGGGATCATGATTTAAAGGCTTTTTTTCTGTTACTGGAAGGCTTTTCAGAGCTGAAGACATAAAATGAAGGACGGCCAAGGGAAAAGCCACAAAAACATTAACACACTGGGCCGGCCCTGAAAAATACACACACCACATCCAAATCTGGAACATGTCAGAACAAAGACATGCTTAAATACTGATAGTAGATTTACTGCCACCCTAATGGTTTTACCCGTGTGTTGTTGTAAAGGTCTGTTCATTTGAAGGGCACACATTTTAATATAAATGGCACACAGTTCAAAAGTAATGGCACACAGACCTCCTGAACACAGCCTCATTACATGATCTACTGTTTGTAAAAATGATCTGTTGAAGCTCTTGGGTTGACTACATTTTTTTTTTTTAAATATGCTGCTGTAGTCTATATGGAGATCACTAATAAAACTTCATCTGAATACACAACTCAACACACAACAATATTTAATGTCTTCACATAAAACATCATAAAAATGTAAACAGACTACCAACAGCAGATCTCTAAATGATGTCTCGTCTCTCAATACTACGATCCTTAAAGTCCAACACTATATTTAGAATGGAGTGATTAGTCTAATCAGAACTGTGTGAACATTTTAGACCACCCAATGTTGGACAATGGTCTAGCTATGGCTACATAAACTACTCTCCAAAGCCCAGTTTCACTTGTCTCACTCGTGTAGCGTAGTGGATAACACTGCCACTTCCTCTAAAACAGACTAGGATTCCCCAGCCAGGCAAGCACACCATACTTCACCAATAAAAAAGTCGTTGGGTAAGACTCTACCTGAAACTACCCTGATTATGATTGGTCTGATTGATTGAGGAATTAATATCCTCATCTTTCAGTGTAGGCCCACCCAACGTAAATCCAGTAGAGGAAACACAGAATAGCAAAAATCTCACAATTCCAACGATTAACTTTATCAGTACTACCTTCACGCAGGCATGAGCAGAGTCAACAGTTCCTTAACATAATGTAGCATTGTATGTTACAATAACACCTTTAAAATCCTTGTGAAGCTCCACTGACGTGAAACAGGAGGAATAGTGTCTATTTCACTGCTACTCCGGGCTCGGCATGCAACTGAACTATGGAACTTTGGTGAAGTGGGCAGGACAACGCTTGCGAGAACTGTGTAACGCTGCATAACCCAATACCACCTTAGTCCACATGCTTTTCCCCCTTTCAGTGACGGTTCTGTCTCTTTCAGCTAGTCTAGTAATGCATGTGCAAAGTGTGTTCTTCCTGAAGTTTGGCTTAAAGCGCAAATTACATTCTCCACCTGTAGGGGGAGCCCATGAGGACGAAATACCAATTCTAATGCTACTTCTAAATGACTAATAAATGATTAGGTGGGATTTGACCTCACCACCTTCCATCAGTTTTTTTATTTATATTTTCTGATGTAAGTCGGACTACTTTTTGTTGTGCGATTTTGGAATGTCTCAACATAAGAGACTACAGTAACCATGGTGATAAGTGTTGGTGGCCAATGCAAGTAAGTTTGGAATCAGGTCAATCATACCAGGGTTGTTAGCATTTGGTAAAGCATATTACTGTATAGTACAGTGAATATGTGTCTATAATAGGCTACAGAACATGTAAGCAACATTAGCATGTGTTGGTTAAGTTAGACTAGCCAACAAACTACTCCCCAAAGCCCAGTTTCTATTGTGTTAAACCGTGGAAATGGCTAAAGATCACTAATAAATGATTAGGTGAGATTTGAACTTCTACTGCCATCTTCCATCAGTAGAGCAATACCTCAGAAAGCTACAAATGTTGTGGAACTTTTTCTTAGCAATAATTTATCATGACACAGATACCACATCATCATATTGTCCACCCTTTTTCTGAGGTGTACATAACCCTTTCAGTCAGTATGTCAGTGTATAAGAAGACTATAACATCTATCGGATAATGTGGCTTATAAGCGGCATGCCAGCCTGAATGGATTATGGACAAAAATAAACATTTTTGAAATTACAGTAAATATTTAGCGGTGTTCTGGCAGCAATCAAGGTCCTGACGAACACTTTTCCGAAATGAAAGCCACCTTCAGGAGCTGAGCTGAAACATTCCCTCAAACATTCCATATGTTCGGAGAGAAAGAGAGTGCTAGGGTCTCGTTTATTTGGAGCTTAGTTTAAACAATATAATCATAATGCAAATCAAATGCAGTCGAAAGACATTAAACCTTGGCTTGCCAGATCTTTCAGTGGATATGCAAGGAAGAACCCCAAACGGACCTCTCTAGAGACTTCTTTGGTCGCGTTAGCCATCTTTACAAATGTTTCAGATTAAAAGTAATGGCGGTTCTTAAAGCTAACTGCTTTGCTTGGTTTTTATTATTAGTAGTAGTAGTATTTTTCATCTTTTTTTAAACCAAAAAGTCACACAGTTGAGAAAGGACATCAATGGATCATTGACCTGCCAGAAATGTTGCTTACTTGTATCTCTTTCTCAAATGCCACACTCACCGTAGGATGAACTCTTTGAAACACAGGCGCAGCTTGTTGTGATGACGGTAGAGTTTGGGGTCTGCTGGGATTTCATTCAAGAAGACCTGGGCCACCTCCAGAGGTCCCTGAAGAGAGAGAGAGAGAGAGAGAGAGAGTAAGAAGGATTGAGGCAAATAAAGAGGTCTCTCTCTCTCACTCTGGGTGCTGGAGTAGAAAATGAATGCTTCGTGCACTGGAGGCCACAAGGTAAAGTCAACACATAAGGGAAAGATCATGAATAGGTCTTTGTCTGAGTGATGTGGCTGCGGAGCCAGGCGGTGGAGGGATTGCTGTACGCTTCCTATGTTGTCCCTCCAACTGGCATTTATCACGTAACCACAGCCATCTCCTCAGGATTTCGGAGACATTCGCAACAGTAAACTTCTCATGATTGGTGTTGTAAACTGTTACTCCACAGCCCCGCACGGCCCCCAGAAAAGGGGGAGTATCACTTTAAAACCTTTCAGACTGACTTATGCGGCTTACATCACTTTAATGCACTGTGCTTAGCTTACCGCAAGCTTTTCCTGAGACTACAGCAGAGAGATTTCCTGAGGCGGAGATGGAAAAAGTTCTCTGCCACGCGAAACAGTAGTAAACGAGTGGAGTGAGTGAGCGCAAATGATCAGGTGAGACGGACAGACCTGGTTGACAGTGGCTGTGACGGACCCCTGCAGAACCATCTGCAGCATTTTCGGGTCAGGTTTCTCTTTGTGAGTGGCAATGGCCAGCTCGCGGGTCTTCTTCTGCATGTCCTCAATAGCCACTTCAATCGGGGTGAGGTCAAACTGCAATGAGAAGAAGGGAAGAATAGGAGGATAAGAGGACGTTCAGATGACACCTCTTCTGACTATCTCAAGTGCACTTGTTTTCATTGTCTATAGAGACAATTTCACCTGAAAAGCACTCCTTTGGCTGGCACCACACACTTCACACTTTCTAACAATGGGTTTAAGGTGAACAAAACATCTGTGTTTGCATAGGTTACCTCAGCTGACCAATTAAGACCAATTGTGCCTTCTTCCTAGTTACTGAGAGCTCTATTAACCTATTTAACCTCTTTAAAAGCCAAAGAATAGCCCCACCAAGAAGTCCCTGTAGTTACTGAGTAATACACTTTAGTGTGGAATAAGACTTGCTGGGTAAAATAGAGTGTAGGGAGGCACTTATACTTATAATACTAATATATATCATATATAAACTACTTATGTATAAATTAATTATACTTAAATAAATTGTACTTGAGGCCCTTGTGTCCATTTTGATCTTTGTCTCCGTCCTAGCCCCGCCCAGTCTTTAGTGTTTCCACCTGTGTCTCTTTTGTAGACCTGCCCTCTCATTACCCACCAGGTGTCTCAGGTTGTCTGTTAAGCACTTACACTGCATTCATGTGCTAGTCGGAAGATTTCACTTTCTATTTGTGAAGTAAGATTACGAGCACGTCACGTTCAATTGCTTTGTTGTCGGAGCGGACGCAATGTCATTCAATTTACTAGGGATAGAACAATAAATAGTGCTGTTCTATATCAAGTTAAATACACACAGATTATGCATTCAAATAATGTGCATTAAAGTCGGGAACTCATATTTACCATATTTTCGATAGCACAGGAACGCAGCACAATAACCCTGTGTTTGCTCTGTGTCTTTGTCTCAAATTGTGCAGTTTAACTGCTTACTGCTGTATGTGCCTCCATTGCGTTCTCTCTGTTGTCGTCTCTGGTTTTGTTTCTTAAGGGGTTTCTTTCCCAAGTATGGACTTAATAGCTCTCTTTAGTTTTGGACTCTCTATAGAGCAATGACAAAGCAAACCTGCACCTGCATACTGTCTCCTGTATTAAAAATAACTCCCTTATAATGTAATAATAATAATTCCAGAAAATATTAAAAATGATCAACCTGAAAATGTAACAAATATCACATTATTGGTAAGAATGGTATTACATTAACAGCCAAGACTCTGTGTTACATTTTTAGGCAAGTTTGGTTTGATTACATTTTTGACTAAGTTAAGTGCACTACTTTATTACATTTTGGAGTATTTACAAATTACATAATTACATTACTACAATATAATGTGTTACAAGCATTTCTATAAATCAAATTAAACAAATAGTCACTTCTAGAGGCAGAAATGCACCTCTTTTATTCTTTGCCAGAATGATCTGACATGAATTCCCATGTGCTGTCTGGTCTGTTATGATGTAATCCAGCTGAAACTAAAATAAGTAACTGTTTGTGCATAGTTTTGTTTTGTGAATAATACCATTTCTTTTCTTTGACTCCTTTGCCATGTTTTTGGCATTTACTGGCAGTGAAGTAAGCAAAACAATCACAAAAATGAATGTACCATATCTATGTAACTCCTACTATGTAATTATGGTTACGCAATAACGCAAACACTAGAGTGTGCTGGGTCATTGTGTGACTGTGTCATTGTGATTTGTATGGCGTTACAGCAATTACAGCAGTTACAGATTCTTTCCCATAAAAGGAATAGATCTGGGTTGAGGTTAAGTTTAGGATTAGGGCCAGGGTGAGGTTTAGGTTTTGGGTAAGGCTTTTTTTGTGATTATGACTTGTATACAGCTTTTTAATTAAATGTATGTTTTTTGCATACCAGATTTTTTTTGCCCATAGAAAGGAATGGGTTTGCAGAAGGAATGACGTGCAAAGGTTTGTGCACCCTTTCTGTCACAATCACACAAATATACTAGTAACACCCAACCAACTAGAGCGTAGCACCATACTATAGCAACCTTTTGGCAACACTCCTGAGACACCATTCCAACCCCTTTGTGCAACCATTCAGTGTTTTCCTAAATCTAAGCTGATGATATTCGTAGGTGATAAGTTCTTTCTTTACCTCCTCCTTCTGAATGACATTGATTCGTGTCTTCACGTAAGGGAAGGCGTGCATGGTGGTCAGGATGGTCTTCCTCTTGTACTGCTCGTATAGCTCTCCTCTAGGCCTCCCGCTCTTTGTGAATGGGGTGGTGTACATGAAACGGCGCAGGTTGAAGTTCTTCTCGAAGTTGGTCATGCGGTCTTTCATCTCATAGTCATCGAAGTAGGGTTCCACATAGGTGATCTGAATATAAGCCTAATTCCAAACAATCCATAGTTCATAGGTTGAAACACACAGCTGCACATCAATGAGGCTAAACTTTTTCAATGGAAAACTTTAGTAGCACTTAAGTACCATTTAACAATCAAGCCTAGTGTCAGTTAAACAAGTGCTTTGTTTATAGTGTAAGAGGAGGCTTTGCTGTTGATGAAAGCCTGATTAGCTCTTGATTGTCCTGATGCTGAAATTAGCAATATGTCTGGTGTTAAGTACCTTGTTGGGATTCAGTTTGTTTCTGTCTACAGGTGTGGAATCCTTTATCATCTCAAGCACACCGTCCCCCAAACACTGGCTGTAGAAATTCTTCAGAAACAAGACACATTCAGTGATTTGCACACAATAAGAATGATTAGTGAGGTCTGTAGATGTACACTCCAAGCGAAAGGGTTGGAGGCAACACTAACTTTCTAAAAATAAACATGGGCATTTTATGTTTAGGAGATAATAGGCTGTAGCATGTTTATTAGCATAAATCAGAAGGGTATGATCTAAACGCCTGCAGCAACAGCACACTGGTTCTTCATTTGTTTTGCTCCTGGTGATTATGCCGTAGAGTTTTAGCGCCTAATCATTTCCATCCGATTCTCATATTCAGACGCTCTTGAAGGCTTGATTAATTGAATCAGGTGTGTTTAATGAGGAGTTTATAAATAATAATAAAAAAAAACGGTTAGTGTAAGGGACTGCTATCAACAGGCTGCGAATGCTTTCCCCATAGAATACATCAGAGTAAGAGTACATGACAGCAAACCAATGAAATAATTCTGAAACACATTTGGTTCAGCTAGATTCCAATAAATATGCTGTGTTGGTTGCTGGCACGTTGACTTCATTGTAAAATATTTTCAAAACAGCACTGACCAGACATTTTTCATCTGTCTCAAATTATACTAAGCTCCTTATTTGTTCATACAAACACAGAGTTACTTCTCATGCAATGGTTTCAATGGTTAATTCCACATAATGCAACTGTCTGAACTGTCTTTTCACTTCCCAGTGAAAAGACTTCTAACATTAATCTCTGCACAGTGTGGTATTGGGTTCCTTTCCGTTTCCTTATTTGTTTTTCATTACTGTGTATCCATCATTTCATGCTTTTGCTGTATTTGATGGTTTTCCTTTTTGAGTCTTGGTTCCTCAAAATGGCAGGTCACAAAGCTGTCGTTGACGCCATTGGCTTGTTCACATGGGGCTCTGACTCGGATCTCTGAAAGCTGCTTTGCTGTCTGTTGTTAAAAGCGCTACATAAATAAATTTGACTCTAAATCTAACGGTCAGGCTCACCTTGTTTCTTTATTCATCATTCATTTTTGTGTATTCATCGCTCTTCCTGTTTCTGTGGTGCTGCTGTTTTGCTGTTCAGTAGCTATTCAAGGAGCTGTTCTCACAGGGGGAATGTTTTAACCATACAGCCATACAAGTTGAGGCAGTCGCGTGGAAAAATGAACCAATCATGCAACCCCACACACAGCGCTGGGAGCGGATAGCTTCTACACCTGCAGCGGAGCTTGACACAAACCTCAGACCACTGGTTTCAGGAGGACCAGAGATTGAGAAACAAATGGACCTGGGTCCAGAAAAAAATGCTAGCCCTCAACGGGATAAATGTAAAGGGTTTTTTTTAATGGAAATAGGTGTCTAATGTTACTCTTCTATACAAATAAATAAAAGCAAAGAAAATTGCTTGCTTCCATGCCTTTGGCCTATAGAGTACATTTAATTATATCATTTAATTTCTTAAAATTACATTGGACACAACATACCTCTAGTCTGTGGGAGATCTCCGGCAGATGCGTGATTCCTGGCTCTTTATAAATGAACTCCCGCTCATCCAGATCCCCAAACTTAGAGCCAAAAAAGGCCACACGGAAATATGTTCCAAACATCCTCTTATGGCCCTGAAATAAGCCAGAAAAATGTCTGGTTCAACTCTGAGGATAACTTCATTAAGAGTTACCGTCTGGTGAAACCATGCTATTTTGGCCCAAGACAAAGGTCTAGAGTAGCGCCATCTGCTCTCTGGTTTACCTTCTGAACAATGTTGTCAAAGGCTCTTTTTAGGTTGTCGTGAGTAGTGGACAGTTTCCGGACGTCTCTGTGGGCCTCCAGTATGGGAATGATGATTTTGTACACCTCATTCACTGCCTCATATAACCCACCCTGCCAGCAAAGAAAACAGCAGAGGACACAGCACGTCATGTGACATCAACGATCAGATCAAGAAGAAGTTTAGCCCAATTTGAGATCCACTGAAAAGGTTTCAGTTAGACAATGTTCAGGTTTCATGGCTGCTACTATTTTTCGGTTCTACAATTCGTTTTACTATGGAATATCAAAAATATCATACATTACAGAGTCTATTTACAGAGAGAAGAGTGGTAAAGGTGTGATAAATCAGGCTTGCAGTCTGTATGATGCTAATGAGTAGGTTATAAACCTTCCTTGCTTCAAGCTGTATTTTCCACAGCAGCATTAAATAATTTGGTACATGGAAGTGACATACTGTGAACCTCAAACACGGTTGTGTCATTCCCTCAAATGCAAATACTGTATAAACAAAAAAATGGCCAATTCCAAAATCCTAAACTGTTACCCAACACGTCTTGACTAATATTTCCGCCCGCAAAGTATACATATCCTGGCTTAGTTTGAGATGGCGGCAGGATAAAGTTCAGCGGCCACTTAGGGTCCTGAAAATATTGTGAGAAAACGCAGGAGGCGAGCGGGTAAAAGATAACCCTAGCTTTACCATCTCTTCTCCTCTCCAACGTACAACATGCGCTACCTCAGACTACAGCTGACCACACAATGCTAACTTAGGGACTGCTGCATTTTTTGCTTTACCTTGTCTAAAGTCACACAGGTTCTATGTTCTATTCTTTTGCCAACCACTAACATCTACTTCATCACACGGCAGGTCAAGCAAGGTCCAGGAACTGATCCTAGGTGTACGTTTAACTCACATTGCTGAAAAGTTCTGCAGCCTGCTCCAGAAGGCCCACCAGGCCGTTCTCTGTGAAGTAGCGTCCTGAGCACACTCCATCCTCATCTGGAGACAAAATATCGTCGGACACCGCAGACTCCTCCAGCACATTAGAGGAGATGTTCTGTCAGGGGGGAATTACACTGATTACTTCTGTGGGCCTAAGAGTTGAATTATGCTGTAGGGGTATGTGAATAGCTGAAATATTAATCATAAGACAACAAGCCTTCTGCTAATAACTGTATGTCACAAAAGGTCTGAACCCAAAAGTGATTAACCCTTTATAACCTACACTATTCATTTTAAGACATCATTATTTAGGAACTACTGTGAACTGTTTGGAGTCCTTTGGTAAATGCTATGGAAATGAAATGCAGTGAAGAATGAGAGATGTTGTAACCTTGTATCTTATAACCTAGTTTTGTTGCTTTATACTTTTTGACCTACTCTGAATCTGCAAGTTGTTCTTTACACTGGTGGCATTTTATGATGAGTGGGCCAATAGAAATAACTTCTCAAATCTTTTTACATTGACTTCCATTGCAAGTTAGGAATGTAGGTTTTTTCCTTTATTTTGGAGATACAAGGTTATTCCATGACAGCTCCACTTATACAGTGTATGAACACCCTTAGAGAGTGTGTTTCTGACTCTATAGCCCCCTCCTCTGGCCAGGGGGGATGATAAAAGTGATAACACATAGACAGAGTTAGGTGGTGGCGTGGTACAGAGGTAGAGTTTACTGCCTCTGTCCTATAGCTGGATTATGAAACTCCACAATTTGTTTTGGAGTTACATACATTTAATCCACACTTCATTTAATTTGACACAAAGGTAGTGAAATGAAGACCCTATTCCTACATTCCTACATCCCTATTCCTACATTCATCAGCCCATGTTTCCCACACTCTGTAAGTGTATTATTGTTTCTCAGTGTAAAAAAAGGTCCTGACCCTAACTTTGAGTCACTGAATGAGTCACCGGGAGTACTTGTTTCCATGTTCCAGTTATCTGATACCTTATTTTGAAGGTGAGAAGGATCACACAACAGAGTGCATATTCTGGCACGCCACCTGTACTTTTGACCTGTATTCATCACTTACTTGGAATGTGACGCTGCCCACAGGCAGGTACTTGTGGTCCTCCAGCATGCTGAGGTATTCAGCCACCAGGGCGGCGGCGTGCACCAGGCACATGGCCGACTCTGTGAAGCAGTTCCTGCTGTTGTGCTTCTCCGCCATGTTCTGGAGCCAGGTCAGCCGCAGATCAGGCGACGTCTGGTAGCCCTTGGCAATCCTGCCACACACACATGCAAACGTGGGGTTCGGCTCGCTGTGATAGAGCAATTAGGCTGCGAAATCCCAATTTCGACATCCTGAAATCAAGGGCACGTGTGCTTTTCACAGATTTACATGCAGCCTCTGCGCACTGTGGGCCAGATCAAGGGCTAAAACGCAGCCACATGGTTTCCATGGTAAGTCCAAAAACAGTAGACAAACAGCAGAAACCACAGGCAAATGGGAAGCAGAGGAGGAAACCACAGCATTAGGAGCCCAGAGGCAGGAGATGGAGACTAACACTCAGTCACGGGGAGATTGCAGCAGTAGCTGTGAGTGAGATTTATGTGTGCTTGTATGTGCTGTCAGTGTTACCTATACATAAGGTCCATAAGCATCTCAGGGTCTTCCTGGAACTCCTTCATCTTCACTGTATCTGAGAGGATGCTGTTTAGGTTCCTCAGAAGCTCATCCACCTGAGAGAAAGACGCACAAGATAAAAAACAATGAGCCATGCACTTTAACAGTTAGGGCAAGACTCCTAACACTACATTGGCCCAACTCTGTAATACGAGTCATCTTGTAAGTCGCTCTGCATAAGAGCGTCAGCTAAATACCATAAATGTAAATGTAATAAAATGGTGTTATTTTAATTTAGTAATCAAAATACTTGCACAGATCTCTAAATCGAGGGGATTTTCCAACACCAGCACCATTGTTCACATTTATAACGTCTCTGGCTGAACTTCTATGGCTCTGTCCGTACCACAAAAGGTGAGCCTTATAGTATCAGAAGTTATCTTGGACTATGTCCAGGGCTTAATAGTACCTTAACGAGCCTCCACTTATAATAATAGATCTCTCCACAATCCTCCCCATTGCCATTTATTTTAACATATAATTTAATGTAAATACACAGATCAATTATCACAGAACAAAAAATGACCTCAAAAGGGAGTAAATCTCAGGAATATGGGCATCTACATGATCATTTGGAATTTATTACAACGTAGGTATTCAGTAAATGCACTTAGATTTGATTTG
The DNA here is from genome assembly GCF_030463535.1 of Salminus brasiliensis. Lineage (NCBI taxonomy): Eukaryota > Metazoa > Chordata > Actinopteri > Characiformes > Bryconidae > Salminus > Salminus brasiliensis. Next base: position 16,541,439 of record NC_132883.1, on the reverse strand, counting down.
GCCTCGTCATTTCATCAGGAAAGAAAAAAAACATGGGTCAAATTTACTCTGGGAGCCCCCCTCCCCCAACTTATTATTAGTAACAGTCACAATAAGCATATTCTACAAGCAATATTGCATAAGCAATATTCTTCTGCCAAGCACTGTAGTTTGTTAACATTAGGATGTAGTTGCCAAGCAACACGAGCTACGAACCTTTATTGTCAATTCAAGAATTTTCTCTTTACATGTCCCAGCTTCAAAGGATGGGGTCAACGCACAGGGCCAGCCATGAACCCTGGTATTGAACCCTGTGATCAATAACCCAGCGCTATATAACCACTGTGCCACCACTGGTCTTAATCAGTGATTATTATTTAATAACCTGATACATTAATACAGAATTCAACTGTGTGTATTGAATATTTCAGGATAAACCTTGCTCAGCCAATCAGATAGTAAAACTGGAACTGGAACCTTTTTCTTGAACTGAAATTTCAGTGCACTCCAAAAAATGAGCATGATTCAGTCTGCCAAACAATCAAAGACTGACAGAAAACTCTCATAGTTATTCTCATGGTTTGGCCTTTAAGCAAACGGATGAGACGATAATTTCACTGGCTGCGTTCCTGCTGGGCTATTGATTGACTGAGCAGTCTAGACTGGGAGGATTTGGTTTGATTTGAGGCTTATGAATTGCATTACATGTTAAATACACAGCAGTGTGCTGTATTGGTTTAGCTTCAGGGTATTACCTGTGAAGGGAGCTGTGTGGACTGCATCTCTGCGTCTTCCTCTGCGTAAGCTAGAATGGTCCGGAAAGAGCGACGCAGGTACTCCTCGCGCACATCTGAGGATTTGCCGACAAGAGACGCCAATGACATGGTCACCTGCATTTTCACTCTAGAGAAATTCTGCCCAGGGAACAAGAAAATAGGCACATCCAGAACACCTTAAAAACTGCCTAAATGAAGTACATTCATCACACATTCAGCATATGAAGTCTTTTAACTTTACTTTACTTCTATGTCTGTCTGTAGCAGTGTCTGTTGGTCTATCTATCTCTATATTGATAAGCCGTAACATTAAAACCACCTGCATGATATAGAGTAGGTACCCCTCGTGCTACCAAACCAGCACTGATCATTCGAAGCATGGACTCCACAACACATAGCCAGACAGGCCGTCACTCCTCAGGCACATCAGCCTTGGGCACCTACGACTTGCACCATTTTTGCATCCAGATAAGGTAAAGGTAAAGGTGCACGTATTTGTCACTGTACAGTGTGCACTGTACAGAGAAATGGGTCCTCCGCATTTAACCCATCTATGGTAGTGAACACACACTCACACACACGCTAGTGAGCTAGGGACAGTGAATACACACACACACCCAGAGCGGTGGGCAGCCAACTCCAGCGCCCGGGGAGCAGAGAGGGTAAAGGGCCTTGCTCAAGGGCCCAACAGTGGCAGCTTGCCAAGCCCGGGAATCTAACCCACAACCCTGTTATCGATAGCCCCGCGCTCTAACCTAGGCTAGCCGTTTGCTACACTTTTGTATAACTTGGGAGGCTTCCTATTATTAATAACAATAGTCGCAATAAGCTATTGTTCTGCTAAACAATGTAGTTTGTTAACAGTGGGTTGTGGTTGCCAAGCAACATAACCAAGAACATGATTTTTCCACAGCACAATGTTTCAATAAGCCACTGTATTAATAATTCATGTTTTAATGTTATGACTGATATATTAGCTAATGTTACAGTTCAGTCAACCTGGATAAAGTACCTACTTAACAGCCTTTATAGCTTCTAGGCTCGGCTTGATGTTGCTACACATTTGCAAAGGTATTGTAAGGCATCGTGGCATACTGACTCGTCATGTTTTGTGAGGGCTATCATGTTAAGCTAGCTAGTAGTACTGGAGCATGCTTTCAAATCTTATGGGTCCCATTGCAAAAAGCAATTAGTGAAATGACTTATGAGTAAAATTGGATGTTGCTTGTTTACTCACTATTGCCTCAAATAAGCTGATATTCTCAGGCCATGCCACGCAACCTTTTAGCATCTAATGCTAACCTGCATGTTTACTTACATTACCCATTCGGATATATATATGTCATATTTAGGGATACGACACAAGGCCACACAGATTTCTGAGAACTCCTGCTGTGTATACAGATAATCATTTCTTTCTCAGTTTAGAATTAGTGTTAGAGAGTTAGCAACAGTAAATACATCACGTTGCAGGTTGTGAGGTATCTGTTTGAAAAAGGATGCCATGGAGGAGATGTACTATAAATAAGAGCAGGATAAACAGGCACAGGGTTGTGTGTCTATGTGTGTAGTGTTGATAGAAGCTAAATGGTGAGGTATGTTGTTAGGAAATTGGATCTTTCTCTGAGTCATGGGTGTGCACCAGTGTCAGCACCTATTTGAGGGGCCTCAATAATGATTTTAAGGGGGTCCAGTCAATGTGAGACCCAGTCAATTGCCCCCTGGTTAGCCCTAGTGTATTCATAACCCTAGAGTAGCATGATCTGATATCTGGTTTCTGACAGTGAACGGAAAATAGCTGCCCTCAAGTCAACAGGCCCTGAAGTCTGATTAAGCATGGAAACGGAAAACATCCTGTATCTCAGGCTCTGAGGGCCCCTATCTGGGTTAGCCTCTGGGGTTGTTTGATGCCATTGTGCAGGTGATAGGGCTGAGAATGAAACTTGGCACAGTGCCAAGCGCATTTGGCCATCGCTGTCACAGCCTCAGCTCATTGATTCTGGGGCAGACCCAGCCAAGGGCTGCAAATGCGCCATCCGTCTTGCTTAGCATCAGGAAGCTGCAAAATGATCCCCCCATTAACTCGGACATAATTGCCAATGGATCATTTCGATGGCACCATTATGTTAAATTGACCGTATGTGCGAGGCGTCTTGAGACACCGCCGTCTCTCATGTTGGGGCAGCTTTCGCTGTGAAGAATGGTACAGCGTCGATATCGGAGGGGTGATTTTTCCAATGTTGGCCTTAAAACCTGATTCCAAGGCTTTAGAATGAGGCCGGGAGGGGAAGAGGAAAAAACAAGCCAGTTCTCGCAGAAAGGAAATCGACGTGACTCATTCAAAGGTTATACTAATGACAATGGAGATGACTGCCAGAGCAAACCAAACAATCAGGCAAACAGACAGCGGGAGAAATCCATCCTTTCCCCATTAAAGATGAATGAGAAAGCAAACAACATGGCCATCTGGTGGGCTGGGCTGATGTGTGTGAGAGAGTGTATGTGTGTGTGTGTGTCAGGGAGGGTGTTGAAGGGGGGAACAAACAATATGAAAAGAGGAAATAGTGCATCCACCAACACGCACAGCAGAGACCAAACTCCAACATACAGACATTCCCAAACACGGCATCATTAATGGAATATGGAAGGTGTGACACTACTGAGCAAAAGAAATTGGATGCAAATGCAGTTAGGCCATGCTGGCGTGACAGCTTCTTTGAAGGCCCAATTAGAAGCCACAGCAACCAACAAAGCTAGTTTTGGGCACTGCAGCATTGGAGGCTTTCAAAGGACATCATCAGTGTTGCTGAGCAGCAGTGGAACACAAAGATTTTGTGGGCATTAGAATTGTAACTGATTATAATAATAAGCCTAGTTATCTGTCCTGTGCTGAGGCAGTGTGGAGAGCAACGTCTCTGTTCGTTTTCTTTTGTCTGACTGTAGTATTTTGTATGGTAGTCCAGCTGCATCTCACAGAATATGGAAAATCATGTTGGGTATGTGCTGTGCTGCTTCTAGTGACACTGCATTTGTGGAAACTCCACCGTCTTCCCATTTTAAGGGACCTCTGTTAGTAAACTCAGGGATAAATGCTTGGCAGGCCATGACATTATTTTGGAAATTCCTGACAGGGGCTTTTTGTGTGTGGGTGTGTGTTTGTGTGTGATAAGTTGAGCTATGTTACAATTGTGGAATGTGTATATGTGTATTAGTCTGTATGTAAATATATTTGTATAAAATATCTTTGTTGTTATGAAGGAGTATTTATGCCATCCTACATGCACTGCTCTTTTGAGGTCTACCAACTTTCTGATTTTTGATGATGTTTAGGTCAAGGGACTGTGACAGGCGACTGTAAGATGTTTTTGGGACCTTTTCAGCTGTTTTACAGAATGTGTAATGTTTGCTTCCAGAATTTGCTGGTATTTAATGGAATCCAACCCTGTACCTGTGAAATGTTCCTCCTGCCACTGGCTGCAACGCAAGCCCAAAGAATGATTACCCTCTTTTCTCCCAATTATGTACTGCCAATTAACCCACCCATTTGTAATTCCCCCTAGCACCAGCAACGCTCTTGATACTAGCAGCTCAACGTGGCAATGCCAGGCAGCCAACACACTCGGAGGAAAGCCTCGGATCTACAGCTCCACCACACCAGCTAACAGACACCTGAGCCGGCCAACATCACTTTGAGAGTGATGAGGGGACAGAGTTGTGCTCTCTTTGACTCTGGCTGCAGATGGCAAAGTGGCATGGCTTAAGCCAAGGGCCATAGTGGACTTCACCTGTGTTTTGGAAACAGTCCTTGCATTAGGCTTGTTTAGCTGTCACTTTGAAAATCTCTGACGCTCAATTACTGAGTGAGAACCGAAGAAAGTTTTCTTCTGATGACTCTTACATGAAAGTCATATTTGTACAGGTGTCGCTGCACAGGAGAACAGTACACCACCACTGTCTGCTAAATCTCCCAAAAGTGCTTATGTAGTCAGGGGAGGGTTTTGATCTGCTGTTCTAGCAATCCTATAAGCTGTTCTCTCTGGAAATGTTCTTGGCCTTTTAGACCTCAACTTCACTATACTATAACTATAATCTATATATGAACTATAATTTCTTAATTCCTAGCCATTGTCCTAGCAAGCAAATTACAGAGGTAAAAGTTCTCTGAGAGCTCAAATCTCTTAGTGCACCAAAACTTTTGAATGGTTCTTCTTTACATTATCCACTCTTACATTGAAACCAAGCAAAAATAATGCACTAAGCATCCTTAAAACATTGTAAGAAAAAGTTTCATTTTTAAGTTTTAACTTTTTGGAGATACTCGCTTAAGTACCCAAGCTTTGCATGACTAATCACTAAAACTGTCTTCAATATAAATCAATATATGACTCAAATACATTACATTAAACACATAAAGTATAAATCAAAAGATGTGTGTATGTGTGTGTCTTACGCTGGCTGAGCTGTAGCTGTATCTCATGATGAGGTAGAGCGTAGCGCAGGCTTGGCTGCGGTTGCTGTCCACGCAGCTGTTGCAGTAGTGAAGCACTTTCTGGCAGAGATCAGCGCACTGCTCAGCCTCCTCCTCGAACAGCACGTCCCCAAACTACAACACATCAAAACAGACGGTTACAACAGCACAGCTCACGCTACGTACAGGATCGATGACATTCAAGCAGCTCCAGCAACTCCACTCTGCTGCTCCACAGCCTTAATTAACCTGTAACCTACCACCTGTACCTCTACAAAGCCCAGTCAGAGAGGGCTTTTCACTGAATGTTCACTGTGTTTTTCAAGAGGAAGACAATCGCCGGCTTGTATGCCTACCTTCACGATGAGTGCCCGGATGGTGCTAAAGCAGTGAGATAGGTAAGTGGTGCTCTGGTTGCATGTTAAAGAGTGCAGGAGAACCCTCAGAACTCCACCGACTGCATTGTCCCTACAATCAGCTAGCGGCACAGCCTGTAAAATGCACAAACACACAACATACACTTGTATTGCTACCCTTTTCATTGACTTGTGTTTTATTGTAGGGTTAATTCACCTTAAATCATCAGATTTGAGAAAGAGACTGAGTATCTCAGATTTGTTTAATCCGTTCAGAAACTCAAATTACTGTTCCAGAAGAAAGTTCTAGGCTTGTATCTCAATGTTTCTGGGGTATATCAGTCGCTCGCTATCTTCAAATGCACACTTCTTCTGAGAATACTTGGACGAATAGCAGAGTACCATGGTCTCCATATTGACTTGTGTTTAGTAGTGTCTAAAGCTTAGATGTATCTTTACATTTTTTGTCTATTCAAACTAGCTGAGGTTTTTCTTGAGTAAATAGCGAAGCACTTTTGTAAGTCGCTCTGGATAAGAGCCTAAATGTAAATGTAAATGTAAGGAAATGGATATAGTCTTCATTTTTGCCTTAAAATGAATGATGCAGAAAAAAAGGCATTAAACAGATCAAGATCAAGGTCAGTCAGAAAGCCTTCAGTGGTTTTAGATCAAGGATGACCTGTCTTTGTAGGTTTGCTGCTGCTATGGATACATTATGTCTTACTCTGACACTTTGGTTGGTTCTTTTTGGGTCTTTTAGATTTTCAAGTGAACCCTCATGGGGAACAGCCAAATGTCCCCACTGTTCGAGAATAAAAACGTCATTTGTTTTTACAAGGCCTCAAGGACTTTGATTAGCAAATCAGGCCTGAGGCATATCATCAATTGTAATTAGGAACTGTCAGCTGGATCAGATTTACAAGCTTTATAAATCCTCTGCCTTTTAAACCTTGTACTAACACTCATTAAACATGGACTCCTCTAAGCAACCCTCTGAGGTTATGAGAAGGTTATAAGAGGATAGGTTGGTTTCTTTACGTTTTAGATTAAAGTAAACTCTCATAAGGACCAGTCAAAGCTGCCCACACTGTTATGAGCCATCACTGGGTGCTTTAATATGGCTTAATAAGAACTATATAAACAAGCAAGGTGGAACAGGTCATGTTCTTCTTTGTTACCTGTACAATGATCTCCAGCAGGTCCAGTACTATGAGGTTGGCCTCCGTGGCCAGATTCCCACTGATTATGGCTTCCTGATCCAACTCAGCTTTGGATCTGCAAACACAGCACAGAGAAATACTTCACAGATGCCGTGGACTTCGGTTTGGCTGTATTTGAGTTAATTTCTAAACACTAATCTTATATTTCTCTTTGGTACGTTTTTATATTTGTATTTTGTATAGTTTTAGTTTCGCTTCAAACTGATTTGTTTTGATTTCACATGTCCCTAACCGTGTGTCACTTTGTACGGAGCCTTGCATTGCACTGTGACCACGAAAAGCACTGCATAAACAAATAGCTTTGGTTTGGTGTACAGCCTGGGAGCTGGATGGAATGATACAGTTCCTCATAAATATGGTGAAATGATCTCATGCTGTCTGCACTCACTTGTCCTGCCTGTCGTTGGTCTGGCGCCACTGTGTGAGGTCTTTCCTCCAGCGCAGATTTTCCCTCTGACCCATGGTTCGGTCGTTACCTACGACAGGAGGAAAAGTAAGAGAGAGAGAGAGGGAGACAATACCAGCGCTCAGAAAACAACTCAATTTGAGGAAGTCAACACTCCATCAAAGGGGAAAAAGGTCTGACTTCTCGTAGACAATACAATACTCCCACATGCGGATGTCTTGCAAAGCAATCATTTTTTATAGCTCCTTCAGTATCCATGCGCCTCTACATTATTCATTGCGTCTGCCCGAAAGCTGAGTGCACAGTGATTTTTCTGTCTGACGGGTCTGAGGCGGTGGAAGAAGAACGCTCACCTCCCACCCTTTTCATCATCTCTCCTCTGGCCCCCATGCCTCCCAGCAACGCCTCCTCCAGACGGGCTTTAGCCTGCTGCGACTTTTGCAGGGCCTGTGTGCTCACCTTATCTGAGCTCTGTTTCCCCTACATAGGCAAACACACACACAGGCGTACAGATATGTATGGAGAAAGACAGAGATTTACACACATCTACACACCAATGCAAGCATGCACAGACTTTCACAAACAGGAAAACATATTAACATGTGTATTTACACACATACACATGCTTGATCCATCGTGAGGTTACCGCCTATGCAACAACAGAGCAGATTTACATACAAACAAATGAATGTACAAATGAACACTAGAGCCAAAGAGCAAATGTTAAAATGACAGAATGATGATGAATAGATATATTGGACCATTAGGTAGATAGATAGGTAGCTAGATAGGTAGGTAGGTGGATGGATGGATGGATGGATGGATGGAAGGATGGATGGATGAATGGATAATCAAACCAAACTATTTGCACACAATTAGTAAAGGTATGTGTAGAGAGTGGGCAGCATGTTGTAAAAAGAACACTTTGACAAATGTGAAGCATGGGGCTGTGTTGCTGCCAGTGGCATTGGTAAAACTGCATTGTTGGAACAGTGAATGGATTTACTACTTCTAAAACTAACACAATTTGTCATCTGGCCATTAGAACCCACCGCTTTGCATAATACAACACACAAGCTCTTACTCTGTACTCGAAGCAGGAGACACAGATGGTAAGGAGCTCGAGGAGGCGGCTGAGCTGAGAGGAGGGCATGTCCACCACCCAGCGCTGGATCAGGTTCTGGTCAGCGTTCTTCATGATCCACAGGAAACACACCAGCAAGTTGCGGCTGGTCTCTGCTGTCAGCGTATTGCCAATTTTTCCTGACTGTGAGATAAAGACACAGGGGCCTTTATTGACTATCCAAATGATACCAAAGATCATTACTGACAAAGATCATGAGCAGCGCAGTGCAGGAGACGCTGAATACAGAGGACTCAACAAATGAGGAAAACAGAGGATAAACACAACAAATATGATTTTAAAAAGCTTTCGGAATTACAGTGAAAGTCAAAATTTTTGGCACATCTACTTTTAGGGCTTTTCCTTATTTTTACTATTTTGCACATTTTGAAAGATTTGAAAAATTACATTAAGCAGTAACCAAAACGTTTTAAAATTATAAAGCGTATATAGAGATAAACATTAACTTCACAATCTAGATTAGTCTTTAAAAGACATGTATAGGCCTGTCTTTACATTTATGGAAAAGAAATGTGTCCAAACTTTTGACTTTTGATACCATAAGACAGACAAGTGTAAAAAGGACATTTATGGTATGGAGAGGCAAAACCCTCTCACCATTGAAGCCATAGACACCAGTGCGTTTCTCGCCAGTGTGTTGAAGGGGTTCCCTGCGATCGCCATGGCAACAGACTGGTTAATGGGAGTGATGTTTTCAAAGTCGTCCTCGTCGTTGGACTTGCCCTTTCCACCACGTGACTCTGACACTGCAGAAGTATACATACACAAACACACATACACACACACACACAAACAGCATATTAGCATAAGAGCTTGTAAATGAAAGTGCAGTTGGTGTGAATTAAAGAGCGTGTTGTGAATGATCCCAGCACCTGTGAAGTCAAGGTAGTTGATGGAGTCGATGATGATGCCCACTAGGGGGAGGTAGAGGGCAGCAATCTTAGTCCTCACATCTGGCCTTGTGCATCGAGTGTCCAGATCGTGAGCACACAACAGGCTGTATGTGGCATTAATGGCTTTTCTCTGCACTTTACCCCTACACACACATACACACACCCTCACAATTAGCAGAAGAATATTTTGAGCTCTTCATTCGCGTTTAAATGCAATACAACAGTCAATAAAAGAAACATAGACAGATGTGTGGGATTCTTAACCATTTGACCGGCAATGTAACAGAATGGACAGTACAGCAGACCTGTAATAAAAACTTATTGGCTGTGTGACCTTATTCCCCACATTAATTAGAGTGTGTAATGATGATTATATCCACTGGATATCATTGAACAAAACATGTATTGATCTGACGCAGCTCTTCAGACATGTACTTCAAGTTACATTAAAAGTTGACGCAAGAAAGAAAATGATCACATTTTCTGTTCTACAACCCATAACAATTCTATTTTGTGGAACGGCGGATACATGACTATAAAATGCATCTCTATGTTACCACAAAAAGCGTGTGTGACTGCTCGGTTAAGTTGCCCAGTTAGGGTAAACAGAATTGGACATAATTGTAAATTAGCTCAGCATAAGCACTGCACAAGATCATTTAACTTTATAGACTGAATTATTATGTATTATGGGTTTTATCTTCAGATTGGCATATGTTTAAGGCCATTTACTCATTATGTAATAAGATAAGCTACTACTACTCGTTAAAGAACACGTTGCATTGAACAGCTATAGCTACAGTTATCTAGACAGGCCAGTAGCTATAAACATCTCATTTTACTCTGATATGTATATGAGACTGTAATCGAAACAGTAACATTGAACATTGTGCAAATGTGTTACTAATGCATTACAACCATAAGTACAATAATAAGCCTTCATTGAATAAGCCTAAAGTGCCAACATTTTCCGTCTGTGTTAAGTGTATTTGACTGACCCCTCTGACTCCATGTCCAGTGCTGCACTGAGTTCAGTAAGCAGCAGCCCAGTCAGATAGTGCTGCTGTTTAAACTCCTGAGACAGATCAAACATGGCCACAATCTTCTGATCCTGCAAACTACATGAGCTTGAGGTCTAAAAACACAAACACACACACACACACACACACACACACACACACACAGCAGTGTCACTTAGTGGAGCATTTCGTCTGAAGGTGGTAGCTAACAAGAATTATACAACTTTTGCAAGCTTTTGATGTAAATGACCAGAGTGCAGCACTTTGGCAAATGTTCTCTGCAAAGGAACAAAAGGCAGTGATTATGAGAAGCCTGTTCTTAAATGAATTTGAGGCACTCTCTCTTACATCTGAAAATATTATAAAGCTTTCAACCTTTCACTTGCTTCATAGCAAGGACAAAATCAACAAGACACTGAGCATCGCTGACTTTCAGAGAACTTCATCAGCTGCTATTTCAGAATTAGAGCTGCTTTAATCCTTGCCATCTTGGCTCTGGTAATAATAATAATAATAATAATAATATATTTTGCAGTAAGAGAGTGCCTTGGACTCATATTAGTTGCTTTGTCACGTTTTAACAAAACAGCTACTACTTACTTCAAATGAATGTCCTTCATATTTAGCCTTTAAAAACTAGTGGACTAATGGAAAGGGACTGAATCTTTTAGTGGTGTTTTTGGCATTGGTGCAGTTTTTACATTTTCCTATTACTTATAAAATGTCATATTGCAACTTATTTGCTGCCATTAAGGTAGGAAGAAAACACATGCTTTCCAAGGCATGCACACCTTACTATCCTATTCTAAAAGTGCCTGCAAACAAGTCTGTCCTGAGGTCTGGACCTGAAAACAGGTCTGTCTCTGTGTGTATCACTGTTTGTGGGTGTGGCTTGCCGACCTGCGAAGTGATGGAGGGGCAGGGGGAGGCCGGGGCAGAGGTGGGGCTGCTGAAGTAAAGGCTCAGGTTCAGGTAGTGCTCGTGACTGCAAAGAACTCGCAGGAACTCCAGCCTCATACTGATCAGAGTGGACATGGACACACTTTTCGCTGACATCTGGAATGTGAGGTCACACAGCAGTGAGCACAAATACAATGTATGACATTAATGCTACTCGACTGAATCAATACCAGTAGTGGGACAGTTGTTTAAAATACACTAAAATATTATACACCTTAGTCCTACTTTGTCTGGCTAGTGTATGGGTATAGGTTATCTACAGATCTACAGTCTGATTACCGACAGTCTATAGATGATCTTTCATCTACAGTTGTTAATATTCAACTGTTAATATTGTAGTGTTAACTGTTAATATACAAGTTAATATTCAACTGATTCTCACCAGCATTAGGTTTCAATGTTAGGATTTTATTCAGGGTTAGGTTTAGGTGTTGAGGTGAAGTTAAGGTTGGGTTAAAGTGACTGCTGGATTCATGGTTGGGAACATTAAGGTGATGTTAATAGATAAGTGGTTCAATGTAGTTAAAGATGTTTCAGTGTGTATCTACCAAGCATGTAGAGCAGAACGTCCAATGAATCAAAACTGGCAGCTCTTACCTGGTTACAGTAGTTCTTCACCAGGTTGAAGACAAATCCTCTGTCCATGAGGGACATCAAGTCGTAAACGAAGAAAGCCAGACTAATGTTCACCTTCTCAGCCTGATCCAGCTCCTGCCAGACAAAGAAAAAGAAACACATTATGAATCTACTCTCATGTTCACTGTGAATGAAAAAGGTTCTTTAAATGATTTCCCCCTTTTTTCTTATAAAATCAATAAAGTGTAAAACATTATGAAACAAATACATTTTATTAGTGACACAGTATAATGTGTATCAGCCCATTAAAGCTTGAACCATCAAATAATTGCCAGAAAATACTAATTCTTTTATACTGTGATGTGTACTTAACCTTATGACTAACTATTTTAAAAAGAAGTTTGACACTACTTCAACACTTTGACTTTTATTATAAACCAACATATAAAACAGAACAGTTGAACTCTATATTCTACAATCTATATTCTGTATATTCTAAATCTGTATGTATTTCTCTGGTGCATGCAATGCATGGGCAATCCACTAAGGAGCAATAAAACATATTATGTATGTAATTAAATATTATTTTATTTATTGTATATTATTGCTATTATTTAGCTATTATATTATAATTATTTTAGATACCAAATTTTTTAATTATCACAATTATGAGATACCCCATCTCCATTTGTTTGGATACAAAAACATGACGGAAAATGGTAAGCCAAAAAACATCACAAGAAACCAGCTAAAACAGTCATCACTCAAAGCGCTTTTCCAAAAAGGACAAAATTATGACACGTAAAGGAGGTGGCATTAGACATAGAATTAACAGTGTTTCTTCCTGGACAGGTGTGTAAATGTTGTGAAAGTGTATATTGCACTGAAGTGTTTGTGTGACACATGTTACACATAATAGATAGAGTAGATAAATCTTCATCATTACAGTGAAGTAAAGCTTTGGGTAAACCTGGCCAGCTGTAGCGACTGAACAACTCATGGGAGCTCATGACAAAGAACAGTGAACACACAACAATTCTACGTGTTTATAGAAGCTAAATGCTGTGATAGGCAACATAACCTATAAAGGTTAAATGCTAACACCATCACACACCTCAGACATGGGAGTTAGATGCATGCTCTGGCCAACTGCCACTGCTACAGCAAGAAAACGCAGCTGAGAATCTCACAGCATCATCCTACACTAAAGATACCAGGTTGGATATAGCCATTTTCGTTATGGCAAAGACAAAATGCAACTTTAAAATCGTGACCTTTTGTTGTTTCACAAGTATGGTTCCGATCTCAGCCGTCACCACATTAACAATTGTGGTAATGTCGTCCTTGAAGCGGTCAGAAAAGCGACTCTTACGGGGCACTCCCTGCTTCTCCATGTGTGAGACATGCTGGGCCATGCCTTTTACCTAGATTAAACACACATATACACACACACAGAAACAAAAAAGAAATATTAATCATAATTATCAAGAGGTCATGGTTGTGGATAAGATTGTAACAAAGCCTGTAATAAAGTCATTTTATGGTATTTTTATTGATTTTCCTTAATGTATTATTGAATGATTTCCCATTCACAGCTCATTGAAATGAGCAGCAAAAACAAAAGTTGTTTTTGCGTGTTCAGTCCTTTTTTAGGACAAGGAAAGCCCATCCATTATGTCCAGGCATCTAACTGAAACTAACTAGAAGGTCAGAAGATATGATTATGCCGATACAGAACATGAATCAAATGTATCGTTAGGTAGCACGTAAATACATAACATTCTCCTCTAAAATGTAAAGACGTGAAAGATGGGTCTCATGCATGACTGTCCTGATTGTTCTGAAGGAACTGCATGAGCTCAATCATTAAACCCCTCGACCCAAGCTCTCACCAGGAGCTCAAAGAAGAACCAGCAGTATTTATAGACATTCTCTCTGCAGACGCCAGTGCTGACCACCATCTGAAGAGCCAGCTCTTCATGAAATTGCTGCAACAGAAACACAAACACTCATATCACACTCTGCCACACACTTCTAAGGATTTTCATCGTTACTTTTCAATTAAGTAAGAACAGAATACCTATAAGGGTTTTTATTTTTATAAAACTTTTATAAACGAGGAGAGGACAAGCAGTTCCCATTCAAACGACAAAACTGACATTAAATTAGTCATCATCATCATTAGTTTAATTAAATTATCACAAATAAGAGACATTGGGCCACAGAAACCCAAACACTTACATCACACTCTGCAAAACACTTTCAAGGATTTTCATCGTTACTTTTCAATTAAGTAAGAACAGAATACCTATAAGGGTCTTATTTTCATAAACCCTTATAAACACCTTTTTAATATTTGGTGTATATTTTGCAACACTAAGCTTCATGGTCATCAAAATATGAGTCAATTTGATCTAATAATTAATGCAGAGCAAAAATACATAAATGAAAGTTGAAAACATGCTCATTTAAAAAGAAATGATTTGTCCCTCAAAATCCCAACAAATTTACAGATACATCCAGAAATTAGTGTGTTACCTTTCTGTTTGAGGGCCGTGTGCTACCAGAGGAACTCTGAGAGTGACTGGTAACATCTAGGATAGTGGACATTCTGCTTCCAGGATGATTCAAGCCCTGCAATATTTTGAAATGTGGTGTTATAAAAAAACAAAAAAAAAAATACAGGCATTCTGATAGGACAGCGATGTGTGTGTGTTAGTACCTTCCCAGCCATTATGTTCTTGACCTCAGCGTCCTCTGAGCTGAGTGGAGCAGGTATGTCAGGGTTGCTGCTGGAGCGGATACGGGACTGCAGCAGCATGGTGCCCACAGCTGTGGCTGTGGCTCGACCCATAGTGCTGTACCTGCTCTCCTGAGACAGTGGTCCTGTACCTAATAACGCACCAACACACAGCATGGATCAGCCTGCAGTTCCATGGTTCAATGGACTTTACTAAATAACAGTGGCCTAGATCATCAGAGCCTGCATGACATCATTTTCCTGCTTAAAATTCAATGTGAGGCAAGTGTGTAGAACTAAAAAAGCAAACTTTAGATATGGTGTGAGGAGTTGTGTAAGTTAGATTTGAGAGTGGTTTGAAAGAATTCCCTCTTTAAATGAAGCCCTTTCTTGAATGTTCTTTCTGACATAAATCTAATCTGATTTAGTAAACAAACACACAATGATTGCTCCTTGCAGCCAGAGTGTTGCATCAGTACTGCTAATCCAAGGTGAAGTAATGGTCGCACCTGTGTGGAGGAGTTCAAGGGGAGTGTCTGGCAACCGGAACACATAGTAAAGGTAGGTTGCTAGGAGACAGTTCCTGCCCTGGTGGTCCTTGGCCAGCTCCTGGCTGTTGTGAAGGCTGTTAACGACGGACACCACAGACTCGAAGGCTATCTGGGCCAAGTTTGCTAAAAAATACAACAAAAATGGCACAGATCAGGAAAACAGTAAACAGAAATAGCGATTTTGCTCAAGTCATGAACAGAATACAGCACTGGTCTCTGGAGAGCAAACTCCAGGAAAGCCATCTTTTGAGAGTGTTGGTAATGTAAGTGAATATAGTGTATTTAGAAGTACAGGAGTAGTCACAGTATGTTCCAGTGGAGTTGGAGGAGTGCTACAGGAGAGGACAAGCAGTTCCCATTCAAACGACAAAACTGACATTAAATTAGTCATCATCATCATTAGTTTAATTAAATTATCACAAATAAGAGACATTGGGCCAAATTAAAAAAAAAAAAAAAAAACTCAACTCAACCCTGTCATGCTGCATGAACTGCCAAACACAATAACATGACTTTCAGAATTTCATTTCTTTACATAAAACAGAATTATTAAAAAAAAATATTGATAAAATTACTGTAGTCATGCTCAACGTGCCGTCATCTCTTTGGACATGCTGATGAAGTCATTAAAATTAATGACCAATACTAAGTTCCTGATTGGGAACCAACATGACGTATTCTTTTTCATGTACACAGCTTTTTGGGTCATCAGTTGTTTTCATTTCAAGTGCTAGGCAGCTGCTTAGCGAAGTCTGTTGCTGTTGATTGCGAGGATAAGGTCTGAAGAGTCTTTGAAATTTGCATCACCTGGCCCGTCCTAACAATAACTGTGAAAAAAAGGCATTGTCCAAATAACCTAATTAAGACCTGAGAGCTTGGTAAAAGTTACAAGAGCTCAAATCTTGGATTGACCAAATATTTATATGTCGCTCCTCCAAAACTGTACAAAGCAAACACACTACTCTTGCTTAAAATGTTGAAAGAATGTTTCATCTATAACTTTCACTACCTGCTAGTGAGCTACCACACAACACTAGGGTTCAATTCCCAGCCTATACTGTGCTACACCAAAAAGAGCCATTGGGCAAGACTCCTAACACTTCTGTAATACAAGTAACCTTGTAAGTCTCTCTGGATAGGATCCATCAGCCAAATCCTGTAAATATACTCACTTACTTATTCAAACATTTGCAGGCATGCATGCATGTACACAACTTTCCATAAACATCTAATAATTCATTCTTTACAACAAAACCAGCATCCTCACCAGTCTGCCCAGCGATGACCATGGGCTGCATGATGAGACGGAAGAGCTTGTCCAGCACCAGGTGGAGGAACAGGACGAGCGGCTCAAGTGCCGATGAGGACAGTGAGATAATGCTGAGCTTCAGCTCATGCTCCAGCTTATTCTCTGTCAGCTTCTCATCCCGTACCCGGATGGGGAAGGTGGGCTTCCCCTCCAGAGCATGGCAGAGAGTGAAGAACCGCTCCAGATGAGAGTCCTGGCACAGAGCATAGTGACAGGCATAGACATATGTCATAAACAGGTTTTAATATGAAGCTGTAAATATTTCTATATGAGAGAGCGTCCATGTGTGCGTGGGGGATGGGTTTTACACACCTGTATATGAACCGAAGACACCGACTGAACCTCCAGACTGAACAGACCTTTATGACTGTCCATCCACTTGATTGGTGGCACCTGGGTCGGCGTTTTCTGCTCGGAAAGAATCAGAGCTTGTGTATATTAAATCAACAAGCCATGAAAAGCTGGGGATTACAGGAATTTACAAGCATAACACAGAGCATCCAATTAAAAAGAGGTCACACATACATTGGCCTTAATGGCTCAGGGAAACAGTATATTTAATGAAGCCAACAAAGTCAGACTAACAAAATAAAATGATAGAAAAATACAGCAAATGGGGCTTTTAATCCACCTCAGTCTTAAGAACAATGAGCTGTATCAGGTATGCTGCTGCTTGTTTGGAATAAAACCATGCAGTCACACTGGCCTTTTGCATAAAAAACTAGACCCCTCTGACTACGAGCAAAGAGCATTTATGTCTAATGGAGCCCATGCAAAGTTCATTGCTACCATGCTAGTTTTTGGCACACAGGGAGTGGTCTCAAGGAGCATTGGTCAATTTTCTCTGCCTCTGCTTACAACTGTGAAGGGGATCAAGTTGGATGCAGAATTTAGCAACAGCTACGCAAACATTGTGAATTGTATACTGTATAATGTGCTGAACTGTTGAACAGTGGTAGTAGATACATCTTCATCACATAGAAAGCTGAGTAAAGTGAGTGAACCATGTTCAGGGATCCACAATGACCTGTTTACACCTGGTCATTTCAAGTGTCTTGAGTATTAGGATTATAACTGGATAAAACGAAGCCACATAAAAATGCAAGTGTAAACGCATCCAAGATGCATTTAAACCAAATTCCCAAATCCCAATTCTGAAGGTGGTCTGAGGCGCATTTGAGCTTCACCTTATAGAATACAATCCAGATGCTAGCTCACATGACCAGGTGTAAACGGGGTCACCGTTGATGTCACACAAAAACTGGCAACTTTACAGAAAAACTGCCAGATACACATTATGTCAAAAAGTTAAAAATAGGAAAAAATAGGGATACAAGGTTGTGGCAGGACTAGTTAACGATGCTAACTAGTTAACACAGGTAGTGACTGAGAAACTCAGTTGGAGTGCATTATAAAGAAATATCACACAGAGAACATGTTTGACTATTCTCACAGCAGCTGTCACTATGAGCCAGTCTTTATAGGTTTAAACTATGACCATCAAGAAGCTAAATGTTATATTGGGCAAACCCACATATCAGGGTACAAAACACCATCACACCCCTCAGACATGGGAGTTTGATGCTCGCTCTGTCCATATTGCCACTGCTATAGCAAGAAGAGTTTGTAGAGTATGTGTGTAGCATGATGAGGCCATTTGAGAGGTGTGCTTCTAAAGAGGGAAAAATGGCTCCAGTGTTGTATTGACCAACTGATTTGCTAAAGGTCGTGTGTCATGAACCTTGCCTAATGTTCCTTTAAGGATACAGGAATAGATCCCTTCAAACACATCAGAAACAGTTGCTAAGCATCACTGTGTGAAATATATTTGATTGCAGCTCTAAATAAACAAAAATGTCTCCGGTGCATTTACATAAACACAAATGTCACGGGGAAGTGTGACGCAAACCGGCTGCCAAATAGGACATTCCGTTCTAGTGCATTACAGTAATGAAATGAGACAACTGCACTCATTTTAACAGATCTCATGCCAGTAGTGATTTGGCACACTCTACCTCAGGGGGATGCATTGAGTAGTTCACAGGAAGCCGCTCCAGAGCGATGGGTAGACAGTGCTGTCCTATCTGCAGCCTTTCATTGTTCAGGATGGGCAACCACTGCAGGCAAAACACATCAGATCAATCACTTTGCCATCTGAATAAGTGATAAGCAAACAAACGCCACTGTGTGTATGCAAGCTAATCCCATCAAGGAATAATACACAGATTATAGCTATTTTAAAGGAATACAGTGCGCTCCATAATGTTCGAGACAAACCAGGTACGGGTTTGGAAAAACACCTGTGTTGTCTTAACAGTGTGTTTGGCTCATTATCTTGCTGTAGGATGAAGTGTCACCCAATAAGTTTGGAGCCATTTACTGAAACGTATTTAAATTTAAATATATATCATCTGTCCATGAGACCTTTTTCAAGAATTCTACAGCAAGCACTGTTTTGCTAACTGTGATTTGACCATTCTGTTTCAGGGGTTAGCACAGTGCAGTGTAGCCTCTGTATGTCTGTTCATGAAGTCTTCTGAAGATTATTGAGGATTTTTCTGCCATCAGCAGTGGATGTCTTCTTTTGCAATTAAAGAGCTCACCAGTTTGTTCTTTCTTCTTATGATATGATATTCCAGTGGATTCTGGTAATCCAAAGGTTTGACTGATGCGTCTAATGATGCGTTTTTCTTGTTTTCCAGCCACATAAGAGCTTCTTTCACTTTCGCTGGCTCAGCTCTTGTCCTCATGTTAAATAGTGGCAACTACAGACTTCTCAGAAGCAAGCCTAGATATCTAATGCCTGTACTAATGAACATTAATACAATGAAACATTATGGTGTCCTAAAATGAGGAGACTGTGTAAAAAGTGTTGTAATTTCAACTTTAGAGTGACACACAGGGGAATAATGTGTCTTTGTCCCAAACATTGTAAGGACACTGCAGTGCATGAAAAATGACATACAATGGAGGAAAAGTATTTGATCCCCCAACGATTTTGAACATTTTTACTCTGACAAATAATTAAACAGTGAGAGATGGAATATCAAAAAGAAAATCTAGAAAATTAAATAATATTTAAATAAAAATTATTCGCATTTCATTGATAAAACTAAGTATTTGATTCCCTAAAAAACATAACTAATGTTGGCTCCCACAGACCACTGACACACTCTAATCTCAGTGAAGTTGTTACCTGCATGAGAGACACCTGTCCCAAATTGTCACCTGTGTAAAAGGCCACCTGCCAAGAGACTCAGTGACACTCCAACATCTCCACCATGGCCAAGACTAAAGAGCTGTCTAAAAATGTCAGGGACAAAATTGTTGACCTACACAAGGCTAAAAACCTTAAGGATTTGGATCTGCAGAGAGGAGTGGGTCAAAATTACTCTTGACGTGTGTGCAAACCTTATAAAAACTACAAGAAACGTCTGACTGCTGTGCTTACCAACAAGGGTTTTGCCACCAAGTATTAAATGATGTTTTACTAGGGGGTCAAATACTTCTTTCCTTCAATGAAATTCAAGTTAAGTATTATTTCTCATTTCATGTAATTTTCTCAGTTTTTCTTTTTATATTCTATGTGTCACTGTTAAAATAAAACTGGCATAAAATTATGAGATGTTTCATTTATTTTTTTGTCAGTGTATATACATTTATCCTTACTCCAAATGTAGCTCATCAGTCAAGTCTTAAGTTTGATTAGTATCAGGTGCAACTGGCCGCGCTGCTGTTCAGAGACTAACCGAGTATCCGATGAGAGTCTCCACACTGCCACTCTGGTTCTGCTTCTGTTGGCAGCTGATGTGGTAGAAGGTGAACAGCAGGTGATGTCTCTCAGTCAGCCGAGCAGGCAACCGGATCTTCACCTCCTCATAGAAATCTGGAGACCTGCACACCACAGATAAACAGTTCTGACCTTGGCTAAACAACACATTTTGTCATTTTTAATTGAGAAGTAATCAACACAACCAATCTCAAGAGTCCTTGTACTAAACCTTGTACATGCCATGGACTCCTCTAAGCAACTGTCTAGACATCTGAAAACAAAAGTAATCAATGACTGCATGGTGTCATTGGCCGCATGTGGTAATCAATGGTAATCAATGACCATATGCGGTGTTTACAGTGAAGAATGTTATTAAGAAATGGTAGTTTAGGAAAACTGTGGATCTTAAGGTGAGATCTGGAAAACCAAGAAAACTCTTGGAGAGGACTGCTTATATGCTGGTAAGAAAGGCAAATCAACCCCCACTCATATGATTGCCAAGAACCTGCATTAAAAGTTTTGCTTGCACAAACTTTGCTTGTGGGCTGATGAAGTAAAAAGTGTTTAGTTACAATCAGCAAACATATTGCAATGAATGTGGATCTATTATAGTTTGGTGTTGTGTTGCCTTCAGTGGTATTGGCAACAGTGTATGAGTGGAGAGAAAACAATGGATTCCAAAAAACAAATATGAGCAGTTTTGATCCTGGATGCAAAAAGAGAATGGATTCTACAGCAGAATAATGATCCCAAACATACCTCAAAATCTATCATGGACTATCTAAGGAGAAGCTTTTTGGAATGGCACTCAGAGTCTCTTCACATAAACATCATAGGACATTTGTGAATGAACTTTAAACAGGCTGTGCAGGCAATACGACCCAAGGATATTTCAGAACTAGAGGCATGCAAAGATTTAGCTTTGATTTCTGCCAAAGACAGTATAAACAAGTACTGACTCTGTAAGGTGATCACACATTTGCACAGTAATTATTTTTAGATCTGCTAAAAATATTGTGATTTATGTATGATAATCTATAGGGGTTATGTTTATTACTTCTCAAATAAAAAAAACATGCATAAAACAGAGCTCACATAAGAAGTCACATAATCAGATATATTTCAAAGAGTTATGAAAGGAATGCAAGATGTTAGGAAATGTGTTCAAAGGTTATTAAAGTTTAAATGATATTCAGATATTTATTACATTAAAAAGACAGTAAAGAAGATGTTTTTCTATTGTTTTATCCAATAAAATAATCATCAGAAAAACAATTATAATGACAAAAGAAAATCATTTAAAAGCTTTTTGAAAGACTGTATTGCACTCTATCTATTAGGTGTTCCTAATCCCAGTCCTGGGGACCCTACACTCCCTTGTATCTTCCAGCACACCTAATGTAGCTTAATAATCAATGAATGAAGTTACCTTATGTACTGGGTCATGTGTGTTGGAGTGGGCAGTTTACAAAAATGTGTACCGCATTGGCCCCAAGGACTGGCTTTGAGAAAACCCGCTCTAGCTAAATCAGAAAGTGAAGCCCGGCAGTTTAGAGAAAGTGGTCTTACTTGTTGTGATATGTGATGGGGGTGCAGATTTCTGACACAAACTCTGGACCACTGGATTTCCCAAATATTACCTTTACAGAAAGACAATCACAAGCACAGTTAACATAAAGTAGCAGCAGTTTACACCCATAGCTAGTTGGCACGAGGGTTGACAAATTGTCTTGCTGTGTGTGTTTCTCTATATAACCCCAATTGCTATATATATATATATATATATAACTCCTATATAACCCCAACCCCTATATACATATATATAACTCCTATACAACAGTCTCAACAGGTGATTTTAAAATTATGCCTATATAGACTTTATATTAAAGACATGGTCTCATGTCCTAATATGTGTGAAGGGGGAGTGTACTTACAGGCAGTGCTGCACTGGCGTCCTCTCCGTTCATAAACTGGATCTTTATGGTAATGTTCCGGATGTTGCCGCGACTACTAACGTTAAGCTTCTGAGGATACACATACAGCAGGTTCCTGCACACAAAACAGTGACAGGACAAACGTTATGGAATGGAGATTATATGAGGAGCAATATTGAAACATTAAATAATGGACAACTGTCCAAAATATTAGATTCTAGGATTTTGTCCTGCTGTAGTGAAATAATTCAGCAGTAGATGGCGCCTAACACCCACAAATCACTCATGAGTTCTCATGCAACCCACAGTCCTCCATGTCCAGAGCTCAGAGGTCATGATTTGTCAGGACAAATGATATCCGTTGAGTCATCTGGATTTCCAGACTCTTCTTCCATTTAATGAAGGGGAACTGTCACATTTAGTTCTGCCACAATGTGAGGACGAAAGCCAAGGTTAATGACATGGCAGTGGCGGATGTTTAAAACTCTCTCTGTGTGCACAGGACAGTCCTAACCAGGTTCATTTCGGAGGTAAATGTGTGCTTGTGTGCATGTGGGAACTGACCGGTATATGCTGTGTGGAACGTAGACGTCGTTGGAGGGGAATTCAAGCACCTCTTTGATCAGCCGCGTGCTTTTCTCTGAAGCTGGCTTTATGGGGATGAGCTCAGGAGACAGACACGGCATCACTGATTCTGGAGACGGGGTCACCTCCAGTTTGAAACAGCCTGCCAGCACACACACCCAAATACAGGAATATCCAAAGCATGAATGCTATGCTGCACTTATCCGACTCCATTCTGATATCTGGTTCTTATCTCTAGTCCCACAGCTGATCAGAATTTCCATGTTTTCAGATGGATAGTCTGATCAAAACCTTGTAATTCTACCTTTTTCAGGTTTCATTTTTACAACATATGAAAAGAACATGCCGCTGTCACATAAAAAAACCTTGTATCTCCATTTCTGCAATTTTCAAATTTGAATCTGGCAGTTTTTTACATTATGGCAAGACCACGTGTGTGGTTGGTGTGGCGCAACAGATAACACCACTACCTGCCACTGAGTTACAACACCATGTGGGAGACCAGGGTTCGATTCCCGGTCTGGGTGACTATGCTGCGCTACACCAATAAGAGTCTTTGGGAATGACTCCTAACACTACATTGGCCCACCTTTGTAATACGAGTAACCTTGTAAGTCGCTCTGGATAAGAGCGTCTGCTAAAATGCCATAAATGTAAACCAATGGACCAATAGAAATGCTCTAAAATGATATTCTAAATGACTTCCTTTGAAATTAAGAAGGTTATTTTCTTCTGCCATTTTTTACACACAAGGTTTTTTGCCAGACAGTGACCAACAGCTGCCTTTTACAATGTGTGAACTTCTCATAATGAATGAATCAACAGAAATTATTAAAAATATGTGGTATAATGTCTTGCCCCCTTCATGTACAGTCTAAGAAAACAAGAGCTCTATATAACTGGAAAGGATTCTATTGACTCATAACCAACAAGTTGGTTGGTGTAGTGTAGAGGGGTAACAACACCATCTTCCCCATGGCAGACTAGGGTTCAATCCCCAGCGTGGTCCATTGGCAAGACTCTTAATGCTACATTCTTCTACCTGTGTAACAGGATTCATATGCAAGTGGCTACAGATAAGCAAAATGTTGTAAATGTAACTGTGGGGGACTTCTGTGGTGCTATACAGTACCATGTTCTAAAATGTTCTATAAAGTACTGCCTACAAGTTGTTTCATAATAAACAACTATTGAACAAGGTAAATAAACCTTAACCCCTTTACACAGAAGGGCTTTTTACACACTAATGTGTATTACTCAGTAATTACAGGGACTTCTGTACAAACTGGTGGGGCTATTCTTTGGTAATAGAAGTTTGTAATAACACTTTCGGACTTGCAGGCAGTACATAGGCTGCTGAAGGGGTTAAAACATTAAAATGAATAAAGAGTCTCTGAGTTGTCTTAGATAATATAGAAGAAACTATGTTAAATCCTAGAACCTTTAAAGGCACCGTTTAAAAGATACGGTTGGAAATAAGTTTTCCCAGTAGCAGTAATGAGATATTTGGTATATAGACTGATGCAAGAATATTATGCAGGGAGTTTATGGAGCATCACCTGATATCGTCTTGCTTCGCCGTTGGATGTTGGACGTCCTTTTGCTGTCTGCCAGGAACTTGAATAAGTCTTCATCACTGAGACGCTCCCCTTCCTGAAACACGCACACAGACATTATTTACTATTCTCATAATATTAAAACAGCAATGCATCAAATGAACATTTTAATTGGATGTGACAATAAACCAGTGACAGAGCACCTGGTAGTGGCAGTAATGGGATTCTTTATCTGTTCAAGGTTGCTTAACTCCTCTGCAATTCCGAGATGTAATGGTATCAGAATGTAATGTGGCAGACAAAGGTCAGTCAAATCGTGTGGATATTGTGTTAAATAGTGTTGCTTGAAAATGTGGAAAATGTGGCCCTGAGCAGTCTCAAGGTGATCAGCAAAAACTGGTGAGGTAGAAATCAAAAATTTTCTTTTACATTTACTTTAGTAAGAGCTAATATTTATAGTTAATATTTTATAATACATGGCACTATTTTAAAATGCTCAGAAGTTCAGTTTGTGGGAAACTGCATTTATCTTGGTATAACTGAATAATGAGAGTTCAGTGCGTGGAAATGACAAATCACAATCCTTATACTGTGTTGTCACTTTATTTAAAAGAAAATCCACAATAATTATAACAGAGCTATAAAACAGGTCAATTTACACTGACAAAATTGACACACATCCAGCTTACTAGCAAACGCCTTTGGGGGTTAAGCACAATAGCTGCTTTGTGAGAATATGGAATGCTAAAAAGGCTAAAAGCTAATTCTAGTTGCTGCCCAAAGAAGGGAGAAGGGTTCAGCAGAGGAAGCCGAAAGACTGCCAGAGCCAGTGAACTAAGTGGGTGTTAGCCAGCATCCCATTACAATCTCCTTACCACATACCACCTCGAGAGGGCATGGAGAGGATAACAACACACATCTGGAATGACTCCATTTTTTTTTCTTGTTAGGCTAAGCTAATACATGAACTAGCCAATAAAAGCAGGACTCGTCTTTTTTTTCTTCACAATCCCACCATGAAAGGAAAATCAGTTTCATTCTGCGGCAAAATAACAAGGTTGTAAATAGGCTTGTAAAACTGCATCTGAGCCCTTTTTATGTTTAAAGACAATTCAAACAATACAAATGCCGGCACCTCTAAAGCTATATCTTGGTGAAAAATGTAGCTAATTTACAGTAGTTTCTCTTTTACCAACTGGACTTGATCAGCCAACATACATTTAACCTCTGGAATCTGCTTCCTTAGTTTAGCACGGGCTTACATAAGGTTAATGTAGCTAACAAATAATGAGAGTGTATATTCCACTCCACCCGTATGCAAACTGCAGAAGGTAGTGTGATGTTTAGGAAGTGCTGCACATCACTTGTTTGCCACATTAACCTTGAAGCTACATTTTAAAGCTATTAAATTAACATGACTTGTGTCACTGTGGCTGGTTGAGTACATGTGGTGTAAGGGTAAACTCATGTAAATGTGAACATTTTTAAACTCAAACGCTTTAAGGACTAACCTGTTTAAAGAAGGTAGAAATAGTTATGGAGCTGGGTTTGGAGCTCGACAGGTTGAACTGGTCCTCCAGGATGCTGAATCTCTCAGAGTTGCGCCTAGGCAAGTAAGCCTTTTTCTCCAAACTGCTCCGGCCTGACTCAAAGAACAACAACCAAAAAACCCCACACACTTCAGTAAATAAAATGAGTCAGTAACCCAGCATGCCACATTAGTAGGTAAGCTGCATGTATTATTCTATACAAAACTGTGCAAAACTGGACCAAACATCATTTTACAGTCTCAATTCACTCAATTTACTGACAATAAATTTCTTTTTTTTCATAGTTTTGCACTTATTTGGAGGCTAAATTACACAATCCCTGTGTGTGTGAACTCTCCCTATCAGTAGCAATGCTACCAACCCTAGAAGGGTAAAGACAAAGCACATCTCCTCATGTCAGCCACTATCTTTTTTGCTAGGACGCCTGTGCGCTCGGAGGGACGCAAAGCTTCCCAGTGCCCACAGCTGACACCTGTGATGACCAACATCACACTAGAACTGATGTAGGGAGGAAGCGCCCACGACCCATTCCTAAGAAAGCAAGGTCAATTGTGCTTCCTCGGACTCCGGACTCCTGCTGATGGCAAGCAGCATGGCCCGGGATTCAAACCAGCAATCCTCTGATCATAGTGGCAGCGTCTTAATCCACTGGACAACAATTCTAAGAATTGCTTGCGAACTGCAGACCAAGCTCGCTAGGCTGGGGCAAGGGGGGGGGGGGGTCTCGAGAAAGGGTTAGGGTTAGGGTATGGTTTGTATTTCTCCATTCAGCAGGCCCGTATTCACCCACCGTTCAGGCTGTCCGAGTCAGCTGTGTCTCGCTCCATTGTGGCTGTGCTGATCACACTGGCGATGTTGACCGTGGCAAAAGCGAAGGGCATGCGGTACTGACCGAGCCTCTGACAGAAACCCTCCGCCTGATTCCTCAGCTTCTCTAGCTTATCTTTGTTCTGAAGGAGAAGAGACGAGACGTGAGAGGTGTTTGAAGAGACACACAACGTTATGTCTTGTGTTCTTCTGTTTTCTTTGTGATCACCTTCGCAGTGTCGCTCTCCCTCATCGCCACGTAAGGCTCAGCACACTCTCCAATTTCCCCCTGCTGCAGGACCTTCTCGATCTAACACACATACATACATGTCATTATTGCATCATTTGCAATTTGTTATTTTTACAAACAGGGACACTTAAATGCAATGAATTCACACCATGTCTTCAGACTACATGGGTTTACTCAGCATACATCCATATACAAACTCTCTATATAGGGACTATGTTACACATGTGAATGTGCATGAATAAAAGCAATGCTGGACTGTTTATGAACAGCTTATGTCAGTGAGTAAATGAAAAAGAGCCTTAAACTGAGGTGAATGCAGTTGTTCCACTTGTCATGGAAAATCATTTATCATCATAATCTGTTGCTTTTGAAGTTAATTTCCTTAATTACAATGAATAAATAATAAGAAATAAAGTAAAATTCAGATTGAGATTTCTACTTGCGTAAAAAAGAATGTCAGTAAGTCAATTTGGATTTGAATTGAATTGTATTAGCTTCATAACTCAACTTATGTTACTTTTTGGTATGTTTAAATATTGTTTTATAAAAAGTTTTAAAATATAAAATTTTTAAAAATGATTTATTTAAGTGCTTACTTTTAAGTGCAGGGGAAAATGCTTTATCAGATATATTTTGTATGAGACAGACACATAAATAATGTGCCTACTAATTTATATACAGCAAAATATAGGCCCCAGATATGACACATATACATTATTTTGTTACATATTATCAAATTACTTCAAAGGGGATGAGAGATGTGTTTTATTTGTTTATTTTTCTTTCCATTTATTTGTTGTTGTTTGTTTGTTACATAACTTAGTCATACAGTTTCCATTATGTTAATTGGTGCAGTAAAAGCTTCCATTACATGTTGCCTTTCAAAATGTGTTCAGTTGTTATGCTGTTAGCAATATAAGCCTTTTAGTTTTAGCGTTAAACTAAAGCAAACATGTCTTGGGTAATCAAGTACATTTTCTGCATGAGTGAAGCAGTTACATAGCATTTAGGAGCCAACATCTTCAGCTGCACTGCTGAAGCTAAGAGGGGAAACCGCAGTGGAGTTACCTTAATAACCAGGTAGATGTCTGGAGAGGGGTAGGAGACGGAGAATATGGCCGCCTTTGCCTGGGTAGAGGAGTCGATGTGAGGGGTGTGAGAGCTCAGGAAGTCCTTCATTTTCTCTGAGTTCAGATCACAGTGGAAGTTCTCTGAAATCTGCCAAAACATTATCACATTATTTCACTATGATAGAATATGCAGTGTCTATGATTTCTCTTACAATCACTACAATCAATACAATCACAAAACTGCAAGAGTTTGAGAGCCGCGCAGGTGTGAACTTGGCTACGAGTGTAAAGATTCATACTTTCAAGATGCTCCCAGCTGTTATGTTAAAATAGTGACTCATATCATGAGCCTTCGGAAAACCACCCACCATGCAAAATTTATTAAACATGCGCACCACGCATGTCCCTGAACCTACACAGTAATCCACAGCTGTAGCTGTACTGCCGGAGTTAAACTGCCAGTGATGAATGAACTGCTATGTGGCACCCAATACAAAACACACCAGGCAAAAATACAGCGTAACTCATAGCTTTTAAGTAAAAGTACATATTCCAAGCTTTCAGACCAGATCACAAGAGCAGAAAAGCAGATTGTGTAGGCAAAAGGTTTTATATAGTGTGTATAGTCTTGTTTTGCAGAAAGTAAAACAGTCCTTTTTTGCCAATGTTTTTGTCTGTTTTTGACACTGAATCTTACTGGAAAAACTCATATATAATATAGCAATTGGGATATATATTATATTCATGATTTCTCAAGTATTCTGTCTGCTTGTTTATTTTAAGGCCAAACTATGAAAATGGGCTTAAGTAAACACAGTAACACACAACCACTCAGAAAACAACACTACAGCATAAATGCATTAAAATACAAAAAATTTACTTGATGTGATGTGATTTATGACCTGGTCTGATGATTCTCTGATCATCAGAGGCATAACTAGGACCTTATAACCTATAAATACAACATGAAATTGGGCTCCACTAAAGCACATACTTACTTTGATAGCTAACATATGTTAAAATATTTAATTTAAACAGAATAATTTAGATCTTTTATGATTTTGTTAAAATAGGCTTAAGTGAACAGTAACACACAACCACTCTGAAAATACCACTAAATGTGAGCATCCATCAAACTCTGTGTCATACTATTACGAAAAAACAGCAGTAAAATTTCAGTGATGCATTATCAGGGTATCTCCAGGTATCAGCAAATTCAGCTGATGCTTTTTAATCATTTCAAAAAATACTAAATGCTGCTTCGAGCTACAAATTTCATAAACAACCCACAATGTAGAATAATCATTTTATTTAATGTTACTTTTTGCTAATTTAAGGCTAATTTCACTAGCAGTGATTGTCACTTATCACACAGGGTTTGGCACTGCCTAGGCTAGCTCTACCAAAACACTGCACAAATGTTTTAATGTTCCAGTCTTACAATGAATCCTCCACTGTAATACTGAAAAGAACATTGTATTGGCCTGTTTACTAACTGCTACAAAGTTCTGCCTGGACCAAAGCTAGTTAAATCAAATAGTTTACTTCATTTACTTCATTTTTGTTCCATTTACACACAGTTTGGAACATTTGTGACATTGAATTGTCATTCATATGCATTAAATCTAAAAAAGCAAACATACATACACTGGTGAGATCCTACAGGTGTGGGTTTCCTCTTCTTCAGTGAAGAACACAAAAGTGATTTGAGTGTTAACAGTTGAGTATTAATATTGCCCCCTGGGTGTTCATGAGAATAAATACAGCTTTATTATGATTTAATTTGATTGAAATTATTTAATTTGACTTTGATTCAATAACTGGTCTGGTGATTCTCTGATCATCATTCAAATTGTAAACTAGGTGTAACTAGGACTTTATAACCTACATATTGTCGCTGTCCAATGAAAAACATGGATCTCCAAAATGGCAACTTTACAGAAAAAAGGTAGAAAAAACCCTCATTAACATTCATGTAAAAAAATGCATTCCAAGTAACTGGTCCAATACAGTGTAGAGAGTAGCTACAGGGTTCAAACAATGGAGAACACTAAAAATGGACAAAGCTGGAGATTCATGCTTTTCATTGGATAGCAGCGATATACAGAAAGAAACACCTGGCTCCACTAAGGCATATCTTTACTTTCATAGCAAACATATTTTTATTACATCATTTAAATTGAATCATTTAGCTCTTTTAAGATTTAGGAGTTCTAAGGTTCTAAGCGTCTGTTTGACAACTATAACCATGGATGAACTTTCTAAATAACAGGGGTTAAAAAAACAGGCAGACTAACTGGTGATGTATCTTGTTAGGACTTGAATCCTTCTGTGAGTCACGGGTATAAGCTACAGTTGTGTCAGTATCTATATGAGGGCCCCCATAACCATGGAGCCATGGGCAAACTTCCCCATGCACCCCCAGCAGTTACGCCAGTGAAACTAACCACTAATCCGATTCATTAACAGTGTACATTTAATCAAAATAAATACAATATTTTTTTTTGTTGATTTTTTTTCTGACAATGAATGAGCCAACAAACATGCACATGTCCTCAGAAAATAGTACATGCTTTGACCTCTAATAAGTCAATCCTCAGTTTTTATCAGATCCAGATTTTCACTCTTAATCAGCATGCCAAGGCCAAGATAAATCATCATCAGCATTCCTCAAGCAATTCAAATGCCATTCAAACATTGCAGGAATGCTAACTGGTGCTTCAGTGGCTGTCCTTAAATCATAAAACAAGCACTCCTCCTATCCCTAAATGCTTCACTCTTCCAGTACAGTAGCAAGCAGAAACATCCAGATTTAGCACATAATCAGCATTCCTGTCAGAACTGGGCATTAACCTTCTGCAGTCTCAGATTGGGGGGTTGGGGGGATTAATGCTGTACTTTAGGAGATTTCTGTCTAATATGACATCTGCTGTCTATTTATGTGATGTGGACAAAAATCCAAGAACCAGCACAGACTGCTAAAACCCACTTGGGAAGGAAATGGGCTTTTCCACCTTATTATTCAGTCAGTTTAAATTCCTACAAGTGGAACAGACTGGCTTTAGGAAATGAGGCAAGGAGGGAACAAATAATAATTAAAAAAAGGTTAGTCAAAACAAGGTCTCATATGTATGCTATTTCAATTAGGCAACAGCATGTTGTAAATGAATATTTTAAAATATTATTACTAAAACAGGAGGCAATATGTTGTTGATCGTGTCGATTCTAGGCTTTCAACCGATCTACGTGTTTGTAACTAGAAGAGGAAATATCATTTGACTGTATTATTGACATTATTATGCTAAAATAATGAGCTTTTGACCACTGAGAGTGGCTCTCTCTGGGTGGGCAGATGGTGCTCCCCAGCTCCCCTCATCATCCTATGATTTGAAAATAGGCGGTGGCTGGCTTTACATGTATGTGAGGAGACGTGTTTTAAGTCCTTACCCTCCGAGTTTTAGGAGCATTGCTAGTGCTAGGGGAAGGTACGAAGGAGTGGGTTAACTGGCAAAGGCTATGCAAAATGTTTCTGCTATCTTGTGGTTGGTGTGGCACAACAGATAACACCACTACCTGCCAGTGAGCTATTACACCATGTGGGAGACCAGGGTTTGATTCCCGGTCTGGGTGACTATGCTGCGCTACACCAATAAGAGTCCTTGGGCAAGACTCCTAACACTACATTGGCCCACCTCTGTGATACGAGTAACCTTGTAAGTCACTCTGGATAAGAGCGTCAGCTAAATGCCATAAATGTAAATGTATGTTGCAACATAAAGTCTGTTGCATATCCCTGTTCTATTTACACTGAATGTAAATGATGTAATTATTCATGTATTTATATATATATATTTATGTATAATTATGTTTTAATCATTTTAGAATGTTAATAAAATGTATAGAAAAATGGCAATGGTCTATTATAAATGCCTAATTACTTCTCTTTAACTGTAATGGGATTACAGACTAAGTAATTAAAAGTGAAAAATGTAATCTCACTACTTCTTACTTTACTTGTTGCTTTTCTTGCTCTCCAAAATCACACACACGTGTACGGATACGGATACGGATATGCTTAATGAAAATGACTGCAATCACTGTGCTGCAGGTCAGTTCAGTCATAAAACGCTGAGAGCAGAGCATCCTAATCAGGGCTAAAAGGCGCACATAGAGAACAACACAGCCGCTATTTATAAGGTCTGTGTGCTTCTGATGGGAATGCTCAATCAATAGCCTTTAGGAGAAAGCTTCACTATTTCTGTGGCGCCAAACAGATACTGACCTTTTTCTTTTCTTTCAGGTCGTACAAGGCCATGGTGACAAACAGGGGCTCAATCTCAATCTCAAACCTGTGGAGGACAAAAGGATAAAAGCAGTGTAATAAACAAAGCATAATAATTATGCAAAATCAAAAATCTTAATCTTAGTGTCAAATCATCACTACAAAAATGTGAATGTGGTAAAATGTAATTTTAATTATTGTAACAAGATTTTGTTATTATAGTACCGCATAGACGCCAGAGATCACCCTCCATTCAATGGCCAATAAGTATAAGCTATTCATATTTCAGTGTCAGGAAAAAAGCAAAGAAGCATCAGAAACTAAACAGACTATCAAATATTTGCACATGAGCCTAAGATGACCATGGTCAATGACAAGGGTCAGCTAGAAGGGGTATAGAACCCCCCGGAATTAGGCTATGATTATGAGCAATGGACTTGCTGTTTTTCGATCCAGAACTCATCCAACATCAGTACCTGAGCTTACTTATTAATGTGATTGGGGTTGAATGCAATCAGATTGGCACATCAATGTTTTAACATCTAGCGAAAAGTCTTCTCAACAAAGAGGAGGGTATTACTACAGCATAGGGGGGAGAAATTCAATTAATACTCTTCATTTTAGAAGAAATGTTGGAGTGTCAGGTGTCTAATAACTTTTGGACATATTGTGGATAGAGTGTGCAATGCTAGAATAGAACAAACACAGTCTGACCACTTGGCAACACTAAAAATTAGACAAAAAAAATGTCTTGTTTATTAGAAGAGGAATCGTTGACTGTTTCATTCTGACTAGCCTATATTCTACTAACAGATGTGGCAGACGAGAGATCCCATGCATGATGTGTGCTGAACCAGAAAAGAGGCAGTAAGACTTGGCGTCAAAGGACCCTGTGCTTTGACATTTACTGGCCGAGTGCCTCGGCCCAGTTTAAATGCTGGGAATCAGAAACTCAAATTAAGGAGACGAAGGGGATTACCTGAAGGTTTGGCATCGCACTAGTATCCTGTGGCCCATGTGCTCCTTCGGACAATCAGGAATGGGACGGATCTCCACTATGTCCTCCTGTAGATGAAAAGAAAATCAGCTCTTAAACTCAAATTCTGCACTGAACTGGACCTATAAGAAAAGCGTAATGCATTAAATGTACATGTTCCAAACTTTACCATATAAAATGTATTTCATCAACACTGATGATAAAAATCTATTATATATTCTAAAAATATTTTTTTCATTTATGTGGAAATATTAAGTTCAGTGTATTACTCCTTTCAGTGTATGTCTCGCTGTAAACTTGATAAAAATCTACAGCAGGCCTCTGAAACCCCAGTGCTGCAGCACTGCACAGTTCAGTGCTTTCCCTGTTTCATCCCATCTGCCTTAGTTAATCAGTTAACTCTCCTAGGGCCCCCATTGGTGTATGTTAGGGCTGTATATTGGCAAGAACCTGGCAGTATGATAAGTCATGATACAGTTGTTATGATTCCATATACTGCAAAAAACACACCATCATCAGCATAAAATCTGAGTGAAAGGAAAGTTCACTATTTATGCAATCAGAACAGTGGGATCTGAAGACATGAGCAATCTAGTCACCAGGGTTTACACACAACCCAAAATTAACCTCCTGTCTGCCACCAATCTTTACATGCAAACAATTAATTAAAAATCAATACTGAGAACCAGATCTGACATACATAAGCGAATTACAATCTATGCCTGATACTAAATTAAATAGTCTATTAATAGATGCAGTCCATTGTATTTATATATTTTTGTGTTATATATATTTCTGAGGAAGACGGGTGGGTGGGGTTAGATTGTGGAATGGGGGAGAATAGAGTCAAAATGGCAATTCCACATTGGGAATATATTTTGTAACTTGTTTCTATTTTTGTATGTAATTTTCAGCAGAAAATTCAGCAGAAAATGTGGATTATAGATATCAATTTTTTTCATGTAGAACCGCCGATAATTTATTATCATTTATTACATTTGAGGAAAATTTGGACTTGCAAATTGAGCCTTTTTATCATAGTTTACCTTCAAAGCAAGCAGAAGAAAGTCAAAAGTGCAATAAGCTTATTGCTAAGTCAAATGTAAATGTTATTCATTATGTAATTAACTAAGTTAAAGTTAAATTAATTGTAGCTTTGTAATTACATTTATATCAACATGTAAATCAAATGTGTTGCAAAATGACACTAATTACTCATAAAAGGGTTAATTGTCAAGGTAATTACAGGGTGATAAAGCAGGGAGAGCACTAACTCCTTTTTGTGGAGTTTGAGAGCCGTGCTCGACACATACCTTTAACGTCAGCATGTGAAAGCTGTTCAGCATCTTCAAATGTCACATCTGAGCAGTGTTTGCTCAAAATACCATGCAGTATTCTTACACTGAAATACGTGATGCACTGAATGTAAAGGGCTCATTTTACTGACAGTTAGTTGCAACCACCTCCTCATATAGTTTATACAGTTGGAGGAAACTGAGAAGTCAAAACATCCTGTTTGAATCCCTTGTTTTTGTGCTGTCATTCATACTGAATTCAAGGGTATTAAAAAGAGTTTATCTTGCTTTGTTGGAGTAACGGTCTCTACTGTCCAGGGAAAACTTTCTACAAATTAAAATCCCCAACAAATCCCAAAAGTACTCATTCCAAAGAACACAGCTCCACTGATCCACAGCTCAATGCATTAGGCATGGTGGCAATAGGTTCTGCTCCAAAAAGTCCTATTCTATTGGCAACACTTCTCTGCAGGGACTAGACAAGCCATGTGGAACATAAAATGGGCCCTTTAAGAGTTATTCGATTGTGTATAATTATAAATATTCAAATAATTCCATGTCATATGTTTATGTGGCTGGCGTCAGGTCGGAGCTCACCTCATCAGGAGGTGGGTAGAGGGAGAAAAGTTCGGGGTGGCGGTTGCCATGCCTAGCTTCCAGATTAAAGCGGTCAAGGTCCTCTGGGTTACTGAAGCGCAGGAGGCTGTCCAGCCGAGAGTCCGGCTGTAGCCCCCGCAGGTCAAAGTCCGAAGAGGTGACAGTGCTTTGTGTGCTGTCGTCATCACATAACACCGCCAGGGATGGAGATTTCACCTGAGGAGCAGCAACAGTGACAAAGTTACGACATGATTCAGATTAGAGCAAGGGTGTCCAGAAGTGGCATCAAGTGCAACTTAGCAGATACTGTTTAGTAAGTGTGTTAGATCAGGGAAACCAACAGCTTTCAAGACCTTTGTACCTAAGATGAAAACTTAATAATAAATATATAAACGTATAAAATAATCTTTATATATTTCAAAATTTTCAAAGTTTTTTATTTTGACTAAAAAATAATGCATTCTTATTATTAGTATTTTAGTATCTTAGTATTCTTATAGCCTAATATCAGTAACATCAGTGTATGTTACACCCCTCTATTTTGCAATCTAAGAGAGAATAGTCTAGCAATCAAATACAATAACACCTCGCAACAGGATTTCCTCAGGGTTCAGAGGGTTTAGGATTTTTTTTCAGCCAGGCTGGATATGCAAACTTGCAGTTACAAGGACTCTCCCTATGCAGCCAGGGCCTCTGCTATCCAGCATGTGATCAGTAATGGTCATGCTGATGAGTCCAATAGTAATGCCTCATTCCAGGAAAGCCCATAGGAATTACTGGTGAGTTCAATTTCAGAACATTACAGGAGATTTGTGTTAAACACAATTTATCATGAGAACCATACGGATGGGCCCACACATTGAACAGCAAGGACGTTTACATGATATAGGATGTCTAGTCCATGACATAAACTGTCCACACCCTCCATGTCCTGGTTCAACCCAGACCTGGGCTGGTTGGCGGATTCTCTACTACCCCACTGGATTGCTAATTAAGCCCAGAGTGAATGGTGGGGCCCTGTAAGGTCCTTTATGGCTGCAAGGGGGGTAGTTTTCCCAAGGACTCTGGCTCCAAGTTCATGAAAAATACATGCTTTGAAACAAGTAGCTTTGGTTTGGGTAATTAAGACTTGGCAAGCCAGGGCTGGAGCACTAACTGGGAGGATTCAAACTGAATGAATATTCAAGCTTCATTGTGTCTGCCCTTGGCCGATGGGACAAAGGTGGGACAGAGCCAAAAATGTTGGTGGAAAACCTTTGTTCTGTTCTTCCAGCCTTTCATCTCTTTCCTGCTCCACTCTTTCTACACATTCAACCTCTACACATGTAATACTTCCTTGGTTCTTCATTCATTTGGCTGAGTGATTTATCAATACTTAAATGCACAAGTGTGGTTGTAACTGGGTTATGGGATGTACTGGCTTAACAATGCAATTAAAAAGATCTGCAAATTCTGATAATATTGGCCTAGTGAAGGTGCTACAAAATGTTCTTTGAGCGATGGCACAGAAGAACCATTTTCATAAAAGAGATATATGGGTGAAGAACCCCTTAAAGATTTCAGTTTATGTCAGCATAAAGGGTTCTACCCATATAAAAGTGCTTCATACTGATAAATGCTTTTATGGCTTTATGGAACCAAAATAGTTCTTATATAGCTTCCCTCAAAAAACTCTTTGCAGGACCTTTATTTTGAAGAGCAACTAGAAGTATTCAAATGGTCAACAACGAATCACACGTCAGTAGGTTTAGCAGCTTTAGTTATACAGTGGTTTACCAACTGATGTAACTACCAGTTGTCAGCTATGAATTGTCAAATATAATAACTGTTTAAGCATAACACCATTTGTCTGGGCAACTTGTCTGGGTTTCTGTATTTGTAAATACATCTGAAATTTTAGAAAATTAGAAACTTTAAAATGAATTAAAATAAACATAAATGCTGTTAAAATAAATTACAAGAAATTCTTTCTTTTTTTCATTTTAAGCAAGAAAATAAATCAGGCTTGATTCCATCACCATCCATCCCAGTCATCGCAATAATTCGTCCACCACCAGCAGCAGCACATCTAATTAAGCTTAATGAAGCCAAACCAGGTACGGGATGACAGCTACATATTCATGTAATATTGGAAGGAGAGGTTTGGAAATTTGGTAAATGAACATCACTGTAAACTAAATCCTAAATCAATAAATCTGTATTTATTAAGCAAAATAAACACTTACTGCTCAAACAAACTATCTTGTAGATTTTTTTTTCATTGCATCTATGCAAGAACATCATCAAGAACACTAATTCTAATTTACAAGCCTGGTCTTTCTGCAGGCCCCACTGAGTAGTTGTGCCGCATCCATGTTCACACTGTGTTTTTTATAAAAGATAGACAAGGTTTCTCGTGTTGAATACACAATATTTTCTCAAAAGTAATTGTGTGAGCTTTTTTAATAAAAAACAAAACAAAACAATGAATCATAAGTGATATGTGACCTATATTCCTAGTCATATGCTTTCTCGTTCAAAATGTTCAAAATCAGAATAGAAATCTGGCAGGGCCTTGAGGAAATAAAGAAAGAAGAGGTTAAATATTATAAAAAATAATAATAACTTGACTTCAAGTTATTAAATTAACAGCTAAAATAGAGGGGCGCGCAGCAGCAAAGGACTCCAGGATCTACTTACAGTAAACAGGTGATATGCTAGTTCTTGTAAGTTGTAGGTTACAGCACAACAGTATTTAACAGTGTTTTTATGACAGTAGAACATTTAACAGTTAGTTCCTGTAGCATCAGTCAAACAACAGCAGAAATCACTGTACCGGCTGCTCCTGTTTCTCAGGCTGAACGTCTGTCTCAAAGACCTGCTTTTGTAGCTGCTTGAGAAAACCTGACTTCTCAGAGTATGCATTCCAGCCATCCCCTTGGCATCTAGACAGGAGTCAAACAGATCAGATACCATCCGGTTCAGTAGACACACCTCTGCCACAGACAGTTCCAACAGTTAACTTATTATATCTATATCTTATTATATCTAATCTAAGGCAAATTTTTCAGAAGGGTACGTAACTGTGGAGTATGTGCTTACCTTCTGCTGACCACCAGCCAAGGCTGAGTGTAACCCAGGACACAGTCCCTTACGTGAGGATCGAGTTCCACCCTGAAACCAAACACATATATATATCTATATACACATATGTATGTACATACACCTATACAGTTTTGTTTTATGCTGAATGCTTTGGTCAGTGATCATTTGCACATCTGTGTCAGCAAGGGGTGCAACATAAAGTATATGTATAAGTATATTCATTAGTGTGAAGAACCTTTTAAAGGTCTGACAAACCTTTATTTCATACATATCTCAAATATCTCTTTTACAAACATGGTTCGTTATGGAACCAAATGTGGTTCTTCCATGCTATCACTCACAGAATCCTTTAAAGTACCTTTATTTTTCATAGTGCATGTGTATTAAGAAAGCTGTGTGTATAATACAGAGCTTTGGTTCATCCACCATTACCACAGTCTAGGTTATTTATTAGTACATTCTCAACACATTTCAAATCCGCTTGTTTGAACAGCAAGCAAGATAAACAGACTTTTCAGTAAAGACCCATTATTGAGTTTTTGCTTAGTCATCAAAACCTTTAAAAATAAAACCTATAATGATAAAAAATATTATTTTGTACTTTTGTGCACTCTTATTTGCACCTTCCCCACATTAGACACCGCAACAGCATAATGTTATTGGCATATGAATTATTTTTTATTAGATTTGGAAAATGTCTTCATTTTCCTAAAGTGCATTTCATAAGAAAGCACACACACACGTTCATAACAACAGTGTACTAAATTTGAACGCACCCCTCCTCGGGGATGGAGTGGCGAATGGTCCGGCATTCTCTGTCCACCAGGTCCACATCCAGGTCATCGTCTGGGAACTCTCCCAGCTCCTGCATGAGCTCGGCATCCCCGCTGCGCAGCTGCGTCATCAGAAACTCCTCCACATCCACCGGTTCCACCGCGTCATATGAATGAGGCTAAGAAAAAAAACACACACACACACAACCATAAATACACACACATGCACACATATGTTTAGTGTACACACAGTCTGTATGGATTCACTAGTCAGTACACAGAGTTTGGAAGAAGACAGTGATCTTGAGGCTGGTTCTCTCTCTTTCTCTCTCTCTCATTTCCAATGTGTTCTCTTTTAACGGAAGCCTGCAATGGCAACCCTAAAGACTGGAACTTCACGCAAGCCATAAACCTTGGAGGGAAACTGTGTAAATATACTAAATGTAACCATTACACAACTTTAATCTTCACCATGTTACAGTACATGAAACACATTGCAGATCGTATGTTATGTAGTCTAATAAATCCCAGACTTTCGTGAAATTCATTCATTCATGTGGACAGCTGTGCTATTATTTGATGACTACTACAACGGGACTTCTTAATACATGCATAAGCATTGTTAAGGTGTGTCTTAGCTTGCAGCTATTTAATATATGTTGCGGCTAGTGTGTTAAGGTACGAAACTCCAGAAGAAGAAATGATAAGCCAAATAAACAAAAGTGAATGGGGAGAAATCAATAGGTTCATGTTTATCTGCTCCAGAAAGTCCATTGGCAAAACTTCTCTACAGGGACTCGACAAGCTGTGCATTGTGTGCATTTGCACATCTGTGTCAGCAATAAGTGCAACGTAAAGTAGCTGAATGCATTCATTACAAGTGGCGTCCACAAACATTTGGACATTTGTGCGATTGTGAAGAACCTTTTAGATGTAAAGGTTCTTCATGCTCACGTATCTCTTTAATAAACATGGTTCGTTAAGGAACCAAAGGTGGTTCTTCCATGCTATCGCTCACAGAACCCTTTGAAGTACCTTTATTTTTAAGAGTGCATGTGTATTAAGTAAGCTGTGTGCATTACACAGGGCTTTGGTTCATCCAGCATTACCACAGTCTAGGTTATTGTTACATTCTCAACACATTTCAAATCTGCTTGTTTGAACAGCAAGCAAGATAAACGTGCTGTTCATTAAAATTCCCCCTTATCGAGTTTTTGCATAGTCGTCAAAAATATATATAATAACCTATAATGATAAAGTTATTATTATGCACTTTTATGCACCCTTATTTGCAACTTCACCACACTAGACACCACAACAGTGTTATTCGCATATGATTTGTTTTTTATTTATATTGCTATAGCAACAGCCAGTGAGTTATGATTTTAATGGGTTTTTTTTAGATCTGGATTTGGTTAAGGTTAGAAACTCCAGAAGAAGAACTGATAAGCTAACTAAAGTGAATGCGAAGAAAACACTGAGGTTTCTCCAATCATTCAGCTGTGGCACACCAACCACACGCTTGTGCTTGTTCTTGTTTGTCCGGCTGATGTTTATGCTGCTAAGAAACGACCCTAACCACAGCAGCCAAAACCCATATCAAATACTGTATTATTATGCTGAATTCTCTCCTAAAGGATCATCATAAGCTCATATTAACATTAACAGATGAACACTGTCACACTGCAGGTAGTCTTTATTTTTTTTTCAATCGAAAAATGGATAGGATTAAAAGTTCTGTTAAAATCTCTTAAATCTGTAAAAGATCTCTTAAAATCAGCCTGAGACAAAAACAAACAATAGTCATGGTTTAAAAACATTCTGATTGTGGACAAA
Organism: Salminus brasiliensis; assembly: GCF_030463535.1. Lineage (NCBI taxonomy): Eukaryota > Metazoa > Chordata > Actinopteri > Characiformes > Bryconidae > Salminus > Salminus brasiliensis. The sequence goes on along the minus strand of NC_132883.1, from coordinate 16,500,654 downwards.
TACCATGAGCACTGGCCATGGTTAGCATTTAAATCTAGGACACTTGTGTGTTCAAGGGAAAATCAGACAGAAATAGCAATACTGACAAGGGTTAAAGCAAGGTTCGACATAGTCTAGCAGCTCCAGACTGAGCCCAGAGGCCTAGACAGTTAGGAAGGACAGCAGTCTTTTAATTACAGTTAAAGACAGTTTATTTCCCAAATTTTTGCTCTTCGGCAAATCGGAAATTCCTCTAATCTCACTCTTTAATAATTAAGGAAATGCCTTATAGTGCTTGTGTAAATTAGGTTCCTCCAGGGCCATGATGGTGCAACATAGCGCAACACAACACCACACAAGACCATGTACTAAGCAATTTGCAAACGCTTGTACAAACAACAAAAAATGTGCAAACGTGCAAACATAGGGAAGTTCAGTGAAAAACTGGGCTGGTATAGATAAGGCATAATAAATGACTTTTCATTGCCGACAGCAACCACTTAAACAGTGCCTGCAGAAAGTATGCATTGCCTTCAGTATCCAACAGTGGATGGGCATGTTGTGTCATGACTTTGCCCAGACAGTTCCTGGCGTGTCAATGAGGTGCTTTGCAGCAACGCTCTGCAGCGTAGACACGTGCAACAGCACAAAAGAGCCTAAAGTATCCCCCAGGAGAGAAAAGCAACTCTGGGAACACTTTCTTCGTGGCATGGATTCTATAAGATGTTGGAAAGATTCTGGTCCATGCTGACAAGGATTGCATCTCTCAGATTTACTGCAGATTTCACAGGAGCACTTTCACACTGCCACATCCCAAAGGCATTCTATTGGATTTACATCTAGAGACTGGTTAGAAATGACGTTGTGCATTATCATGCTGGACGTAGCCATTAGAAGATGGGTAACGGCCATGAAGGGATGCACATGGTCAGCAACAACACTTAAATCTCAGTGATGATTAATTAGTATTAACAAGCCAAGAGTGTGCCGATAACACCTTCCCCACACCATTACACCACCAGCAGCAGCAGCCTGGACTGTTGATACAAGGCAGGAAGGGTCCATGGGTTTAAGCAGATGGTGCAAAATTCTGACCCTACCATCTGTGTGCCTCAGTAGGTCTTTTGCTGTTGTAGCCCACCCCCCTAAGGCCTCAACTGTACAGTGGTTACCGTACCCTTCCTGTCAGTTTGGGCCAGTCTGGCCATTCTAAGCTGACCTCTCTGTATGTGTGCATACAGAACCATTACCTTTACTAAAGAACCTTTGCAGTGTAACGGTGGATGAACTGGTCAAACACTCGCTGCTTTGCATTATCATGCTGGAAGTAACTATTGGAAGGTGGGTAATTTGTGGCCATGAAGGGATGCACATGCTCAGCAACAATACTCAAATAGACTGGGGTGTTCAAGAGATGATTGATTAGTATTAACAGACCCAGAGTGTGCTGATTTAACTTTCCCCACACCATTACACCACCAGCAGCTGCCTGGACTGTTGACACAAGGCAGAATGGGTCCATGGATTCAAGCAGTTGGTGCCCATAGCTTTCCTGTCAATTTTCAGCTGCATACAGAACCATTACCTTTACCTGAAGGACCCTTGCAGTGTAACAGTGGATGAAATGGTCAGAAGCTTGCAGAAAAAAAAACACAGACCAAAAAAATGTTGTGCCAGACCAAGTCAACAGAGGAGCAAAAAACTGACAGACAGCAGTTGGAAAACAAGGAAGGGTCCAAACCAGTAAGCAGTTACCGCAACAAAAGGGGATAAACCGAAGGCAAAACACAGTCATAACAAAAAATCCAAAACAGAGAGAAACTGCTCGGTTCACACAGACAAAACTAAGGCAGGTAACAAACCGTCCTAAATGGTGACTTTAAAGAAGAAGGCAAAATGGAATGACAATGTAAAATTAGGGTTTATTCCAAGTAATTTAGAGCATTTCTATTGGTCTATTTATCCACAATTATTTACACAGTGTAGCTACAGGGTTCAAAGTGGGAGAAAACTAAAAACAGACAAAAATGAAGATACATGTCTTTCATTGGACAGCGACAATATATATACAGGGGACAACAGGTGTGTGAAATCAGTACTCAGCAGTAGGTAATTGTGAACTAGTGAAAAAGTTCTGTAGTGGGTTTTGTGGGTGTGTCAAAATATCGGGATACATATCGGGATACAAAATTGTGTATGTAATATTTTTGTCATATCGCACTCCGCTACACACAGTGTCAGGAGTAAAAATGAAAATAGTGGGCTGAAGCCAATATTCAATATTTTTCCACATACTGTTTACATCAATTTCAATACATAAACATTAATATAACGTAGAAATCTTTTTGGGTCAGGATTACAGAGAGATATTACATTCATATCTCTGTAGCGTTACAAATGAATGAAAATTTTGTACAACTGCAGAGGCAAACTGCAAACACCAAACATGGCTTTGCTCACTTACTATATTTTAGGTATGGGAGAAAATACACTATATTGACAAAAGTATTGGGACACCTGCTCGTTCTTTGTTTGTTTTATTACAAAGGTAGTAAAAAAAGGGTTAGTCCTGCTTTTGTTAGAGTAGCTGTGTCTCCTGTCCAGGGAAGGCTTTCTACTAAATACTGGAGTATTGCTGTAAGGATCTGGTTGTATTCAGCAACAAGAGCATTAGTGAGGTCAGGATGTTGGATGATCACCATCCCTACCTCATCTCCAACTTCCCAACTCATTCCAAAAGTATTAGATTGAGCACCATCATTCCAGAGAACACAGTTCTACTGCTCCACAGCTCAATGCTGGGATGCATTTATACTGCTCTAGTCCACACCTGGTATTAGGCATAGTGCCCATAAGTTCATGTTTATCTGCTCCACAGAGTCTTATTCTATTGGCAAATATTTCTCTACAAGCTGTGTGTGTGGTTTTGTACATCTGTGTCCGCAATGTGTGCAACTTAAAGTAGCTGAATGAATTCAATAAAATGTGTGTCCACGAACATTTGGACATATAGTGTATGTGCAAACTAGAGCTATAGCTTTAGGCATGATCTTGAAAGATAAAGTGAGCAAAGACTAAGCTAGTGAGTTACATAATGATGTTCATGCTTAAGGTCTGTGCAAGCGATATCTCCTGCACAGTGTTCTGCTCCAACAGTTTCTGTAATCTTAGACAGCAACAAAATGTGCCTGCAGTCAAGATCTAGCCGGTGTTGATGTTAAAGACAACTCTATCTGCATATCTGCATACTTGGAACGTGCACGATAAGGCACTGATCAAAAAAAGGCGTCAACACATAATCTAGATGTGCCACGTGCCTAAGGGTGTTTTCTCTTTCTTCCCTTCACCTCGGAAAGCAGAGGAGAGCAGTCAGTCAGACAATTTTCTTTGAGCGGATCCCTTTATCTATTAGAAATCTGCCTATTCTCAGAAAACAGAGTATCTACAAAGAAGCAAACATCTAAACAGTCCCACACCAGCAGCACTTCTTAATATATATTTTATCAAGCCACCAGGTTCTAAGCAGCAGGTACCTTACATAGGGCTGGTTTCTCAGAAAGGCTTTAAGCTTAGTACTAGACTAAAGTTTACTTTCAATGGAGAATCACCATTCAGAACGCTATGTAGTCCAAGACTAGGCTTAATGCCCATAGAGTCTTGCTAGTTAAAAAAGGCTGGACAGCTGCAGAATCTGAGAAGATTGTGAAAGTACAGAAGTTTAGACCTTTCCTACATCATAGCATTCTCAAAGCAAGTGATGAACACAGCAAATATGATGAACACACCATCCTCTAAAGAAAGCTCTGGCATGCATCATCACCAAAGAAACACGCAGTGATGGATCCCACCTCATTCATCTCAACAGAAACCCACCAACCTACTGTTGATGTTACAAAGCAACCCAATTTCCTGTTGCTCCATAATTACCATCAAGACATTCATATTTTTTCCATCAACTGAATAGCAAGAGCCTTGCTCATACCCAAAGCAAGCTGCATCCATTACTGTACAATAAACAGAACAGGTGCATCTCTACAAACCACATTAATAAAAAAAAATCTCACCCTGTGTTTTCACGGCCAGCCGGAGGGAAAGTGACAAAATGGCGTTGCCCGGAAATAAAAACCTTGGTCGTCTGCTTCTGCACAACTCTTCCTCTATACAAGCTCGAGCCGCAAAGTGACACGCCATGTGGTTAGACTTCTGACAGGAGGATGTGATGTCATCACCACTTCCTTTGTCAATTCTGGTGAAAAGGCACACAATCCAGAGGGTGGCAGACATGTCCACTGGGTGTCATTAGTCAGTGGAGAAAACTGCAGCTCCATTGGTCAGCAGTGCAAGCAGTGTGGGGCCAAGCATTGACCCATTTCCATTGTTCCCTCATTTCACAAAACAACACAGTCAGCACCGATACAATTATTATAGCTGTGATTTATTATATGCCATGATACGCTTTTCCCTAGCGAGATCTACCATCCCAGAGTGGTCCGATTCAACACACCTGGCCCTAATGTTCTCCTGAAGGCCTCTATTACACACACTGTATCAAGATGTATCAAGCTCTGCAGGGTGGTAGATCTCCAGGGCCAGTATTGGGCACCCCAAATAAAAAGATCATGCTAAGGATGCTCTTGAGGTATGTAATATTTTTATCCAGTTATACACATATAACATACAATTGCAAGAATAGGTAGGTGTACCTTCTGTCCACAGTGCAGGCTAGAAAAAGTAAGTGAACCTGTGTGTTAATGATTTCTCCCATTGGCAAAAGCTGTTTGAATTAGGGAGACGAGATTACAAGTGTGGGTTTCACTCAAAGCCTGGTTAATCACAAATCTGTTCTTCTCAAGAAAGACTGGTTAGTGTGAATCGTGCCTCAATGCAAACAGCTTTCAGAGGACCATAGAAAACGTGTTATAGAAATGCAGGAAGCTGCTTAAGACCGGGGCGTACATCAATCCACAATTAGACAAACTGTCTACATGTCTCTTTTGAGCACACTGAGTAAACATTCACAGTCTAGCTGGTGTCTTGGCTGGTGGACTCCATCTGCCGTAATGATCATTGTGTAGCACGGCCTATAGGCTACATATGTGTTAAAATTTCATCATTACTATAAGTGGGTTATAAGGTGAGCCACTTCCATTTCAGTCATTTATGCCAAGATTTCTTATCCTGTGCGAATCGGTCATACATTTTGCAGACGGCCTGTAGTAAAATGACATTACTCCAACTCATCCCGTCCGAATAGGGCTTTAGACTGTTATTAATCTACTCTAGGTTAATACCTGCCAAAATCTTTAGATTATTAGCGTCAAAAATCTACAACAAGCTGCTAAAAAAGTTGAAAAGTAAAAAAAACAACTAATTAATAAAATAGCACAGATATACTTAAACAGGTAATCTAACATTGGAACCGTTACTTGACATCGCTGGCCCATCATTCAACTATGTGAAGAAGTTTATTTTTGTGTTTATAGAAAGTAAATCATACTGTATATTAAACCACAAACAGTAAAGTTTTAAGTGGCCTGAGATACATTTTTGGGCGTATATTTACATACATGAGATTGGTGACAGTCTAAGTCCAGTGTTTGCATCTCCTGTTCTAAACTAAAAAACATACCAAACATGTGTTGGTTGACAGACTCCATCTGGGGTGTGAGATCATTCATGCTCATTTAATTTCTAGCAAACTATTCCTTTAAAGTGTTTAATAATTTTTTCATAGCATTACTTTTTTACATGAAACGCATAGAAGCACAAACTGAGTATCATAAACACGTCATCAGGCATCAAGGTTTTTTTTTGCCATATCATCCGTTCCTAGTCAAAACAAGGGCCAACTAACCACAAAGCTGAAAACATGCTTTTCCAAACCCACATCCACATACTCTTTATCTTCCTACCCCCACTGTTCGCAACACATCAGAACACACTGTAATATCAGTGATAACACATCACTGTAGATGTACAGTATCTAGTGTTATTAATCTACAGTAACACCATACTTTCATCATTATCACACACTGGTGTGACCTTCCACTGATGCCTGGAGTGTGATAGGAAAACATCATAGGGGGGATTATGTTATTCAAAAGCCTCCACTATCCCAAATCCGCAGATATCAAAGACTGGTGTGTCTGTGTATGTGTGTGTGTGCGTGTGTAAGCTGCAGGTTAACTGGCAGCTGGAGCTCTCTGGTGGGCTGGGCCCTGACCCATTTCCATCAGAAAGGGATCAGAAGCAGGTTAGAGATAAACCACACACACACACACACCATGGAGCACACTGATACACATACGCAATGCCTTCCCCACATCTGTGTCCTTCCTTTCTAACAAACACACACACAAACCCTTTCTTTCTCTGTATCTATCTCCAATCCCAACGCACACACAAACACACACATACTACAGATCAAAAGTTTTTAATTGCTTGGCATATTAAATATGTTACAACAGTACAACAGTAACTTACATCATGTGTATATGATATATGCTAAAATATGGGATTTGGTAGATAGTGGGACAGTGGTGGCTCAGTGGTTAAAGCTCCCGCCTATTGATGACAGGGTTGTGGGTTTGATACCCGGGCTCGGCAAGCTGTCACTGCTGGGCCCTTGAGCAAGGCCCTTCACCCACCTAGTTCACTTAAGTGGTAGAGGCCTTACAGATGCTCATTTTACTGAATATGTATTAAATGCAACTAAACTCTAAGGTTGAATGTAAACAATTGTTTGTAACCCTGCAACTAGCCCTAACCTTAACCGTACCCTTAAATCAACCCTAAATCCTTAATCTGAAACCTAACCATAACATTTAAGATTTTGGGTAGGAATAGGATTTAGAGTTGATTAAAGGGTAATATTAAAGGGTAAGGTTAAGAATATTGTAAGGATTTAGAGTTGATTCAAGGGTAAGATTAAGGTTATGGTTAGGGTTACATTTAATAGACAGTTATTAACATTCAGCTTATAGCTCAGCTGCATTTAATAGGCATTCAGTTGAATGTTATATGAACGTCAGGTAAGCATCTAGAAGGCCTCTATAATGGACCATCCAAATAAAGCGATACCATTTTTGTAATTTTTAAATGACCAAAGTTTAGCTGTGTAGATTCCTGCTGATTCTCTAAAACCTGTAAACATCTAATTGGAATGCTAGAAACATTATATTTTAAGTGGATTATGCAATATTTTTACATTAGAAATGATATAAAGAAGAATAAAATGACTTTAAATGTTACATTTAAATTGTAATTACTGAATGTAATTAACAAATATTCTTGTAATATTTATCATTTTAGTAATTTGTCATTTTAAATTATAGCTTCCTACTGATTATCTGACACCTGTGTTGATTCATTTGAAACATTTTATACATTTATTTGCTTTTATTGTACATGAAGCAATAATACCACACCCCAACATAACACGACATTGTGGAATGTCCTACAGGTCACAAGGCTTGAAGGACAGAGAGGTCGGTGAAGAAACACACCGACACGATACAAAAGCCTCTGTGCCAAAATAAACCTAGAGAGAAACACAGTGATGCATGACACACAGTATGAGCAGCTAGGTGAAGAAGTGTCACTCACGACGCTGAAACAGAAGGATGCTGAGATGCTGGAGCTGTGGCGTTGGTGCAGGCCGCTCTGTGGAGTGCCATGGCCGAGAGTGAAGTGCTTCCGAATCTCAGCAGACGAGTGCCTGAGACACACACCAGAGACAAGGAGCGAGAGAGAGGAGAGGAGAGGAGAGGAGAGAGAAATATGGAAGGGGGTTTAGTTCAGATCTCCAGGGGGAGTGTCTGTGCAGATGACAGGTGTTTCTGAGGGTGTGTCTTATTCTGTGTGTGTGAGTGTGTGTGTGTGTATATATGTGTGTGTTAGTCCACTTCCCTTCATTGGTAAAGAGAAGAAACTGCAAATAGCAACTGCTTATGACACACAGCATTTGTAGAGCTACATGATAAAGCCTTTCATGACAAGCTGATGCATATTTATAACCTTTCATCTATAAAGTCAACAGTCTGCCTGCAGTCAGAAAGCATGTAGGGGAGCAAGGCGACTTAAGAAAACAGCTGTAAAGGAATAAGGAATTGGTGATAGCAGCCCCTGTAAAACACGAAAGTCAGGTCAAGTTGAAATGATGAAGTAACAACTGACTGTTGAGTTTTGAGTTAACTCAACTCAGTTTGGTCAACAGTACAGTTTACGTTGAGAAATTAATATGTAAATATGAAAAATTACTATGCTAACTGTTTTGGAGCTATATGGTGTGTCTTACTTTGTGATATAGCTCTTTAAACTGTTTTTTTTATTTTTATTTTACATTAAAGCAGCATTGTGTGAGAATTGGTCATTTCTGCTCATGGGCTCCCCCTATAGTTGTGGAGAGTAATTCATATAAAATCTCATTTAGTAACGGTATGAGTGTCTATAACTAAGCACACAAATGTTGCGGGACACCAGACTACAAACTACATGTACACTTGCAAGGCATTTCTAATAATGTGGGCAGTGAGTGTCTACACTAAGGATCCAGACACTCCTTATAATTAGTGAGTTAAGATGTGTTTCTCTATAGAAAAGCACTGACAGGCATAAAGGCCTCTCACTCTCACTCCTGTGGTTAAGTGCCATTAAATCCTCAGAGCAATGCTGTAACATCTAGTGTAAAGCCTTCCCAAAAAGGTAGAGACTGTTACTGCAGCAATTGCTGAGGTCGAATTCACTACTTAATTTGGTTTTCAGAAGAATGAGGGTGGCTGCGCAGGTGTCTACAAACTGTGTAAAAAAAAAGAACAAAAGTGTATCAAAGAACACCATTGTATGGTTGCATCCTGGCAGGAAGGCGAGAATGAACACTACACAATAAAGACGTTTTCAAACCAGCTGAAGCAATTGGCATCAAAACACTACGAAGTCTATTTCTTAAATGAAGCATGAAATTTGGGCAGTGTGATCAAGCTTTTCCAGAGCATTAGGAAGGTTTAATTGATGCATGTGTGTGTTTCTGGACACCTGTGCTTTCTTACCACATTAGACAAAATCAAATAAGTAGCAATTAGACCATAACCTGACAGGTTAAATACAAACCCAATATGGAGGAAGCTGTAATTCTGTAATTCAGAAGTCAGAAAGTGTCTCACAACATCTACTCTACAATCTTGATTAAGATTCATCACCATAATGTGTCTACACAGCAATCCAATTGAATTAGGCCTTTTTTCACACCTAATCCACTTCATTCATATTCCCTCAGCATCCCTGCCAACACAACTTCACAATGCTGTCTGTTTTCCTCTTGGCTCAGCCACACAGAGCAGTAAAATTAGTCGCCTCGCAGCCCACTCCTCGCCAACAGACTTTAGTTCTACTCCACAACACTGCGCTATTGTGCAAGCAGCAATCTAAAGCCCCGGACAAAAAATGGGTCACTGGCAAAAAGGTTCCCCCAAGTCTAATAAATTGCGCCTATTTACTGGCATTGTCTACTGATGTGAATGCTGAGCCTCTAATCACTGTTTATATGGTGCTAGTCAAGCGCTGCAAATCTGCACTAGTCTCTACTAGTTAACCCCTTAAAGAGCCTATAGGCCGCCATAAGGCCAAAAGTGTTATTACAGACTTCTACTACCAAAGAATAGCCCCATCCGTTTATACAGAGATCCCTGTAGTTACTGAATAATACACGCCGCAAGATAGTGGTCAGCATCACACTGATGTGATGTGGAGAGAGAGAGAGAGATCCATCTAACCTCCCAGAGCAGGGCCAATTGTGCTCTCTTAGGCTACGGCTGTTGATAGCAAGCAGCATGACCTGGGGTTTGCACCAGGAATCCTCTGATCATAGTGGAAGTGGCTTAGTCTGCAGAATCATCTGGAGCCCCAATGTGCCAGATAGTTCTGAGGTGGTGGTGGTGGAAGGCCTTAGTATACAGTCTGCACACCCCCTTCATCTTCTCCACGTTTTATTATGTTACTTTATTCTACAGTAGACTGAGTCTACATTTTTCAGCCCAAACATCTACACAAGATAGCCCACGATGACAAAGTGAAGCAGGTCTTTAGACATTTGTGCTCATTTATTCAAAATCAAAATGTAAAATATAATAGGTGTGGACACCCTGTCCTGTGAAAAATTCAACTAATTGGACATGATTGGGGATTGCCAATACCACAAAGAAATTATCTGCAGACAGTGAGAGCACAAGAGCACAGCGGCCACCATCACTCGTAAAGCTTATTTGTTGTTCCAGACTTTTAGAAGATCCACCATCCAGTCAGCATCCTACAAATATCAACTTAATGGCCAGAGGGAAGCCACTCCTTAGTAAAAGGCATATGACAGCCCACTCGAAGTTTGCCAAAAGGCACCTAGAGGACTCCTGATCTGAAATGATTCTCTGATCTGATGAAACCAAAATTGAACTTGTTGGCCTGAATACCAAGAGGAGAGTTTGGAGGAAACCAGGCACCACTCTTCACCTGGCTAATGCCATCCCTACAGTAAAGCAGGGCAGTGGTAGCATCTTGCTCTGGACCTCAGACTGGGGCTAAGGTTTACCTTCCAACATTTCAACAACCCGAAGCAAACAGCCAAGCGAACAAAGGGGTGATTTCAGTGAATGTCCTTAAGTGGCCCAGCCAGAGCCCAGACCTGAATCCTATTGAAGATCTGTGGATGGAGCTAAAAATGTCTGTGTACTGATGCTCCCCACATATCCCAAGAGGAATGGGCAAAAATGTCCAAAAACAAGTGTTCCAAGTTTGTATCTTTCCTTCCAAGACACCTTGAAGCTCTTATTGCTTATTTTTAACCAAAAAAATAAAATTGCATTTTCTCAAAAGTGTGTAACGTCACGGCAAATTAACTACATGATCAATGTTTATTGTCTTAATTTAACATACTGGGGGGAAAATCCATATCCAATCCAAAATGGAATGGCATGGAAATGATTAGAAACTGTGCTGTAATACTGTGATAGAAAATCAACACAGCATGTCATTTGAAGAGGGGCGTATTTAAACCTTTTAAATACAACTGTACAAGGACACACACATTCTCCCACAACTACCTCAAAAAGGTCAAGCCCTGCTCATCTAAATTCTCCACAGCCGAGGGCAAAGTCTTCCAGGAGAGAACTAAAGCAAATATTGGTGCACTATTGTGTTTCTCTTCTGGTTCGCTGCAGGTCTATTACAGCTCCCTCAATGCCAGATTCCATAATAGTTGCTTACAGAATTACAGTGCAAAGGTCAGCTTGTGTCAGCCTGTGTAATTATTCTACACACACCCTGTGCCATATGATTACACACCCCCGCTAAGTTGGTATGCAGAACATTTCGTGCAAGAAAAAAAAAAAAAGTAATGGAAATGTTTTATAACAAAAAACATTTGAATAGAAAATAGTTAGAAATATATCATTTTAATGTGATTTCATTATTATTCCTTACTATTATTATCTCCAAATAAACTATATAGTAGTCTTTTCTAATGTAATGATTTTTTTTCTATTGCTGTTATTTTGAAATGAAAGGTTTTGCAGAAGTAATGCTTATTTGGCACAGTTTGGTGCAACTTCCCCTTTCATGATAGCAGAACTAAGCCTCTTCCTTTAATGTTCAATGAAGCAGTAGAGCACATTTTGTAGGAATCTTGGACCAGTAAAAAAATAATCCACCATGCAAAACTATCTATGTCTATATATGTCTTTGAAGATTTGACACAGATATTTAAGGCCCACTAATGTGATTCCAATGTACAGCTTTTGGGCAGAGACAAATAGCAAATCAGCACTGTCAGACAAAAACCTTGCATCTTCATTTTTGCCATTTTTCACTTTTTGCCATAATGTGAATCTGGCAGTTGTTCTTTACTTTGTGTCAAAGTTTTATAAATACTAGACCAACAAGGTTTTTGTCAGACAACAACGATATCTAAAAGATAAAGGGCAACAATATCCAGATCATTAATGACGGTAATGGAAGTAAACTGACCATAATGAAGATTCAATTCAATTCAAAGTTTATTTATATAGAGCCTTTCACAACAAATGTTCTCACAAAGCACTTTACAGAGATCCAGGTCCACGCCTCTTATGAGCAAGCACCACAATGAAGGTGGTAGCGACAGTGGCAAGGAAAAACTCCCTCATACTAAGAGGAAGAAACCTTGGGAGAAACCAAGAGTCCGAGGAACCCATCTGCCATAGGTCGACCCGCACAGCACAAACAAACAAATAATACACATAGAACTAGACACATAGAAAATGAAAGGCTATAGCTAATGTAGATCCTATTCACAACTACAATAACAGCCAAATAACAATCTATCTAAAATTCACAGCCAACATCCACAGCTTTCATTAGTTTTTATTTATCTTTTTAAAAAAGTAATAGTATTAATAATACCACTACTGTTGCGGTTACTGAACATCAGCCACTGGAAGAAATCTCTTTATTTTTTCTTATTTTATAAGACACAACATGTATGAACAAAAATCACATTTTTTAATTATTATTTATACTTTATCACATATGCATGCATTTTATATCCAAGTGTATCCAAGAAGTAATATATACCGGCCAGTTAAAACTATTAAACCATCTGGGTTATATCGTGTAAGTACCCCTCATGTTGCCAAGACAGCTCAGACCTGATAAAGCTAGGACTCCACAAGACCTCTTAAGGTGTCCTGGAGCAAAGATGTTAGCACCAGATCTTTTAAGTCCTGTAAGTTGTGAGATGGGGCCTCCATGGATCTCTTTAGGGAGCCTTGAGTAGCAGGTTTACCGTTTGCCCAATCTTGTAGCACTTTTGTTAGGTACTGACCATTGCATTCCAAGAATGTTTTGACTCAGTCGTCCAGCTTCACAGTTTGTCTCTTGTCAAAGGGGCTCAGACTCTTATGCTTGACAATTTTTCCTGCTTCCAACACATCACCTTCAAGAACTGATTGTTCACTTGCTGCCTAATATGTCAATCCCATCCTCTGACAGGTGCCCTGGCTGTAGTGAGATAATCAATTCTAATCATGTCACCTCTCAGTGGTTTTAATATTATGGCTTGTCAGTGTATATAAATTCAATGTAATTTCTGATTCTGAGGCCAAGACTTGTTTTGATTGTTCATATTTTTTGTGTTCAAACCTGTTCCTACAGAACTCTGATTATACAAATGATACAAATGTATAAAATACAAATAAATCAATTATTCAAAAAATTGCAAAGTAATTTCAACAAAAAGCTGCTGTGCAGATGTATAAAATGTAGTGCAGTGGCCACTCAATTCAGGCAATATAGCCTCTGATTTAAGACCTATAAAAAATTCAATGCCCTTGTAATACACTCATAACCTTAGTCCACTATTTTTTAAAAGAAGTAAAAGTTACTGCAGCCTCCTTTGGGCAACTCAGATGTGAAGTATCACAGCAGATCAGCCTCACAAACTCCTTCAAACTTCTTTGCCCCACTGTTGAAACATAAGAACAAGTCAGCCAGTTTGCATTGCTTTGCATTGACCCAGATAACATGCCCATGTGGGGTTAAACACTGCACATGGGGCCCAGATGGAAACACATGTGAGATTAGGGTGGGCTGTTACGATGTAACAACACATGTAGGCACCCGCTCAGAGCTCTTGCCCACCTGGAACCCTCCTAGCCCACGTTCCACCCATTTCAGCCCCACGTGAGCATGTTGGTTGAGGTGGTTGAGCATGAGGTTAAGAGACATGGTGACATTAATTTGAAAACGACGATGTAGCGAGAGCGACACGCAACCAAATCCTATAATTCTTCCATTAGCTGAGAGGTTATTCTGGCTTTTGTCATATTCCTCACTTCGAATGTGGACTAAATATAATGGAGGCTTTTCCCCTGTAACCTAATCAGTCTCCTGGGTTTCTTGATTGCTGCGGAAAACTTAATTCTGTGTTATTTTACTGAAAACACTCATTAGTGAACTAATCATAGTGACACCTACAATACGCTTCTGACACACTTGTGTTTGGTTCTGCGTATGTTTCTAAGAACGAAAAACACTTATCTCATATGACGCATACAGTAACACATAGCTTCTTACTGATGCTGTTTATTGCATCCTGATGATTGAGCTGCAGGTATTTTGCCTGGGGCATAATAAGCATGATGAGACATTCGTCCCCACACACTATGCCTCAATTACGTATCTCAGAAGCAACAGAAACAACTTGAGAATCATGCTTAGCCTATAAAATAAATCAAAAGTGAAAGGCTTTTTTTGCATTTTGCCACATTCAGTTGCAAACTTGCTTAACTGCTGTTTCACATGGAAAAAGCATCAAGCATGTTCCCTTCCCAATAAAGCAGTGCCAAACGTTTGAACCACATTATTTTACTGTGTCGCCTTGAGCAGCCCTCTGGAGCAGAAAAAGGTAATTACAGAGCATGAAGAATCACCATGCAGACGCCTACTCGAGATGCAAGTGAGGTCTCTGTCGACATGACAATAACACTTAGTGTTAGTACTTCCCCAGCTTCGGCCTGAAGGCAAACGAGGGAACCAACAGGCACCCAAACCAAGGTGGCTATGTGTCTGTTTTGGGTTTAACCTACTGTAGAAAGACAAAGACTGTCCTTTCACTGTCACAGTGAGCTCCTACTAGACAATAATGTGCTTTACTGCTTTCAGTTTTTCTTGTCAGTTTTCATTACTTAACTCCTTAAAATTCAAAATTATTCAGTGAATGATCTTAAGATCTCCATTCAAAGGCCTGGAATCGCTGTTAATTTCCTTATCAACTGTTAGATTCATGTATTAAATGATTCTATTCTTCTTATCCTGTGTGTCTTCTAGTCTTCTAGTCCTCAAGTCTGGTGTCGAGACCAGCTCAGCTATCTACTTTCTCCATTAAAGCCATCTCTTTACTTTCTCCACAATGCCATTTAGCATCATGTAGCATAACACAGCACAGAAAGCATTGGTATGAGCTTACTACTGTTCCAGAAGCTTGCTGTGTTTGAGGTGAAAAAGACCAGGCTACTTAAGTTAGGTGAGGTATCAGAACTTCAGTATTTGCCTTTTTAAACCTCTGTGTAAATCTCTAGCCACACATCATCTACTACAGCTTTCTTTGGTCTTGATATGACTTGAAATTTGTCGAAGTAAGGCCCCAATGCTCACAGGAGCCCTGTGATGCTCTGAGTTGTGGTCTAAATTGTGCAGTGATTGGAGTACCTGTTCCTTTTGGTGCAGAATTTCATGGACAAAACACATATCTCCAACTGGTAAACACCAGGGTGGACTGACCATACTTTGGTCCCCATAGAGGAAATAATTCCAGCAAATTCTGGAAACAAATATCAGACTGTTGGTAAAATAGAAGCTGGCACACCTCACAATCCACAATGGACTCTCTCAATAGGCATAAGCTGAAGGTTTTGCCATGGCCCACACCATTTCCCTACCTCTCCACCTTCCTAAAAATCTGTGAATAGGCCTCAAAAGAGCAGTGCATGCAAGATGGCCAAAGAATCACACAAAACTTTAAGCCTTTTGCGAGGAAGAGTGACTCCAAATCCCTCAAACAAGGGCTGAAAGACGTTAAGCTGGCTGCAAGAAGCATTTGCAGGCTATGCCAAACTGTGTAATACTAAGTACGGACCATGCAGGTGGCCCAAATCTTTGCTGTGGGCCCTTTTGCTTTTTTATTTTGAAACTGTTGAAACTTTTATTTTGTATGAAGAACACTGATCAACTGTACATCTCATTCCAAACCGTGTAACTGGGTCTGGTTCAATTGGTTCAACAGTTTATTGAACCTAACCTGGTACTTGAATAACTGAATACATAACTTACTCTACCAGTGAAATTCTTGATTAGATGTTTCTTTAAAAAGCAACGCTGAATTTTGTGGTGAGGTGCAGCACATTTTAAATAAGAATCACTGTACAAAGTACAGGAGAGTATCGGAAGTGTAGTAGTAGTTTTTAAAAACCTGTCACTAATGATGCATTTTGTCTGCGATTGTCAAATATTGTGTATCGTGAAATGTCTTTGAATTTCGTGAAATAACATTTTGACCATATCGCCCAGCCCTACTTTGCTATGTCCTATGTCCCTGTGTTTGCTGGTATTTTGTCCATAGTATGCTGCTCCAGTGATTACTCTTATCATTATCCTGTACCTGCTATCAGCATAAGCACTGTAGAGTGCAATTACTATAAAAGGGATATTTAAGTCAGTTAGTTAGTTTTAAGAGTTAAAGTGAGGCCCACACATATTATGCATGTCTATAAGGGGTTGAACCCAGGCTTATTACACACTAAAGTGTATTACTCAGTAACTACAGGCACTTCTGTACAAACCGGTTGGGCTATTCTCTGCCGGCGGCCCATAGGCTGTTTAAAAGAGTACAGGACACCACAGGGCAAAGTATAAATAGGTTAATGTCATCAAGTGTAGTTTGGCCTAGCTTGCGATGCAGAACATCCTCTGAGTATAAATGGTAAACCACAACATACCAGACGACAAAGAGCAGAAACACACCCAGATTAATTATATGATTGAGGAAAGTGTCAACTTGACGTGCGTTGTTCTGTTTTACTAACAGCCACAACTGCTGCATCTTCCTAGTTTGAAATGGAGTCTTAACCAAAAAAATGAATGAACGGAATAACCACAGTAACACAGTGACAAATAATAGATTTCGATTTAGGGAAGAATAAATCTGTGGGCTAGATTCATAAAACACAGCTCTAGATTTGCTGTGGCGTTAAGAGTAAATATTACTGCGGTAAGAGATTTGCTCCTCATGAAGGAGGATTGTGCCACTCAGCTGATTTCCCCCCTATCACTTCAAGCCTTATTACACACTAAGTTGTACCACTCAGGAGCTACTCAGTAGGGACGTCTGTACAAACGGTAGCGCAATTCTCTTATTACATTAAGTTACATTATTAATTAATTATTAATTATAAATTAATGTAATATACATTACATTATTAAGTTTGTAATAACACTTTCTGCCTGCCGATGGTCCACAGCGTCTATAAGGGGTTAACCCAAGCTAAACTGTCCATCACGACAAACATCAGGACTGCTGTTTAGACAGAACTGACTTCCTTTAGAAGGCTGTCACTGGTTAATGATTTAAAGGAATTCAAAGGAATTCAGTGCACCCATATGTCTGTTTATGTCTACAGACATATGTACATTGTATGTTCAAATTTTGTGCTGTTTGTGGACACCCCTTCTAATGAATGCATTCAGCTGCTTTAAGTTGTACCCATTGCTGACACAGATGTGTAAATGTACACACACACACACATACACACAGCTTGTCTAGTCCCTGTAGAGAAGTACTGCCAATAGAATAGGATTCTCTGGAGCAGATAAATATAAACCTAGTGGCACCGTGCTTAATGCCAGGCATGGGCTAGAGGAGTATAAAGCCTCTAGCATTGAGATGTATATATAAATAGAGTGTTAGTGAGGTCAGGATGTTGGCTGATCACGACCCAACCTCATCCCCAATTCATCCAAAAAGTATTGGATGGGGCACCAACAATCATTCCAGAGAACACAGTTCCAGTGCTCCACAGCTCTATGCTGGGGGGCTCTACACCCCTCTAGTCCATGCCTGGCATTAAGCAAGGGGCTTCCAGTGTATCCGATTCTATTCAGCGGTTTGACAGTCAAAACACAGCTGACTCCTTATATAGAAGGAAGTTGTTAGTGACATATAATGATGGTGCTCTTCTTTTTAGGATCAACAGGGTTACCTGTTTGGTGTTAATGTTCAGGCTGGGCACCACTGTTGACATGCCATGCCAAAACAGGTTGAGTGAGTTCCAGAACACAGTACTGTTTGTTTTAAGTACTTGAAGACCACATGCCACTGTTTTTGAAGTATTAATATGTGGTCTTTATTACTCTCAGGCTACTTTTTTCATATTTCAGGCAGCTAGGCACTGCAATAGAAATGCAATGCCACCATAAAGCTGATTTGGTTTTTTTGCCACAATATTGTTTTGTTTGAAATAACAGTTATCTATTTTTTATTGCTTGACCAAAGGCTCTATCCCACTTTTGGTGCTGGAAGAAAAAAAGGGGGTTGTTTTTGTTCATGCTTATTTCATTATTATTTGTATTTTTTTTTTTTTTTTTGTGATGACAATTGATTCAAACATTTAATCACACTAATTTGTGGGCGGGAGAACAAATAAATGTGTGGTATGCCTATTAAACTGGTTCAAGGAATTCATTTTTTGTTTTTTTATGACGTTATGAGATTTATGAGATCCATATTTAAACATAAATAAAGTGTAATCTACCCTCTGAGCTCAACAGTAGCAACACTGTGTTTACATAAAACCTTTAATAAGTCAATAGGCTCTGTAAAGAGAGTGACCTATGGGAGGAAGTTGGTGTCATGTATGTGTGTGTACAGATTTATATATATAAATCACATACTCTTAAAGAACATTTGTATTTAGGAAAGAATATGCTAATAGCGTGGTCTACACAGTGATAAGATCATTTAATAATCAGATGCTTTGGGGCTGTACAGAACAGAGACCACAGTTTGTTTGTCTAAATCATGACTAAATCATGACACTACTGAGAAACAACTGGAGCCTCACGACTTCCTTCGGTTAGGGTTTCCTTGAAAGTTCAACGTCAGCGCAACGTGACAGAAAAAGATGAACTACAGGCAATGATATGGTCGTGCATTTCCCTTTAAAACAGCCTTCCTGCTGACAGGAGGAATTCCAGTATGCAAAACTGCTGTTTTTCTATTGCACGATGCCACTCTCACTACAGGGCCTGGCCCCGCGGCCGTCCACCTTGCTGCTAGCTTGATGGACAACTTGAATGAAATCTCTGCCCCCTTTTCATGAAATAGTTTTGATTCACACGCAGTGAACTGAATAGAATGTGCTGAATACTTCCAGTTCAAAACAACAAAAGGAAACAGAGCACCAAGACGAAAAAAACAAAACACCTGGGCAACTGTGTGACTAGGCCAGAGCACAGCACAGCAATAACCAACCATGCCGTAAACTCCAGAGCATGGGGTGTGAATGATATCATTCATGCAAATGAAAGCAAGCCCTCAGCAGAAGATGGAGAGAAAAGAGGCTGCTGGTGCCCGAGCGGCTGAAAACTACCTGCAGAGTCACCAGCACTCATTTTCAATGCTGAAGCGTTGCACTTTCAAAGCACTTGTGCAAATGTAAGCAGGTGCAACTGCAGCAAAAAGTGGTCTCTGGTGAGATGAGGCAGCCAGGTTGCTTGGCGTTAAATAGAGCCGGGCTGTACTTTAAGGGCAACTGTGTGGAATTTTCTATTGACTGACCGCCTACAGGAATCGCACTATGCTGCGCAGCCTGCGACATGTTCATACCTACGGTACAGCATACAGTGCACTGCAGTGGCCCACCAGGACAGCCAGGGCCAGATCTAGCATTAGCATTAGAGATATGGTGCCCCGTCCTCACAATCTCTGCAAACATACACACCCCCTATCATACACACACTTTATCCACTAATAATACCCTTAGATCTTGCAACGACTGCTTTGTTCTTTCCCCACAAAACATCTAAACTGAGCTAACATAGCTCCTCCGCTAAGGCCTTGTTGAGATTAGATAAGAGGGTATCAGCTCACCCTTAAGGATAACTAATGTCCCAATGCATATCAGATAAGACATCCAAATGTTTATTTTGACATGTTTATGAATGTTTATGACATGAATCACTGGGCGCATGACAAGCATACCTTTTTGGACAGGATACCAGTCCAACCCAGGATACCACACACCCATCAATACTTAAACACCCACATCTATGGTGAATTTACCTACCCTTCATGTTTTTGGAAAGTGGGAAGAAAGCAGGGCACCAGGAGGACACCATTGGGCCAAATATTTTGCCCAATAAACTCCAAAGTCTACTTTGAATCATTAGATGCAAGGCAGGAATAACTCCTAGACAGGGAGCTAGTCTATCACAGTGTACCCCACTGTGGCTCGCAAGTATGATTTTTTGGTCAGAAACAATATGAACACCCTGGAAATTCTTTTTTTTTCTGTTTTTCTGTTGCCAACAGAGAGCAATTATGTTTACAATTACTGCAAACAAAACAAACAACAAGCAAAAGTATTTCTATAAAGCTTTAGGTGAGCAATATTTTCATCCAGTATTTTTACATGTGGGTGAGAACAAACCATTAATATAGACTACAGAAAGTAGGATTTTTCGAAGTCGGGCTCATTAAAAATCTGAATTTCCCACTCAGAAATACGAGTTTGTGGGTGCGTTCATGTGCACTCAATATGATATTTTCGTCATGAGTTGAAGGCAGCATTATTTACTGCACTTTAAGCTAAGTTAGATAACATTAATTCGCCTGGCCCTTGTCACATTATGATTAGCGCCCCCTAGAGGAGTTGTAAAGTGGTGATACTCTGCTAAATCAAAGTGGTAACAGACTTTATTTACAAAAATGACTTTAGTGCTCCCGTATAGTAAAATATTTAATAAAATATCAAGATTTGTTGGCAGTGTTTCAATGATGTCTTACACAAGGAACATCAGGATATATTGCTATCTTGGCCCCATCTGAGCTAGCCCATGTAGGGTAAAACAGAAAACAGTAACAGTCCTCAGTAACATGATTTCCCTTATTCCCTACTGAGGTCGCATGTAGCAATACGGACCGGTCAGGAGTTCCCATAATGCTGAGTTCTCCTTAAGCAGAGAACTCTGTAATCATCCTCATGAGACCAACCTGAGTGCTAAAAGCATGAGGGAAGCAGCATGTGGGTACATTCCATCCGTCCATCACCATTCTACATTTTGGCCTTCTTTCTTAAGCACTGGTGAGTAACCATTTCCTTTTTAGTCATGTTACAGAGGAAGTGAAACAGTGAGTATCAAAAAAGCAAAAATAACTCTTTAACTTCTACCCTGCAGCTTTGCGTTTGAATGTTGGATTCTGTGCCCCTCGTGGTGATCGGTAATGTTAATGTACGCTCATTCAGCACAATGACCACTACACTAATACTGGATAGGGCCTTCCTTTGCTTCCAAAACAGCCTCACTTCTTCACAACATGGATTTGCTTCATTTACGATTCTGGTCCATGTTGACAAGATTGCGCCACGCAATTTCCCCAGATTTCTCAGAAGCATTTTCATGGTACAAATCCCCCACTATACCACAGCCCTCAACTGCCCAGGTTTGGTCATCCTGTGACCACTGCAGCCTCAGCTTTCTGTTCTTGGCTGATAACCTGACCGGACGTAAATACAGCAGATGGCTCTCAGACGTGGTCGTGGAGTTGTACGGAGTGGTTATCTGAGTTACTGTAGCCTTTCTGACAGCTCTCCTGCAGTCTGGTCATTGTCCATTGATCTCTCTCATCACCCAGACGTTTGCGTCCACAGATTGTGGCTTACTAAATGTCTTTATTACATCAATCCGAGTAAACTCCAGAGGCTGTTATGCTGAAAATCCCAGAAGATCGGCAGTTCTAGAAATCTAGATAATTGAATGAATGAATAGGCAGAAATGTGTAGATGTACAGGTGTTCCCTTATATTTGTACTTAATAAACACTGACAAACTGCATGCCATTATAAAGAAAACACAATCCGACCCTGTTTATACCTGTTCATGTCATGTTACTAGAATCTGGATTGTACACTAAAATTGGCTTTCTGGTTTCTGGATTGTGGTGTTTAACGAAATATGTGAATTTGCTCGTTGCATGGTAATTACTACAGATGTTTTGACTGTACTGGGAGGGGTTTCAGTCGTTGAATGTGTCCTGGAGAGATGGATGTGTTCACACTGCAATAACATGCGGTTCAAATGCGTTTCAGACCACCTCCTGAAATGGTTTGACTGATTGGATTCCCATCTGGATTAAATGCGTCTTGGGTGTGTTTATACCTGCATTTATAGGAGGCTTGGCCTGATCCAGACCTAATCCTGATCCTCAATATGCATGAAGTGACCAGGTGTAAACAGGGCCTTTAGTGTTTACCTGTACTGTGAACATTTTTTAAACTATCATGATATTTGTCATCACCTATCTCTCGTATTCTGTCTTTACCACCAACATCAAAAACATACATCCAGCGTCCAGAGTAGTAATGAAATGAAAGGGGTTCTTCAAAGCTGTGGTTCTAGATAGAGTCGAGTCTTTAAAGGGTTCTCATTCTTGTCTGTGATGTGACACCCCTTGCAAATGGTTCTTTAATGTTTAGAAAATGGTTGTATGTAGCAAAACAGAACCCTTTCTTGCTAAAAGTGCTTTTTTGAAGCTCATAGTGTCATGTATCATTTCCTACTTTCAGAATTTGTAAACTAAAGAAGTGAAATCATCTCAAAGTAACTTTCCAAACATCATTTCAGCAGAAGAACAAAAGTAGCAGCTCAAAAACACCGTCCAAGACCTGGAACGTCTTAATACATCCAGATGCTATCAGCATAGGAAGTGGAGTTTGTATGTGTCTATTCTTCTCTTCTTCCCTTTTTAACCTTAAGAATGAGAGATCTGAGCAACAGCAAAGCTGTACATAAAACCCAGCGTGAACTAATGAGTAATGAACTGTTAATGACTGAAGAGGTAAACACACTCATTTCCTCTCAAACACACTGGAGTGGAAGTGAAAAATAAAAACGTAGGAAATTACCCATCCACAATGTGCTCAAGTCCCTGTACCTGAGTAAACGTAACTGTCTCTGGCTTACAGGATAAAGCTGACGACTGAGCTCCAACACAACGCCTAGACAGTATACAGTCGTTCAGACAAACTTATGCGTGTATGTGGCGGCTCAGCCTATTTTGCAGCATATCATCGCTGCACTGCACCGTCCCAAGCATATGACAGCCTTTTTTATGAATGAACCATTGTGTTTCTAAAGTGTGATACGGGCCATAACAGATATGCTTTCCTATGGGGGCTCTAAGCTGTATCACTGGACCTCTATTTAGTACAATGGCTTTATGCACTTCCTCACCACCTGCTATGAGTGAGAGAAGGAACAATAAGAACTTCCACCTCGGCCCGGACCATATGTGGACCGCGAACAGGGGCTGTTCCTGTGCAGCCTCATGGTCAGGGCAGGAAAGAGGGTTCACACCAGAGGTGGAAATGATCCAACAGGCCGGATCTCAGTGTTTAGAGTGGGATGTGAGGGAATGAAATGCTTATAGCTTTACAGTCGAAGTGTCTAAGCTCTTACACTTCTACGGTTTGTTTCTCGTTCACGCCGCAGGGGCACATTTTGAGATGATTTACTGTACTAATTGGATCACTGTGTAGAGAACAGAGCAGGTGTGGAAATCCTCAATACTTAAAGGGTCCCTAATGACGTACTAACAAACATACCCCTCTTGTCTGATGTAGTATGTAAACAAAGGTAAAAAAAAAAAAAAGGTGCACATATTTGTCACTGTACTATATACAGCAAAATGTGTCCTCTGCATTTAACCCATCTGTGGTAATGAACACACACACACACACACACTAGTGAACTAGGGGCAGTGAGCACACACACACACAGAGGGATAGGCAGCCAACTCCAGCACCCGGGGAGCAGAGAGGCTAAAGAGAGGCCTTGCTCAAGGGTCCAACAGTGGCAGCTTGCCGAGCCCGGGAATCGAACCCACAACCTTGTTATCGATATCGATGAATTCCCTGTTTTTGTGATGTCACAAAGATCTAAGCATGTCCGTAACCCCGCCCACTCGCTCTACAGCAGGTCAGCCTTGCCGTTTACATTATAGCTAGTTAATGAGTGTTTCATCCTGCACTGCTTTTAGACTGAAGGACAGCCGATTAGAACTGTGCCAACTTACATAGTTGTAAAATGACATACAACTGTTCTCAGTCCACAAACACAAACAACCCAAACGCAATAAGTGTGACCAAGGGGAATAGTATGCAATAGGAGAGGCAAATACATCTACAAAACAGGCCATTTCCCCCCTTAAAAAGCCTCTGTTACCAAAGAATAGCCCACCAGTTTGTACAGAAGGCCCAGTAGTTACTGAGTAACATGCCTTAGTGTGTAACAAGCCTGGGAGTGTTAAGGGGTTAAATAACCCAGCACTGAACAGCTGCATGCCCCTTTAACTGCTCAAACCTGAACTTTTTAGACAGCAGTTTGTTTCCCTGTGTCAGTTCCAACAGAACTCTGCGATATTTCCCCCTATTGCTCAACTCCACCTGAGAAGTGTTCATCAGGGACGTTTCTGGCTTTCTCGTCAGAGAGGAGCTCATTCCTCTGCTTTGGCCATTCAGAGCGTGTATCTGCCTGCTCCGGAATCTGCTCTCCCTCTCCCTCTCCCTCCTCCCCATATCCCTAAAAAAACCGCCAGCTTAAGTTCAGCGTTTCAAAGTCCACGCAGGCTCCTCTCAGCTGTGTCCAGGGCTCAGACGTGGTGAAGTGAAAAAAGGACGGGTTACCTGTTGAGTTTGAGAGCGAACGCCCTCCGCTCGGAGGCTGGCATGGTGGCCATAGCGGCTCAGTCCGAGAGCTTCACGGCCCGGAGGTGCAGAAAAATCCCGAGCGAGGAGCAGATGACATCGCGGGCAGCATCTTTCACTGTATCAGTGGATTTTCTGGGCGGAAACTTCCGCATCTGAACTCCCCAAACACTCACACACACAAACGCAGTGGACACACGCTTTAGCAGAGTGTGTGTGTGTGTGAGTAAGTGAGTGAGAGAGAGAGAGAGAGAGAGGGGGGGGGGCATAAAGATAGAAACGTGCGGCTTGCGGCTTTACTAGGTCTGGATTTGTGTATAAATGAGGTTCCGCGTGAATTTATGAAGCTTTATTCCCCCGGGACTATTATTTGATTTAATTTTAGTTATTTTATATTTATTGTATTTCCCTTATTTTTACATTTTCCATGTTCGTCCTTAGGTCACCATGTCCAAAACATGAGGCGTCATGTGTGCTCAGTTCTCTTGCAGGTAAACGGGCTTAAATCATGAGATAGTAAACATGTGTGTTTTTTTTTTTATCATTTTCTTTTTTTTTTTTTTTTTTTGAGTTTTGTTAGATTGGCAAACTTAAAACAGATCATTCCAAATATGTCAACAGAAAATATGAATATTAAATATGTTTGTGGAAATAAGCGAATTGCTCATGATAATTGCGCTTTCAAAAAAAAAAAAACTTTAAACTTTAGACAAATCAGAACAGTTTGTGAGGCCTTGGATTGTGATATGGAGGTTGGGTATAAACGGGTTAACCGCTGTGGTGGGGAGCTGATCAACAGCTCTGAGAAAAGGGTAAAAAAAGGGCGCCCTCTGCTGACGGAAACGACACTGTAGGTGCTCAATCGAGGTGCAAGTTTTTGGAGGAAAGTCTTGACTGAAGAGGATTTCTCGTTAATGCTGAACACAAGAGGTGAACTGAGCGACCGTGACTGAAAACCGGCCGTTATATTTATAGAAAATATCAATATCCTATAAATTATTAAAACGTTAAGAGAAAACGTGAGAATCCACCTGCGCGCTTTGATCTCTGCAAGTGGACACGACTTCATCCAGGTTCTCCTCAGACAGAGGAGCAATACGAATACAACCCGCCGTAACGGGACTATAACTACTACACTGCTGAGTGCACAGACAACGAATTCATATTTACTAACAAGTTACAATTATTATTTATTTAGCATAATTTTTTTTTAAGTAATCTCCTGTCCAAAGTGTTTAAAGCTCCGTCTAAGAGCGCCCCCTACTGACAGACATGAAGTGCACACCTGTGGCCGGTGGGATTAAAAAGGGGCATTACTAATCAATCACAGTCTAAAACTCTGTGTGTACAATTTATACTCTATTCTACCCCCCCCCTCCCCCAGAAAAAAAACATATACGTACCAAACAGGACTGTTAAAACACTTTTAATTAACAATGTAATAAAAGCGCACAAACATTGGGTAAGTTCTGACTTCTTAAAACTGAGCAAAATGAACAGTACTGATGAAGGAAAGTTCACAAGGACTTGAATTCTGTAGATGGGAGTTGATGGGAGCATGCAAACTGCTGGACAATATGGGTGCGGAGGTACGCACTAACCTTCATAAAGGTACATTTTCTCATTTATTAAATGAATGTCTATAACTGCAGATATGGACAGTTCTCAAAAAGATCATTTAGAAAGGCAGGTTAAAAAGGTACAATCAAACCGCCGTATTTTAAAATATTTCACATTTCATCAGTTCTAAACGTATTCAAAATATGTCAACATTGCTAATACGCAAAGAATATCTTAAATACAGTGGACCAGTCCCAAACTTCATTTAAGCCTAGTCTTAGACTGGGTCTGGGAAGCTGGCTGACAGAGTATGACAACAACCAAAAAATGACAAGCATTAAATACAAACTGTATATATGTGTGTGTGTATATATATATATATATATATATATATATATATATATATATATATATATATATATATATATATATATATATATATATATATATATATATATACGTAGTAAAGAGAAACAACTGCGTAAAACATCTTGCAAAATTCACACTAAATAAAAAAAAATCCTTTACATAGTCTGAAGAACAAGACGCTGCTTTTTTTTTTTTTTTTTCTTTAACATAGAGCCGCTTCATGTATTGATGGCTCTACTCTTCAGAGTTCAGATGTGTGCCAATTTCTCTCACATGCTCTGCCGCAGCTTTTCCAGAGCCGCTTCCTTTGCCTTCAGAAGGTCTTTAAGCCGTTGGATTCTCTCCTGTCGCTTTATCTCCTCAGAGTCAAGCATTACAGAAGAGTACAGTTCAATGGGGGAACTGCTGCCGTTCATTGCTCCCTCCGAACTCGAGCCTGGTTGACTAACGGCATCTTGTTGCATTGTTAAAGATGAAAAATTTTGCAACAGATCGTTATCAGGCTTTATGTGCAATTGGTTGCTATGTACCTTTTCGTCTCCAAACTTCTTCGCCGACACACTGCTTTTTGGTGGGCTTGAATTAGACTTCTTAAGTACCTTCTCCACAGTATTACAATCTCTGTTTGTCTCTGTTAAATTGCTAGCCTGATTTGAGGAATCAATGACAGCAGGCATACTTGGCTTCCCATGAGGTTTACATGCTGAAATCGCTGCGATTGCTCCAACCTTAGTTCCACATGGACATGCTGTGCACACTCTCCCACTCCCTTTACTTTGTCGGGCTGGGGTCTTCCTTGACACAGATATGCAAGCCGTACTGTCAGCAGGAATCCTTGCAGTTTGAGATTCCAAAGACTGAAAAGAAGAGGAGGAAGAACTGAGTGGCTCAACAGTCTGCTTTGCCACCTCAGAAGAACTACTGGTGGATGGAGTTTCCTCCTCTGGACCCTGACAATACAGCAACACCTTGCTGTCTGTACAGGCATCTACGGACACGCTTTGCTTGTCATATTTGACTGTACCCTTAGATTGCAGTGAAGAATTAATGACACTGGATGAAGTCGAGTCAAAGCAGGTCCTCTGTTTACCACCCTCCAACCGTTTCCTTTTGGCATCTTCTGGGCCATTTTCTTCTCTGGGAACCGGTACCTGCAGATTGGTAGACTAAAAGAGCAACATAATCAATATTCAGGTTGTACTCTTCAGTTACATTAGTTTCTTGCAAGGGATGTAGGGATTTTGACCTACAGCTGGGAACACAAATAAAAACACAAGCCAACAAAGCTGTCACACCCAAAGCTCTATTCTACCCACATCAACTGGACGCAATGTGCAGCTAAAGATGCTACAAAAAGAAATCAAAGCGTGGCACAAACTGAACACAAACATTTCACATATCACCAAAAACGTTACTGTTTATCCATAATATATTTCTTAAGCATAGGAAAGAAACTCACCTGTGCATGAATCAGCTGTTTGACTCTTATCTCTATCTGTGATTCCTGAATCAGTTTGCGGATGCCCTCTAAAGTGCGTTTGTTAATGGACCTTCTCTCAGGTTGTGGATATGGCTCTTTAGCTTGATTTATCCTCTCTAGGCCAATTCTTAGATCAGAAGTAATCCCAAAAATCTTTCTGAGGTCAGAGTCACTCTTTTGCTGCTGTATTTCTTCCCAGGCTGGTTTGTCCAAAGGCTGTACAACAACATCAAAAAGACAATATTAACTCTAGCATCATGGTAACAACCTTGTATATTACACACATACAAGATCACAAAAGACACTTGAGGCATATGCAGTAAAGGCAATCAAATAATTATGTCCCATGTCCTCCAGGGTTTAGCAACTGCCAATATGTTCCTTTTACCTACCATTTCAGTATCTGCTTTATTGCCTTGCTTGCACTGGATACCCAAATCCACTGAAATCTAAAAAAAAAGCAAAATATGCAAATACATTGTTCGATTAGCACATACACAGAAAACAGGATATGAATCATTTGCTTCTTTTAGTAGCCACAAACCACAATGTAAAAACACTGTCTATCGTACTCTAAACTCAGTAAAATAGCATTACTGATAGTTTCAAAGGCTTACAAATGGAAAAAAAAACTACAAAAAACAAACTTCTTGTTTGAAAACTTCCTGCGTGAAATGGTGACGATACCTTTTCTGTGACTTCCTTGCAGACTTCCGCTGCCTGTTCTGACACAGCTTCTCTCTTCACTTGTTTATCAGCAGCTGCATTATCTTTGTATCTGCTGACATCAAGGTCAATGACAGGGCTGTGTGTAATGTCCCTTTCGCAGCCTTTTTCCATGTTCTCTGCATCACATCCAGGGTTGTCCGTATCTTTCCCAGAATTGTTCTGTGGAGCTGTCTCTGCAATGTTTGTGCTGGTCTCAGTTTCAGATTTTGGTGGAATGTATGACACGAATATGACATTGGAGTCTTCGTCATTCTCACTTGCGGTTTCACCAAGTGAAGATAACCTGCTTGATGCTGTGCATGGGGAGCTCTCATCATCTTCATCACACAGGTCAATAATTTCGTTTGGATTTTTACTCACTGGAACGTGTATTGAGTTTTGCTCCGGAACTATACTTAAAGCACTAGAGGGCTGGACTGAATTTTTGATGTTTGGATTGCTTCCTGCTCCAGGGATCACATCCTTTGTAATCTCTGAACTTTTTTTAGCCACAAAGTAGACCTTTCCATTGCACATTACAAGGGCGTTGTCCTTTCCCGGACTAATCTTTTCTTGGACAGCATGAGTAGATGTAAGCTCTCCTGTCGGACCTTGATTCACTAGTTTCACTGTTTCAATTTGCTTGACTGCTTTGACAATGTCAGAGGTCATGTTAGGTGAAGTCACTGGTATGAGGTATGGTGCAGTGCTTCCTGGCCCTTCTTGGACCACCCACTTCATTGGAGTGGTGGCTCCTTGATCAGCCTTGGGACTAGATGTAGAACACACATTCACAGTTTTCACAGAGCCTATGGAAGGGATCTGAGTCAAACTCTGGGTGTGTTCACTCTCTCTCAAACCAGCCAACTGCTGACTGGGACCTAGTTTTAAAGAATTGACTGGAGATACATATACAACCGTTGGTAAACCCTTTGCATGGTTTGATGGGGCATTTAAAGAGTTACATATTTGGCTTTTGATGGACTGTGGGAGTGCAGAGGCAGGGACAGTCCTAACTGTGGCATTGGGAGGGATCTGTAGGTAATGTCCACTAGGAAGAACAGGCGATTTTGCAGTCACAGGCTGCTGTGGACTGTTAATCACAGCAACAGCCTTGCTATTATTCTGCAGGGGTAACTGTAATGCGTTTTGTGTCAATTTTGGAGTGACTATTGGGGCACATACCTGATTGGTAGTGGTTTTCAATAAGTTCTTAATAATAGTTCCTTGGTGGTGACTTTTCACAGGGTTCAATGAAGTGTTGCTTTCAGGAGGCATTTTTAAAATAAAGCGTCCATCTGCTGTCGGCAGAAGCGTTGGGAGTTTATTTTGTGGCACAGACACAGGGGAGAAGTGAGCAGGTTGATGATAAATCTGAGGTTGACAATCATTCCTAGCAGAAGGTATGTGTGTCTGAAAAAATTTCCCATTCACTTTCTGAACTGGAATTAACTTCATCACATTTTTCCCATCAGGTCCCACTGCTGGCATTGCCTGGTAGTAAACTCCTGTTCCGCTGTGATTAAAGAAAAAGAAAAGAAACAGTTACAAAACAATTACATACATTTTGTCTGTAAATATATTAAGCTAGATAGGTCTCTTGTGTAGTAGCCACCTGAATTCAGTGATTTACTTGAGGGGAGATTGAGATTGGTCCAGCCCCAAATGTGCCGAACAGATATGAGGCAACAGTAGTGTCAATCTATCAAGCACTAGGCTGAGTGGGGGGAGTAGATTCAATACATGAACCTCATTCAGAAGGCTTCCATGACTAGTCCAAACTTTACAAGCAGTCAAATTCATTTAGAGAAAAGGGGTTGTGAAAGGAATCATTAAAATGTGTGATACGTGGTAATCAGTGAGATTACAGCCAACTACGTGGGTCTCACGGCCACTGCGTGAGAGTTTGCAGCCCTGCGAGTTATTGTATTGATAAGTTAGCTACCATCTATCTATGAATTATTCATATCAGCTACTGTGATGGAATTCCGCTAGTTTTAGCTAGCTAGCTAGCTACATTAGCAAGCTGAAATTACGGTGTAATTCGTATTTAAGCAGTAACTAGTTAAACACAGGCTTAGTTACTTATTTGTGCACCAGGGCACTAGAAAACCAAAATAACTAACTTAGCCAGCACTAGCCAAGTAAAAGAAAAGCCCTATCCAGCTAGCTAGCTAGCTAGCTAATGCTAGTTGCTCACGGATACAGTGTACAGAGTTGTTAGCTAGCTAGCTAGCGTTAGCTACAGGGTACACCAGAAGCCGAGAGAAATAGAATTAGCTAGGTAGCTAATGCTGCTTATGTTAATTATCTGTTAGGTCAAAAACAACATTTTTACAATTGAACTATCGATTAGTGGAGCTAGCTACTGCTAACAGTTTTCTCCCGACAGGACCAATGGTGCTAGCAAGCTAGCTTGCTAACGTTAGCTATCTAGCTAGCTAGCGTTCTGGTAGCACCAGTGTTTGCTACCAGAACAACAAGAGGGAAAATATAACATGACCGATCTACTTATTCATTACACGACACGTTTCTACTTAATAACGTAAGCTACATGCTTCGAGAGCTCAAATTTGTCACATTTCTAACGAAAAGCTACCGCTTTATTTTAGCTAGCTAGCTAGCACGCTAACGTTACCATTAGCATCGTCGGTCAAAACAAGCGCCATTTTACCTGTTCACACAGAAAATAGCACAGAAAACATGAATATCGTTGTAAATGTCTGTACCTAGGACTGAAATACTCACTTCTCCATGATGAATATTTGGAAACATTCCACTTGAAGATGTTTGTTGGGGTGTTTTTTGAACTCCTCACCGTTCAGACCGTCAGGGTTGTGAATCCAGCAGCGGCGGCGGGCGGAAGGGCTTTTTAAATAAAAGCCTATGCTGCGTCTTAGACCACATACTCCTGCAGAGCACTACTATCAGCTGTACTAATGCCTGCACTGCCAGATAACTCAGACCTGTAGTGTTAGTGTACTATTGTAACATACTCTTTCGATGTAGTAATATGCAGTCTGAGACTGGAGCCCCGCACCTCCCAACTTTAGCTACCTGTAAGTACAAGAGAGAAGTGGAGGCTGGGAATAGGGCGGGTGCTACGGGTACAGCAGTGCGGCTCTATCAGTGTATCAGATATCAAGCGATTCAAGTAGTAGCTTTGGGCCTTACTGATGACTGATCGTCCACGAAACGAAGAATGCAGATATGGAGCACCTACATCATCATAGTTTCATTTTAAAGCGACATGCAAAACAATTGAGCACCTTTAGTTTCCTTCTTTTTCCTCTTTTTTTTTGTAAATATTGTAAGTAGTCCAGTTAGTATAGGACGAACTGATCTGCAAAGTGGTATGTGTATATATTAAAAAGAAAAATCAATATTGTATTGGCAAAAAAATTGTTTATTGGCAAAATCAGTGTATTACACCTACCTTCCAAACATTACACTACCTATCTATCAAAAAATATTCAGCAGGATGAAGATCCCAAACTAACCTCAGCATCTACAACGGACTACCACAAGACATTTTGCCATGGCCCCAAATTCACCAACCTATACAATCTATGGATAGACTATTAGCTGGCTACAAAAACTGTTACAAAAACAGTGGGAAAAAAAGTAATCTTGTTCAAAATATTGAAAAAAAAATGTCATCTTCAACTTTAAAACATTTTGGAAATCAGATTATGTTTTAGTCGCCGACCCAGACATGTCAAATCCAGCTTTAACTGTCAATGGATAGGAGGGAAAAAAGAAAAAACACAGACAAAAAGTGTGTTGTGTTAAAAGACTAGAAATAATCAACTTTAAATATAACCATCTTTTATTGGTACAGTAAAACAAACATATATATACACAAATGTAAAAAAACAAAAAAAAAAACATGAAAGTCAGCATCATAGTGGCTCTACTGGGAGATATAAACATAATTTGTGTATACAAGGCCTAGATTTTTTATCTGCCTTTATCCACCCAGGCAAAGAAATTACATCGAGCTTCTGGATTAGATGCATGGCCTTGCGGACGG
This sequence comes from Salminus brasiliensis, assembly GCF_030463535.1. NCBI lineage: Eukaryota > Metazoa > Chordata > Actinopteri > Characiformes > Bryconidae > Salminus > Salminus brasiliensis. The sequence continues at coordinate 16,468,026 of NC_132883.1, read as the reverse complement.
GCACATACAAAAAACTGCCGGCCCAACGTAGGCCCTGCTTTCTTTACAGTCCGAAGCACACAGGGTTCTTTGTGTACCTTGCACAGTGGCGGCTGGGGAGGTCCATGAAAAACCGATTTCCAAAAATCAGTGCCTTTCTTGGAATACGTTGTCTCTTTATCACATGTGCCATTGCTTTGGTTCTTGTCCTGAGAACCTGCCACCCCAATATTAGTCCTTGTGGTCCTGGAGTTATCCGCACCCTCCTCTGTGAGGTGCTCTGTAAGCCTGTTGTGGTCCGTGGCATCATTTTCATGGATCTCCGAGCTGCTCTCAATGCAGTTAGTAGGATTTGAACTTGGCTTCAAGCTTTCGCTGGAAGGTACTTCAGGGGTTAGTTTGGGTTTAAAGAAGGCCAAAAGACTGCCCTGAGGTTTAGCAGCTGTTTTAACGGATTTAGTCCTTTTCCCTTTAAAGGTAGAGGTCTCAGGAGGTCCATCTGAAGGTCTTTTCTTCCCAGCACTAAAGCCTGTTGTTTCAGGACTGACATTCTCACGTACCTCCCCAGCTTCTTGAGAGCCAGGCAGGCTCTCAGAACTTTCTCTGGAAGCAGTTTGTTGCTCAGAAACTTTGACCAGAAAGCGGGAGAGTTTCTGCTGTCTGCCAGCGAACTCTGGCATGTAGCGTGTGCACAGAGATGGACACTTGGGACTGGGTACGAGGGTACAGCTTAGCTGTGCCCACACAGGACAGTGATCGGAACCCTCCACTTCTGGCATGATATCTGCATTCTGCAAGTTGTTCTCTACCAGTGAACAACTGGCAAAGATGTAATCAATGCGTGTGCCATAGTTGGTCTGTCTGGCACCCGTAAGCGTAGACCAGCATGTGAAGGCATTGACACGCGTTGGATGGAAATGTCGGAAGGTGTCAACAAATTTCCCACCAGGAGATTGGGAGGTCTCAGAACTTGCCTTCTCTTCATCCTCTTCGTTTTCTTTTCCATTTTCCGCTGACCCAAACAGAAAGCTGTTCAGCCACTTTCTGCCTGGATTCTCCTCAAAGTTGTCCTGTATGTGAAGAAAATAAGGTATAAATGCTGAAGTTTTTTGTCACAATTATGAATGTAAATAACAGACAAAAAAACACACTCATTAAGACATCATGCATGGGTTTTACGAAAACAACAAAAGGTAGAAGTTATAACACTTAGATATTCAAACTCATACATATGTATGGTGAGTTTCATACATATGTAAATGATTTGGAGTCTGGAATTTAATGTTTTTCCCCACAATTAAATGACCGCAGTTTGCATATTGACAGTGGAAAGAAGGCCTCATGGGGTTAAAAAATATCTGAATATGCCTAACAAACATTTGCAATTGCATTTAAAAAAAAAAAAAGGAAAAAAGTGGAGAGTAGTGTTTGTTTAGCGGAGCTTGATCTGTGTATTACATCATTTAATAGCTACTTAATTTCCACAGCTACAATCCATGATCCTTCACTTTCAGCTCGTACTTTTGTTACATGCAATGAATTAAAAAAAAAAGACAATAATGATAAATGTTTAGATAAAATGAATTGTCACCTAAGATTTTATGATTGTGAAGGGCCTACAGAACAGAATACTGACTGCAAGAAACTGTACAGTGCAGAATGCCCTTAGATATTTACCACATCATCTGGGTCACAGTGGTCTATGGGCCGATGAGATGTGTTGATATCCCCCAGAATGATCACATGGCTGGACACAAAGAAAGCACTTAAACAATGCAAAGGAAAACACAATGCAACTCTGGAGGAACCTAATCTAGCAAAATGTGCACGCAATACTACTGATGTCCCGCTCACCTTCCAGACGCCTCGATGGCCTCAGCTCTGCTCTGGAGGAGCCTGTAGAACTGCAGCTTAAAGAGCTTCCTCTCTGGCTTTTCTGGATCTGCACGTGGGCAGTACACATTAATGACAGTCAACGTCTCTGATCCTTCTGCTCCCCTGCACAAAACAATCAACAATCAGAATTGTGGCAGTCAGCACAAAAACAAAACAAACAAAAAAAAAAAACTCATCCTCAATCAGTTGTGCTGCACAAGCTTACGGAAATCTATGCTGGGTGATGACAGCCCGTCCTTCGCTGTCCAGTGACTGCAACTCCTCAGTGGAGAATGCAGTCTGATCACCATAGCAACCAACAGCCTCTGCATGGTTGACGAGGAGACCGCTCAGTCCTTCTTCAGCAGCGAATGGTGTGGCAGAGTCTTTACAAAAGGTTGCAACTCCTGTTCAGCATTACAAAGTCAAAACGAGGTCAAATCACACACATTCAATCACAGTCGCTTTCATTAGTTTCTGTTTTCCAGTAATATGCAGTGGAGGTAAGCTTTACTAACTCATTTTTGAAATGAGTGACAAAAGTTGCAAGTATGCACAAGTTTGGGCACCCCTGATCAAAAGACACATAGTTCATTTTCTAGGCAAAGATCAGAGAATATATATCTTTAATTTCTGCAAACATATTTTTTTTGTATGTTTGGAGATACTTGTAGTAATTTGACCAGGGGCACCTAAACCTGTGAACTTGTACACACACACACACACACACATATATGTAGCAAAGAAATAACTGGAAACACTAGCTATCGCAGTGAAAGGACATGCGCCTCCTCTGCTGCACTGAACAGACCTGAGTATCCGCTGCGTCCTCGGCTGAAGCTGAAGTAGGAGTTGTAGCCATCTACAACTGCAGTCCTCTCGTCCAGCAGATCACCTGACCGAGACAGCAGACACCAATGACCAAGTGTGAGCGAGCCCAGCAGCACACTACCTGCGCCTCGCTCACTACTAAATAACCCTAAACCCACACTACTCACGCGTCACTTTCGTCTCCTGAACGCAGATGATATCGGCGTCGAACGAGTCCAGCGCTTTCTTGATGCCATTCCTAAAAGTTCTTATTCCGTTTATATTCCAGGTGATAATCTTCATGACCGTCTCAGGGCTGCTGACAGCGTTTGCCGCTCCGCCATTAGCACACAGGACCGCGCGCAGGAAGCCGTGACTCGCACATCTCGCGAGATAATGAGGCTATGAGATCATGGACAGACGGTTAGCGGCGCAAAAATAGCGAAACCAACGAAATGAGCACATAACGTTTTATACATGTATGTTTACATATAACACAAGTTTATATGTATGTTTATGACAACAATGACATATAATACAGGTAATACACATTATTAAATAGTTTATGTAGTAAAAAGTACTTACAAATTAATTCATTCCGACATCTGGGAATGTGTAACTGAATAAAACGACAATATACTGAATAAAAAAAAGTATTTTCTAAAAGATAAACAACAAATTCATAGGAAAGAAATTAATATTTTTAATAACTTATGTTCATAAAATATTTTCGTTGTTCTATGGAGCCGTTTGTTAGGTAGGCTTTAATGCTGAATCTTACAGCTCATCATTAATAACACGACACATTTTTAATTTTCATAATTCAGTTAAATCTGAGCAGGGGGAAACACAATCAAGTGTTTCCCCAAGTGTAAAAAAAAAAAAAAAAAAACTAGAAGTGATGGTAGAAGGTAAGAGGAAAATGCTAAATATAATATTTTTGTAAAATACTTTTGTAAAAAACTGTTGTGATATGGGAAATTTCAGTACTTTAAGAGCAATCTGGTTAAATTAGTCTCTAACTATGTATATAGTCATTTAACTAGGCAAACATATGTACAAGTTATACGTTACAAACCGAACCCAATTGTTTGGGACTTATGGATACTATAGTACTTAACCCTATAGAGGACCTCAAAGTATGGTAAAAAAAAAGATAAAAAGCCATTGGAGAAAACACAAATGAATGTATACTTAGTTTAGGAGAGCTTGACTAACTACCAACATTGATGGGTCTGACTGTAAACTGCAAAAAGCACAAGCGAAATGAATGGATATACTTAAAAATTAAGGGACCTCAAAGGGTTCTTTGAACAATGCCATAGCAGAACCATGTTCGGATCCTCGAAGAACCATCTTTGTGATAGAGTTGAGTGAGTGTGAAGACCTGTGAAGAACCTTTACACCAAGTGTAGGTGCTTTAAATCTCTAAAAGGTTCCTCACACTCAGCTCAATTACAAAAGTGGCTCTTCTGTGGTATCGCTCAAAAACCTTTTTAAGCACCTTTATGTTTAAGAGATTTTGAAAGGTTTCTGGGCTTTAAATAAAGAAACATCCTACAATCTGTGCAGGCTACAGTAAATAGTACAGTAAACAGGGGATGCAGCTTCTCTGATCAATCAGAATCATCTGAAAACTCTAACATTAAACCCACCTAAAGGGCGGCGGAGATGTTGGTGCTTCATTTCATGGCAGTACTGAATGTCCCTGGTTGTTGTACTGTTTAAAGCAGGTTGTCTTTTGAATGTGTTTACAGTGAGAATGAGGATAAACCCCCGACAAAAAGAGCAAAAAAAGAAATAATTGCAAGCACAAAAATAGAGCAGTTCTGTCCCCCTTGCTTTTATCAGTCTTGATCTCAGTGTTTACTGGAAGGAAGGGTTTGTACATTCTCTGTGCAGTGGTGGATGACCAGAGGAGTCAGGGTTACGTGTCTGCCTGTACAGACGCACACTTTACTCACCACTGCCGGCACGATCTCAACAAAGGGATTTTCAGTTCCAGGCTGAAGGACCTACCTCTACAGATCGGGTGATCAATACTTAAACACACAGGTAGAGGTTTCTACCTATTTCTTGTGCTAGCTTTAGCTTACAGTAGCTTATTTGTATATTAATCATTCATATATGAATAAGCTACTGTATAGTTCAGAGCGCACAACATTATAAAAGTGGTATTTGTCCTTGTTTCATTTAGGGTGGTGATGAATGGAATACCATGATTTACCACAGTACATAAACATCTTAAATGTATTAGATTTGTTCATTCAAATAAAAGAGTGAATATAGTATTTAAAATTGAGCCTGGCAATGCGGACTAACAGAAAGGCAAAATGTCTGGACTTTGTCTTAACCCAGAATGGAGATCAAGGTGTATGTTGAAGGAGTCCAACGCATCGTTTGTGGAGTCACCGAAAACACAACATGTCAAGAGGTAGTCATCGCCTTAGCCCAAGCTCTGGGTAAGTAAACAGCAGTTCCTGCTGGAAACAAGCCTCTTAAGTAAGAGCACATTAAAAAGGACCAGTATGTATATCTATAGAGACTAAGATGTAAATCAAGAACCTTGAAGTTTTCATGATAAGAAAATTTCAGGGTGTTCTAGGCGATATCAGTATCATCTTGGGTGATAAAATATGGATTATTAAAGATTTAGTCAATAAACTATTCAATATCTGATTGGGAACTATCAGCTGACCCGATATTGAAACCCATCGATGTGGGTAATACTATCTCTAATTCCAGCATCATGTAGGGACACCAGTTGTCAATAAATTAACCAATGTACGAAAAAAGGGTCAGTACAGAATGCAGCCTACATTGGAACCGGATGGCTGTAAAATGTGGTCGCATACAAATGTGACTTGTGTATTCAGTCCAGACTACATACAGAAAGTTGTGGTCTTTGTCTTCTCCCACAGGACGGACGGGACGCTACACTCTGAGAGAGAAGTTCAAAGAGTACGAGCGCAATGTGACTCCTGACGAGCGGCTGTTAGAGTCCCTGGAGAAGTACGGTCAACAAGCCAGGGAGGTCCAACTCACCCTGCAGCATTTAGGGCCCTCTCTAGGGGACTGGGCAAACAAGCCAAGAGCTCAGTTGAGACGAGCTGAGGGAGGGGGGAGGATGCGGCGGGGCAGTGGTGTGACCAGCCTGCACCGCCAGAGCCTGCCACCGCTGTCCCGTCTTCGGAACCACTCCGAGCCTCCCCCCGAAGAATTGAAGAGACCCAAAAGGAAGTCGCTGACGCTAATGGAGGAAGCTTGGGGCTGGCTGGAGAATCTAGGCAGGAGCGGGAAGCAGCAATTAGGACGAGATAAGGGGAAAAGCAAGGACGATAAAGGAGATTGCCTTGGGGATAAAGTGCCGGTTAAAGTGGGCAAAATTCCTCTAGCCTCTGGGGAACCACAGGCAGGAGACAAGAAAGAGAAAAACACAACCGAAAACCTGGGCATAATCAGTTGCCTTGGAAAGCACAGAAGAGAGGATAATGAGAATGAGACGTGTGGAAGAAGAGAGGGCGAGCAACATCAACGTCCAAAAAAGGACCAGGGCTTGGACACTCTGGAACAAATGGGGGTAACACACCCACAGGACAGATGCTTTAAAGCAGGGCAGGATGAGGCATCTGAACTGAGAAGGCTGGTCATCGAACAGCAGGCTAGTCTCCGAGAACTCAAGCTCAAAGCAGAGTCGACTGATGAGCAGATTGGCCGACTTGAAGTGCAGCTTGCAGAAAGGCAGTCAACCTCAGAACTTTCTGAAGATGAGGAACAGCTTGAGTTCTGGCTCAACGAACTGAAGGCGGAGGAGGGCTACGAGAAAGACTTGCAGAGGCAGTTTCTAGAGCTGAAGGAGAAAGCTGCAGAGTGCAAAAACAAGTTAGAAGCGTATAAACGCAAGCTGCAACGAATGGACCTGACAAACCTAAGAACTGAGAAGTGCCAGGAAGAAGCATCTGAAGGGATGGCAAAATCACTTGAGCCAGACTGTGCTTCGAGATGTTCCGAATCAGCAAAGGAGGGGAAAGCAGCAGCTGACAACCTAAAAGGAGACAGCGAAGAGAAGAATGTAATCACCAGTGTGGAACCTAAATTACCTAATGTCTTAGTGTCTGCAAATCAGATATCAGAGTCTCAGCTGAGTGGGCCCTCGGAGTTAAGGGAATGGTGGACTCGATGGACAGAGGCTCAGACACCGAACACTTTGCACTGCTCTGAAATAAGAATATACCTGGGGAGCACCCGGGTTTAAGAAGAGCATTATGGGTGACAATTCTGATGGTTTCCTACAGTTTAAGGTCCCTGGAAACATCAACATGTCGGGTGTTAGATGAAACACAATAGGCCAATAAATCAGACCTGTCTGAGAAATGTCTGGGTGTAGTCTTTATGTTAGTTAAGCACTTTTGATTGACATCCCTGTAAGACTCCCAGTGTCATATGGAGTGATGTGTGTGAGAGCAATGGGGACATATAACATGTAGACAACAAAGGCAATCTTCTAGCTTTTATGTGGTGATGCCTTAAAGAAGGCAAGACTTCCTTTAGCACCATATGGCCAATGTGACAAATGACAGACTAGCTGAAAGATGGACAACATGGCTACATACGTAGCTTGCTAGAATATATTACTCACAAAAAGTTAGGGGTATTTGGCTTTCGGGTGAAATTGATGGAAACCGTAAAAAGGTTCACGCTACAGTGATATTATATCATGAAAGTAGGGTATTTAAGTAGAAGCATGCAATGGTGATGGATGATGATTTTCTCATCTTAAGCAATTTATTGATACAAAAGCCAACAACAGTGGTGGCTATACCCCAACATAAAATGTCAGTGTCTCAATAACTTGTGTTAACTTGTGTCTTTGAGCATCAATTACAGCTTGTCAACAAGGTCTCATGCTGTTCACAAGTTGACTTATTGGCTTTTGAGGCATGGCATTCCACTCTTCTTGAAGGGCAGGGTACGAGTTATGAGCCTCTATACAGCGACTCAGATGTTCCCATAGGTGTTCTATAAGATTCAGGTCTGGAGAAAGTTCAGGCCACTCCATCTGAGGTACCCCACTCTGCAGCAGCCGTTCCCTAACCATGCGACCTCGTCCATGACGATGAAATTAGGCCTGTGTTGTTCATGCAGAGGCACAATGACTGGATTAATGATGTTATTCAAGTAGTATGGGCTTGTAACAGTACCACACACAAAGTTCTGTATTGACTAGACACCACCAAAGGCTTATCTGGTGACAACAGTGGCTGATGCATAACGCTCTCCTTGACGTCTCCAACATCGCTGACGGCCATCGTTTCTGCTCAGCGTGAATCGACTTTCATCAGTGAACAGCACTGATGTCGTCTGCTCCCTGGCCCATGCAAGACAATGACACCTGTGCGTGGAGGTGTGGTCAGGTACCCTGGCTGATGTGAGTGGTTTCGAATGGGCTGACATGACACTTGGGTGCCTCTCACCTCCCTTACATGTGCCTGGAGCTGTGTGGCATTTAACATCCAGTTCCGCAGGGCACTGTTCACAATGAAGTGGTCATCCATGTGGGATGTGGCCAAAGGACGTCTACTTCTAAGCCTTTCTGCGACACTTTTCCAGTCTCTCTGTTGCAACCTGCTGATGACACTCAGTCTGAACATCCTGTTTGAAGCCTCACAATGGCGAGGTACTGTTTAGTTTTTAGGTGTTGTCTTGGTCTCGGTCTCATGATATTAAAATTTGAACAGCATGCTGAGCAGGACTGTTCAAATACCTATTCTAATTGATCTACAGTAATGCTTACATATGCAGCTGGAAGCCATTCAGCAATTCCTGTGTAGCTTAGCAAATAAATACAAGCTAGCATGCTTTTCAACCAGCATGTTTACTAGTTATTGGAAAGCTTTTCTTGACACTTTGGCATATGTATAGATTTTGTTTCCTGGGAGTTCAAACTAATTTAAATACAGGCAGTGTTCGGGTTTGTTTAAGAGCTTGTTTCAGGAAAGACCCAACACACAAACAATCCAAATACAGTACTACCAAAACCATTACCTCCATAATGTTAATGTAACATCTTACATCTCCATTTTGCCATATCAGGCATTTCTTTATATTAGATCAAAATTCCATAATGAACAAACTAATAAAAATGCTTCAAAAATCACTTGGGAGCATTACCCCCCCCCCTTCTCCTGTAAAGCTACAATTTCCTTTGCACTGGAAATGTTCTCTGTGCATTAGAACATATAAATCTACCTCATGCGAAGTGATTTTCATAAAACGTTTATTTCAATTGTTTCATTCAAGACCATTAACAAAAGTATAGCAGAGAACAAGTGGCTCAACAGTAACCCACTGGTCTCCAGAGAAAATTCATAACAGTTATATTCTGATTTTCAGTAAGAAGCACAGCAAATAGTCTCTATCCACATTTATTGAAATCCTGATCTTCATGATTTCGAATAGATCATTTTGTCTTGTTTTCCTGTTTTATTTCTCACATTACACTTTGCTTTATTGTTTAATTTTTTTGAAACCTCCCACTAAGTAAAAAGCACACATTACATATAGCATTTTTCATCCACGGTACTTGGGATGCAGACCAGTATTAATTCTACTTGGAGGAGAAGTAAAAGAAAAGGGGGGGAAAAAAAAAAAGGAAGAAGAAGAAAAAAAAAAGCCACCCTAAGATTGTTCTGGGGACTGGGGAAACAGTACGTTTTTTTCCCCCCCCAAGGTTTTTTTTTTTTTTTTATTTTATTTTGTTTCATTTACAGACTTTAGGCACCTTAATCTTACTTTATTTTCCATTAGCAGACAGTGAGTTTAAATAGTATAATAAAAAAAGCAAAAGTATGGTGTGCAATGGGGAGAGGAGGACAAAAAAAAGAAAAAAAAGAAAAAAGGGGGCTAGGGGACAAGAAGCCATTAGGAATTCTGCATCTGACGAACATGAATGAGCTTGTGAAATCAAGGACAACTGTAAAGTTTATTATAAAAAAAAAATAAATCAAAGAATAAATCAACTCAAACTTAAATTGGGGCGGGGAAACAAAAGGGGGAGGAAAAAAACAAACAAAACACAAACGTGAGCAGTCTATGCCTAGAGCAGTGCTTCAAATGCAAGTGGTTGCAAAAGCTGTTCTAAACAACGGAACAGAAGCTTGTGAAACACACTAAACATCTCTCCACTGAAAAGCTTGATCTGGAATTGGGATGCTCAACAAAGTGAGTATGCTTCCGGTAAGAGACAGAAAGAACAAAATTAGCTGAAGTTGAAGAAATTACAACGCTCCAGACATCCCTCACTCACACTGCCACAAGGGAGAAATACAAAGGACAAAATAAAAGGAACAGGCACACAATTCCATACGTTTTCACTTTGAGCCAAAAACAGGAACATATTAGCCAGCCTACTCTCTCCACATCTGACTTTCACATGTGTTGGAACTGTGAAACCTCCTTTTCTGTCTCAACGCCTACACGTTTCATTCCCTCAAAGATTTCTTTAAAAAATACTTGTTACGCAACTCACAGAAAACACACATACACTCTCACAAACTGGGAATTCTCATTGTTAAGCTCTCAAACATCACACTAACATGAAAGGTAAAGTGAGATGAGTGGATTTTTTTTTGGAAGGGATTCAGGGACAGGGAGAGGGCATGTGCATGCGGATGTATGTTTGTGTGTGTGTGTGTGTGTGTGTGTGTGTGTGTGTGTGTGTGTGTGTGTGTGTGTGTGTGTGTGTGTGTGTACGTACACGTGTGCATGTGTATCTGACTCCATGTTTATTGGTGTTTAACAGTGCAAATCCCTTCCCTGTCCTTTAGTCTTGATTGCTTCTGTTTTCTGAGGTGCTGCATGTCTTCATGGAGAGGGAGAAGCAGTGAACATAAAAATTCACTCGATCACGCTGGCCTTGCGAAGCTTTCTCTCCACATTGAAGCCCTTGAAAGAAAGACATTGGTCAGGTTATAAAAGTTAAATCCTTCCCTCCCTACACAAAAACAAAAAAGTTGGAGAGTTTACCTTTGAGTTATCAGGACCTCGGGGTTGTCTAATAATCACCAGACGTGGAGCACTGGCATCATCAAGGGTAATGCTCTTCAGTCGATTCACCAGTCGGTCAGGTCGAGGGGTTGCCACCGGTTTAGGACACTCGCTGGTTTGGACACAAACACTTGTAGTGAGTTTTCAAAAGTAGATTCAGACTGCTTAAGTCTTTAGATAATTACCTAAATTACCAACTTACTAAATTAAAACTTGCTATAAACAGCAGCAGTCTCAAAACTTGCCCTCTTAACACAAGAATACTTTTAAACCAATTTTTCACCACAACTAGTTTATTATTTCCAGACACTAGCCACGACTAGGAGACTCAGCAGGATTATCTTGTGTGGTCCATGCATAAGACCAGAATCTCTGGGCAAACACTGGAAAATGAGCTAATGAAGCACCCCTTTGAAACAGATACCCAACAAAAGTGATCACTGCCACACCTGACTCTGCGGACATTGCAGGCACTACACTTCCCCGTGCGCTGGTTTAGAATGACTGAGAACTCCACTTCATCTCCAGCCTGAAGCTCCAGGCCATCCTGCACCTCCTTCATGTGGAAGAAAAGCTTCTTGCTCTCGCCTACCTCATATGTGATGAAACCAAACTGGGAAAATAAAGAAGTGATAGGTTACAACATGGCAGGTAGTACAGAGAACCTTCATATTAACTGTCAGAAGATGCTATTTAAACGGTCACACAGTGGACAACACCGTTGTGAACAGTTTCATTACCTGGTCTTTAACACACTCCACCAGAGCGCGGCGCTGCGGGACAACGTTGCAGGCCATCCTCTGTCCTGTCTGAGGCACGGTGCACAGCTGAAACTTTACCAGTTCTCCTTTCTGCAAGCAGTCCCCCTTGTTGGCCATTCCCACAATGCCAAATGGATAATTCTGTGTCTTACTTGAGCCTGGTAAGATTGGGTTAAGCAAGGCAGGGCAAATGAGTAAAGAATCACACCAGTATGATTAAACTTTAACAAGAACCAGGCCCTAGCCTAAAAGACTAACCAGTAAGCAAGTATTGCTTCTGAATGCCCAGAGTGAAGAAATTAAGCACATGATTTTGAACTGGAAAGAATAAAGTAAACAGAATAATAGATGATTTAGCAGCTCACCTTCTTCTGTGACCTCAATAAGCCCCTGATACTCAGTCTGAGAGGGGTCAACGCTGCGCAGGGGCCGAATCACTTTCCCCAGAAACACGTTACTGCTAATATCCTCTCCGGCTCCATTCACTGAGAAAAACAAAAAACCTCTTTAATATAAAGCTCCAGGTTCTGTGGTTTAAACACCAGCAAACCAGATTCATAGCCAACCAGATACACTTATGCCACCAAGTGCTTTTATATAATTAAAAAAAAACAAAAAAAACAACCAAAAACACCCCATCCCACACCTACATACCAGGTGGGACTTTAGTGACCTTCTCTGCGCTGATTTTATTCCCTTTGCCTTTAGCCTGAGTATACTCCACTGCATCCCCCAGCTCCAGGTTGTCCACATTACCACACATCTCACTGTACAGAAATAAAAAGATAAAAAAATAAATAAGAATGGCTTCAACAATTAGAAATGAAACATCTTAATTCTAAAATATATGTTCAAAAATGTATTACAGCTTGAGCTCCTGGCCAGAATATGCATTACCTGTAGTGGAAGAAAATCTCCTGGTCATGATTGGCTGTCTCAATAAAACCAAAGTTATCTTTCAGTGTTGCAATGAAGCCCAAAAGCCTCTTTGTGTTGGTGGTGCGGTTGAGAATCTTAAGGGAGACTGCACTCTGCAGGCCAGTCCTCTTCACCTCACTGATTGAGAACTCCACCTGAAGAGCATTACACAACGAACTTCATTTAATTAAAGTTACTGGCCCTTTAAATAGGGGTTCTTTAAAATAGAGGTCAGTTAGCTGATTACACTCTCATTGTGCAAAGATAATTAAATTTTCTAGACAATTACATGTGGAAGTAATATCCTATCCTATGTTGACGCTTATTCTGTGCACCTCATCCACCTTCTTATTAGAACGTTTTGAAGCAAAGAGAAATTCTTATTATTCTAACACCCATTATTCCAACACTAGTGGATTGAACTGTATTTAGAAAGTTAATCAAGTAAAGTACCTTATCTCCTAACTGGGGGAACACACATCCATCCAGGTCCTTGATATGATATGGCACAGTCAGCTTCACGCCACAGTCTTCATATGCAATAACTCCTTCCTCTATATCCTGCACACACAGCACAACAAGGTCAGTCAGAACACAGGACAGGAACTGGTCCACCAGACACAGAGTAAGCCAAATCCAATTTCCAAAATAACGGATTAAACAATTTATAAATTTAACACAGGATTTCATTAATCTGTGTCTGTAATACAAGGCAGCTCTCAAACAAGATGGTTGTATAGGATGCCTAATTCTTCCAGTTAAATGCTACAGAGGAGCAAGTTACACACAAGCATAACAGCTCATTTTTTTGCAACATTTAAAATATGCTCTAATTAGCCTAATCACTGCTAATTAGGCTGTTCTATGAACACTGACTCAATGCAGAACAGCTATAAAGTAATAGCATGAGTACAATCAGACAAATGCAAGCTGAGTGATTAGTCTGTTGAAAATCAAATCAACCATCAATATTAAATGTTTGTGGCAATACTTGTATGAAACGTGGGGTGAAATCAGTGGTAGATTAGAAGTTAGACAGAAGCCTTTTTTTAGTTAAACAGTATCCCTGTCCCTGGTTGCTACAGCAGGTACTTAAACTTCATATACATAAGAGGGGAGAATACCAACAACAAAACAAAAAACAAACAATCCAAAAAAATCATGCCAATAACTAAATCATTAAATCTCACAACTGACCTTATCAACTTTAACCTTGAAAGATGAAAAAAAAATTAGATAATTTAAGTCATTATGCCCTCCACATAAAAAAAAATAAGGTTCTCTGTAAAATAGGGCAACAAACTGACATCAAGGTGTTCTTGTTGTAAACTATTTCCCCTGACATTTGTTTTGTAAGAAGTGTCTGCATGTTGTCTGAAAGGTAGCATGCAGAAAACAGAAGCCTACCTTTTCTTTTTTCTAATGAAGAGGTGCATGATTGATACAGGGGGAGGGAAAGGAAATGGAAACAAAGATTAGAAAGAAAGGATGAAAAAGAAAGCCTAGGCAAAAAGTAAGAGGCAGAAGGGTCTCATGCCTTGAAGAAAAATAATCTGCAAAAACAGAACTGGGTTCCTAAATGCTACTTTATTGCTGAGAGGAAGGGAAAAAAAGAAAAAAATACTGACAGCTCCAAACTGAAAGCAAGCCGATATGGAAGGGTCTGATTTAATTTGTATACAAGAAATGTACCTTTTCTTTGCCCTTGCTGGGGCTGGCATTGGTCTTGCTGTTGGAAGCACACATGGCCTCCTTCTCCACAATGCCCATGAAGCGCTGCTCAGACTGGGTGTGGAAGGACACTGTGCCCTTGGGCAGCTTCTTGATCCTCACTGCATGGTTCCTCTGGGCAGACAGCATGTCCTAACAAAAGACAAGTGACACATTAGGGCCCAGTGCTTGTGGGAAACCGAATTAAGCTTCAAATCAAGAACAGTCAAATTAGCGCGCGCACACACACACACACTTAATGTAAGACAGAGGAGAGCGTGCACATCAATTCCTTCTGAAAGCCCCACTTTAAATGGCCATTGTTAATACAATACCTAACAGAGCACACCGACCAAAACACCAAAAAATGACTGTCAAACACCACAGAACAAAGCAGCATCTCGATTAGAAAAATTGGAATGATGAAGACTTGCATGTTTTAAGCCCTATTCAGACAGGATTAAAAATTACCTTGGGTCCTGAGAAATTGTTTGATTGGCATCAAGTCTCAGAGCACACATCTCTGAGCTCCTCCAGTGCGTATTAAACTCGTTTGCACCAGAGCACCACTACCAGCTTTACCTCATAAGATGGCAAAACATTTAGGGATGTCCCAATTTAATCCAGTGGCTCAGGATCGAGGGCTGATGCAGAAATATTTAATGGATTGGGTACCGACTTTTAAAGTGTGGATCCTTATATTTGCTAGGGCACGTCCCTAGCAGGGACGTCCTCTAGGCATTAATAGACATGATCCTTAGCTGCTGCAGACAAACTTCTCATTTTTTGGAAAGCAACTCCAGAAAGAATTAATCGAGACCTTATTCCAGTGAAGGAAACTAAACAGCTTTATTTGAACTGATAAATGCAGAGATATTACCAGTTAGCAGCTAAAACAAGTGTGAAAATTAGATTCTTAGGTGAATTTCTCTCCTGAAACCTCATCTGAAATAGTGCCGCAGTTCTAATGAGTCCATTTCAACAGTAGAGCGTAACTGCTGCATTATTAAAGGCGGAACGGAAAGTTGGGGAAGAGGAAAACTTGGAGTAACCCCTAGCCTCTGCATAAATTAGAGAGCAGCAGGTAAACAGTGCATTTGTTATGCTGTCTATTTTCTGCTGTTTTTGGTCCAAAAACCACCCGGTTTGTTGTAGTTCTGCAATGACATTTTATCCCATTAGATCCATCTGGGAAGATCTAACATTACTCTCATCCCGTTTTTAGTGGACCAAGATAATTGGTAATTACATTCGCAGCTGAAACCCTAAGAGTGTTAGCCAATCAAACAAGCCAAACGTTTTAAATATGGCCATGTTGAAGGACAAGCCACCAAGCCCAAACTGAAAGTTATGGGCTAAAAACAGTAAAACGCTGGATGAGGGCTCCATGCCTGTGTCTAGAGGACTAGAGCTGTGCACTAAATGCATAAGGAGGACAGCACAGGGATGAAAATTTATTAAAATGTGTTGCCACTCTGTAACTCACTGGAACAACGGTGAACTCCACTTCATCAGAGATGTGCAGTGGGCTCTCTTCCAAAACCTCACTGAAGTGGAAGAACATTCTGGCATCACGGTCCACACACTTAATAAAACCAAACCCATCACGCATTGCAGCTATCACGCCCTAGAGACCGACAGAGAAGGTAAGAAAATATAAGGGTGGCTAGGGTTGAGGAGAACTTTAAGAGCCAATGTTTTGCATTATACCACACTGTTCTTATTTATTAACTTATTAATTAGCTCTGTATATTAATTCAATCAACTTAAAGGAAGAGATCATCACCATTTCCCGGGCCTCCTTAGTGAAATGGAAGGTGTCCGGAAGGATATCAATGTTTGTAGCGCGTTCAAGCTTGTCTCGGCGGTCAGTGGAAATGTTGAACTGGACATGGTCTCCTTCCAGAAGAGTCACTTTAGACTTGGTATCTTTCTCTCCAAACAGAAGTTCTTTTTCATTGAAGTTAATCCTAGCACATATTCGGCCAGGCAGGGGGTCGTTCTGAGAGAAAAACACCACCTTCAAGACTACGGCAACTTCTGCCACTCAGCGGAGTTGAATCAGTTTAGAAAGGGGGGGTGGGAACGTACCTGATTCTTGGTGGGAACCTTCGGAATAACCTTGGTGACCGTGCCCTCAAACTGTTCAATACTGATGTCCTCAAAAATAACCGTGCCCTGAGGGAGCAGACGCACATCTGTAGCCACCTCCTTCCCCTATATGGAAAGAAAAGGGAAGAGTTCAGATAACAGCTTGCCTACGCATTCTACTTGAAAGGCAACATGGAGTATCGTTTACTGGTCTGAACTAACTGAAGATTTTGCAAATCCATGTAAATACTTACATTCCTATCTTTAATGGTGAACTCCACATCATCTCCAGCTTGCAGTGCCTCTAGGTCACCCTTAAACTCACTGTAGTGAAAGAAAATCTCCTTCACCACATCCGCTCTCTCGATGAATCCAAATGCCTCCTAAGGAGGAAAGACCACAACTTTAACAGACAGACACTTGAAATATTATTTAAATCATTTTTGTATGAATAACTTCTCTACATATTTTTAGATATAGATGCACATTTACCTTAGTGGCACAAACTACTCCTTGACACCTCATCTGCTTCTTCTTGACCAACACAATATTACGGGCACTGACTGCTCCAGTACTAAAAGGCAAACATACATCTTAGATACATGTGTATTAGTGTTACTTGATGTTTCTAGTACAATAAGTCTTTAAAAGAGTACTCACTGTTTGTTAGTCTCCATGTAGAAACTGACTTTGTCTCCTGTGTCCAGATGCATATTACCCTCCACATCATCAGGGGTGTAGGTCAGATAAAACACCTCCTGGGGGGAAGTTCCATATAGAAAGTTAATCTACACTTAACATTCATCAACAGAGGAATATCATTCTATCAACTAGAGATGGCACAGATCAACACACTGCAACAATAGTAAAGAATCAAATTTAGTAAGCTGAGGTCAGCTCCTTTTCTAAACTTTTTGATCCACCTTAAATGGTAAAACTGCACTAGTATCAGAAGAAAGTGGTATTGTGCCAGCTCAAACTTTAAATATCTATCTTTTAAAAACTATTGGTTTTATATTGCATGTTTTTTTTAAAGGTTAACAGGTTGACATAATACCAGTTTCCTTCAATAGGCACCAAGCAAACTAATAGATCTTTATTTTAGTATGTACAAACAGCAGCTGAGATCAAATAGGACCAAAGTGTTACAATATTGTCAACACATAAAAGCAAATCCATAGACAGTTACACAGACATATGGAAACCAGCCTTACTAAAGTTTAGTTTCAAGTTTAGATTACACTGATTAGTAGAAACTGAGTTTTATACCCCATTCCTTTCGTAGCACACACTGCCAGTGGGAACCTGGCCAGGTGCAGACTTCCCATCCAGGTGGTTGGGGATGGCTGAGACTACCTGTATAGCAGCACCATCAACACAGTTAGAGAAAGCACTGGCAAAAAACCAACAGCACATGATTTAAAAATGTTTGATTACGAGTCAATTAAACAATTAAATGAGACACGAAGGTGAAAACTGATACGCTTACAGCAGTAAATTAATAAAAACGGGTCCCATAACCCACTAATACCACACAAAAAAAACCAACTGACACAACAAGACACATCAAAGACATTCAAGCCCATTGTGAACCCACAAAAAAGCAAAGTTCCTCAATTAAGGGAAACCAGTCTACATTTGACTATTTGGAGTAATAAACAGATTATCCAATGAGAGTCACTTTTGAACAAACATTGCCAGACAAGTGAGTTTAAAATGAGCCTGAACCCTCCCACCCAATAAATAAAATAAACAAATTGACACTGATCAGACGAGGACAAAAACAACCAAGAGAAAATGTGTTCCTTAACTGGATGTGGATGTATATAACCATGCAGCATAGTAAAGGGAGAGGCGTGCAAGTCAGGCCCCACCTGCCCAGAGATTCGCTCTTCGGGCAGCACCTCGGCCTTGATCTTTACAAGCTTCACAGCTATTGGCTTGCCAGTGCGCCTGTCAGACGACACCTCAAACTCCACATCATCTGAAAGCAGTGGAGAGAAGGGAAAGAAAACATAAGAAGTGTGCCTTAAAGAACTGAGGTGAACACCACCACAATTGCACTTATGGCAACGCTAATTCTTTGACAGCTCATTTCATGAAAACCATGACAATCATATGCAGCCACATATGTTTTATCTACTGCATTTTCATTGGGAATTCACACAACCCTCACTGATTTCATTAGCCAAACATTTTTGGTTGGGCCTTTCAGCTGCTTAATCACCCACTTACCTCCAATTTTGAGCTCCTGCAGATTGCCATTGTACTGTGAGCAGTGGAAGAAGAGACGAGCCTGCCTCTCGGAGCACTGGATGAAGCCATAGGAGGTGAGCAGCTTCTCCACCACACCAGTCTCCCGCAGGCCCACGCCAGTACCGTTCGCAAAGCCATTGCTGTGCAGCAGACTTGGGTCGAAACTCATCTGAATGGAAATAATAAGACCAAGCTAAAGATGCAGGAATGAAATGTTAGATCCTGCTTATTAGGCGTGAGACGTTTTATGAGCACAAGTGATACAGGTGTGACACGACATCTCTTCCCCATGTGTGTTTGGCATGTGAATTAGGTTCATGTACAACTTGTAAAGCAGTTGAAACCCAACAAGCAGTCCCTGCTTCCTCATTGTGGTTAGCACACCCAGAGGACCGTGCGACAGTTTTCCAGTGTAATCGGCCTGCACTGGTGATCTGAACAAAAGGGACACATTCAGACTTAGTCCAATGCGTTATATGGGTTAGGCCTCTATGGATTCACACCACTTCATTACTAAAACATCAATACAAACAATGCCAGCACCTTCTGGCTGTTTCACTGAAACTCATGCTTCAAAAGAGGTGACGTGAACTCACTCACACGTCAATTTATCAGCGTAAACACATGCAACAGTGGTGTCATTTTTGTTACTCCAACTGAGGACACCAAATCAGTAACAAGCGTGGTGAAAAATTAGTCGCAAAACCAAATACATTCAGCTACAAAATCTTCAGTCTGAAAACTGACTGCTGGTTAATACTTCAAAAATCAACTCAAAACCATGCAATTAGAGACAACTAGCGTCCGACAAGTCAGACTGGTAGGGCAGCACTCTAACATGCCCACTTACAGATCTCTGATACAAAGGGGTACGCTTATGCCTTTTCCCTGATGCCGCACGAGATGTGTGGCAGGAGACAGAGGCGGAGCGGGGGATTGGTTGGCTGAAGGTGGAAGTGTCAGGGGCAGGGACAGGGGCAGCAACAGTAGGGGCAGATGTATCTGTGCATGTCCTCTCCATCTTCAGCAGAGTTCTTACGGATAAAGGAAACTGAGAGGGGTGGAAAGAGGATCAATTAAAAAAAAAAAAAAAAAAAAGGCACTACTCATTTATCTAAAACAAAAAGCCACCAAGTTTACATCACATCTCTGCATAAAAATAGAGAGGGGGCATCTGAGACCCAGTTCAGGAAACCGTCTGGGACTGATCTGCATGTAGAACCTGTTAAACCCATGCCAAACACAAGGAAGGCCTATGACAGCTTGAGATTCATTTCCCACCATGGGTAAAGCTTTGTATTCTCACTGACATTCAAGACATGTGCCACACTAAAGCCGATATTCTTAACCTCCCCCCACCCTAAAGTGGGTGTAGATACAATAATAGCTATTTCACATGCATGACCATCAGAGATGCACCGCTTTAGGAAAATGAAAAGCTGGAGTAACAGAAGGGTCATCATGACAGCTGAGGAATGAAGCCTACAAAAAAAATAAATAAATCAAGGTAACTATAGATCTAATTCTATTCATTGTTCTGTTCTACAACATGCCGGGGGAACTCTCGGGAGCCATTATGATCAGTTCGAAACCTAAAGGATGCTACTACAAAACAGCGATGGCAAATGGTTGGTTACATGAAAAGGGCACAGAATGACCAGCCTCGACCACTGGGTCATTCGGTGGCAAACCCTAAAAAAAATCTGATTAAAACCAAATGCCCCAGGAATAATAAAAATATATAGGTCAACACAAATCTGCCTGAACAAACTCAGTCATGAGGCTTTCACACAGCGTACTTTGCCAGTGTTAGAATTGTTCTTATGGAGCCACCAAGCGTAACTTTTCGTAATCTCTTTTTTTCACTAAAATACTTAACTTTCCAGTAAAGCTGCTTAAGACACAGACTTCATTACATCAAAGAAGAGCTGGTTCAGACAGTGAAAAGGGGAAATCAGTTATCATAACGAATCATCTTAAACACCAAATACTGGCTCTGGCTCTTTTCACTGGCTGCCAGCAAAACAGCTAGCCTTCAACTTCTCAGAAGGTAATGGGTTTGTCACAAAGCAACTGAAATTGGTTTAGACCCTGCAACTCCTCCAGACAGCGTCCCTGGCCTTGCCTGCCACCCCTCTCTGACCGTCTCTGAGCCGAAGCTAGTCTCTGAGCCCGGTGACTGGGTGGGGTCATGGAAAGGTTAAGCTGGACAGTGCAGAGGGGAACGAAAGTGGGGTGTTTCGATGGAAGGACGAGTAAGGGTTGAGGAAGAGACAGGAGAGAAGAGTGAGAAAGAAAGCATGAGGGAGGGCGGTGGGGTGAGAGGCAGACGGGTGGCACTTACGGATCGGCCGTACGGAGACAGGCTGAGCCCAACAGGGGAGGTGCTGCTCAGGTCAGCGCTAACAAACGCAGCAGGAGGCGACGCAGGCAAGGTAAACTCTACAAAGCCTTTCCAGGGACTGCCCATTATTTTCCCATACAACTCTAACCAAATTTGCCACACCTGGGTTAACCTGGATTACAGGTTTACTAATTTGTCCCCCTTTTCGTTTTTTTTCCCGGTCAAGTTTTTTTTTAAATTTTTTTTATTTAAACATTCCTGTTATTTTGTCAAGTGAAGCTGAAACCTCTGGATTTCTGCAAAGGTGAAGATAGGGAGAGAAGGGTGGTGGGGTAAAAAATAAAAAAAATAAAAAAAATAAAGGAGGGAGAAGAAAAAGCAACAACAGCCAGTGAGCAAAGCTGCACAGTCTGGGTCAAAAAGGAGCCATGGTCTGTGTTGGGACAGGAATGCTTTAGGCAAGCCGAATGTGCATGGCACAAGAAAAGTCCAAGTGGTTTATTTAATAAAGGAATAAAATGTATTAAATATTTTGAAAGCTTTGTTTTCACATTTGCTAAAGAGCTATTTTAAATCCACAATACACGGTCACATTTTTTGCATTGGGAGACGATTTCTTTTTTGATCCACTGTTCCACAGCTACTTAATATTTCACCCTTAACTGACATAGCCAGGCTTGAATTTGGATTTTTTGGGAATAGACTGGAAAGCGTATCCAGCCCACACAATGATAACTTGCCACATAATTAAACCCGTTCAACCCGTTTAAGTACTGGCCCAGTTTAACAGATTCAAGCAATATGCATTATCAACTCTGTTACACTGAGCAAGAACAGGCATGCCTTTGCGTGGAGAAAAACAAAAGCATTACGTCTTCATTTACTGCATCTTATAAATTCTAGCAACATTTGAGTGTTTAAAACATGCAAAAGGGCAGCATGTCACTGCTTCTGAAATTGTTTAAGTTGTTTTATGTTATGTAACCTGAAGGTCAGTAGCTATGTATTGTCAGATTCATAATCTTTTATCTGATGACATCATAAGACATTTAAATCCAAAAAGCAGAGGTTTGCAGCAGGCTTGTTTAAAACATACTACACAGGAATGCTAATTTGTGCAGTTAAGTGAATCAGCAATGATATCTGTATAAATATAAAAGCAATTCCATTTCAGGACTGGGGTCACTGGTTCTACACTCCACTATAAGCACCACCAACATTTGGGTTTGCAGTGACAAACAACAATAAAAATAGAAAAGAAGAAATGAAGTGGGGAAGACCTACCTTGCTTAGGTGTCGTGGAACGCTGTTTTCACTTAGTCAAACACTTAGATTCTTTGTTCTTAAGCACGCACACTTATTTACTTCAGATTTCTGGCACACGCTCTAATAACGAAGAAAGAATAAAAAAGGGAGACGAAAAAGAAAAAAAGGCAAACGCAGGTGTGGAAACAATGCTTTGAACAAGATGAAGAGTGGAAAATGACAAAAAAGAAGGGCTACAGAGGTAACTGAGAAAGAAAGTTAAACTAGCAGACAGCAGCCCTCTCCGCACCCCAGAAGAGTTAGAGGTGCGGGGAGGATGAGTAGGGCTTGGAGCAGCGTTGGGACGTGTGCTTTGTCAAAGCTGTTGAGTAGGCACAAACTTCTTGTCTCAGATCAAGTATCGTCTTTGCCGTTAACGTTGATGGTTGATTACTTCAGTCTAGTCGTTCCCTTTTTTGAAGATCTTTGGTTGCTTTGTTTGGTTGTTCTGGTTTACACTGTTAATTTTTCATAGAATGAAGTTCCGTCTTGTCTGTCTTCAGAGTTGTTGCACCGTTGGGTCGTTTTCAGGGGATGTTCTTTTTTTCCTGGTTTTGTTTCTTCTGAGTGATCTGAACTTGAAGTAGGAGTTTCAGATGGTACACAAATCAATTCTTTTTCACTTCATACTGTTCAGAGAGAGAGGAGAGAAAAAAAAAAGGAAAAGATTACTAATTGATCTACTGCATAGAAATCTTGCCAGAAGACACCATGAACTTGTTTTTTCAGCCTTGGTTTCTTCTGACCCAAAATGTGGTCACTAAATGACATCCTAATTGAGTTAACAAAATACAAATGTAGATCTATGCTAGCATTAACCACAGGAACCTGAAATTACAGAGCAAAACGTCAAGATTATGAGCATGTATAATGTCTTTTAGATAACTGCCACTTGCTAGAACTAAAGAGAAGTTTTAAAGTTTCACTGCAAACTAGTTTCACGCTGCAAAAACTGCTTTGGTACCTTCAGACACCTCATGACTGCTGCAGGACATGAATAATGTGAGATTATGCCACCTCTACTACAGCAATGCAGAAGCTAACAAAGAAGCAGAGGTTGAGCCAGGCTTATACTCAACCAATATGCCAGTATAGGCCCGACTTTATTTTGCATTCATAAAACTACACACTTAAACTGCCTGATGACTGCAGTCAACCACTAGGAGCAAGTTTTAGTCTCACATGTCATTAGTTTTGCATTTTACAACGTACAGAACACACATTACTGTGCTGAGTAGGAGGGAGTGTTAAATCTTAAGACTGTATGCATACCTATACATTTCACCATTTACTGCATTACATCTTAGAACCAACTACGGCTTCAAAAATGCTGCATTTACACACTTCAGAAACCCATGTGTTGCAAACTGCACCCTCCAGTTCACAACACCTCACTTTACAAGAAAGTTATCCAAAATCTACTATTAGACATTTAAGATAAATTTTGAGAGTAATTGATCTACTAAAATGTCCCCTAAATGTCAAAGCAGGGCCAAAAATAAGACTAAACTCAAATGTGAAGGGCAATTTGGGCTGCTCTCTAAATGTACTTTCCTATATTTATTAAAAAAAAATAATAAAAAAAAAAACCACAAACTACCCCACAGACTTGAGTGACTTCTCTTCACCCACAGGCCTAAAAATACAGCTTCCTCAGTTGCCCTGTACACATGCAAGGGCAGCTGACTGAACGCACCCATCCAGCAGATCAACAAGCCTCTGAATACCTCCAGCTAGACGTGTATTTATGGAACACTACCCTGACCTAGAGCTTATTTCAAATGGCCAACAACTGCACCAACAATCCTTACATTACACGCTCAAGCAAGATCCGCTCCAGGTGAACTTTGAGGTTGTCTCTTTTCAGGTGCTAAAGCTAGCCAATCGATGGCACTGATTTACTAGAGGAAAGGCCATCTTTAAAAGGCAGGAACAACACTTAATATAGTCAGTGTGTTGCAACAAACTACCACACTGCCATCTCAATGGTCAAAACAAGACTCACAAATGGGTCAGGCGCTATCCTGGGTGTGACCTAAGAAATTGGCACTATAATCAAGGTTTATTTACACAAACATTTGCCTACGTCTTTATCCTTTAGAGTTCAAAATGTCTGCAGATTTTAATTCCAACCCAAATCTAACACCTGCATTCAGCCAATCAAAGACTTCCCAAGGCAGTAATTAGTTGGATCAGGTGAAGGTGGATTAGGATTTTCCCTAAAGTCTGTGTGAAGGCAACTCTCCCAGAGCAGGGTTGAAGACCATAGCCCTATAACTTTAATGGGAGCAGTCCCCAAAACAAAAAGCTGTAGGCCAACCTGCTAATACATAAACATGCCATTTTGAACCTTTGATTTTATATAATTTTAAAAGGTTAGCAGTGTTTACCCCATCAAACTCCTTAATTTGAAGGAACTTCTGGTTTTATGGTGATACAGCCTAGTTACATTAGTTGCATTTTGACAAGATAAAGAAGAATCATGAGTAACAAGTAGGTGAACATGCTGAGTCTCGCCTCAAGACTCTTATCGGTGGAATCAACCCCTTGTTTGCCACGGGGGAGGGTGGTATTACCCACTACACCAACCTTTTGAGCATGCTTATCTGACCCATTACTGCAACAAAAATAAAAAAAAAAATCAAACTGAAAGGCTTCCACATCCGCCAGGTAAAGAGACCACCCTGTAGATACCAAAGTGGCACTCGAGGTAGTGTTTATGCTTTTCAAGTTTCAACACTGCTAGTGCGTAGCGAGGGCTTCTCGGATGTGGAAGATGACGCTGCCGCTGGTAGGCGGCTCTGAAGCGCCCTGTTTTTGGCTGCGTCACGCACAGCTGAAAAGCACGCGCTGTACAGTTGCAGCGTGTCGAGGCTCGAGGGAAAAACAGGCACGCGCTCCACAGCTGCAGCGTGTCCCAGCGTTCAGCACGGCGTTCCTGCTCCCCCCCCCCCAAAAAAAAACCAACAAAAAAAAAAAAACAGTTGAAATTGCACCGACTATTAATACAAAACTTCTGTAACGTCCGACTTCGTCGACTATTGTCTTGCGGACTAAAGAGACACCCGTCGAAACAAAGCAAGTAGTAGATTAGATTTGCTTTTAAGCAAAACTTAAATCAGATTAAATCAACTAAAAAAGCAACCGGATCTGTAGCTAAAGATTGGGACTCGTTTGTTTAAAGCAGTAAAGGAATTAGGGATTTAACCAACCAAGAACCTGCCAAATGTTCCAACCACTCACGAGAACACGTCCAGAGTTTAACCATTAAACCTCTTAACTATCCAGAAGTTCCGATTTAGGACTCGGATTTCTGTGTTTTGAACTCGACCTGCAAAGACTCCAGCTTTAATGCAGCTAAACGTGTTTGACACAGTTATTGTCCCCCAACCACGCGATTCCTGAAGACGTCTTTCTGTATGTGCGACCCCGGCCTCGGAGGTCCATGTTGGCCGTTTGTTGCGTCTTGGGAAAATGCTGCGACATGTGTGTGTGTGTGTGTGTTTGCATATCAGTGCTTGTGTTTGTGCCTCCAAGGGTTAAAATACACTTTGTGTCACCCAAGCTTAAGATGTCGGACAACAAAGAGAAGACAAACTAGTGGATCTCACTGCGGTGAGGGGCTAACGGGAGCTAGCGCTAGCTAACGTTAGCGGACTTGGCTAGCACTGAGCCACGTTGAAACAACAAAACGGCGCATCTCGTCACTTCGTCGAACTTAAGACAACAATGCGGCTTTAATTTAGCTGAGTAACATAATGCCACACTTAGAGAAGTCTCTAGCCTTTGTTTTAAAGCTGGGGTCGACACGTTTAGTTAAAGGGAGCACGAGCTAGCTACCGCTGTGATTTATTAACCCGACTAGCCCGCGAGCTAACGGGCTAGCGGCACTGAAACGAGCGGTGAGGACCGCGGCCCCCACCCAGGCCTTCCCGTATGACTCAAACAATATACATGCCCTCAATACGACACCGAAGTCGCCCAATGTAGCGTATATAACGTGTTTTGATGTTCATACTCAACCCGTAGCCTTACATCTGCGTATCTCGCACATAAAAGAGGAAAAACTTACCCCAACAGCTTTCAGCACTGTCACCAGCGCCGCCATAAGCAGCACGGCACATTACGTAGTGAGAAGAAGGGGAGGATATCGCGATATTTCACACGCGCGCGCGTGACATAATGAGGTTATAGCAGAACATGTTTTTTCTAAAACAATATATACACTTACCATAATAATAATCAGAGATAGACAGAGACTCTTAGAGTCTTATATTTACTTACTGAACTGTATCAAGACATTGTTGATTATTTAAATCATTATCTTTTGTTCCAGTTCCATTTTAGTCATTAGCATTTAGACCAATCACTCATTTCGTTTTTGTGTTTAATGCCATGTTTTGTTGGTGACAGTGTTATGGTCACACCTGTCAATGTTCTTTTAGGTTTTTCTTATTATTATCATCATCATCATCATCATCATCATTATCATCATTATTATTATTATTATTATTATAAGTAGTAGTAGTAATTTTATCTTCTTACTGATTCTGTAAAGTTACTTTGTGATAACGCCAGTTGTAAAAAGCCCTATACAAATAAAATGGATTTGATTTAGACTAAAACGACACCAAAAAGAGAACATAAAACCATAAAACTTCAACAAAAGTTGCAGTTAACTTTAACTAATTAAATGACAAAAATCACAAGCCTTTAACTCAAGTGTGTGCTCAAAATAAGAATTATCTACTGATCATGAATTGTCATAACAGACCCAATTTCTTAACAGCCATAATTGTCTAAAGAGTCTTTTTAAATCTTAAACACCATATGCAGACTAAAAAACATCATGAAACACATCAACATATTTCTGGTATTATACATTAGTCCAAGCTACAATGTAAATACTTAATTTGCTAGATATTTGTTAGATACAAATAATCAATGGGCCAATTATATGTTTGGTTAAAATGTCCATCAATTACAATCATGCAATCATGCCTTTAATTATATATGGAGCCTGTAGCCATATGTCAAAATAAAATTAATCAGGATAACTACTTAACCTGCTATCATGGATTTCAATTTAAGCATATTATCATATTAAGAAACATTACATGTATAAAATAATACATGCACATATATGTGTCATTTTTATTAAGAATAATATGTTGGTGGTTATAAGCTCTGGGGTTTGCTGTCTTTGCATGGTGGCACAGTTTTAATTCTAAAGTTTTTTTGTACAGTTTTGATGGACAATGTAGCTTTGGTTTCCTCTAGATTCATCAGTACTTATCCTGTGAGTTAGTGTTCATATGCGTATGCCATATAAGATGCCACTTGTACACAAAAGATCACCATCACATTTTCTTATAAAACAATAAATATCTTTATTGTTGTTTTTGGTAATGTATAAAACGTAACAAAAACTAGAAAACCATTTTCAGCTATTTCACCTAGATTTCCCAGATCTACCACATACAGTACATGGGGGAAAATGTATTACGATTAAAGATATGTATAACAGTGCCAATATAAAGTATGTAAGCAGGCATCTCTGCAATGCATGATCACTGAACAGACAGTCTGTTGTAGTTCTGCTTAGAGTCCATTGGGATTTCAGAGTGAGAAAGGTCCTCAAGCTTGATCCATAGTTTCACATCCAGCTTCAAATGAGCCAGTAGAAGACCCAACACCCCAACATCACCCAATGGCTGGCCCAGTTTAGTTCTGACCATTTCTGAATGGTGTGGCTTGCCATGTAACCCTGGAAGACAAAACCAGAAAGGGTTAGTCTTAGACACACATATCAGATATGGTAACGTTCTTACACAATATTTCATCAATTGTTTGGTGGCCATCAGTTGTTCTTCTACTTAATGTACAAGACTGAAAGAACAGGCCGATATATTCTTATCCCAGTTTAGTAAGCAATACTGGGTTGTTCCTGAGTAATTCCTTTTTTTTAAATCTCAGACCTAAATGGTAATGAATAATGGTGTAACCGTATAACCGTATTTGTACTGAACCATCATGGCATGGAGATTACTATTCAGTGCATGCAGTTACAGTACTATGAACAGAATAAACAGTACTATTAGGGTAAAACCTGGCAACCTTAAACTGTAAGCTTTTAGATTTGCATGTTATTGTGGGAACTGTAGTAGTTTGGGAGTATTGCTAAGGTAACTGTAGTCTTGTTTTTCCCGCCCCCCTACCCCTCCTACTCGCTATAGTGTCTCTTCCTGTCGCTGTCGCTGGCACATCTAGAGAGAGAGAGAGAAAGACTTAAATGCTTGTTTTTGTGTCTTTTTACTTTGAACTCTCTGGGGTCTAAGAGCATATCTTCTTAAATACATCTTTAATCCACCAGTTTGTCTCGTGCCCTTCGACCATGTCTACCTCGCCAGACTTCAGAGACTTTAGTGTTTGTAAATGTGTTCATTTCTTAGTTATACACAAAATGTAGACGCACACACAAATCCATCAATTATGGATGACAGGCAGATGAGTGACACACAAATCCACCAGTTAGGCAGGACAAGAGGCAGAGACGAGTATCTTGACCAGTCTTCACAGCCTCATAAAAAGGTTAAAAAAAAAAAAAAGGTGCATGTATTTGTAACTGTACAGTGTGCACTGCACAGCGAAATGTGTCCTCCGCATTTAACCCATCTATGGTAGTGAACACACACACACACTCTAGTGATCTAGGGGCAGTGAGTACACACACACCCAGAGCGGTGGGCAGCCAACTCCAGCACCTGGGGAGCAGAGAGGGTAAAGGGCCTTGCTCAAGGGCCCAACAGTGGCAGCTTGCCGAGCCCGGGAATCGATCCCACAATGCTGTTACCGATAGCCCGGTGCTCTAACCGCTGAGCCACCACTGCCCCATAACAGCAGATGTGAGTCACTAACAATCTCACAATAGGTGCAATAAAAAAAGCAGTCTCTACAGATTCAGGAAATTAGTTTAAACCGTATGTCTGTGCTGCATTACTATCACAGAGGCGATATTGATAGAATTAGATGTATTGTCTCGTTCATAGACTCCCGAGGGTTAATCTCTCACTGTTCTGACCTTTGGTTTTGAGACGACTGAAAATAATTAAGCATTTTATTTCAACTCATGAAATCATGGTAGACTGGATGACGACAATGCGTCTGTGTTTCTGGGTGTGTGGAAGCACACTGGATATGTGAATATAATCGCTTTCCTGCTTAATTAACACTCTGAACCGTGAGAGCCAAACCACGGTGCGAACTGAACCGTGACGTACCCCCCCAGTAATGAAAAAAGAACAGTAAAAATAACCTTCTCATCTTCAGCATCCAGGTCAAAAAGAGAGCCCAGATATGTCAGGTGAAAAATGGACAATGCACTGAAGAACAGGTTTGTCACATACACCCACACAGCCTGGAGAGACAAAAAAATAATTATAATGCACTCCGAAACAAACACACACAGCTACTGTGAAAAAGGAATGTAATCACTGATCTTTCTTTAGAAGGAGAAAGAGCACAATGTGGTCCAATCCAATAAATAAATAAATAAATCAAGCTGTTAAAACAACAGTCTACCTTTTTGTTCTGATGATGACAGTCACTTGAACAGCGCTTGGACAGGATACAGGCACTGAAAATGGCTGCCAGTCTCTTTCTTAGAACTACAGAAGACGTAATGAAACAGACAGGTCAGTATATTACCACTAGTGTACATACTGAATGTTTAACACTGCACTGTGGTAAACGATAAATGTCTCATATACTTAATATTAATAATATTTTAATAAATAGACTGCTATGATGCTGAAACTCCCTGCATGCTATTGTACCTCAGATAGGCAGATGTTTATTTTGATTTGTATATCAGGGACAGGTCAAACAGCTGAAATACTGTACAACCACAGTGAGATGAATGTTGGGCCATACTTATGTAAGCCTTGCTGGTCACTTTTTCGATTCTTTTTTTTCCTCTCACTGGAAGATTTTGGAAATGATTATAAATCAGATGATGATAAAGAACAGATACAACATTTTTAGGGCTTCACAATGGTATAAGAATCATATTGGTATTTTAAGCTCCCTGGACAAAAGTTAGTCATCTTGAAGGTTTGAGATGGTATTAACTTCAGGCTCCTGCCGATGACACTGCACAACGTGTGAAGTAGCTGAATTTGCAGGTGTATTGAAGCGTATGGTCATACAGGTCTACCCTGTGAATCCATGAATGAATGACTGAATGAATACAATTTGCATTAAATTTGATGGTGTATTTGATGATGAAAGTATTGTACAATTCATGCATTTTACTGCATTTCTAACAATACAATTTGTAGCCCCCATTAATGCTTTATTCCTCTATAATGTTATTTGTGGATGCGTTCACGATTTCTAAATTATTTTTGCAGATGCAACATTAGTGCAAATTATATTTTTATGTTTATTCACAAAAAAACCCCAATCAATTTAATTAAATATACCATTTTATTTATTTAACATAGTATATTGATACCATTTGTTTGGTATCAATTAACTAGTATTTTTCTAATATATAAACACTGGTAAAGTCCTAATTAACACACTAGGGATTTGATTTGAAACCACATGTTTTACCGTGCTCCACGTAGGTGATGAAGCCCAGAGACAATAGTACCGCACCCAGGTGGAAGCTCAGTCCCTGTAGAGAGAGTGAGTTTATGTTTCTACATCATTCTGGCCTTTGCAAAACCTTGTACTGGCCACTAGGGGTCTCTAGATGAACAGCTATGACGTCCACTGAAGCTTGTCTAACAGTAGAAGTCACGACTCAGCTCCTCATTTCGACTGCAAATTATTTATTTGTTTCCACCTTTGAATTAACAGCCTTAAACCAACTAGCTACACATCACAATGGAGTGGTGCCTGGGGGTAAATATTTTTAAATAAATAAATATTTAATAAATATTACTTCTACTACAACCACTCCTACTACTAACAATATCAATTATAAAAAACTGTGTGCATCTTCATTCAAATAACAAATCTCACCAGACCCATACTCACATGCAGTAGAGCACTGGCTGTGTATGTAACCAAGATGGCAGGAAATGTACCAAGTTTGAGAGCACTCTTGAAGACATCTGCACAAATTGACATCAAATTCACAAACACGAAAGGCCTGGTCCTAAAGCATCGGTAGGTTACGCAGTATCAGTCAGATACAGCAATCTAGACAGATTTACCTATTTAAAATGCTTACATTTGTTTAGCCAGCGAGACATGGGCAGGTTCCAGGAGGTGACCACTTCCACCATCGATCTAGGCAATTCAATATTGAGTGGTCTCGCAACTGTGATATCCCTATAAACCAAGAGCATTTTTCAGATCACGCTTTCTACAACATGAAAACCCCATGCAAAAGTCTTGTATTCAGTAAAGGCCTTGATATGTTCATTAGAATAACACAGGTTTAATTGCTCCAGCAACTGTATGGATTTGTTCAGTTTCACCAGCAGTTCTCCTGATTTTCTTTAATAAAGGACTGATTAGATAAGTAGAGGTGTAAACATGGTGAAGCTAACGCACGCACACATGAAACAACATTCTTTTTGCACAAATAAACTGTCACTGTCCTGACAATTAACTCGACTTTTGCACAGATGTACATGCATGTCCACATCTTATTATTACTGAAGACTCCCTAGAATGGAAAACTACATTTACCTTGGCATAGCAAGAGTAATGAGAGTTTGAGTACATGGAAGTGACATGCTTTTTGTGGAAAAAAAAATCTAATTTACATACACTCAGCCCACAAGCGAAAGCTTTTCAAGCTTTAAGTGCAAAAACTACTTTGGGAGAATATGAAAGCGAAGCTAAAAAGACTAATCTTACACGATATATTCACAAGCACTGTTTCTTTTTAAACCATGCAAGGTGTGAAAATAGGGTGTATCATGTATATGGTGGGTGTGATGGTTTCAAAATAAGGGTGTGTTCAAGTCCAAGTTCTGGCATATTGTTATCTTGGCAATGGAAAATACAGGCCACTGACTGAAAACAACCTAGGCAGACGTTAACAGTCAGATGTTCATTCCTATCTTGGCAGTGAATTGTCAACACAGATGCGTGCCCACTGCTTTGTGCCCACTTGCTTTTAAGCAATCCGCCAAAGTCAGACAGCACCCGGCTCTTAAAGGGAATGGCAAGTGACACGCTGATTGGTTTATTGCACGTTACGTCCCAAAACACACCCATGATTAATTAACTTCTGCGTGTTTCTTTTCCCGCCTTTACAATAGCAAAGACACAGGTCACGCCCTAAATCAAGCTGTACGGTGTGCGGTTCACGGGTCGCCAAAAGAACACTCAAATAGGGCCCTAAAAGCTAACCTTGCAGGGAGTTTCAGCATCATAGCAGTCTATTTATTAAAATAATATTAATATTAAGCATATGAGGCATTTATTGTTTACCACAGTGCAGTGTTAAACATTCAGTATGTACACTAGTGGTAATATACTGACCTGACTTTTATTACGTCTTCTGCAGTTCTAAGAAAGAGACTGGCAGCCATTTTCAGTGCCTGTATCCTGCACTATTCAAGCAACTAAAGGAAAACCAGCGCATTTCATTCCGAGGCAAAACAACAGGGTGGTAAATAGGCAACTTGTAAAACTAAATCTGAGCATGTTTCACCCAAACCAGCCACATACTTAAGATTTATCCATTAAAGAAATCCTTAATTTGGCGACTTTAAATCCAGGAACAATGTCATACTGTAATGCTGCCCTAATATGCTGAAAATATAATGCGTAGTGTTTGTTATTATTAAATGTGATGAACTGATATAAACCATTTCAAACATGGCCAAATTTACACAGCTGAAATGCAAGAGAATATGTGTTTGAGCATTCACTGGAAGGTGTTGGAATGTATTAATTACGGCTAATTACTGAGATAATTAGGTTTATTCCATAGAGATGCACTTTCTGTTGTGGTAGAAAATGAAAAAGAGAGAAAGGGAGAAAAAAGAGGGGGGAGGGTGGTAGGTAGGGGGAAAAAGAGAAAAGAAAATGATGTCCACATACCATTTAAGGTTGTCTTTGTGCTCAGAAAATCCAGCCCCAGCCATGACAATAGTCGTCTCGCTGAGATAGCTAACAAAGTAATTACTAAAGTGAAAGGACACTGCATTCTCGTAGGCATGAAGCCATCTGAAAACAAACAACAGAGAAAATGTCATTTTCTTAAATCCTTGTTGTACACAGCCTCAAACCGTCACACAAATACATGAACTGACCTGCGAGGTAGCCCATCTCCATAGACAGGAATGAAGTACGGGAAGAGATACGGGGCGATGCAGGTAGAAATGACAAGGCAAACCTGACTCCTCACAAAGCTTATAGCAATCTTCCCAAACCAAGCAACGCTCTGCAAACAAGCAAGTTGACTTACATTACTGTAAACATCTAAACTCAAATAACATTGATGGCAACATGCAGGGCACTTTTCGATTACTTTTCGATTGGTGTAAATTATGGGGGGTAGGGTTGTCCATATTAAAGTTCCAGTGCAACCAATGTGTTCACAGAAAGAATCTAATCAAATGATGGAGAAATTTGGGACTTCACACTATGTCTCGACACAATGGAACAAGTGGAGCATGTGACCCACACTTTTTGTAGAAGGGGAGAAGAAATAAGTGTTAGCCCCTCCCATGTTTTATTACGACCGACGTTCAGTGTAATGAACTGCATGTGCATGAGATCAACAGTGACATATAAAATTTTAGCACTCTTAATTTAACACTGTCCCCTAACTGTCATTTATGGAAGCCCATTCCCATCAGATATAGGAGAAACAACTGCATGTGAAAAAGCACTTGATTGTCAAAATAATCATTTTTCTCAGGATTTCTGACTTGAAAAAAATAAAATAAAATAATGACACATTTTTAATGTTTTTCTTATCCGGTAAAAACAGAAGTTATTTTATCATTTGTATGTATTTTGTTGATTAGGACTCTTTTTTGACTATTTTAATGACTTCTATAGCCGTCACTGACTTTTTTTAGTCTGTTTTTACAAATTTAATAACCCACATTCACAAACCCACCAGAACCTTTCATCGACAAAATAATTACCATTTTGCGGCCATCCAAAGCATCTATGTAACTGCTGAAGCTAATCCACGGGCCGAAGATGACCGTTCCTGCAAAGCAGATGTAGCCCAAAAACTCCAACATTGTGGGAAATGAGGACACGGTTCCTCTGTCAAGGTCAAAGGCCAAAGAAATGGCCTTCATGGCCACCACCATCTGGGAGCCTGGACATACAACAGAGAGAGCTTAAGCCTAATAAAGGCATTGAAGTATTGTTCTTACAAAAAACATAATAATAATAATTCTGTATCTAGGCAAGTGGTGCAACTAATTTATCCATCCTACTTATCTTGATAAATGGTGTTTTATGGTACTGATGTTGCACCTTGTGTCTATGTACAGCACTGTCGTGATATACAGTGTAACGCAAAGGTTTGGGCACCCCTGTTGAAATGACATTATTTTCTGAATTGAACATATTAGGAAAAATAAATATTTTTAAAATGTGCTATTTCTTTTGCATAAATTTGAGCGGTAACTTAAGAGTGTCATGGTACACAGAAGCCATAGTTCAGTTGTTGGACATTACATTTCAGCACAAATTTGGTACAACAGGGGGGAAAAAAGGTAACAAGATCCCCAAAATACATCAAGCTATGCTTCTTTTCATTGTCTTTAATTGTAAACAGACAGTTGTTCCGCTAATTCCACCTAGTGTCATATAGTCCCCCCTGAGGTAGCTGGTATAGCGTTGCGTTTCCACACACATTCCCAACAGCTGTCCAACAACACTGA
Organism: Salminus brasiliensis; assembly: GCF_030463535.1. Lineage (NCBI taxonomy): Eukaryota > Metazoa > Chordata > Actinopteri > Characiformes > Bryconidae > Salminus > Salminus brasiliensis. The sequence goes on along the minus strand of NC_132883.1, from coordinate 16,433,053 downwards.
CACACAGTCCTCATCTATTCAGTGTTTTCAGTCGTGTCACTTGCAAACAGAACAGTGAATGATAAAGGACAAAGAGTCACCTGCTTTACATTAGGCAGCGAGAGAGAGAGAAAGCGAACAGGAAGATGACACAATCCACTACAATGCCACACTTTACTTGCTACTTTACGTCTTAAACCTTAAAGGTTTCCAGTGGAATGAGTGCTTCTGAATCGTAGTTCTGCATTGCGTTCATCAATCTTTGTCCACCAAGGGGACACTTCTTCTACAGCTTACTGTGCATCCTCAGTCTGACTGAACACTGAACTATGACATCTGTACCATGACAGATTGCTTTAGAAATACATGTACTGTTAAGAGAAATACACTCCTACTGTCCTATTTAGACACTTCTCAACATTCAAATTTGCCCTGCAGTGTAAATAAAGCCTTAGCCATCTGAGTGTTTCATACAGTACAGTAAAAGGGTTTTTTTGACTTATTACCGCTTGCTACCGTAGTGTATTTATATGTAAAGCTGCCTTAATAAAATATAGGTAGAGTATTTTGATAGGCCAAAAGCACCATATAGGAAAATACTCCCAGCAAAAGTATAGGTAGGATTTTTGGACAGCCTAATGTACTGTATCAGAGGCAAAGCTAAGGTAATTAAGATGATAAGCGAAATGCCTCAAAACTGGACTGTGCAATTTGCTTAAGTTTCGACCAGAAACCAAATGACCTCCTAACAGAAACGGATGGAAGTGAGAACCCGGAAATATGAAAAGGGTCCATTGCCTAAACTAAGAGCCTTAACTCTAAAGAATGTATCTAACAAGTATTACTTACCCCTCATCTTATGCCAAGTCTCTGCATCTATTATATGCAGCTCTCTGTAAAGAACAAAAAAAAAAAACAACAAAAAAAAAAACAACTTGTTCAATCTTTCAACAAAGCTCAAGATAACCAGCGGAAGATTTCAGTGCACTGTGATTAAGCCTCATTAATTCACAAAGGAAACGTCATCCTCAAACTGCTTTCTAAATAAAGCATAAACGCTCTAGCTGTCAGACTCAGAACTGTGAGTGCAGATGTACAGTCTATCGAGTACACACCCCATAAGCATGTAGATGAGGATGGCAAGCGAAAGAAACACTCCTCTGCTGCTGGACTTTCGGCAGAGGAAGAGGATGAGGAAGCAGAGAAGGCTGAGTATGATCACCCATACCATGTGCAGCTCAAAAAACACATAAAGCACATAGAAGCCTCCCACCACTGAACTCAGGTGCTTCATGTGAGCTGGAATACCTGTCAGAAAAAAAACAAGTAGTTTCCTATTAAACTGAGCACAGACACATATTAATCAGCAAGTCATTACAACTACATGTACAAGTGTATACAGCACAGTGCAGAAGACCTATATTGTCATGGTCATGCAAAAATATTATATTATATTATATATATAAGGAAACTTGTATATAAGGAGGAGAAAACATCCTACATAACATTCAATGGAAACAGGGGGACTGTCAGGGATTTTGGCCCCCACACTAAGTCACAGGACCTTAGAACTGTACAACCTCCCCCATATTGCACCCTTGATTATAAGTCAATGTAAAACAATTGTGTAGTTTTGGAGCATTTCTATTGGTCTGTACATCATTAAAACTTGGATATAATGTAAAGAACAACTTCCGGATTCAAATTATGGCAAAAGGTGATAAACAGCAAAACGTTTTTGCAAGACATGCACATAAAATATGACTGTATGTAGATGTAAAACTAATTACAGGGCCAGTGTTTATTCGTACAGAAAAGCACTGAGGGTAAGATAAATACAAATACACAAATATGTATTGTAATTTTGTTTTTAAGTGGAAAAACAAAAGAAGATCAGTTTGTACTGTTAGCATTGAACACCCAGTTTATTTAATCAGTCCTTCTTTAAAGTAAAGCAGGTAAGATTGCTGGAATTCACAGAGAAGTCAGCTACAAAACCTGTGCTCTTCTAACTGACATATCAATCACTTTACTGACAACCAACACTTTGGTTGCAAAGTGAGTACAGACTATTATAATGCCAGTATTATAGATAGGTGTCCTGTAGACAAACACTACTGGGTATACACACAGCCAGGGGGCAAAAGTGCTCTGGAAACATAGCCGAATTGTAACATTAGTCAACTGCTGTAATTAACATAGATTTCACACCACTTGTAAATTCTAGTTGATATATAATAAAATACAATGTCAGACTCGGATCTGTTTGTTTGTTTGTTTTTCCATTTATTTCTGTTTGTTTCATTTCTCATTTTCTACAGTTTTGGCAAAGGAATATTGAACATTTTCCATCCATCTTCTCTGTGGTTGCTGCAGTTTACTGCACAACAACATCTTGTACTTGTTTCTCTTTCGCTTTCTGAATTACACACACCTCTGTGATGATGTAGCACAGAAACCAGTCTATGGATAGTATTAAAGCATTTTACTAGCAAAACCCCCACTTACTCCTGAGGGACATATTTGTGAACGGTTTAATGACTGCCTGTAGCTTCTACCCAGCAATGTATGTTCGGGGTGGAAAATTTATCTGAAGGTGCAAGTATTTGTATAGATTTTGAAATGGTGGAATTGATTGTAATTGTATCATAACATTCAATTAGGTAATGGTTTTCACCTTCAGTCCCTAGAGAACCATTGCCCTGTATAGTTTCAAATGATCCCCACCCAGATTGTCAGCCACATATTAAACTCTTCATGAGCTGGATCAGGTTTTGGAGGCAGGTTTTTGAGGTGCTGGAGGAAGAAAACACCTGAAACTGTGCAGGGTGGTAGGTTCCCAGGACTGGAGTCGAAACCCACAGCAAAAGTATATAATCATTTCTGGCCAAATTTTTTTTTACAAACATACAAATCCAAAACAAGCTAGTATTGTTTTCAATGTTGTCTATATACACTGAAAATACAGCCATGACTAAACAATATAAACTGAATAGACTTGCTGTAAGGAATCACTGGTTTTTCTGATTAAAGGCAATTTTTTTGATTAGATATGATTTTTTATTTTTGGACCACCCAAAAACACCCTTAGTGAGAGTAAAAGCCTGATAACAGATTATCTCACCCAGTCTGCAGACGATGCGACACAGCAGGCAGACAAGCAGTAGCTGCCACACCTGCTCCAGGCCCTGCTGCGCTGTGGGTAAAATGCAGCCCTCTGCCAGAAATTGCAAAAACTCCTGCCGCCCAAAAGACTCCATGGCAACCTGCAAAGAATGCAGTCAGCAGAGCTGTTACATGAATTCAGTCACATGTACGTAAATAACATTTGAATGGATTTACTCATGGATTTGCACATTTTTACAAATAATAGCTTGCTGATATTCACATAAATAGAGTACCAATATTTAATCCCCCACAGTCACCAGATGTCTGGGGTTACAAATGACCCATATACAGATTTGTATTGAAAACCAATATGATCGTAAATCACAGTTTTCTAATCAATGTTCATTAGTGTCAGCAGATCTTTCAAAATTCAAAACTGAACAATGCTGCATAAGATCTCAATCCTAGTACTCGGTAGCAGAACCATTTACTGTAATAACAGCTTGAACAGTCTGTTTGGGTGCTGTTTCTTCCACCATCAATGCTTTAGGATAGCTTGGTTTGCTCCAAGCTTTTCAGGTGTGTTGGATCTTCAAATCAAAAGTGCCACAGACCCTCGGTTGGACAGAGATCCAGACTTTAACTTGGCCATTGCTTCACCTTTTTGTTGTTCAAAATTTTGATGTTCATGATCACTGTCCGGCTGGAAAGAGAACCTTTATTCCATCCATCCCTTAATTTTAACAATGGTGGTGGTCGGGGTATATTTTTTTAAAGAAACTGGCAGTGCTAGATTTAGATCAAACACAGCATTTCGAATATTGGCCAAAATGCTCAAGCTTTTGTCATCGGACCACAAAACATTATTTTAGCTGGGTCAATCTGGTGTTTTCATGCGGTTTGTCTTCAGTAATATCTAGCCACCCTCCCATACAAGACAGCTGTATGCAGAGCTCTTGACATCACTGTCCTGACTGGTGCACCATCACTTCAGTCTGAACCACTGAACTCTGTAACTACTTCAAAGTGATTGTTGGCCTCTTTGTGGCTTCCCTCACAAGTTCCATTCTTTCTCTGATGCTGAGTTTTGAGGAAAGGCCTTGTCAAGGCAGTGCCTGGGCAGCATAATGCAGCTTCCATTTTCTCACAACTGATCCAACAGTACTGACCGAAACTTTATTTTGTAGCCTATCTTGTACAAAGCAGTAATTCTAATTTTGATAGAATGCTTTTTTTGGCCTTCATTTTCACAGCTTTAAATTTACTGTCTAATCAATGGTTCTTGAATAAAGGAGGTCTTTAAACTAGACAAGATGAGTGGTCTTTTTAAGAGGTTAGAGGTTGGTATGACTTAATTTGGTCTATAAAATGAACGCTAAACTTATCTGCACATCTTTATTTGTTTATAAAGCGAGAGGAGATGGGTGACAATCCAACTCCAGTGTTAGTTAGCAACTAGCCTAGCATCTCCCATTGTAAATTAAAGAATTAAATACCAAACATGTCTCAGCTGATCGACTGCATGCAGGCTAAAGGTAAAATCAAGGTCATTCCATTTTTTTTCGCTGAACTAATCCTTCAAACGGGTTAAACTGTTTTATCAGGGTGCTGTACATGAGGAATTAGCCTTCTATTCAGTTCCACCTTCATTTTCCTATTCCTAATTTAGCTCCTAATCGCTTTATTGATGTTACATTTCACACTCTTGCTCAGGCTGATCTTGGTTCCTACTTTTACATCTTATTACTTAATGCAGCTACTTTACCCACCTCAGGCTGTCAGACACAGACCCACACACACAGGACCTAGGAGGAAAGAGTGGAAGACATTAGTCTGTGTTCAATGGGTTTCAACTAGAGCCCAATAATGAGCCAATAATATTGATGAATATTGACGTCCTTGTAGTTTTCTCAGTATTGACAGAAAAGTCACAGATAATTACTGATTTTTTTGGAGCATCACCATTCGGATTTAATTAACCGTCCCATGACAGTAGCAGGCCTCCAGACAGAACTCATCAATTGAACAAAGACCACCATCAATGTTATGAAATATATTGTTAAATATATAACAATTTAGTGTACAGAAAAATACATATACATCAAACTACAGTTTATGAAGTAAAGCAATTCAAATGAAATATAGAACCCAAGAGAATTCTGGGTAACCAGGTAAAATTCATACTGTAAAGGGCCCAGAACATGGTAAACTACTTTGGCTTTACTTCCTAGCAAAACAGAAACCTGATTTATAATGTATAAAGTTTCATAATTTTTTACATCATTTCTTTTAGTTTATTTTTGTGAGTATTTACATGTAGCTGCACATTTGGCCTAAATGTTTAAAATAAAATAAAAATGTTAAGACGTATTTCAAAGTAATAATCGCATTTTATTATTTATCCGATCTGCTTCTTAAAAATGATATTAGTCACGAAAAGTTCATAAGCTTTTTTTTATTATTATTTATTTTAATTTTTTTTAACCTGTGGAACATCGTGAAATTTGGCATACCTGCCCAAAGACACTAAAGGTCAGTACACCTCACTCCTACTCCAGTAGAAGAAATCTGCCGTGCATGGTTCTACCGGACTCTTCTTGGGTCACAAAGATATGCGCTACAACCTGACAGTTTTCTCTTAACTCAGCCTCAGGGGCACAACGTGCTGCATGCTCAAATTTCCCCAAGTCAAAACTGAGCACTGCGAGTCCAGACGGCGGATATATGGGATATGTAGGCTTTCTGTGGCGCGTTTGAAGAAGTTAGCTAATCTAGGTGCTGCTGCTGCTGCTTTGTGTCCGGCAGAGGAATCACAGGAATGCCTTTGGTTTTCTGCCGGAGACTGCCTGCAACTTTTCCTTTACGCTCACAGTGGAAGTGAGCCGCCTTCGCCCTACAGGCGCAGTGTAGCACTGATGAGACACTCGCTAATGCTCTTCCAGGCCGACAAAGGAGCAGAAGTGCTAGTAAAGTGTGAGGGTAGCGCAGACTTCAGCCTCGGTACGGGACCGCGTTGAGTTCAGGAGCCTCTCTTCTCTTACCTCACTGCCGCAGTACCCGGAAACGAAGAGCCAGGACAGTCAGGACTCCGATAAGTCACCCAGCTCGTACAGGGGTCTTCTCCATGCCGGGGGCACAGCTGTAAACATCTGCTGAACCGGGAGGGCCAACAGAAAAGTAACAGATGAAATGGAGTAGTCCAGCAAATTCAACCAACCTTGATTCAGGCAGCGCGTAAGCTGTAGTACCGCGAGCAGCCTGTAGGGGTCAGGTGAACCCTGGTTTAGTTTTCGCCGTCTGTTAAAGGGCCCATAGCCGACATTCCGCCTGGGTTTTTGTTCCCGGGGGTCCACTTGCGACGTTTGTGTGGTTTGCACCAAAACAGTCGTAATTCAAATGCTACCCTTATTTCAAATCCTCTATTTAATCTACTGCGTCTTTAAGACTCAGATATGTAAATAAGCTCTGTTTTGATTGGCTATTTCGTGCTGCGCCTCGTTTAAATGGCAGTCTGGGCTGAAGCACAGCTCATTAGAGATGCAGTTTTTTTTATTAGTATTAAATCAAGCGGTTCCTTCGTAAAGGGAAACAACTCCAAATAATCTGTATGTAGATGAGGATCCTAACAACATTATTGTTGTATTATTTTTATTTTTTTAATTTTTATTATTTAAATACTTTTATATTTGCATTATTTTGTTGACATCAATGTTACCTTTATACTTGTACAAATACATTTTCAATAAGAAATAAATAAAAACAAATATGTATCTATTCACCCATCAATGTACCTGTTTACAGCTGAGGAACAAGGTGCAAGTAAATGTAGTTTTTATCAGACATCTGTTTTTGCTGTTTCAATGTTTTTAATATAGGAATTGATTCTCTAAAAGAAATCTCATAGTTGCAATATTGTGTCAATTTGTCTAGTTCCTGTTCCTTATAGCGTCTATGTATTGCGTTGCAGTGATCAATAAATAAGCATATACTCTTAAAATAGCTGCTGTATAAATAAAGGAATGAATAAAGGAATAGGATAATAAAGGAAAACTTTATTTGGCTGCATAATGAGAGTTTGCTACATGGTAGTGTCCTGCTGTAAACCTCAAACAATTGTGTCCTCTTTCGAAAGAGAACCTTACAAAAGTAGAGTGGTAAATTATAACAAAAATATGTCTTGAGTCAGTTTATGTATGCCTCCGAAATGTACAAAATGTACAAAATAACAAGGATCAGTGCAGTTATTTAACATTCTGGAGCCTTTGGAGTGACTAAACGTTAATCCTAGGCCGACCAGCTACAATCTTATTTTGCTGCACACCATGCCGACTTGACACAGAGAGGACCTAGAGTGGACAGCAACATGTCTACCAGTAATATTAGGGGATGATGATGACAAAAATATTGTTTTTGTTCTTGTTACTGTTGTCAATTGTGCTAAGCTTAGTTAGGCTAGGATATGCTTCTGTGAGCTGTTTCTATGACATAAACCAGCCAACCAGCTTTTCCCACAAGCCCACCTTAAAAGGAAAATCATCCATTCTGAGGCAGAACAACTTAAAATACTCAATACGATTCTTTAAGAGTTCTTCTGTAAAGCCCATGGTTCATTATAGAGCCATGATCACTATTGGCTTCTTTCTTCCCTTTTTTGTTTGTGTAATCAGAGGGTTCTTTGGTTTCAAGGAGGAGTCCCAGAGAACATAAGTGACCTGGTTCTTTCTGGATGGGTATGATGGCCCTCCCTCTCTCCATGACTCAGCACTATGCTAGTAAGTGCAGGTGTGTGTTAGCTGGTGTAACAGAATTGGTAGTTAGTGCTCTCTTAGAAGCATGTTTAGCTGTCCAGATGTGGTTAGTTTGCTTTATGTGATTTGGAGGAAGCAAATGCTAGCCTTTACCATCCAAGCACTGGTAGAATTGTGTGGTAAGTCATAGCTAGTAGCTGAAAACTGGAAATTACTTTACAATACAAGCTACAATACAGGTATTCAATTTTAATTATAATTATTAGAGCAACTCTTTTCACTCCTACCTATACTAATGTCATTTTGGCACTGTACTTTAAACGAGCACCACACACACTGTGTTGGAAATGGCCCACCACCCAATTCAAATCAAATCAAATCAAATCAAATTTTATTTGTCACATACATAGTCATACACAGTATAACTTGCAGTGAAATGCTTTTTTGACAGTCTGCCCACATCAAGCTATACAATAAAAATCTACATTTAAACTTAACTAAACCTTAACTTAATGAAGTAAAGTGCAAAAGTGCAAAAGAAAAATAAAATAAAAATGAAGAAAATAATAATAGAATAAGTTACATTTAAGTTAAAGAATAGAATATAAAAATATGAAAATATAGAAATATAAGCAAAAAAAAATACAGAATACAAATATACAAATATATATACAGAGATGAAATAGTGCGTGTCTGTGTGTGTGTGTGTATATATATACATACATATACATATGTACATATTTATCTGTATGTGAGTGTATGTGTGAGTTAAAAAGAAATATTTTCATTGTTGTCCGTAGTGTGTTTTCCGTGAGCCATGGTTGTGTATTGTAGTGAGTGAGGGTCCAGTTTGTGTATGTAGATACTTTGATTTAGTGTCCTAAGTCCCTGTCCCCATTCAAGGCACGGATGGCTTGTGGAAATAAGCTCCTCCTCATTCTCTCTGTGTTAGCCTTCAGGGTTCTTAAGAATCTAGTCAGCAATCATCCTGTGGTTAACTGACCACTGATGAATGGCATAAGAATGGCTTACTAAAAGTAAAGGACTACAGTATGTTATCATAGACATGTGTAGTAGACCTACAAGGTAGCTAAGTGGACAGTGACTGGAGGTACATGATGACTCTTTTAATAATAAAGTGGGTGGTGAGTTTATTGAGCTCTGTAAGTGCACAATCCTAATTGCACCCATGGTATTTTGGTGCTGAAAGCTTGTTCCTAGCTGTGGAAAGCGCTGTATCTCTCCCAGAGGAATAATGTGAAGCAGTGGAAGTGGCATAGCAATGTGGGATACTGTGACACTTGTTTCCATGGTAATTGTTCATATGACACTGCAAGATCTGTCTATATATAGTCACTCTGTGCCGAATAACAAGGCTGCTGTGTTGCTGGATGTTTCATTACCTTCAGGAACTGACACATGAAAACCACAATGCAAATGTGGCTTAACAGTTTCCTTCCTTTAAATGAACCGAGACTTTGGATTTTACAATCCTGCAACATTAATAGCATGAGAAATTCCCTTATGGAGCTACTCATATGCAGAATTAATAGAAAACACAGTTTACTACATGTAATGGATGTCAGGTATTTACACAAGCAGCCACACCTTAAAGGAAAAGTAAAGTTGAAACCCACATAAGAAGGCCTTTAATTGCTTTTATAAAGCATTACAAAGCTTATATGACAATAGACACTGTATGAGCAGCATTCACAGGTATATCAAACTGTTTATTCAATGAATATTCATAAAATATGTAAAGCTTAATTAAAAGGAAATTCCAGCTTTTTTTTATATGTTTGGTATAATTCACCAGGTAAAGTCAATCAGAGTTGTTCAGTAAGAAATGCTCTGCTCTAAGAATACTAAGGAAAGAGAACAGCATGGATAGGAACCAGATGGAGAGATGCAGCAGAACCTCCTGTAGAACAAAAGAGAAAGAGAAGTCAGGAAATGATTTTGTGGCCGAATATGATTCAATATTACAAACAAACAAATAAAAAACAAGACAGATACTGAATAAACAGAATACTACATAAAACCATTCCAGGATGAGTAGAAGGAGGGTGCACTACATTAAGAGATACGTCTACAAATGTGCATGTGGCTACAAGTAGAAAAAAGCAGAATTAACATGTCACACAGATAACACAGCATCTCAAACACAGACTACAAAGATTCTATATAAACACATTCCAGGTAAATAAAGGGAGGGTTCATATGTCTACAAATGTGGGTGTGGCTAAAATCAGGGAAAAGAAGAGAAAAATCACCTTGTGGGAAATCTCCAACTGCTCCTTCTGGAAGTTTCACTGCAAACTGCAGTGCTGGAGCTCCATCACACAGATGAATGCAGGTAGAAAGAGGAGGATGAAGAGAGAAATATGTGGTGAGAGGGAGTCTTATGCAGTGTAGACATATACTTTTACTCATTTAGACATAAACACTACTAGATATGTGATGTACTGTATGATGACTGATTATTATTTATTTTTTGGATTTTAGGTTCTGTCAGCTTCAGAAATGTGGACTCAAACATCATGTCCAGAAAAAAATACTGGTCAGAAAAATGTAAATATAGTGTGTTGTTGGCTTCAAATCTGCAGCCTCAGACTCACTTTTCTTAAAACAAATGTAACATAATGTATTTTGAAATTATAGTGAAGACTACATAGATTCTGCATAAAACTATTCAAATTTAAGAAAAGAGAAAAATCACCTTGTGGGAAATCTCCAACTGCTCCTTCTGGAGGTTACACTGTAAACTGCAGTGCTGGAGCTCCATCACACAGATGAATGCAGGTAGAAAGAGGAGGATGAAGAGAGAAATATGTGGTGAGAGGGAGTCTTAGTGTCATTTACACTACATATAAACAGACTGTTAGAAATATGGAGGACTGCATTATGAACTTACAGGGAGATTGTGGTGAAGGTCAGTCAGTATCCGGTTTTAGAAACGGGGACTCAAACAGCATGTAAAGAGAAAAAAGGAAAGTGTTCAGCAAAAACTCATAAAAACACAGATTTTAATTTTATTTTTGTATTTCAGGTTCTGTCAGCTTTAAAAATGTGAACTCAAACATGTACAGACTGTTAAAAAATTAAATCCTTGATGATGAATCTATAGAAAAAAGGAATCTAGATCAGTATTTGTGTAATATATTTAATGTTTTGTTATTGTGCAAAATGTTTCAGTTACTTTTTTCAGTTCTGTCAGCTTTTACATATTGTAATAATCATGAAAAGTTTGTAAAACATAAATGTATTTTAATTTTTATGAAAATAGTGAGGACTACATATATTCTGCATAAAACTATTCAACTATGGGAAAAGAGAAAAATCACCTTGTGGGAAATCTCTGAATGGTTCTTCTGGAGGTTTCACTGCAAACTGCAGTGCAGGAGCTCCATCACACAGATGAATGCAGGTAGAAAGAGGAGGATGAAGAGAGAAATATGTGGTGAGAGGGAGTCTTAGTGTCATTTACACTACATATAAACAGACTGTTAGAAATATGCAGTACTGCATTATGAACTTACAGGGAGATTGTGGTGAAGGTCAGTCAGTATCCCGTTTTAGAAACGGGGACTCAAACAGCATGTAAAGAGAAAAAAGGAAAGTGTTCAGCAAAAACTCATAAAAACACAGATTTTATTTTTATTTTTGTATCTTAGGTATCTTTATTATTTTGGGATAATACAGTATACTTTGAATTAACATATCACACAGATAATACAGCATCTCAAACACAGACTACAAAGATTCTACGTATATAAATGCATTCCAGGTAAATGAAGAGAGGGTTCATATGTCTACAAATGTGGGTGTGGCTAAAATCAGGGAAAAGAAGAGGAAAACCACCTTGTGGGAAATCTCCGACTGCTCCTTCTGGAGGTTTCACTGCAAACTGCAGTGCTGGAGCTCCATCACACAGATGAATGCAGGTAGAAAGAGAAGGATGAAGAGAGAAATATGTGAACATATTTCACTATATAACATAAATAGACTGTTAGAAATATGGAGGACTGCATTATGAACTTACAGGGAGATTGTGGTGAAGGTCAGTCAGTATCCCGTTTTAGAAACGGGGACTCAAACAGCATGTAAAGAGAAAAAAGGAAAGTGTTCAGCAAAAACTCATAAAAACAAGATTTTAATTTTATTTTTGTATTTCAGGTTCTGTCAGCTTTAAGAATGTAAACATGTAAAGACTGTTAAACAATTAAATCCTTGATGATGAATCTATAGAAAAAAGGAATCTAGATCAGTATTTGTATAATATATTTAATATTTTGTTATTGTGCAAAATGTTTCAGTTACTTTTTTCAGATCTGTCAGCTTTTACAAATTGTATTAATCATGAAAAGTTTGTAAAACATAAATGGACTACATAGATTCTGCATAAAACTATTCAAATTTGAGAACAGAGAAAAGTCACCTTGTGGGAAATCTCTAAATTCTCCTTCTAGAGGTTACACTGTAAACTGCAGTGCTGGAGCTCCATCACACAGATGAATGCAGGTAGAAAGAGGAGGATGAAGAGAGAAACATGTGGTGAGAGGAAGTCTCAGTGTAATTTATACTATATATAAACAGACTGTTAGAAATATGGAGGACTGCATTATGAACGTACAGGGAGATTGTGGTGAAGGTCAGTCAGTATCCGTTTTTAGAAACGGGGACTCAAACAGCATGTAAAGAGAAAAAAGGAAAGTGTTCAGCAAAAACTCATAAAAACACAGATTTTAATTTAATTTTTGTATTTCAGGTTCTGTCAGCTTTAGAAATGTGAACTCAAACATGTAAAGATTGTTAAAAATTTAAATCCTTGATGATGAATCTATAGAAAAAAGGAATCAAGATCAGTATTTGTATAATATATTTAATATTTTGTTATTGTGCAAAATGTTTCAGTTACTTTTTTCAGTTCTGTCAGCTTTTACAAATTGTATTAATCATGAAAAGTTTGTAAAACATAAATGGACTACATAGATTCTGCATAAAACTATTCAAATTTGAGAACAGAGAAAAATCACCTTGTGGGAAATCTCTAAATGCTCCTTCTGGAGGTTACACTGTAAACTGCAGTGCTGGAGCTCCATCACACAGATGAATGCAGGTAGAAAGAGGAGCATGAAGAGAGAAATATGTGATATATAACTCTATATAACATAAACAGACTGTTAGAAATATGGAGGAGTGCATTATGAACTTACATGGAGATTGTGGTGAAGGTCAGTCAGTATCCCGTTTTAGAAACGGGGACTCAAACAGCATGTAAAGAGAAAAAAGGAAAGTGTTCAGCAAAAACTCATAAAAACATAGACTTTATTTTTATTTTTGTATCTTAGGTATCTTTATTATTTTGGGATAATAAAGTATACTGTGAATTAACATGTCACACAGATAATACAGCATCTCAAACACAGACTATGCAGATTCTATATAAACACATTCCAGGTAAATAAAGGAAGGGTTCATATGTCTACAAATGTGGGTGTGGCTAAAATCAGGGAAAAGAAGAGAAAAATCACCTTGTGGGAAATCTCCAACTGCTCCTTCTGGAGGTTTCACTGCAAACTGCAGTGCTGGAGCTCCATCACACAGATGAATGCAGGTAGAAAGAGGAGGATGAAGAGAGAAATATGTGGTGAGAGGGAGTCTCAGTGTAATTTACACTATATATAAACAGACTGTTAGAAATATGGAGGACTGCATAATGAACTTACAGGGAGATTGTGGTGAAGGTCAGTCAGTATCCCTTTTTAGAAACGGGGACTCAAACAGCATGTAAAGAGAAAAAAAGGAAAGTGTTCAGCAAAAACTCATAAAACACAGATTTTATTTTTATTTTTGTATCTTAGGTATCTTTATTATTTTGGGATAATAAAGTATACTTTGAATTAACATGTCACACAGATAATACAGCATCTCAAACACAGACTACAAAGATTCTATGTATATAAATGCATTCCAGGTAAATAAAGGGAGGGTTCACATGTCTACAAATGTGGGTGTGGCTAAAATCAGGGAAAAGGAGAGAAAAATCACCTTGTGGGAAATCTCCAACTGCTCCTTCTGGAGGTTTCACTGCAAACTGCAGTGCTGGAGCTCCATCACACAGATGAATGCAGGTAGAAAGAGGAGCATGAAGAGAGAAATATGTGATATATAACTCTATATAACATAAACAGACTGTTAGAAATATGGAGGAGTGCATTATGAACTTACAGGGAGATTGTGGTGAAGGTCAGTCAGTATCCCTTTTTAGAAACGGGGACTCAAACAGCATGTAAAGAGAAAAAAGGAAAGTGTTCAGCAAAAAGTCATAAACACACAGATTTTATTTTTATTTTTGTATCTTAGGTATCTTTATTATTTTGGGATAAAAAAGTATACTTTGAATTAACATGTCACACAGATAATACAGCATCTCAAACACAGACTATGCAGATTCTATATAAACACATTCCAGGTAAATAAAGACAGGGTTCACATGTCTACAAATGTGGGTGTGGCTAAAATCAGGGAAAAGAAGAGAAAAATCACCTTGTGGGAAATCTCCAACTGCTCCTTCTGGAGGTTTCACTGCAAACTGCAGTGCTGGAGCTCCATCACACAGATGAATGCAGGTAGAAAGAGGAGGATGAAGAGAGAAATATGTGGTGAGAGGGAGTCTCAGTGTAATTTACACTATATATAAACAGACTGTTAGAAATATGGAGGACTGCATAATGAACTTACAGGGAGATTGTGGTGAAGGTCAGTCAGTATCCCTTTTTAGAAACGGGGACTCAAACAGCATGTAAAGAGAAAAAAGGAAAGTGTTCAGCAAAAACTCATAAAAACATAGATTTTATTTTTATTTTTGTATCTTAGGTATCTTTATTATTTTGGGATAATAAAGTATACTTTGAATTAACATGTCACACAGATAATACAGCATCTCAAACACAGACTACAAAGATTCTACGTATATAAATGCATTCCAGGTAAATAAAGGGAGGGTTCATATGTCTACAAATGTGGGTGTGGCTAAAATCAGGGAAAAGAAGAGAAAAATCACCTTGTGGGAAATCTCCAACTGCTCCTTCTGGAGGTTTCACTGCAAACTGCAGTGCTGGAGCTCCATCACACAGATGAATGCAGGTAGAAAGAGGAGCATGAAGAGAGAAATATGTGGTGAGAGGGAGTCTTAGTGTCATTTACACTACATATAAACAGACTGTTAGAAATATGGAGGACTGCATAATGAACTTACAGGGAGATTGTGGTGAAGGTCAGTCAGTATCCCTTTTTAGAAACGGGGACTCAAACAGCATGTAAAGAGAAAAAAAGGAAAGTGTTCAGCAAAAACTCATAAAACACAGATTTTATTTTTATTTTTGTATCTTAGGTATCTTTATTATTTTGGGATAATAAAGTATACTGTGAATTAACATGTTACACAGATAATACAGCATCTCAAACACAGACTACAAAGATTCTATATAAACACATTCCAGGTAAATAAAGGGAGGGTTCATATGTCTACAAATGTGGGTGTGGCTAAAATCAGGGAAAAGAAGAGAAAAGTCACCTTGTGGGAAATCTCTGAATGCTCCTTCTGGAGGTTTCACTGCAAACTGCAGTGCTGGAGCTCCATCACACAGATGAATGCAGGTAGAAAGAGGAGGATGAAGAGAGATATATGTGATATATAACTCTATATAACATAAACAGACTGTTAGAAATATGGAGGAGTGCATTATGAACTTACAGGGAGATAGTGGTGAAGGTCAGTCAGTATCCATTTTTAGAAACGGGGACTCAAACAGCATGTAAAGAGAAAAAAAGGAAAGTGTTCAGCAAAAACTCATAAAACACAGATTTTATTTTTATTTTTGTATCTTAGGTATCTTTATTATTTTGGGATAATAAAGTATACTGTGAATTAACATGTTACACAGATAATACAGCATCTCAAACACAGACTACATAGATTCTGCATAAAACTATTCAAATTTGAGAACAGAGAAAAATCACCTTGTGGGAAATCTCCAACTGCTCCTTCTGGAGGTTTCACTGCAAACTGCAGTGCTGGAGCTCCATCACACAGATGAATGCAGGTAGAAAGAGGAGGATGAAGAGAGAAATATGTGGTGAGAGGGAGTCTCAGTGTAATTTACACTATACATAAACTGACTGTTAGAAATATGCAGTACTACATTATGAACTTACAGGGAGATTGTGGTGAAGGTCAGTCAGTATCCCTTTTTAGAAACGGGGACTCAAACAGCATGTAAAGAGAAAAAAGGAAAGTGTTCAGCAAAAACTCATAAAAACATAGACTTTATTTTTATTTTTGTATCTTAGGTATCTTTATTATTTTGGGATAATAAAGTATACTTTGAATTAACATGTCACACAGATAATACACCATCTCAAACACAGACTACAAAGATTCTACGTATATAAATGCATTCCAGGTAAATAAATTAAGGGTTCATATGTCTACAAATGTGGGTGTGGCTAAAATCAGGGAAAAGAAGAGAAAAATCACCTTGTGGGAAATCTCCAACTGCTCCTTCTGGAGGTTTCACTGCAAACTGCAGTGTTGGAGCTCCATCACACAGATGAATGCAGGTAGAAAGAGGAGCATGAAGAGAGAAATATGTGGTGAGAGGGAGTCTTAGTGTCATTTACACTATATATAAACTGACTGTTAGAAATATGGAGGACTGCATAATGAACTTACAGGGAGATTGTGGTGAAGGTCAGTCAGTATCCCGTTTTAGAAACGGGGACTCAAACAGCATGTAAAGAGAAAAAAAGGAAAGTGTTCAGCAAAAAGTCATAAACACACAGATTTTATTTTTATTTTTGTATCTTGGGTATCTTTATTATTTTGGGATAATACAGTATACTTTGAATTAACATGTCACACAGATGATACAGCATCTCAAACAGAGACTACAAAGATTCTACGTATATAAATGCATTCCAGGTAAAAAAAGGGAGGGTTCATATGTCTACAAATGTGGGTGTGGCTAAAATCAGGGAAAAGGAGAGAAAAATCACCTTGTGGGAAATCTCCAACTGCTCCTTCTGGAGGTTACACTGTAAACTGCAGTGCTGGAGCTCCATCACACAGATGAATGCAGGTAGAAAGAGGAGCATAAAGAGAGAAATATGTGATATATAACTCTATATAACATAAACAGACTGTTAGAAATATGGAGGAGTGCATTATGAACTTACAGGGAGATTGTGGTGAAGGTCAGTCAGTATCCCTTTTTAGAAACGGGGACTCAAACAGCATGTAAAGAGAAAAAAGGAAAGTGTTCAGTAAAAACTCCCTCTAACATAGTAACCACCGAGCAACTCCCTAGCAACCCTATAGCAACCCCCTGATAAACACCTCTAACAGTGTGTAGTTGAGCTTGTGTTCTGTTTATTAGCAGTGCTGCTGAGAATATTAAATTATATTAAGAAAAGTTCATTTCTAAATCGTGTATCTGGCGCTACGTAACTCGCGTGGGCGTGGTCAACTCTGCGATCTAGTCAACAGCTAGCTAGTAGTGCTAACTGGTTAGCTAGCGAGTTAGGCTAGCTTTTCTGCAAAGTTGTGTAAAGGAGCCTGTGGCTGCGTACAACCTACTTTCAGCAGCGGTCAGGACCTCCACATCGACGGCTGACCTCTGCCGTGCATCTCCACACCTGCAGAAGTAACGAAAGCAGTCTCTTGAGTAAGTTCATCAGCGCCGGGAGACGGAGCTCAGGTTTAGCGCAGCTCGTTGGGTCGGTTCGGTTAACGACTGCAGCTCCGCGTTCGATTCCAGCCGCGTGGAACTCTGACGCTGCGCTGCGCTCACAATGCGAGCTCGTGGGAAACATGGTAACGGGAGCGTTACCATGACATTAATGGGGAACTTTTGGACAGAAATATTGGGACACCTGCTCATATTCATCGTTTCTTCCAAAATCAGGAGCATTAAAAACAGTTCGTCCTGCTTTTGGTGGAGTAACTATATGTCCAAACACACATTTGGACATATAGTGTATCTGGAGCCCCTACATGATCAAGGCAGAAATATTATATTTAGAAACTATAAAAAAAATATTTATTTTCCATCACTTTGATAAAACATTCCCTGTCCTTATAAATTGTACCAACAGTGAATAAATAAATCATTCCCTCAATGTATAAATTGTTCTCTTGGCTTAATAAATCGTTCCCTCGATTTAATATTTCACATGTGACCATGAAGGCCGATTTTAGAGCCACACCCTCGACCACAGATGGAGCAAAGGTACCCTGATGTCGGGGCGATACCAACAGTCCTCCTCTGCAGAAAGATGGTGTTTATTTGTTCTACAGACGGTTTGCCATGTTGTCCTGTTGAGTGCTAGGGCCTCAAGATGGCTTGGATTGATGCTCCTTGGTCTAGTCCTGCAGTGACCGCCAGCAGCTCGTTTTGAGTTGTTCAGTTACCCGTACAGTATTTGGTGAGGGAGGCCATAGCCAGACATACGAATCATGTGGCCCACCCAGCGCAGACGCTTTTTCTCCGACGCTGCTTCGATACAGATGGTGTTGGTCATAGAGAGAATGTCAGTGTGTGAGATTCCTTTATCCCAGGACAGTGTGAGAATTTATTGAAGGCATAGAAAGTGGAATACCTCCAAACTGTTTCATGCAATTGTTGCAGGATGGAGAGAAACTTGGGTGGTACACATGGTATAAATATAAAATACTTAGGAAAAGTCAAATATACAACTCTTACCATTAAGTTTAAAGTAGTTTATTGAATAGCAAATGTAGAGTTAACAGAACAACAGTATTCTTAAAGTGTTATTACATCAATTATGTAAACTGTGAAATAAATCAATTAAAAAAAGAACAATTTAGAGAGCACTAGCTGGTGGAGAAATACTGTACATTGTTTACAAAACCACATGAAGTATTAAGAAATGTGAAGTTGGAGAGCTCTTGACTAAGCTCAGAATCAACTCAAAAGCAGCTTTGTTAAAAGCTGATCATTTGAAATGGAACTGGTTCCTGTATTTGCCTGCCCTGAACCAAGCTAAGGCACAGCTCCACACATAGAGACTACACTTTCACAGGAACAGGAGGAGGCTCACCTGACAGCTATTACAAGGAGTGGGGCTGTGCTGTAAACATGATAACCCCTGGTTCTTATCACCAACTCTACAGAGGAGTCTAATGTGGAATATATGTTTAGCTTTACTACAATAACCAATTGGCGTAGGAACCAGGTGGGATGAGTGGGAATCAAATCCAAAGGTGTCAAAAGTATTCACATTCATTACTCAGGTGGAAGTGGAGATACTAGGGTTTAAAAAGACGTCTATAGATGTCTAAGTATCAACTTGAGCTTTTTACTCAAGTAAAAGTATAAAAGTACTGGTTTGAAAATGACTTAAAGTGTAAAAGTAAAAGTAATGTCAGAAAAACAAATGCCAAGAGCTTAGGCCGCACCACAGGGGCCTATAGTGCACTACCCTACCTCTCCAAAAACCTGGCTCAGCGAGTCCATCCCGGACAGCGCGCTACATCTGCCGGGCTTTCATCTACACCGAGCAGACCGTGTGACGGAGCTACCGGGGAAAGCGAGAGGCGGAGGAATCTGCTTTCCTATTAACGAAGGTTGGTGTACAGATGTCTCAGTGCTGAATAAACACTGCAGCTCTAACCTGGAGACTCACACTTTATAAACTGTAAAGCTTTTTATTCACCGCGGGAGTTTTCTTCATTCATTCTGCTCGGTGTTTACAGTCCACCTCAAGCCAGCGTGAACGACGCACTGCAAAACCTGGCGGAGCGAAAAACTAGTCCGGAACAAAAATATCCAGACTCACTTTTCATTATTCTCGAGGACTTTAACAGAGCAAAACTTCACCACGAACTTCCAGAATATAAGCAACACGTTAATTGTCCCACCAGGGATATTAACACACTAGACCACTGCTACACTGTACTGAAGGATGCCTATTGCTCTGTCCCACATGCAGCTTTGGGACACTGATCACTGATTCCAACCTACAAGCAGAAACTTCAATCTGCAAAGCCTGTAGTGAAGACGGTGAAAAAGTGAACCAGAGAAAAAAAAAGTGAACCAGAGAAGCAAAGCAAGAACTGCAGCACTGTTTTGACGGCACTGATTGGAGTGTTTTCGAAGCTGCTACTGACAACCTGGCTGTAATGACTGACACTGTGACTTCTTACATCGGGGCTTTTGTGAAGAGCTGTGTGTGCCAACCAAGACCACCTGCACATTCAGCAATAACAAGCAATGGACTAAACTGAGTCAGCTTAGTCAGGCTAAAGCAGAAGCCTACAGAAATCTGTGTAAAAAGGCCAGGAACACACTGACAGAGGAGATCAGAGTGGCTAAAAATGCTTTCAGCCAACGACCCTGGATCAGTGTGGAGAGGTCTTCAACACATTACTAATTACAGAAGACCCCCCCCGCTGTGGCAAACAAAGGCCTGGCTGACGACCTGAACGACTTCTATTGTAGATTTAGGAGAGACACATTCACTCATTTCCAAACTCTGCAACAGAATCTACAACCAGCATCGCACCTCTATCAACCCCCCCACCACTCAAGCTGCTCTGAAGGTATGTGAAGTTGATGTGAGCCGACTCTTCCAGAGACAAAAGATCAGGAAAGCACCAGGCCCAGACGGTGTTCCACCTTCCTGCCTTAAAAACTGTGCTGTACAACTGGCTCCAGTCTTCTCAAACATTTTCAACAGATCACTGTGGAGCTGTGTGAAGATTCTTCCTGCTTCAAACGCTCCACCATCATCCAAGTCCCCAAGAAATCCTCCATCACAGGACTGAATGACTACAGGCCTGTCGCTCTAACATCAGTGGTCATGAAGTCCTTTAAATGTCTGGTGCTGTCCCACCTGAAGGATGTTACAGGACACCTGCTGGACTCTCTACAATTTGCATATCAAGGAAACAGGTCAGTGGATGAGGCGGTCAACATGGATCTGCATTATATCCTGCAACATCTCCACAGCCCAGGGACATATGCAAGAATTCTGTTTCTTGACTTCGGCTCGGCGTTCAACACCATTGTCAGGCAGGAAGCAGCGGGTGCAGTTGGGGAAACTCATGCACCTGCACACAGACTGTCAACATTGGTGCTCCTCAAGGATGTGTTCTCTCCCCGCTGCTCTTCTCTCTCTACACCAATAACTGCACCTCAAATTACCCATCTGCTAAACTCCTGAAGTTTGCAAATGACGTTACAGTCATCGGACTCATCTGGGACGATGACGATTATGTCGACAGGAGGCGGACCGGAGAGTACTCTGGTGCAGTCAGAACAACCTGGAGCTGAACACGCTCAAGACTGTAGAGATGAGAGTGGACTTTAGGAAACACCCCCAGCTCTGCTGCCCCTCACTATCCTCAACAACCCTATGTCAGCTTCAGAGACCATTCAGGTTCCTGGGTACCACCATTTCTCATGACTTGAAGTGGGAACATCTCCATCCTCAAAAAGGCCCAACAGAGGATGTACTTTCTGCGTCAGCTGAGGAAGTTGGGTCTGCCTCAGAAGCTGTTGAGCCAGTTCTACACTGTAGTCACTGCAGTGCGAATCCATCCTGTGTACATCCATCCCTGTCTGGTTTGGAGCAGCCACAAAGCAGGACAGGAACAGACTGCAGCGAACAGTGAGGACAGCTGAGAGAATTATCTGTGATTCTCTGCCCTCCTTTCAGGACTTGTACTGCTCAAGAACCAGAAAACGGGCAGAGAAATTCCTCACAGACTCCTCGCACACTGGTCACAACCTCTTTCAGCCTCTCCCGTCTGGCAGACACTACGGAAATATGTCTACTAAGACTGTCAGACCCAAACACAGTTTTTACCCTCTGGCCAGCATCTTCATGAACAGCTGATCACCATCATCAGCTACAGGCCATAGATACTAATGATAAACATAAGATAATCTCTTATCCTACAGTCACTGCATCACTGCACCATTACTGAGTTCATGTTAAACACTGCTGTGGTTGCACAATATTTAATCTGTATAGTGTTGCTTACTGCTATTCTGGAAATAACACTGTAAAGCACACTGTATAGAAATGTCCTTGTATAGTCTATGTATACTGTGTATACTATTGTTCTCTGTAGATGATATGTAGCTGTATATTGTTAACACTAGAGAGTCACTAACAGCTGGAACAAGTTCCTTGTGTGTGTAAACATACTTGGCCAATAAATCTGATTCTGAAACTATTCAAATCTGGGAAAAAAGAAAAATCACCTGAATGGTTACACAGTAAACTGCAGTGCTGGAGCTCCATCACTCAGATGAATGCAGGAAGAAAGAGGAGGATGAAGAGAGAAATATGTGGTGAGAGGGAGTCTTAGTGTCATTTAAACATATAAACAGACTGTTAGAAATATGGAGGACTGCATTATGAAAACACAGTTTTTAATTGTATTTTTGTATTGTAGGTTCTGTCAGCTTTAAAAATGTGAACTTAAACTAAATAAAAGGGAACATTCAAATAACACATCCTAGATCTGAATGAATGAAATATTCTCATTGATTACTTTGTTGTGTACAAAGTTGAATGTGCTGACAACAAAATCACACAAAAATCATCAATGGAAATCAAATTTATTAACCAAAGGAGGCCTGGATTTGGAGTCACACACAAAATTAAAGTAGGAAAACACACTACAGGCTGATCCAACTTATGTATAATAAGTTGATTATAACATTATGTTTGAGGACATTATAAGATATAATATAAAAACAAGTCAAAATGAGGCTCAGTATTGTGTGTGGCCTCCACATGCCTGTATGACCTCCCTACAATGCCTGGGCATGCTCCTGATGAGGATCTCCTCCCAGACCTGGACTAAAGCATCCGCCAACTCCTGGACAGTCTGGTGGAACGTGATGTTGGTGGATGGAGCGAGACATGATGTCCCAGATGTGCTTAATCGGATTCCGGTCTGGGGAACGGGTGGGCTACTCCATAGCTTTAATGCCTCCATCTTGCAGGAACTGCTGACACACTCCAGCCACATGAGGTCTAGCATTGTCCTGCATTAGGAGGAACCCAGGGCCAACCGCACCAGCATATGGTCTCACAAGGGATCTGAGGATCTCATCTCGGTACCTAATGGCAGTCAGGCTACCTCTGGTGAGCACATGGAGGGCTGTGCGGTTACTTTTTCAGTTCTGTCAGCTTCTACAAATTGTAGTAATCATGAAAAGTTTGTAAAACATAAATGTATTTTGAAGTTTTTATAAACATAATGAGGACTACATATATTCTGCATAAAACTATTCAAATATAGAAAAAAAAAGAGAAAAATCACCTTGTGGGAAATCTCCAACTGCTCCTTCTGGAAGTTTCACTGTAAACTGCAGTGCTGGAGCTCCATCACACAGATGAATGCAGGTAGAAAGAGGAGGATGAAGATTGAAATATGTGGTGAGAGGGAGTCTTATGCAGTTTAGACATATACTCTTACTCATTTAGACATATACACTACTGCATATGTGATGTACTGTATTATGACTTATTATTATTTATTTTTTGGATTTTAGGTTCTGTCAGCTTCAGAAATGTGGACTCAAACATCATGTCCAGAAAAAAAAAAAACACTGGTCAGTAAAAATTAAAATACAGTGTGTTGTTCTATTCTAAATTGCAGCCTTAAAACTTACATTGCTTGAAAATGTTGAAAAATGTAATGTTTTCTGAAAGTATAGTGGAGACTTCTGAAGATGGATTTCTGTGTCGTCATGTGTCAGGAATGGAAACGGGGTTCACCACCTGAAGACAGCCGAACACTGCCAGGTAAGTTCGAAATCCCAAGTGCTTTTTATGAATGTTCACCTCATACCAAAAAAAACAGAAAAGAAAAACTGTAGAAAAAGAAAATTAAATGCCTTTAAAGGACTCTAGTCTCACAAGATTTCCCACAGTACATATAGTAAGTTTTACTGACTTGACATCAGCCAGAATTAGTCTACAGCCACAGGACTGTCTACACAACACTTTCCCTCTAAAACAGGCCCCCCCTAAGTCTCCCACTTCCCACTTTTCAATCTGTAGCTCCATCCCTAATCAGCCTGGCCTCTACCATTACTACAGACAGGGTAAAAACAGAAAATACCAACATATAAACCCGGGATTACTGTTCACAGAATATATACAGACATTTCATGTTTTTCTTGTGCACAATGCAGGTAAGTATCATCACTTTACAATGAATAACTTAACCTTCTTCTCCCCCACAGGTATCCCAGAAGAAGAGAACACCCTCCCACACATTGGTGAGCCGAGGGCCCAATGGCTACAATAAGAGAGGGAGCTGGCTGGGGCGCCAGTCCCCCAGGAAGTCATTGAGGAGCAGGTTCAGGTAAGTACAAACACATTCTTACTTTATTAATACCCAGTGTCCAGTAAAATGTTCCCAAGCAAGCTCAATGATGGGTCAGGCATTGTGGATCCACATAGATTCAGCATGAAATCTGATTAAAGAGAAAAATCACCTTGTGGGAAATCTCTAAATGCTCCTTCTGGAGGTTACACTGTAAACTGCAGTGCTGGAGCTCCATCACACAGATGAATGCAGGTAGAAAGAGGAGGATGAAGAGAGAAATATGTGGTGAGAGGGAGTCTTAGTGTCATTTACACTACATATAAACAGACTGTTAGAAATATGGAGGACTGCATTATGAACTTACAGGGAGATTGTGGTGATGGTCAGTCAGTATCCGTTTTTAGAAACGGGGACTCAAACAGCATGTAAAGAGAAAAAAGGAAAGTGTTCAGCAAAAACTCATAAAAACATAGATTTTATTTTTATTTTTGTATCTTAGGTATCTTTATTATTTTGGGATAATAAAGTATACTTTGAATTAACATGTCACACAGATAATACAGCATCTCAAACACAGACTACAAAGATTCTACGTATATAAATGCATTCCAGGTAAATAAAGGTTGGGTTTATATGTCTACAAATGTGGGTGTGGCTAAAATCAGGGAAAAGAAGAGAAAAATCACCTTGTGGGAAATCTCCAACTGCTCCTTCTGGAGGTTTCACTGCAAACTGCAGTGCTGGAGCTCCATCACACAGATGAATGCAGGTAGAAAGAGGAGCATGAAGAGAGAAATATGTGGTGAGAGGGAGTCTTAGTGTCATTTACACTACATATAAACAGACTGTTAGAAATATGGAGGACTGCATAATGAACTTACAGGGAGATTGTGGTGAAGGTCAGTCAGTATCCCGTTTTAGAAACGGGGACTCAAACAGCATGTAAAGAGAAAAAAGGAAAGTGTTCAGCAAAAAGTCATAAACACACAGATTTTATTTTTATTTTTGTATCTTAGGTATCTTTATTATTTTGGGATAATAAAGTATACTTTGAATTAACATGTCACACAGATAATACAGCATCTCAAACACAGACTACAAAGATTCTACGTATATAAATGCATTCCAGGTAAATAAAGGGAGGGTTCATATGTCTACAAATGTGGGTGTGGCTAAAATCAGGGAAAAGGAGAGAAAAATCACCTTGTGGGAAATCTCCAACTGCTCCTTCTGGAGGTTACACTGTAAACTGCAGTGCTGGAGCTCCATCACACAGATGAATGCAGGTAGAAAGAGGAGCATAAAGAGAGAAATATGTGATATATAACTCTATATAACATAAACAGACTGTTAGAAATATGGAGGAGTGCATTATGAACTTACAGGGAGATTGTGGTGAAGGTCAGTCAGTATCCGTTTTTAGAAACGGGGACTCAAACAGCATGTAAAGAGAAAAAAAGGAAAGTGTTCAGCAAAAACTCATAAAACACAGTTTTTTTTTTTATTTTTGTATCTTAGGTATCTTTATTATTTTGGGATAATAAAGTATACTGTGAATTAACATGTTACACAGATAATACAGCATCTCAAACACAGACTACATAGATTCTGCATAAAACTATTCAAATTTGAGAACAGAGAAAAATCACCTTGTGGGAAATCTCCAACTGCTCCTTCTGGAGGTTTCACTGCAAACTGCAGTGCTGGAGCTCCATCACACAGATGAATGCAGGTAGAAAGAGGAGCATGAAGAGAGAAATATGTGGTGAGAGGGAGTCTTAGTGTCATTTACACTACATATAAACAGACTGTTAGAAATATGGAGGACTGCATAATGAACTTACAGGGAGATTGTGGTGAAGGTCAGTCAGTATCCCTTTTTAGAAACGGGGACTCAAACAGCATGTAAAGAGAAAAAAAGGAAAGTGTTCAGCAAAAACTCATAAAACACAGATTTTATTTTTATTTTTGTATCTTAGGTATCTTTATTATTTTGGGATAATAAAGTATACTGTGAATTAACATGTTACACAGATAATACAGCATCTCAAACACAGACTACAAAGATTCTATGTAAATGCATTCCAGGTAAATAAAGGAAGGGTTCATATGTCTACAAATGTGGGTGTGGCTAAAATCAGGGAAAAGAAGAGAAAAGTCACCTTGTGGGAAATCTCTGAATGCTCCTTCTGGAGGTTTCACTGCAAACTGCAGTGCTGGAGCTCCATCACACAGATGAATGCAGGTAGAAAGAGGAGCATAAAGAGAGAAATATGTGATATATAACTCTATATAACATAAACAGACTGTTAGAAATATGGAGGACTGCATAATGAACTTACAGGGAGATTGTGGTGAAGGTCAGTCAGTATCCCGTTTTAGAAACGGGGACTCAAACAGCATGTAAAGAGAAAAAAAGGAAAGTGTTCAGCAAAAAGTCATAAACACACAGATTTTATTTTTATTTTTGTATCTTGGGTATCTTTATTATTTTGGGATAATACAGTATACTTTGAATTAACATGTCACACAGATAATACAGCATCTCAAACACAGACTACAAAGATTCTACGTATATAAATGCATTCCAGGTAAATAAAGGGAGGGTTCATATGTCTACAACTGTGGGTGTGGCTAAAATCAGGGAAAAGGAGAGAAAAATCACCTTGTGGGAAATCTCCAACTGCTCCTTCTGGAGGTTACACTGTAAACTGCAGTGCTGGAGCTCCATCACACAGATGAATGCAGGTAGAAAGAGGAGGATGAAGAGAGAAATATGTGGTGAGAGGGAGTCTCAGTGTAATTTACACTATACATAAACTGACTGTTAGAAATATGCAGTACTACATAATGAACTTACAGGGAGATTGTGGTGATGGTCAGTCAGTATCCGTTTTTAGAAACGGGGACTCAAACAGCATGTAAAGAGAAAAAAGGAAAGTGTTAAGCAAAAACTCATAAAAACACAGATTTTAATTTTATTTTTGTATTTCAGGTTCTGTCAGCTTTAAAAATGTGAACTCAAACATGTAAAGACTGTTAAAAAATTCAATCATTGATGATGAATCTATAGAAAAAAGGAATCTAGATCAGTATTTGTATAATATATTTAATATTTTGTCATTGTGCAAAATGTTTCAGTTACTTTTTTCAGTTCTGTCAGCTTTTACATATTGTAATAATCATGAAAAGTTTGTAAAACATAAATGGACTACATAGATTCTGCATAAAACTATTCAAATTTGAGAACAGAGAAAAATCACCTTGTGGGAAATCTCCAACTGCTCCTTCTGGAAGTTTCACTGCAAACTGCAGTGCTGGAGCTCCATCACACAGATGAATGCAGGTAGAAAGAGGAGGATGAAGAGAGAAATATGTGGTGAGAGGGAGTCTCAGTGTAATTTACACTATATATAAACAGACTGTTAGAAATATGGAGGACTACATAATGAACTTACAGGGAGATTGTGGTGAAGGTCAGTCAGTATCCCTTTTTAGAAACGGGGACTCAAACAGCATGTAAAGAGAAAAAAAGGAAAGTGTTCAGCAAAAACTCATAAAACACAGATTTTATTTTTATTTTTGTATCTTAGGTATCTTTATTATTTTGGGATAATAAAGTATACTGTGAATTAACATGTTACACAGATAATACAGCATCTCAAACACAGACTACAAAGATTCTATATAAACACATTCCAGGTAAATAAAGGAAAGGTTCATATGTCTACAAATGTGGGTGTGGCTAAAATCAGGGAAAAGAAGAGAAAAGTCACCTTGTGGGAAATCTCCAACTGCTCCTTCTGGAGGTTTCACTGCAAACTGCAGTGCTGGAGCTCCATCACACAGATGAATGCAGGTAGAAAGAGGAGCATGAAGAGAGAAATATGTGGTGAGAGGGAGTCTTATTGTCATTTACACTATATATAAACTGACTGTTAGAAATATGGAGGACTGCATAATGAACTTACAGGGAGATTGTTGTCAAGGTCAGTCAGTATCCCGTTTTAGAAACGGGGACTCAAACAGCATGTAAAGAGAAAAAAAGGAAAGTGTTCAGCAAAAAGTCATAAACACACAGATTTTATTTTTATTTTTGTATCTTAGGTATCTTTATTATTTTGGGATAATAAAGTATACTGTGAATTAACATGTTACACAGATAATACAGCATCTCAAACACAGACTACAAAGATTCTATGTAAATGCATTCCAGGTAAATAAAGGAAGGGTTCATATGTCTACAAATGTGGGTGTGGCTAAAATCAGGGAAAAGAAGAGAAAAGTCACCTTGTGGGAAATCTCTGAATGCTCCTTCTGGAGGTTTCACTGCAAACTGCAGTGCTGGAGCTCCATCACACAGATGAATGCAGGTAGAAAGAGGAGGATGAAGAGAGAAATATGTGGTGAGAGGGAGTCTTAGTGTCATTTACACTACATATAAACAGACTGTTAGAAATATGGAGGACTGCATAATGAACTTACAGGGAGATTGTGGTGAAGGTCAGTCAGTATCCCGTTTTAGAAACGGGGACTCAAACAGCATGTAAAGAGAAAAAAAGGAAAGTGTTCAGCAAAAAGTCATAAACACACAGATTTTATTTTTATTTTTGTATCTTGGGTATCTTTATTATTTTGGGATAATACAGTATACTTTGAATTAACATGTCACACAGATAATACAGCATCTCAAACACAGACTACAAAGATTCTACGTATATAAATGCATTCCAGGTAAATAAAGGGAGGGTTCATATGTCTACAACTGTGGGTGTGGCTAAAATCAGGGAAAAGGAGAGAAAAATCACCTTGTGGGAAATCTCCAACTGCTCCTTCTGGAGGTTACACTGTAAACTGCAGTGCTGGAGCTCCATCACACAGATGAATGCAGGTAGAAAGAGGAGGATGAAGAGAGAAATATGTGGTGAGAGGGAGTCTCAGTGTAATTTACACTATACATAAACTGACTGTTAGAAATATGCAGTACTACATAATGAACTTACAGGGAGATTGTGGTGATGGTCAGTCAGTATCCGTTTTTAGAAACGGGGACTCAAACAGCATGTAAAGAGAAAAAAGGAAAGTGTTAAGCAAAAACTCATAAAAACACAGATTTTAATTTTATTTTTGTATTTCAGGTTCTGTCAGCTTTAAAAATGTGAACTCAAACATGTAAAGACTGTTAAAAAATTCAATCATTGATGATGAATCTATAGAAAAAAGGAATCTAGATCAGTATTTGTATAATATATTTAATATTTTGTCATTGTGCAAAATGTTTCAGTTACTTTTTTCAGTTCTGTCAGCTTTTACATATTGTAATAATCATGAAAAGTTTGTAAAACATAAATGGACTACATAGATTCTGCATAAAACTATTCAAATTTGAGAACAGAGAAAAATCACCTTGTGGGAAATCTCCAACTGCTCCTTCTGGAGGTTTCACTGCAAACTGCAGTGCTGGAGCTCCATCACACAGATGAATGCAGGTAGAAAGAGGAGCATGAAGAGAGAAATATGTGGTGAGAGGGAGTCTTATTGTCATTTACACTATATATAAACTGACTGTTAGAAATATGGAGGACTGCATAATGAACTTACAGGGAGATTGTGGTCAAGGTCAGTCAGTATCCCGTTTTAGAAACGGGGACTCAAACAGCATGTAAAGAGAAAAAAAGGAAAGTGTTCAGCAAAAAGTCATAAACACACAGATTTTATTTTTATTTTTGTATCTTAGGTATCTTTATTATT
Source organism: Salminus brasiliensis (assembly GCF_030463535.1). Taxonomy (NCBI): domain Eukaryota; kingdom Metazoa; phylum Chordata; class Actinopteri; order Characiformes; family Bryconidae; genus Salminus; species Salminus brasiliensis. The sequence goes on along the minus strand of NC_132883.1, from coordinate 16,403,089 downwards.
TTGGGATAATAAAGTATACTGTGAATTAACATGTTACACAGATAATACAGCATCTCAAACACAGACTACATAGATTCTGCATAAAACTATTCAAATTTGAGAACAGAGAAAAATCACCTTGTGGGAAATCTCCAACTGCTCCTTCTGGAGGTTTCACTGCAAACTGCAGTGCTGGAGCTCCATCACACAGATGAATGCAGGTAGAAAGAGGAGGATGAAGAGAGAAATATGTGGTGAGAGGGAGTCTCAGTGTAATTTACACTATATATAAACAGACTGTTAGAAATATGGAGGACTACATAATGAACTTACAGGGAGATTGTGGTGAAGGTCAGTCAGTATCCCTTTTTAGAAACGGGGACTCAAACAGCATGTAAAGAGAAAAAAAGGAAAGTGTTCAGCAAAAACTCATAAAACACAGATTTTATTTTTATTTTTGTATCTTAGGTATCTTTATTATTTTGGGATAATAAAGTATACTGTGAATTAACATGTTACACAGATAATACAGCATCTCAAACACAGACTACAAAGATTCTATATAAACACATTCCAGGTAAATAAAGGAAGGGTTCATATGTCTACAAATGTGGGTGTGGCTAAAATCAGGGAAAAGAAGAGAAAAGTCACCTTGTGGGAAATCTCCAACTGCTCCTTCTGGAGGTTTCACTGCAAACTGCAGTGCTGGAGCTCCATCACACAGATGAATGCAGGTAGAAAGAGGAGCATGAAGAGAGAAATATGTGGTGAGAGGGAGTCTCAGTGTAATTTACACTATACATAAACTGACTGTTAGAAATATGGAGGACTGCATAATGAACTTACAGGGAGATTGTGGTCAAGGTCAGTCAGTATCCCGTTTTAGAAACGGGGACTCAAACAGCATGTAAAGAGAAAAAAAGGAAAGTGTTCAGCAAAAAGTCATAAACACACAGATTTTATTTTTATTTTTGTATCTTGGGTATCTTTATTATTTTGGGATAATAAAGTATACTGTGAATTAACATGTTACACAGATAATACAGCATCTCAAACACAGACTACAAAGATTCTATATAAACACATTCCAGGTAAATAAAGGAAAGGTTCATATGTCTACAAATGTGGGTGTGGCTAAAATCAGGGAAAAGAAGAGAAAAGTCACCTTGTGGGAAATCTCCAACTGCTCCTTCTGGAGGTTTCACTGCAAACTGCAGTGCTGGAGCTCCATCACACAGATGAATGCAGGTAGAAAGAGGAGCATGAAGAGAGAAATATGTGATATATAACTCTATATAACATAAACAGACTGTTAGAAATATGGAGGAGTGCATTATGAACTTACAGGGAGATTGTGGTGAAGGTCAGTCAGTATCCCGTTTTAGAAACGGGGACTCAAACAGCATGTAAAGAGAAAAAAGGAAAGTGTTCAGCAAAAACTCCCTCTAACATAGTAACCACCGAGCAACTCCCTAGCAACCCTATAGCAACCACCTGATAAACACCTCTAACAGTGTGTAGTTGAGCTTGTGTTCTGTTTATTAGCAGTGCTGCTGAGAATATTAAACTATATTAAGAAAAGTTCATTTCTAAATCGTGTATCTGGCGCTACGTAACTCGCGTGGGCGTGGTCAACTCTGCGATCTAGTCAACAGCTAGCTAGTAGTGCTAACTGGTTAGCTAGCGAGTTAGGCTAGCTTTTCTGCAAAGTTGTGTAAAGGAGCCTGTGGCTGCGTACAACCTACTTTCAGCAGCGGTCAGGACCTCCACATCGACGGCTGACCTCTGCCGTGCATCTCCACACCTGCAGAAGTAACGAAAGCAGTCTCTTGAGTAAGTTCATCAGCGCCGGGAGACGGAGCTCAGGTTTAGCGCAGCTCGTTGGGTCGGTTCGGTTAACGACTGCAGCTCCGCGTTCGATTCCAGCCGCGTAGAACTCTGACGCTGCGCTGCGCTCACAATGCGAGCTCGTGGGAAACATGGTAACGGGAGCGTTACCATGACATTAATTGGGAACTTTTGGACAGAAATATTGGGACACCTGCTCATATTCATCGTTTCTTCCAAAATCAGGAGCATTAAAAACAGTTCGTCCTGCTTTTGGTGGAGTAACTATATGGCCAAACACACATTTGGACATATAGTGTATCTGGAGCCCCTACATGATCAAGGCAGAAATATTATATTTAGAAACTATTAAAAAAATATTTATTTTCCATCACTTTGATAAAACATTCTCTGTCCTTATAAATTGTACCAACAGTGAATAAATAAATCATTCCCACAATGTATAAATTGTTCTCTTGGCTTAATAAATCGTTCCCTCGATTTAATATTTCACATGTGACCATGAAGGCCGATTTTAGAGCCACACCCTCGACCACGGATGGAGCAAAGGTACCCTGATGTCGGGGCGATACCAACAGTCCTCCTCTGCAGAAAGATGGTGTTTATTTGTTCTACAGACGGTTTGCCATGTTGTCCTGTTGAGTGCTAGGGCCTCAAGATGGCTTGGATTGATGTTCCTTGGTCTAGTCCTGCAGTGACCGCCAGCAGCTCGTTTTGAGTTGTTCAGTTACCCGTACAGTATTCGGTGAGGGAGGCCATAGCCAGACATACGAATCATGTGGCCCACCCAGCGCAGACGCTTTTTCTCAGACGCTGCTTCAATACAGATGGTGTTGGTCATTGAGAGAATGTCAGTGTGTGAGATTCCTTCATCCCAGGACAGTGTGAGAATTTATTGAAGGCATAGAAAGTGGAATACCTCCAAACTGTTTCATGCAATTGTTGCAGGATGGAGAGAAACTTGGGTGGTACACATGGTATAAATATAAAATACTTAGGAAAAGTCAAATATACAACTCTTACCATTAAGTTTAAAGTAGTTTATTGAATAGCAAATGTAGAGTTAACAGAACAACAGTATTCTTAAAGTGTTATTACATCAATTATGTAAACTGTGAAATAAATCAATTAAAAAAAGAACAATTTAGAGAGCACTAGCTGGTGGAGAAATACTGTACATTGTTTACAAAACCACATGAAGTATTAAGAAATGTGAAGTTGGAGAGCTCTTGACTAAGCTCAGAATCAACTCAAAAGCAGCTTTGTTAAAAGCTGATCATTTGAAATGGAACTGGTTCCTGTATTTGCCTGCCCTGAACCAAGCTAAGGCACAGCTCCACACATAGAGACTACACTTTCACAGGAACAGGAGGAGGCTCACCTGACAGCTATTACAAGGAGTGGGGCTGTGCTGTAAACATGATAACCCCTGGTTCTTATCACCAACTCTACAGAGGAGTCTAATGTGGAATATATGTTTAGCTTTACTACAATAACCAATTGGCGTAGGAACCAGGTGGGATGAGTGGGAATCAAATCCAAAGGTGTCAAAAGTATTCACATTCATTACTCAGGTGGAAGTGGAGATACTAGGGTTTAAAAAGACGTCTATAGATGTCTAAGTATCAACTTGAGCTTTTTACTCAAGTAAAAGTATAAAAGTACTGGTTTGAAAATGACTTAAAGTGTAAAAGTAAAAGTAATGTCAGAAAAACAAATGCCAAGAGCTTAGGCCGCACCACAGGGGCCTATAGTGCACTACCCTACCTCTCCAAAAACCTGGCTCAGCGAGTCCATCCCGGACAGCGCGCTACATCTGCCGGGCTTTCATCTACACCGAGCAGACCGTGTGACGGAGCTACCGGGGAAAGCGAGAGGCGGAGGAATCTGCTTTCCTATTAACGAAGGTTGGTGTACAGATGTCTCAGTGCTGAATAAACACTGCAGCTCTAACCTGGAGACTCACACTTTATAAACTGTAAAGCTTTTTATTCACCGCGGGAGTTTTCTTCATTCATTCTGCTCGGTGTTTACAGTCCACCTCAAGCCAGCGTGAACGACGCACTGCAAAACCTGGCGGAGCGAAAAACTAGTCCGGAACAAAAATATCCAGACTCACTTTTCATTATTCTCAAGGACTTTAACAGAGCAAAACTTCACCACGAACTTCCAGAATATAAGCAACACGTTAATTGTCCCACCAGGGATATTAACACACTAGACCACTGCTACACTGTACTGAAGGATGCCTATTGCTCTGTCCCACATGCAGCTTTGGGACACTGATCACTGATTCCAACCTACAAGCAGAAACTTCAATCTGCAAAGCCTGTAGTGAAGACGGTGAAAAAGTGAACCAGAGAAGCAAAGCAAGAACTGCAGCACTGTTTTGACTGCACTGATTGGAGTGTTTTCGAAGCTGCTACTGACAACCTGGCTGTAATGACTGACACTGTGACATCTTACATCGGCTTTTGTGAAGAGCTGTGTGTGCCAACCAAGACCACCTGCACATTCAGCAATAACAAGCAATGGACTAAACTGAGTCAGCTTAGTCAGGCTAAAGCAGAAGCCTACGGAAATCTGTGTAAAAAGGCCAGGAACACACTGACAGAGGAGATCAGAGTGGCTAAAAATGCTTTCAGCCAACGACCCTGGATCAGTGTGGAGAGGTCTTCAACACATTACTAATTACAGAAGACCCCCCCCCTGCTGTGGCAAACAAAGGCCTGTCTGACGACCTGAACGACTTCTATTGTAGATTTAAGAGAGACACATTCACTCATTTCCAAACTCTGCAACGGAATCTACAACCAGCATCGCACCTCTATCAACCCCCCCACCACTCAAGCTGCTCTGAAGGTATGTGAAGTTGATGTGAGCCGACTCTTCCAGAGACAAAAGATCAGGAAAGCACCAGGCCCAGACGGTGTTTCACCTTCCTGCCTTAAAACCTGTGCTGTACAAGTGGCTCCAGTCTTCTCCAACATTTTCAACAGATCACTGTGGAGCTGTGTGAAGGTTCTTCCTGCTTCAAACGCTCCACCATCATCCCAGTCCCCAAGAAATCCTCCATCACAGGACTGAATGACTACAGGCCTGTCGCTCTAACATCAGTGGTCATGAAGTCCTTTAAATGTCTGGTGCTGTCCCACCTGAAGGATGTTACAGGACACCTGCTGGACCCTCTACAATTTGCATATCAAGGAAACAGGTCAGTGGATGAGGCGGTCAACATGGATCTGCATTACATCCTGCAACATCTCCACAGCCCAGGGACATATGCAAGAATTCTGTTTCTTGACTTCGGCTCGGCGTTCAACACCATTGTCAGGCAGGAAGCAGCGGGTGCAGTTGGGGAAACTCATGCACCTGCACACAGACCGTCAACATTGGTGCTCCTCAAGGATGTGTTCTCTCCCCGCTGCTCTTCTCTCTCTACACCAATGACTGCACCTCAAATTACCCGTCTGCTAAACTCCTGAAGTTTGCAAATGACGCTACAGTCATCGGACTCATCTGGGACGATGACGATTATGTCGACAGGAGGCGGAGCGGAGAGTACTCTGGTGCAGTCAGAACAACCTGGAGCTGAACACGCTCAAGACTGTAGAGATGAGAGTGGACTTTAGGAAACACCCCCAGCTCTGCTGCCCCTCACTATCCTCAACAACCCTATGTCAGCTACAGAGACCTTTCAGGTTCCTGGGTACCACCATTTCTCATGACTTGAAGTGGGAACATCTCCATCCTCAAAAAGGCCCAACAGAGGATGTACTTTCTGCATCAGCTGAGGAAGTTGGGTCTGCCTCAGAAGCTGTTGAGCCAGTTATACACTGTAGTCACTGCAGTGCGAATCCATCCTGTGTACATCCATCCCTGTCTGGTTTGGAGCAGCCACAAAGCAGGACAGGAACAGACTGCAGCGAACAGTGAGGACAGCTGAGAGAATCATCTGTGATTCTCTGCCCTCCTTTCAGGACTTGTACTGCTCAAGAACCAGAAAACGGGCGGAGAAATTCCTCACAGACTCCTCGCACACTGGTCACAACCTCTTTCAGCCGCTACTAAGACTGTCAGACCCAAACACAGTTTTTACCCTCTGGCCAGCATCTTCATGAACAGCTGATCACCATCATCAGCTACAGGCCATAGATACTAATGATAAACATAAGATAATCTCTTATCCTACAGTCACTGCATCACTGCACCATTACTGAGTTCATGTTAAACACTGCTGTGGTTGCACAATATTTAATCTGTATAGTGTTGCTTACTGCTATTCTGGAAATAACACTGTAAAGCACACTGTATAGAAATGTCCTTGTATAGTCTATGTATACTGTGTATACTATTGTTCTCTGTAGATGATATGTAGCTGTATATTGTTAACACTAGAGAGTCACTAACAGCTGGAACAAGTTCCTTGTGTGTGTAAACATACTTGGCCAATAAATCTGATTCTGAAACTATTCAAATCTGGGAAAAAAGAAAAATCACCTGAATGGTTACACTGTAAACTGCAGTGCTGGAGCTCCATCACTCAGATGAATGCAGGAAGAAAGAGGAGGATGAAGAGAGAAATATGTGGTGAGAGGGAGTCTTAGTGTCATTTAAACATATAAACAGACTGTTAGAAATATGGAGGACTGCATTATGAAAACACAGATTTTAATTGTATTTTTGTATTGTAGGTTCTGTCAGCTTTAAAAATGTGAACTTAAACTAAATAAAAGGGAACATTCAAATAACACATCCTAGATCTGAATGAATGAAACATTCTCATTGATTACTTTGTTCTGTACAAAGTTGAATGTGCTGACAACAAAATCACACAAAAATCATCAATGGAAATCAAATTTATTAACCAAAGGAGGCCTGGATTTGGAGTCACACACAAAATTAGTAGAAAAACACACTACAGGCTGATCCAAGTTTGATATAATGTCCTCAAAACAAGTCAAAATGAGGCTCAGTATTGTGTGTGGCCTCCACATGCCTGTATGACCTCCCTACAATGCCTGGGCATGCTCCTGCTGACACACTCCAGCCACATGAGGTCTAGCATTGTCCTGCATTAGGAGGAACCCAGGGCCAACCGCACCAGCATATGGTCTCACAAGCGATCTGAGGATCTCATCTCGGTACCTAATGGCAGTCAGGCTACCTCTGGTGAGCACATGGAGGGCTGTGCGGTTACTTTTTCAGTTCTGTCAGCTTTTACAAATTGTAGTAATCATGAAAAGTTTGTAAAACATAAATGTATTTTGAAGTTATTATAAACATAATGAGGACTACATATATTCTGCATAAAACTATTCAAATATGGGAAAAAACAAAAATCACCTTGTGGGAAATCTCCAACTGCTCCTTCTGGAAGTTTCACTGTAAACTGCAGACTTCTGAAGATGGATTTCTGTGTCGTCATGTGTCAGGAATGGAAACGGGGTTCACCACCTGAAGACAGCCGAACACTGCCAGGTAAGTTCGAAATCCCAAGTGCTTTTTATGAATGTTCACCTCATACCAAAAAAAAAAAACAGAAAAGAAAAACTGTAGAAAAAGAAAATTAAATGCCTTTAAAGGACTCTAGTCTCACAAGATTTCCCACAGTACATATAGTAAGTTTTACTGACTTGACATCAGCCAGAATTAGTCTACAGCCACAGGACTGTCTACACAACACTTTCCCTCTAAAACAGGCCCCCCCTAAGTCTCCCACTTCCCTCTTTTCAATCTGTAGCTCCGCCCCTAATCAGCCTGGCCTCTACCATTACTACAGACAGGGTAAAAACAGAAAATACCAACATATAAACCCGGGATTACTGTTCACAGAATATATACAGACATTTCATGTTTTTCTTGTGCACAATGCAGGTAAGTATCATCACTTTACAATGAATAACTTAACCTTCTTCTCCCCCACAGGTATCCCAGAAGAAGAGAACACCCTCCCACACATTGGTGAGCCGAGGGCCCAATGGCTACAATAAGAGAGGGAGCTGGCTGGGGCGCCAGTCCCCCAGGAAGTCATTGAGGAGCAGGTTCAGGTAAGTACAAACACATTCTTACTTTATTAATACCCAGTGTCCAGTAAAATGTTCCCAAGCAAGCTCAATGATGGGTCAGGCATTGTGGATCCACATAGATTCAGCATGAAATCTGATTAAAGAGAAAAATCACCTTGTGGGAAATCTCTAAATGCTCCTTCTGGAGGTTACACTGTAAACTGCAGTGCTGGAGCTCCATCACACAGATGAATGCAGGTAGAAAGAGGAGGATGAAGAGAGAAATATGTGGTGAGAGGGAGTCTTAGTGTCATTTACACTACATATAAACAGACTGTTAGAAATATGGAGGACTGCATTATGAACTTACAGGGAGATTGTGGTGATGGTCAGTCAGTATCCGTTTTTAGAAACGGGGACTCACAGCATGTAAAGAGAAAAAAGGAAAGTGTTCAGCAAAAACTCATAAAAACATAGATTTTATTTTTATTTTTGTATCTTAGGTATCTTTATTATTTTGGGATAATAAAGTATACTTTGAATTAACATGTCACACAGATAATACAGCATCTCAAACACAGACTACAAAGATTCTACGTATATAAATGCATTCCAGGTAAATAAAGGAAGGGTTTATATGTCTACAAATGTGGGTGTGGCTAAAATCAGGGAAAAGAAGAGAAAAATGACCTTGTGGGAAATCTCCAACTGCTCCTTCTGGAGGTTTCACTGCAAACTGCAGTGCTGGAGCTCCATCACACAGATGAATGCAGGTAGAAAGAGGAGCATGAAGAGAGAAATATGTGGTGAGAGGGAGTCTTAGTGTCATTTACACTACATATAAACAGACTGTTAGAAATATGGAGGACTGCATAATGAACTTACAGGGAGATTGTGGTGAAGGTCAGTCAGTATCCCGTTTTAGAAACGGGGACTCAAACAGCATGTAAAGAGAAAAAAGGAAAGTGTTCAGCAAAAAGTCATAAACACACAGATTTTATTTTTATTTTTGTATCTTAGGTATCTTTATTATTTTGGGATAATAAAGTATACTTTGAATTAACATGTCACACAGATAAAACAGCATCTCAAACACAGACTACAAAGATTCTACGTATATAAATGCATTCCAGGTAAATAAAGGTTGGGTTTATATGTCTACAAATGTGGGTGTGGCTAAAATCAGGGAAAAGAAGAGAAAAATCACCTTGTGGGAAATCTCCAACTGCTCCTTCTGGAGGTTTCACTGCAAACTGCAGTGCTGGAGCTCCATCACACAGATGAATGCAGGTAGAAAGAGGAGCATGAAGAGAGAAATATGTGGTGAGAGGGAGTCTTAGTGTCATTTACACTATATATAAACTGACTGTTAGAAATATGGAGGACTGCATAATGAACTTACAGGGAGATTGTGGTCAAGGTCAGTCAGTATCCCGTTTTAGAAACGGGGACTCAAACAGCATGTAAAGAGAAAAAAAGGAAAGTGTTCAGCAAAAAGTCATAAACACACAGATTTTATTTTTATTTTTGTATCTTGGGTATCTTTATTATTTTGGGATAATACAGTATACTTTGAATTAACATGTCACACAGATAATACACCATCTCAAACACAGACTACAAAGATTCTACGTATATAAATGCATTCCAGGTAAATAAAGGGAGGGTTCATATGTCTACAAATGTGGGTGTGGCTAAAATCAGGGAAAAGAAGAGAAAAATCACCTTGTGGGAAATCTCCAACTGCTCCTTCTGGAGAGTTCACTGCAAACTGCAGTGCTGGAGCTCCATCACACAGATGAATGCAGGTAGAAAGAGGAGGATGAAGAGAGAAATATGTGATATATAACTCTATATAACATAAACAGACTGTTAGAAATATGGAGGACTGCATAATGAACTTACAGGGAGATTGTGGTGAAGGTCAGTCAGTATCCCGTTTTAGAAACGGGGACTCAAACAGCATGTAAAGAGAAAAAAGGAAAGTGTTCAGCAAAAAGTCATAAACACACAGATTTTATTTTTATTTTTGTATCTTAGGTATCTTTATTATTTTGGGATAATAAAGTATACTGTGAATTAACATGTTACACAGATAATACAGCATCTCAAACACAGACTACAAAGATTCTACGTATATAAATGCATTCCAGGTAAATAAAGGGAGGGTTCATATGTCTACAAATGTGGGTGTGGCTAAAATCAGGGAAAAGGAGAGAAAAATCACCTTGTGGGAAATCTCCAACTGCTCCTTGTGGAGGTTTCACTGCAAACTGCAGTGCTGGAGCTCCATCACACAGATGAATGCAGGTAGAAAGAGGAGCATGAAGAGAGAAATATGTGGTGAGAGGGAGTCTTAGTGTCATTTACACTATATATAAACTGACTGTTAGAAATAAGGAGGACTGCATAATGAACTCACAGGGAGATTGTGGTCAAGGTCAGTCAGTATCCCGTTTTAGAAACGGGGACTCAAACAGCATGTAAAGAGAAAAAAGGAAAGTGTTCAGCAAAAACTCATAAAAACATAGACTTTATTTTTATTTTTGTATCTTAGGTATCTTTATTATTTTGGGATAATAAAGTATACTTTAAATTAACATGTCATACAGATAATACAGCATCTCAAACACAGACTACAAAGATTCTACGTATATAAATGCATTCCAGGTAAATAAAGGGAGGGTTCATATGTCTACAAATGTGGGTGTGGCTAAAATCAGGGAAAAGAAGAGAAAAATCACCTTGTGGGAAATCTCCAACTGCTCCTTCTGGAGGTTTCACTGCAAACTGCAGTGCTGGAGCTCCATCACACAGATGAATGCAGGTAGAAAGAGGAGGATGAAGAGAGAAATATGTGATATATAACTCTATATAACATAAACAGACTGTTAGAAATATGGAGGAGTGCATTATGAACTTACAGGGAGATTGTGGTGATGGTCAGTCAGTATCCGTTTTTAGAAACGGGGACTCAAACAGCATGTAAAGAGAAAAAAGGAAAGTGTTCAGCAAAAACTCATAAAAACATAGATTTTATTTTTATTTTTGTATCTTAGGTATCTTTATTATTTTGGGATAATAAAGTATACTTTGAATTAACATGTCACACAGATAATACAGCATCTCAAACACAGACTACAAAGATTCTACGTATATAAATGCATTCCAGGTAAATAAAGGTTGGGTTTATATGTCTACAAATGTGGGTGTGGCTAAAATCAGGGAAAAGAAGAGAAAAATCACCTTGTGGGAAATCTCCAACTGCTCCTTCTGGAGGTTTCACTGCAAACTGCAGTGCTGGAGCTCCATCACACAGATGAATGCAGGTAGAAAGAGGAGCATGAAGAGAGAAATATGTGGTGAGAGGGAGTCTTATTGTCATTTACACTATACATAAACTGACTGTTAGAAATATGGAGGACTGCATAATGAACTTACAGGGAGATTGTGGTCAAGGTCAGTCAGTATCCCGTTTTAGAAACGGGGACTCAAACAGCATGTAAAGAGAAAAAAAGGAAAGTGTTCAGCAAAAAGTCATAAACACACAGATTTTATTTTTATTTTTGTATCTTAGGTATCTTTATTATTTTGGGATAATAAAGTATACTGTGAATTAACATGTTACACAGATAATACAGCATCTCAAACACAGACTACATAGATTCTATATAAACACATTCCAGGTAAATAAAGGAAGGGTTCATATGTCTACAAATGTGGGTGTGGCTAAAATCAGGGAAAAGGAGAGAAAAGTCACCTTGTGGGAAATCTCTGAATGCTCCTTCTGGAGGTTTCACTGCAAACTGCAGTGCTGGAGCTCCATCACACAGATGAATGCAGGTAGAAAGAGGAGCATAAAGAGAGAAACATGTAATATATAACTCTATATAACATAAACAGACTGTTAGAAATATGGAGGAGTGCATTATGAACTTACAGGGAGATTGTGGTGAAGGTCAGTCAGTATCCCGTTTTAGAAACGGGGACTCAAACAGCATGTAAAGAGAAAAAAGGAAAGTGTTCAGCAAAAACTCCCTCTAACATAGTAACCACCGAGCAACTCCCTAGCAACCCTATAGCAACCACCTGATAAACACCTCTAACAGTGTGTAGTTGAGCTTGTGTTCTGTTTATTAGCAGTGCTGCTGAGAATATTAAACTATATTAAGAAAAGTTCATTTCTAAATCGTGTATCTGGCGCTACGTAACTCGCGTGGGCGTGGTCAACTCTGCGATCTAGTCAACAGCTAGCTAGTAGTGCTAACTGGTTAGCTAGCGAGTTAGGCTAGCTTTTCTGCAAAGTTGTGTAAAGGAGCCTGTGGCTGCGTACAACCTACTTTCAGCAGCGGTCAGGACCTCCACATCGACGGCTGACCTCTGCCGTGCATCTCCACACCTGCAGAAGTAACGAAAGCAGTCTCTTGAGTAAGTTCATCAGCGCCGGGAGACGGAGCTCAGGTTTAGCGCAGCTCGTTGGGTCGGTTCGGTTAACGACTGCAGCTCCGCGTTCGATTCCAGCCGCGTGGAACTCTGACGCTGCGCTGCGCTCACAATGCGAGCTCGTGGGAAACATGGTAACGGGAGCGTTACCATGACATTAATTGGGAACTTTTGGACAGAAATATTGGGACACCTGCTCATATTCATCGTTTCTTCCAAAATCAGGAGCATTAAAAACAGTTCGTCCTGCTTTTGGTGGAGTAACTATATGGCCAAACACACATTTGGACATATAGTGTATCTGGAGCCCCTACATGATCAAGGCAGAAATATTATATTTAGAAACTATTAAAAAAATATTTATTTTCCATCACTTTGATAAAACATTCTCTGTCCTTATAAATTGTACCAACAGTGAATAAATAAATCATTCCCACAATGTATAAATTGTTCTCTTGGCTTAATAAATCGTTCCCTCGATTTAATATTTCACATGTGACCATGAAGGCCGATTTTAGAGCCACACCCTCGACCACGGATGGAGCAAAGGTACCCTGATGTCGGGGCGATACCAACAGTCCTCCTCTGCAGAAAGATGGTGTTTATTTGTTCTACAGACGGTTTGCCATGTTGTCCTGTTGAGTGCTAGGGCCTCAAGATGGCTTGGATTGATGTTCCTTGGTCTAGTCCTGCAGTGACCGCCAGCAGCTCGTTTTGAGTTGTTCAGTTACCCGTACAGTATTCGGTGAGGGAGGCCATAGCCAGACATACGAATCATGTGGCCCACCCAGCGCAGACGCTTTTTCTCAGACGCTGCTTCAATACAGATGGTGTTGGTCATTGAGAGAATGTCAGTGTGTGAGATTCCTTCATCCCAGGACAGTGTGAGAATTTATTGAAGGCATAGAAAGTGGAATACCTCCAAACTGTTTCATGCAATTGTTGCAGGATGGAGAGAAACTTGGGTGGTACACATGGTATAAATATAAAATACTTAGGAAAAGTCAAATATACAACTCTTACCATTAAGTTTAAAGTAGTTTATTGAATAGCAAATGTAGAGTTAACAGAACAACAGTATTCTTAAAGTGTTATTACATCAATTATGTAAACTGTGAAATAAATCAATTAAAAAAAGAACAATTTAGAGAGCACTAGCTGGTGGAGAAATACTGTACATTGTTTACAAAACCACATGAAGTATTAAGAAATGTGAAGTTGGAGAGCTCTTGACTAAGCTCAGAATCAACTCAAAAGCAGCTTTGTTAAAAGCTGATCATTTGAAATGGAACTGGTTCCTGTATTTGCCTGCCCTGAACCAAGCTAAGGCACAGCTCCACACATAGAGACTACACTTTCACAGGAACAGGAGGAGGCTCACCTGACAGCTATTACAAGGAGTGGGGCTGTGCTGTAAACATGATAACCCCTGGTTCTTATCACCAACTCTACAGAGGAGTCTAATGTGGAATATATGTTTAGCTTTACTACAATAACCAATTGGCGTAGGAACCAGGTGGGATGAGTGGGAATCAAATCCAAAGGTGTCAAAAGTATTCACATTCATTACTCAGGTGGAAGTGGAGATACTAGGGTTTAAAAAGACGTCTATAGATGTCTAAGTATCAACTTGAGCTTTTTACTCAAGTAAAAGTATAAAAGTACTGGTTTGAAAATGACTTAAAGTGTAAAAGTAAAAGTAATGTCAGAAAAACAAATGCCAAGAGCTTAGGCCGCACCACAGGGGCCTATAGTGCACTACCCTACCTCTCCAAAAACCTGGCTCAGCGAGTCCATCCCGGACAGCGCGCTACATCTGCCGGGCTTTCATCTACACCGAGCAGACCGTGTGACGGAGCTACCGGGGAAAGCGAGAGGCGGAGGAATCTGCTTTCCTATTAACGAAGGTTGGTGTACAGATGTCTCAGTGCTGAATAAACACTGCAGCTCTAACCTGGAGACTCACACTTTATAAACTGTAAAGCTTTTTATTCACCGCGGGAGTTTTCTTCATTCATTCTGCTCGGTGTTTACAGTCCACCTCAAGCCAGCGTGAACGACGCACTGCAAAACCTGGCGGAGCGAAAAACTAGTCCGGAACAAAAATATCCAGACTCACTTTTCATTATTCTCAAGGACTTTAACAGAGCAAAACTTCACCACGAACTTCCAGAATATAAGCAACACGTTAATTGTCCCACCAGGGATATTAACACACTAGACCACTGCTACACTGTACTGAAGGATGCCTATTGCTCTGTCCCACATGCAGCTTTGGGACACTGATCACTGATTCCAACCTACAAGCAGAAACTTCAATCTGCAAAGCCTGTAGTGAAGACGGTGAAAAAGTGAACCAGAGAAGCAAAGCAAGAACTGCAGCACTGTTTTGACTGCACTGATTGGAGTGTTTTCGAAGCTGCTACTGACAACCTGGCTGTAATGACTGACACTGTGACATCTTACATCGGCTTTTGTGAAGAGCTGTGTGTGCCAACCAAGACCACCTGCACATTCAGCAATAACAAGCAATGGACTAAACTGAGTCAGCTTAGTCAGGCTAAAGCAGAAGCCTACGGAAATCTGTGTAAAAAGGCCAGGAACACACTGACAGAGGAGATCAGAGTGGCTAAAAATGCTTTCAGCCAACGACCCTGGATCAGTGTGGAGAGGTCTTCAACACATTACTAATTACAGAAGACCCCCCCCCTGCTGTGGCAAACAAAGGCCTGTCTGACGACCTGAACGACTTCTATTGTAGATTTAAGAGAGACACATTCACTCATTTCCAAACTCTGCAACGGAATCTACAACCAGCATCGCACCTCTATCAACCCCCCCACCACTCAAGCTGCTCTGAAGGTATGTGAAGTTGATGTGAGCCGACTCTTCCAGAGACAAAAGATCAGGAAAGCACCAGGCCCAGACGGTGTTTCACCTTCCTGCCTTAAAACCTGTGCTGTACAAGTGGCTCCAGTCTTCTCCAACATTTTCAACAGATCACTGTGGAGCTGTGTGAAGGTTCTTCCTGCTTCAAACGCTCCACCATCATCCCAGTCCCCAAGAAATCCTCCATCACAGGACTGAATGACTACAGGCCTGTCGCTCTAACATCAGTGGTCATGAAGTCCTTTAAATGTCTGGTGCTGTCCCACCTGAAGGATGTTACAGGACACCTGCTGGACCCTCTACAATTTGCATATCAAGGAAACAGGTCAGTGGATGAGGCGGTCAACATGGATCTGCATTACATCCTGCAACATCTCCACAGCCCAGGGACATATGCAAGAATTCTGTTTCTTGACTTCGGCTCGGCGTTCAACACCATTGTCAGGCAGGAAGCAGCGGGTGCAGTTGGGGAAACTCATGCACCTGCACACAGACCGTCAACATTGGTGCTCCTCAAGGATGTGTTCTCTCCCCGCTGCTCTTCTCTCTCTACACCAATGACTGCACCTCAAATTACCCGTCTGCTAAACTCCTGAAGTTTGCAAATGACGCTACAGTCATCGGACTCATCTGGGACGATGACGATTATGTCGACAGGAGGCGGAGCGGAGAGTACTCTGGTGCAGTCAGAACAACCTGGAGCTGAACACGCTCAAGACTGTAGAGATGAGAGTGGACTTTAGGAAACACCCCCAGCTCTGCTGCCCCTCACTATCCTCAACAACCCTATGTCAGCTACAGAGACCTTTCAGGTTCCTGGGTACCACCATTTCTCATGACTTGAAGTGGGAACATCTCCATCCTCAAAAAGGCCCAACAGAGGATGTACTTTCTGCATCAGCTGAGGAAGTTGGGTCTGCCTCAGAAGCTGTTGAGCCAGTTATACACTGTAGTCACTGCAGTGCGAATCCATCCTGTGTACATCCATCCCTGTCTGGTTTGGAGCAGCCACAAAGCAGGACAGGAACAGACTGCAGCGAACAGTGAGGACAGCTGAGAGAATCATCTGTGATTCTCTGCCCTCCTTTCAGGACTTGTACTGCTCAAGAACCAGAAAACGGGCGGAGAAATTCCTCACAGACTCCTCGCACACTGGTCACAACCTCTTTCAGCCGCTACTAAGACTGTCAGACCCAAACACAGTTTTTACCCTCTGGCCAGCATCTTCATGAACAGCTGATCACCATCATCAGCTACAGGCCATAGATACTAATGATAAACATAAGATAATCTCTTATCCTACAGTCACTGCATCACTGCACCATTACTGAGTTCATGTTAAACACTGCTGTGGTTGCACAATATTTAATCTGTATAGTGTTGCTTACTGCTATTCTGGAAATAACACTGTAAAGCACACTGTATAGAAATGTCCTTGTATAGTCTATGTATACTGTGTATACTATTGTTCTCTGTAGATGATATGTAGCTGTATATTGTTAACACTAGAGAGTCACTAACAGCTGGAACAAGTTCCTTGTGTGTGTAAACATACTTGGCCAATAAATCTGATTCTGAAACTATTCAAATCTGGGAAAAAAGAAAAATCACCTGAATGGTTACACTGTAAACTGCAGTGCTGGAGCTCCATCACTCAGATGAATGCAGGAAGAAAGAGGAGGATGAAGAGAGAAATATGTGGTGAGAGGGAGTCTTAGTGTCATTTAAACATATAAACAGACTGTTAGAAATATGGAGGACTGCATTATGAAAACACAGATTTTAATTGTATTTTTGTATTGTAGGTTCTGTCAGCTTTAAAAATGTGAACTTAAACTAAATAAAAGGGAACATTCAAATAACACATCCTAGATCTGAATGAATGAAACATTCTCATTGATTACTTTGTTCTGTACAAAGTTGAATGTGCTGACAACAAAATCACACAAAAATCATCAATGGAAATCAAATTTATTAACCAAAGGAGGCCTGGATTTGGAGTCACACACAAAATTAGTAGAAAAACACACTACAGGCTGATCCAAGTTTGATATAATGTCCTCAAAACAAGTCAAAATGAGGCTCAGTATTGTGTGTGGCCTCCACATGCCTGTATGACCTCCCTACAATGCCTGGGCATGCTCCTGATGAGGATCTCCTCCCAGACCTGGACTAAAGCGTCCGCCAACTCCTGGACAGTCTGGTGGAACGTGATGTTGGTGGATGGAGCGAGACATGATGTCCCAGATGTGCTTAATCGGATTCCGGTCTGGGGAACGGGTGGGCTACTCCATAGCTTTAATGCCTCCATCTTGCAGGAACTGCTGACACACTCCAGCCACATGAGGTCTAGCATTGTCCTGCATTAGGAGGAACCCAGGGCCAACCGCACCAGCATATGGTCTCACAAGCGATCTGAGGATCTCATCTCGGTACCTAATGGCAGTCAGGCTACCTCTGGTGAGCACATGGAGGGCTGTGCGGTTACTTTTTCAGTTCTGTCAGCTTTTACAAATTGTAGTAATCATGAAAAGTTTGTAAAACATAAATGTATTTTGAAGTTATTATAAACATAATGAGGACTACATATATTCTGCATAAAACTATTCAAATATGGGAAAAAACAAAAATCACCTTGTGGGAAATCTCCAACTGCTCCTTCTGGAAGTTTCACTGTAAACTGCAGACTTCTGAAGATGGATTTCTGTGTCGTCATGTGTCAGGAATGGAAACGGGGTTCACCACCTGAAGACAGCCGAACACTGCCAGGTAAGTTAGAAATCCCAAGTGCTTTTTATGAATGTTCACCTCATACCAAAAAAAAAAAACAGAAAAGAAAAACTGTAGAAAAAGAAAATTAAATGCCTTTAAAGGACTCTAGTCTCACAAGATTTCCCACAGTACATATAGTAAGTTTTACTGACTTGACATCAGCCAGAATTAGTCTACAGCCACAGGACTGTCTACACAACACTTTCCCTCTAAAACAGGCCCCCCCTAAGTCTCCCACTTCCCTCTTTTCAATCTGTAGCTCCGCCCCTAATCAGCCTGGCCTCTACCATTACTACAGACAGGGTAAAAACAGAAAATACCAACATATAAACCCGGGATTACTGTTCACAGAATATATACAGACATTTCATGTTTTTCTTGTGCACAATGCAGGTAAGTATCATCACTTTACAATGAATAACTTAACCTTCTTCTCCCCCACAGGTATCCCAGAAGAAGAGAACACCCTCCCACACATTGGTGAGCCGAGGGCCCAATGGCTACAATAAGAGAGGGAGCTGGCTGGGGCGCCAGTCCCCCAGGAAGTCATTGAGGAGCAGGTTCAGGTAAGTACAAACACATTCTTACTTTATTAATACCCAGTGTCCAGTAAAATGTTCCCAAGCAAGCTCAATGATGGGTCAGGCATTGTGGATCCACATAGATTCAGCATGAAATCTGATTAAAGAGAAAAATCACCTTGTGGGAAATCTCTAAATGCTCCTTCTGGAGGTTACACTGTAAACTGCAGTGCTGGAGCTCCATCACACAGATGAATGCAGGTAGAAAGAGGAGGATGAAGAGAGAAATATGTGGTGAGAGGGAGTCTCAGTGTAATTTACACTATATATAAACTGACTGTTAGAAATAAGGAGGACTGCATAATGAACTCACAGGGAGATTGTGGTGATGGTCAGTCAGTATCCGTTTTTAGAAACGGGGACTCAAACAGCATGTAAAGAGAAAAAAGGAAAGTGTTCAGCAAAAACTCATAAAAACATAGATTTTATTTTTATTTTTGTATCTTAGGTATCTTTATTATTTTGGGATAATAAAGTATACTTTGAATTAACATGTCACACAGATAATACAGCATCTCAAACACAGACTACAAAGATTCTACGTATATAAATGCATTCCGGGTAAATAAAGAGAGGGTTCACATGTCTACAAATGTGGGTGTGGCTAAAATCAGGGAAAAGAAGAGAAAAATCACCTTGTGGGAAATCTCCAACTGCTCCTTCTGGAGGTTTCACTGCAAACTGCAGTGCTGGAGCTCCATCACACAGATGAATGCAGGTAGAAAGAGGAGGATGAAGAGAGAAATATGTGGTGAGAGGGAGTCTCAGTGTAATTTACACTATATATAAACAGACTGTTAGAAATATGGAGGACTGCATAATGAACTTACAGGGAGATTGTGGTGAAGGTCAGTCAGTATCCCTTTTTAGAAACGGGGACTCAAACAGCATGTAAAGAGAAAAAAAGGAAAGTGTTCAGCAAAAACTCATAAAAACATAGATTTTATTTTTATTTTTGTATCTTAGGTATCTTTATTATTTTGGGATAATAAAGTATACTGTGAATTAACATGTTACACAGATAATACAGCATCTCAAACACAGACTACAAAGATTCTATATAAACACATTCCAGGTAAATAAAGGAAGGGTTCATATGTCTACAAATGTGGGTGTGGCTAAAATCAGGGAAAAGGAGAGAAAAGTCACCTTGTGGGAAATCTCTGAATGCTCCTTCTGGAGGTTTCACTGCAAACTGCAGTGCTGGAGCTCCATCACACAGATGAATGCAGGTAGAAAGAGGAGGATGAAGAGAGAAATATGTGGTGAGAGGGAGTCTCAGTGTAATTTACACTATACATAAACTGACTGTTAGAAATATGCAGTACTACATTATGCACTTACAGGGAGATTGTGGTGAAGGTCAGTCAGTATCCCTTTTTAGAAACGGGGACTCAAACAGCATGTAAAGAGAAAAAAGGAAAGTGTTCAGCAAAAACTCATAAAAACATAGACTTTATTTTTATTTTTGTATCTTAGGTATCTTTATTATTTTGGGATAATAAAGTATACTTTAAATTAACATGTCATACAGATAATACAGCATCTCAAACACAGACTACAAAGATTCTACTTATATAAATGCATTCCAGTTAAATAAAGGGAGGGTTCATATGTCTACAAATGTGGGTGTGGCTAAAATCAGGGAAAAGAAGAGAAAAATCACCTTGTGGGAAATCTCCAACTGCTCCTTCTGGAGGTTTCACTGCAAACTGCAGTGCTGGAGCTCCATCACACAGATGAATGCAGGTAGAAAGAGGAGCATGAAGAGAGAAATATGTGATATATAACTCTATATAACATAAACAGACTGTTAGAAATATGGAGGAGTGCATTATGAACTTACAGGGAGATTGTGGTGAAGGTCAGTCAGTATCCGTTTTTAGAAACGGGGACTCAAACAGCATGTAAAGAGAAAAAAGGAAAGTGTTCAGCAAAAACTCATAAAAACATAGATTTTATTTTTATTTTTGTATCTTAGGTATCTTTATTATTTTGGGATAAAAAAGTATACTTTGAATTAACATGTCACACAGATAATACAGCATCTCAAACACAGACTACAAAGATTCTACGTATATAAATGCATTCCAGGTAAATAAAGGTTGGGTTTATATGTCTACAAATGTGGGTGTGGCTAAAATCAGGGAAAAGAAGAGAAAAATCACCTTGTGGGAAATCTCCAACTGCTCCTTCTGGAGGTTTCACTGCAAACTGCAGTGCTGGAGCTCCATCACACAGATGAATGCAGGTAGAAAGAGGAGTATGAAGAGAGAAATATGTGGTGAGAGGGAGTCTTAGTGTCATTTACACTACATATAAACAGACTGTTAGAAATATGGAGGACTGCATAATGAACTTACAGGGAGATTGTGGTGAAGGTCAGTCAGTATCCCGTTTTAGAAACGGGGACTCAAACAGCATGTAAAGAGAAAAAAGGAAAGTGTTCAGCAAAAAGTCATAAACACACAGATTTTATTTTTATTTTTGTATCTTAGGTATCTTTATTATTTTGGGATAATAAAGTATACTTTGAATTAACATGTCACACAGATAATACAGCATCTCAAACACAGACTATGCAGATTCTATATAAACACATTCCAGGTAAATAAAGAGAGGGTTCACATGTCTACAAATGTGGGTGTGGCTAAAATCAGGGAAAAGAAGAGAAAAATCACCTTGTGGGAAATCTCCAACTGCTCCTTCTGGAGGTTTCACTGCAAACTGCAGTGCTGGAGCTCCATCACACAGATGAATGCAGGTAGAAAGAGGAGCATGAAGAGAGAAATATGTGGTGAGAGGGAGTCTTAGTGTCATTTACACTACATATAAACAGACTGTTAGAAATATGGAGGACTGCATAATGAACTTACAGGGAGATTGTGGTGAAGGTCAGTCAGTATCCCTTTTTAGAAACGGGGACTCAAACAGCATGTAAAGAGAAAAAAAGGAAAGTGTTCAGCAAAAACTCATAAAACACAGATTTTATTTTTATTTTTGTATCTTAGGTATCTTTATTATTTTGGGATAATAAAGTATACTGTGAATTAACATGTTACACAGATAATACAGCATCTCAAACACAGACTACAAAGATTCTATATAAACACATTCCAGGTAAATAAAGGAAGGGTTCATATGTCTACAAATGTGGGTGTGGCTAAAATCAGGGAAAAGGAGAGAAAAGTCACCTTGTGGGAAATCTCTGAATGCTCCTTCTGGAGGTTTCACTGCAAACTGCAGTGCTGGAGCTCCATCACACAGATGAATGCAGGTAGAAAGAGGAGGATGAAGAGAGAAATATGTGGTGAGAGGGAGTCTCAGTGTAATTTACACTATACATAAACTGACTGTTAGGAATATGCAGTACTACATTATGCACTTACAGGGAGATTGTGGTGAAGGTCAGTCAGTATCCCTTTTTAGAAACGGGGACTCAAACAGCATGTAAAGAGAAAAAAGGAAAGTGTTCAGCAAAAACTCATAAAAACATAGACTTTATTTTTATTTTTGTAACTTAGGTATCTTTATTATTTTGGGATAATAAAGTATACTTTAAATTAACGTCATACAGATAATACAGCATCTCAAACACAGACTACAAAGATTCTACGTATATAAATGCATTCCAGGTAAATAAAGGGAGGGTTCATATGTCTACAAATGTGGGTGTGGCTAAAATCAGGGAAAAGAAGAGAAAAATCACCTTGTGGGAAATCTCCAACTGCTCCTTCTGGAGGTTTCACTGCAAACTGCAGTGCTGGAGCTCCATCACACAGATGAATGCAGGTAGAAAGAGGAGGATGAAGAGAGAAATATGTGATATATAACTCTATATAACATAAACAAACTGTTAGAAATATGGAGGAGTGCATTATGAACTTACAGGGAGATTGTGGTGAAGGTCAGTCAGTATCCGTTTTTAGAAACGGGGACTCAAACAGCATGTAAAGAGAAAAAAAGGAAAGTGTTCAGCAAAAACTCATAAAACACAGATTTTATTTTTATTTTTGTATCTTAGGTATCTTTATTATTTTGGGATATTAAAGTATACTGTGAATTAACATGTTACACAGATAATACAGCATCTCAAACACAGACTACATAGATTCTGCATAAAACTATTCAAATTTGAGAACAGAGAAAAATCACCTTGTGGGAAATCTCCAACTGCTCCTTCTGGAGGTTTCACTGCAAACTGCAGTGCTGGAGCTCCATCACACAGATGAATGCAGGTAGAAAGAGGAGGATGAAGAGAGAAATATGTGGTGAGAGGGAGTCTCAGTGTAATTTACACTATATATCAACAGACTGTTAGAAATATGGAGGACTGCATAATGAACTTACAGGGAGATTGTGGTGAAGGTCAGTCAGTATCCCTTTTTAGAAACGGGGACTCAAACAGCATGTAAAGAGACAAAAAGGAAAGTGTTCAGCAAAAACTCATAAAACACAGATTTTATTTTTATTTTTGTATCTTAGGTATCTTTATTATTTTGGGATAATAAAGTATACTGTGAATTAACATGTTACACAGATAATACAGCATCTCAAACACAGACTACAAAGATTCTATATAAACACATTCCAGGTAAATAAAAGAAGGGTTCATATGTCTACAAATGTGGGTGTGGCTAAAATCAGGGAAAAGAAGAGAAAAGTCACCTTGTGGGAAATCTCTGAATGCTCCTTCTGG
Organism: Salminus brasiliensis; assembly: GCF_030463535.1. Classification (NCBI taxonomy): domain Eukaryota; kingdom Metazoa; phylum Chordata; class Actinopteri; order Characiformes; family Bryconidae; genus Salminus; species Salminus brasiliensis. Next base: position 16,379,870 of record NC_132883.1, on the reverse strand, counting down.
AGGTTTCACTGCAAACTGCAGTGCTGGAGCTCCATCACACAGATGAATGCAGGTAGAAAGAGGAGCATGAAGAGAGAAATATGTGGTGAGAGGGAGTCTTAGTGTCATTTACACTATATATAAACTGACTGTTAGAAATATGGAGGACTGCATAATGAACTTACAGGGAGATTGTGGTCAAGGTCAGTCAGTATCCCGTTTTAGAAATGGGGACTCAAACAGCATGTAAAGAGAAAAAAAGGAACGTGTTCAGCAAAAAGTCATAAACACACAGATTTTATTTTTATTTTTGTATCTTGGGTATCTTTATTATTTTGGGATAATACAGTATACTTTGAATTAACATGTCATACAGATAATACAGCATCTCAAACACAGACTACAAAGATTCTACGTATATAAATGCATTCCAGGTAAATAAAGGGAGGGTTCATATGTCTACAAATGTGGGTGTGGCTAAAATCAGGGAAAAGGAGAGAAAAATCACCTTGTGGGAAATCTCCAACTGCTCCTTCTGGAGGTTTCACTGCAAACTGCAGTGCTGGAGCTCCATCACACAGATGAATGCAGGTAGAAAGAGGAGGATGAAGAGAGAAATATGTGGTGAGAGGGAGTCTCAGTGTAATTTACACTATACATAAACTGACTGTTAGAAATATGCAGTACTACATTATGAACTTACAGGGAGATTGTGGTGAAGGTCAGTCAGTATCCCTTTTTAGAAACGGGGACTCAAACAGCATGTAAAGAGAAAAAAGGAAAGTGTTCAGCAAAAACTCATAAAAACATAGACTTTATTTTTATTCTTGTATCTTAGGTATCTTTATTATTTTGGGATAATAAAGTATACTTTAAATTAACATGTCATACAGATAATGCAGCATCTCAAACACAGACTACAAAGATTCTACGTATATAAACACATTCCAGGAAAATAAAGGGAGGGTTCATATGTCTACAAATGTGGGTGTGGCTAAAATCAGGGAAAAGAAGAGAAAAATCACCTTGTGGGAAATCTCCAACTGCTCCTTCTGGAGGTTTCACTGCAAACTGCAGTGCTGGAGCTCCATCACACAGATGAATGCAGGTAGAAAGAGGAGGATGAAGAGAGAAATATGTGGTGAGAGGGAGTCTCAGTGTAATTTACACTATATATCAACAGACTGTTAGAAATATGGAGGACTGCATAATGAACTTACAGGGAGATTGTGGTGAAGGTCAGTCAGTATCCCTTTTTAGAAACGGGGACTCAAACAGCATGTAAAGAGAAAAAAGGAAAGTGTTCAGCAAAAAGTCATAAACACACAGATTTTATTTTTATTTTTGTATCTTAGGTATCTTTATTATTTTGGGATAATACAGTATACTTTGAATTAACATGTCACACAGATAATACAGCATCTCAAACACAGACTACAAAGATTCTACATATATAAATGCATTCCAGGTAAATAAAGGGAGGGTTCATATGTCTACAACTGTGGGTGTGGCTAAAATCAGGGAAAAGGAGAGAAAAATCACCTTGTGGGAAATCTCCAACTGCTCCTTCTGGAGGTTACACTGTAAACTGCAGTGCTGGAGCTCCATCACACAGATGAATGCAGGTAGAAAGAGGAGGATGAAGAGAGAAATATGTGGTGAGAGGGAGTCTCAGTGTAATTTACACTATACATAAACTGACTGTTAGAAATATGCAGTACTACATAATGAACTTACAGGGAGATTGTGGTGATGGTCAGTCAGTATCCGTTTTTAGAAACGGGGACTCAAACAGCATGTAAAGAGAAAAAAGGAAAGTGTTAAGCAAAAACTCATAAAAACACAGATTTTAATTTTATTTTTGTATTTCAGGTTCTGTCAGCTTTAAAAATGTGAACTCAAACATGTAAAGACTCTTAAAAAATTCAATCATTGATGATGAATCTATAGAAAAAAGGAATCTAGATCAGTATTTGTATAATATATTTAATATTTTGTCATTGTGCAAAATGTTTCAGTTACTTTTTTCAGTTCTGTCAGCTTTTACATATTGTAATAATCATGAAAAGTTTGTAAAACATAAATGGACTACATAGATTCTGCATAAAACTATTCAAATTTGAGAACAGAGAAAAATCACCTTGTGGGAAATCTCCAACTGCTCCTTCTGGAGGTTTCACTGCAAACTGCAGTGCTGGAGCTCCATCACACAGATGAATGCAGGTAGAAAGAGGAGGATGAAGAGAGAAATATGTGGTGAGAGGGAGTCTCAGTGTAATTTACACTATATATAAACAGACTGTTAGAAATATGGAGGACTGCATAATGAACTTACAGGGAGATTGTGGTGAAGGTCAGTCAGTATCCCTTTTTAGAAACGGGGACTCAAACAGCATGTAAAGAGAAAAAAAGGAAAGTGTTCAGCAAAAACTCATAAAACACAGATTTTATTTTTATTTTTGTATCTTAGGTATCTTTATTATTTTGGGATAATAAAGTATACTGTGAATTAACATGTTACACAGATAATACAGCATCTCAAACACAGACTACATAGATTCAGCATAAAACTATTCAAATTTGAGAACAGAGAAAAATCACCTTGTGGGAAATCTCCAACTGCTCCTTCTGGAGGTTTCACTGCAAACTGCAGTGCTGGAGCTCCATCACACAGATGAATGCAGGTAGAAAGAGGAGGATGAAGAGAGAAATATGTGGTGAGAGGGAGTCTCAGTGTAATTTACACTATATATCAACAGACTGTTAGAAATATGGAGGACTGCATAATGAACTTACAGGGAGATTGTGGTGAAGGTCAGTCAGTATCCCTTTTTAGAAACGGGGACTCAAACAGCATGTAAAGAGACAAAAAGGAAAGTGTTCAGCAAAAACTCATAAAACACAGATTTTATTTTTATTTTTGTATCTTAGGTATCTTTATTATTTTGGGATAATAAAGTATACTGTGAATTAACATGTTACACAGATAATACAGCATCTCAAACACAGACTACAAAGATTCTATATAAACACATTCCAGGTAAATAAAGGAAGGGTTCATATGTCTACAAATGTGGGTGTGGCTAAAATCAGGGAAAAGAAGAGAAAAGTCACCTTGTGGGAAATCTCTGAATGCTCCTTCTGGAGGTTTCACTGCAAACTGCAGTGCTGGAGCTCCATCACACAGATGAATGCAGGTAGAAAGAGGAGCATGAAGAGAGAAATATGTGGTGAGAGGGAGTCTTAGTGTCATTTACACTATATATAAACTGACTGTTAGAAATATGGAGGACTGCATAATGAACTTACAGGGAGATTGTGGTCAAGGTCAGTCAGTATCCCGTTTTAGAAATGGGGACTCAAACAGCATGTAAAGACAAAAAAAGGAAAGTGTTCAGCAAAAAGTCATAAACACACAGATTTTATTTTTATTTTTGTATCTTGGGTATCTTTATTATTTTGGGATAATACAGTATACTTTGAATTAACATGTCATACAGATAATACAGCATCTCAAACACAGACTACAAAGATTCTACGTATATAAATGCATTCCAGGTAAATAAAGGGAGGGTTCATATGTCTACAAATGTGGGTGTGGCTAAAATCAGGGAAAAGGAGAGAAAAATCACCTTGTGGGAAATCTCCAACTGCTCCTTCTGGAGGTTTCACTGCAAACTGCAGTGCTGGAGCTCCATCACACAGATGAATGCAGGTAGAAAGAGGAGGATGAAGAGAGAAATATGTGGTGAGAGGGAGTCTCAGTGTAATTTACACTATACATAAACTGACTGTTAGAAATATGCAGTACTACATTATGAACTTACAGGGAGATTGTGGTGAAGGTCAGTCAGTATCCCTTTTTAGAAACGGGGACTCAAACAGCATGTAAAGAGAAAAAAAGGAAAGTGTTCAGCAAAAACTCATAAAACACAGATTTTATTTTTATTTTTGTATCTTAGGTATCTTTATTATTTTGGGATAATAAAGTATACTGTGAATTAACATGTTACACAGATAATACAGCATCTCAAACACAGACTACAAAGATTCTATATAAACACATTCCAGGTAAATAAAGGAAGGGTTCATATGTCTACAAATGTGGGTGTGGCTAAAATCAGGGAAAAGAAGAGAAAAGTCACCTTGTCGGAAATCTCTGAATGCTCCTTCTGGAGGTTTCACTGCAAACTGCAGTGCTGGAGCTCCATCACACAGATGAATGCAGGTAGAAAGAGGAGCATGAAGAGAGAAATATGTGGTGAGAGGGAGTCTTAGTGTCATTTACACTATATATAAACTGACTGTTAGAAATATGGAGGACTGCATAATGAACTTACAGGGAGATTGTGGTGAAGGTCAGTCAGTATCCGTTTTTAGAAACGGGGACTCAAACAGCATGTAAAGAGAAAAAAGGAAAGTGTTCAGCAAAAACTCATAAAAACATAGATTTTATTTTTATTTTTGTATCTTAGGTATCTTTATTATTTTGGGATAATAAAGTATACTGTGAATTAACATGTTACACAGATAATACAGCATCTCAAACACAGACTACATAGATTCTGCATAAAACTATTCAAATTTGAGAACAGAGAAAAATCACCTTGTGGGAAATCTCCAACTGCTCCTTCGGGAGGTTTCACTGCAAACTGCAGTGCTGGAGCTCCATCACACAGATGAATGCAGGTAGAAAGAGGAGGATGAAGAGAGAAATATGTGATATATAACTCTATATAACATAAACAGACTGTTAGAAATATGGAGGACTGCATTATGAACTTACAGGGAGATTGTGGTGAAGGTCAGTCAGTATCCCGTTTTAGAAACGGGGACTCAAACAGCATGTAAAGAGAAAAAAGGAAAGTGTTCAGCAAAAACTCATAAAAACATAGATTTTATTTTTATTTTTGTATCTTAGGTATCTTTATTATTTTGGGATAAAAAAGTATACTTTGAATTAACATGTCACACAGATAATACAGCATCTCAAACACAGACTACAAAGATTCTACGTATATAAATGCATTCCAGGTAAATAAAGGGAGGGTTCATATGTCTACAAATGTGGGTGTGGCTAAAATCAGGGAAAAGGAGAGAAAAATCACCTTGTGGGAAATCTCCAACTGCTCCTTCTGGAGGTTTCACTGCAAACTGCAGTGCTGGAGCTCCATCACACAGATGAATGCAGGTAGAAAGAGGAGGATGAAGAGAGAAATATGTGATATATAACACTATATAACATAAACAGACTGTTAGAAATATGGAGGAGTGCATAATGAACTTACAGGGAGATTGTGGTGAAGGTCAGTCAGTATCCCTTTTTAGAAACGGGGACTCAAACAGCATGTAAAGAGAAAAAAGGAAAGTGTTCAGCAAAAACTCCCTCTAACATAGTAACCACCGAGCAACTCCCTAGCAACCCTATAGCAACCACCTGATAAACACCTCTAACAGTGTGTAGTTGAGCTTGTGTTCTGTTTATTAGCAGTGCTGCTGAGAATATTAAACTATATTAAGAAAAGTTCATTTCTAAATCGTGTATCTGGCGCTACGTAACTCGCGTGGGCGTGGTCAACTCTGCGATCTAGTCAACAGCTAGCTAGTAGTGCTAACTGGTTAGCTAGCGAGTTAGGCTAGCTTTTCTGCAAAGTTGTGTAAAGGAGCCTGTGGCTGCGTACAACCTACTTTCAGCAGCGGTCAGGACCTCCACATCGATGGCTGACCTCTGCCGTGCATCTCCACACCTGCAGAAGTAACGAAAGCAGTCTCTTGAGTAAGTTCATCAGCGCCGGGAGACGGAGCTCAGGTTTAGCGCAGCTCGTTGGGTCGGTTCGGTTAACGACTGCAGCTCCGCGTTCGATTCCAGCCGCGTAGAACTCTGACGCTGCGCTGCGCTCACAATGCGAGCTCGTGGGAAACATGGTAACGGGAGCGTTACCATGGGAGCAGTGGGAGCTTTTGGACAGAAATATTGGGACACCTGCTCATATTCATCGTTTCTTCCAAAATCAGGAGCATTAAAAACAGTTCGTCCTGCTTTTGGTGGAGTAACTATCTGTCCAAACACACATTTGGACATATAGTGTATCTGGAGCCCCTACATGATCAAGGCAGAAATATTATATTTAGAAACTATAAAAAAAAATATTTATTTTCCATCACTTTGATAAAACATTCCCTGTCCTTATAAATTGTACCAACAGTGAATAAATAAATCATTCCCTCAATGTATAAATTGTTCTCTTGGCTTAATAAATCGTTCCCTCGATTTAATATTTCACATGTGACCATGAAGGCCGATTTTAGAGCCACACACTCGACCACGGATGGAGCAAAGGTACCCTGATGTCGGGGCGATACCAACAGTCCTCCTCTGCAGAAAGATGGCGTTTATTTGTTCTACAGACGGTTTGCCATGTTGTCCTGTTGAGTGCTAGGGCCTCAAGATGGCTTGGATTGATGTTCCTTGGTCTAGTCCTGCAGTGACCGCCAGCAGCTCGTTTTGAGTTGTTCAGTTACCCGTACAGTATTTGGTGAGGGAGGCCATAGCCAGACATACGAATCATGTGGCCCACCCAGCGCAGACGCTGCTTCGATACAGATGGTGTTGGTCATTGAGAGAATGTCAGTGTGTGAGATTCCTTCATCCCAGGACAGTGTGAGAATTTATTGAAGGCATAGAAAGTGGAATACCTCCAAACTGTTTCATGCAATTGTTGCAGGATGGAGAGAAACTTGGGTGGTACACATGGCATAAATATAAAATACTTAGGAAAAGTCAAATATACAACTCTTACCATTAAGTTTAAAGTAGTTTATTGAATAGCAAATGTAGAGTTAACAGAACAACAGTATTCTTAAAGTGTTATTACCTCAATTATGTAAACTGTGAAATAAATCAATTAAAAAAAGAACAATTTAGAGAGCACTAGCTGGTGGAGAAATACTGTACATTGTTTACAAAACCACATGAAGTATTAAGAAATGTGAAGTTGGAGAGCTCTTGACTAAGCTCAGAATCAACTCAAAAGCAGCTTTGTTAAAAGCTGATCATTTGAAATGGAACTGGTTCCTGTATTTGCCTGCCCTGAACCAAGCTAAGCCACAGCTCCACACATAGAGACTACACTTTCACAGGAACAGGAGGAGGCTCACCTGACAGCTATTACAAGGAGTGGGGCTGTGCTGTAAACATGATAACCCCTGGTTCTTATCACCAACTCTACAGAGGAATCTAATGTGGAATATATGTTTAGCTTTACTACAATAACCAATTGGCGTAGGAACCAGGTGGGATGAGTGTGAATCAAATCCAAAGGTGTCAAAAGTATTCACATTCATTACTCAGGTAGAAGTGGAGATACTAGGGTTTAAAAAGACGTCTATAGATGTCTAAGTATCAACTTGAGCTTTTTACTCAAGTAAAAGTATAAAAGTACTGGTTTGAAAATGACTTAAAGTGTAAAAGTAAAAGTAATGTCAGAAAAACAAATGCCAAGAGCTTAGGCCGCACCACAGGGGCCTATAGTGCACTACCCTACCTCTCCAAAAACATGTTTCTGCCTTTTGTTGTAGTAAAATGTTTATTATACCTTGTGTTTGTTGACAAATTATCCTTAAATAATGATTACTCAACTTAGTATTAACAACTACATAATCATTGTGTGAAACCTTGTATTTTATATGCATCTATACAAATGATTATCCGATACTTATATCATGTAGGCTTACACACATAGCTAACAATGTATAGCTTGTTTCTAACCCACATAATACCCACTTGTAACACGTATTGGTGTGCGACATATAGAGTCACTTTGCATGGCATATTACTCACCCACTTACTAACTTACATGATATTTACTCATAAGACATATTATAACCTTATTACATTGTATGGCCTACTAACTCACATGACATGGCCTCCTGAGACACATTAACATGTAACATATGGAGTTCTATGGTAAAGGCTGGTGATTCACGCTTAAAAACATTTGCGTTATTAAAACTATACATCAGCATGACAAGTGAGGCCACTCCATGTGTCTGAAGTCACTGTCATGGACCATCGTGTTGGCCCCAATTGGGACTGGTGTACTTTGTTTGAACTGAAGTGATATGGAGGGGATGCTGATAGGGTCGGACGGAGCGGCCTTCTCTCTGTGTGGGTAGAGGGGATGCTGATAGGGTCGGACAAAGCGGCCTTCTCTCTGTGTGGGTAACTCCCTAACCTGCAGCTGCCTCGCACACACATAGAGAATGCTACACTGTCCAGCTTTGAGAAAATACAAAACATAGTCAAGGTCAAGCATGATGGTGGAGTCAGACACGTGAATCTGAGTACTAACATGTGCCATCTTGCATATTCACATAGACTAATCTGTAGAAACGCCTCATCGGCAGGTTTCACGTCATTTGGGGTATAAACGTGGAGTCAGATGAGAACGGGGTCAGAACTTTGCTTTGGGATGGTTGATACACTGTCTTTAATGCATTTGTTCTCCTGGATCCAGCATTCTTAAATAAATACTTTGGTTTGCTTCTAACTTCACTCCACTCGTCTGCGACTCTTTCCACAAAACGAACACGCAAGGTGTTGCGCCCCGGAAGAGGGGTGGGGTACGGGCAACACTATGTAGACATTTTTCTACAAATTGGTGACCTCCGACGTGTGGGAAAGTTGTGACGAAAGACGGCATCCGGCACTGATCCACTCGCGCGCGCACCACAAAAAGGTAAGCAGAGCCTGTTAATCGAATTCTGCATATTGAATATCTGAAATTTGAGTGGTGAGGCGGTCCGAGTGCTGTCTGGAGGGGAGCAGGAAGCATATCAATTTATTTATGGTTAATGCCGATGGGTGATTCCGGCTAAAGGTAACTCCGACGGGTGATTCCGGAGTAGGGTTTTTCTATTTTATATGGTTAATGCCGATGGGTGATTCCGGCTAAAGGTAACTCCGACGGGTGATTCCGGAGCAAGGGTTAGGATTGGAAGCTGGCGTATCCCCCCGACATCTGACGAGGTGGTCGGATAATTGCCAGGTGGGAGACTCACCTCGAGATTGATCCACTCGCAAAGTAGTCATGGTTATTATTGTTGTGTATTTTTAATTGTATAAAGCAGAAGCGGTTCCTGCTAAAAGGGTTGTATTGTATGATTTTATTGTGATCTTGTGTATTAAAGCAGCTGTTTAATTTTGTTTCACTCGGATTGGCGACTCCGCAGGTATAGGTAATACCTGGAACATCGAACTACTATAACTAGGTTATAGTGGGACCGTGTGGGCGGCGCTTTGTCAGAGACAAGTAATTGGCCTGAATGTCTAGTTTAAAAGGAGTTCACATAAGTGCATGTGCGCACGGCGCTGTATGTCTCATATATGATATGTCCATATAAGTGCGTGCACACGGCGCTGTATGTAGTTTAAGTGTGAATGTTTAGTTTAAAAAGAGGCTGTATGGCCATATAAGTGCGTGTGAGCACGCCGCTGTGTGTTTCATATTTTGCCTAACTGTGTGAAAGGGGCGGAGGGCCCACAAGTGTGACTGGGTGCCAATTACAGGTACTTGCTTCTGTAAGCACGGCTCGGCCGGCTGGTCGGGGACCAGGCGTACCTAGCGTTGTGTAAAGGATACACACAAGAGCTTTTTCAGTGCGCCTGAGAGAGCCTTGACGAACACACGGTTGTGCTGTATATGATTATCAGACTGTGAAATTCTTCACTGAGCTGAAAGCTGAAATTTTTCCTCTTCTCTTTCCCTGTTATATACCGTCGAGGAGCGCGGAGCGCAGCGGCTGCTGCGGAGAAGCGCAGAGGGGGAGCCCTGGGAGGACACTGCTCGAAAAATCTCAATGCGTGAAACCCTGCGGTGTTAACGTAATCGCATTTGAGAGAGAAGTAGAGCGAAGACCCATTCAGGTGAGATCCATCCTTGATCAGCACCTTGCACACAACATGGCTAGTAGTAGAAATTTGAGTAAAGAACTAAATGCCCTTTACGGCGTGGGAAACTGGGAATGGAAACTCTTTGAACTGCAAATAGAGAGGGTAGCCCAGGGGGTTAAAGAAGGTGTGATAAATCTGAAACAGCGAGATGAGGTGCAGAAAAGTGTGATCAGCAGGTTTGAGACATGGTGACAAAAACATACGGGAGAGAGAACATGTTTAATACACTGCATTAATCAGATGAAGAAAGAGTTAGAAGACAGATCAGGTCAGGCTGAAGCAGAAATGAAGCGGGCTGGTTTGTTCAAAAGAACAAAGGCTAAAAATAGCTTTAAAGCAGCACAGGAGGACTTAGCAGAGCTGAGAGCTATCACAACCGCATTTCTGAGCATGATACCCGATTTAGTCACACTGAAAATACAGGATCCGTCCCGGCCGAAGGCGAACGCACCATCTGCGGAGAAGGCGGAAGTGGACAGTGAGTATACAAAACACAAGGGGGAGGGGCCTGACGCCCTGCCTCCGCCATACAACCCAAGACACATCCCACCTGCAGATATTCTGTTGCCAGTCTTCACCATAGACACAGGGACAGTCAGAGTGGAGCAGCAGGAAAGGGGGGGCTCAGCCCGAGAGCACACACCACTAGCTGACACCACAGCTCACAGCAGAGAGCAGGCAGCAGATAGTTACGCACACACTGCAGATCCCTTTCTACTGCGCAGACAACATGAGACCCTTAATGACGACCAGACTGACACCCACTGTTATGACGATCTACATGCAAAGGGGACTAATAGAACTGAGGATAAACAGTGCCATCACTGTAAACAAACATTGGCCAAACCATCTATTAACCCATTACGCCAAAAAACAAAACCCACGGTCATTATTAAAGCAGCTTTAGAGGGACATGAGACAACTGATGACTCTGACGATCACGACTGCATACCAGCTGACGAGTGCAGGGTAGTGGGACATATAAGGGACAGAACAGTAGCTGACTTGAACCGTACCCTACATGACATGGAACAGATGATACTAGCAGAACAAAGAGACTTGGAATTACGCCAACAGGCCCTTGAGAGCGGCACACACAACCACAGACACAGCAGCCAAATGAGCAGACACCACAGATGATAACATCACCACAGCAACCACAAACATTCATGAACACACAAGCATACATGCCCACCCAGCCATGGCCAACACAATACCCACCATATAGTTATGGACCACGCCCATACTTCCCACAACGGCCCTACTCAAGGGGCAGGGGGCGGGGTGGTGGACGGTGGCGGGGCGGGGGCCAGCCCGGACCCGGTGCATGTCTGAGATGCGGGGCCATGGGCCACTGGGCAGCACAATGTACAGCACCACTCTCACCTGAGACGACATATCCGCACCAGGCACCACACCCACACGCGGCACCACAACCAGCCCCACGGCAGCATCCTGCTGGACAGTACAGCATGGAGCCATGGGGTGGACGCTGACGGGGCCCAGAGGAGCACCAGGACAGCAGGGCTAGGGCAGAACCCATGCTGTCATTGACTGTGGGGGCCTCCAAAATCCCTTTTCTGGTGGACACGGGAGCCACATGGTCAGTCATCACCACAGTATTACCAGCACACCTGATGAGTGAACAAACTGTGCAGGTTAGGGGCTTCTCGGGGAAACCTACATCACTGCCAAAAACAAGACAGTTACCAGTCAATACTGGTGTACAGACTGTGTCACATTCATTTTTGATTGCACCACACGAACCCTTGAACATTTGTGGTAGAGACTTATTGATGAAAATGGGGGTCACTATTTTATGTCAACCAGACGGAATTACTCTTACATGGCTAGATGGACATAACACTGTGGGTGTGATGGGGTACACGGATGGAATGTACCTGATACGGCCAGAACAGGATGAGTCAGTGGACATTTACTGGGGACTATTGTCTGAACTAACAGACCCAACACCACCACTAATTGACCTGTTTCAACAATGGTCGCCTTGGATTGGGGCTATGGCACCCTATATCCCGCCGCCCGACCCGTTCCATGTCACCCTGTTCTATGATGTAGGGGGAGATTTAACTTACTATGACACATTTCAGACAGAATTAGAGGGTACTCAGTGGTCTGTTGACACCACAGGGATTTATGTGGGTCCTGAAGGGGTGGCATCACCAGTCACACTGACACCACAACAACACTGTTGGTACAAAATGTCAGACACAGCAGCACCACACATTTCACTAGCTCTCCATCCGAAGCATGAGGCCAAGCAGTTGGGCCCTATGGTAAAAAGAGCAAACGAGGCCACGGATTGGGTCCGGACCCAGCTGCCCGGCGTCATGTTTTCACAGTCCACACAGACATACCACATCACTGATAACTCACCTATCTCAGTCACATTACAACATCAATTGCTACCTAGACACCATGGTTGTGAGGACTCTGATCACCCGCTAACAGAAGCATTATTGGCATCACTGCCTGACACACTGTGGTCCACAGGCCCAGACGATGTAGGATACATAGATCAGACACCAGTCTCATTTTCCATGGCCACTACAGAACCGATTTGGGTTCCCCAATATAGACACAAGCCAGATGCTGTTGAATCATTGGACAAAACGGTCCAGGCCTTGGTGGAGGCCGGAGTCCTGGAACCGTGCCAATCAGCATGGAACACACCGATTTTGCCGGTTCCAAAAAAAGAACCTGGCCAATATCGGATGGCCCATGATCTGAGAGCCATAAATGCAGCATTAGCTACGGCCACTGTTCCAGTTCCCAACCCATACACTGCCCTATCAGAGTTGGGTCCGGACATGAAGTGGTTCACCTGCATTGACTTAGCTAACGCATTTTTCTGTGTGCCACTGGCAGAACACTGCAGAGATATTTGTGCATTCACACACAAAGGCACCCAATTCCGGTACAATAGGCTACCTCAGGGACTAGCCCTGTCTCCGGGCCTTTTTAATCAGGCTCTGAGGCAGAGTCTGGAATCATGCCAACTGCCAGAACACTCCCTTTTGACCCAGTACGTAGATGACGTCATTATTTCAGCCACGACGCCGGAAATCTGCCTTGAGGCCACCAAGGTAGCGCTGGAATGTTTAGCAAAGGCTGGGTACAAAGTGTCCAAACAAAAGTTACAGTGCTGTAGATCTAGAGTTACTTTCCTGGGGAGGGTAGTAACACAGGGGTCGACAGGCTTGTCAGCCACACACAGGTCCGCTATACTGTCACACACAAGACCGGAGACTGTTAAAGACATGTTAGCATTCTTAGGACTGACAGGCTATAGTAGACAATACATTCCTGTCTTTGTTGGACGAACACAACCTCTTAGGGACATGGTGAAAACCGTGGGGATGAGAAATTTGTCTGGTAACCTGACTTGGACGGTAGAAACAGAACAGGCATTTATAGATGTTAAACAGGCCTTATCTACTGCAGCTGACCTAGCCAGACCTAACTATTCACTACCTTTTTACTTGGATGTTTCTGAAACAGACACTTTGGTTAATGGTGTACTGTTTCAGAAAAAGGGGGAAGGTAGAGCAGTGCTAATGTACTTAAGTGTTCCATTGGACCTTATAGAGAGGAGACAACCACAGTGCACAAGACATGTAGCAGGACTGACCAAATTAGTCCAGAAAACAGCACATCTGGTAGCAGGATACCCATTGCACATACTAACCACACACGGAGTAGTGGCATACATAAACTCACAGATGTTTACACTCACTCCCTTGCGACAGAGACGCATTCACAAAGCACTGACTGCACCCAACATCACCTACACACATGAAGGAGTCAACATGGCAGAGGGGATGCTGGAAGGCCCACCACATGAGTGTGAGGAACAGGTAGAGAGGCAAGGAAAAGTAAGACCAGATTTACAGGCCACACCCATCCCAGGGTCGTGGAATTTGTGGACAGATGGGTGTGGGTACAGAACAAACACAGGTGGAATCAGAGCAGGATACGCGGTAGTCCAGGAAGCAAGGGGGGAGGCACATGAGTTTTGGACAGTCATAGCAGAAGAAGTGAAACAAAATCCATCAGCACAGAAAGCAGAACTACTAGCAGTAATCGCAGCACTAGAACTGGCAGAAGGGAGAGACGTCACTATCTACAGCGACTCAGCATACGTAGTGACAGCAGCACATGTAGACATTCCACACTGGAAGCAAGCTGGGTATGTCACAAGCGCTGGGAAACCAGTCAAACATAAAACAGAATTAATGCGATTAGAAGCAGCCATACACAAACCGAGCAAAGTAGCAATTGTAAAGTGTAAAGGACACCAAAAGGGAGACACAATGATAAACAGAGGGAATGAAGCAGCAGATGGGGCAGCAAAAAGAGCAGCAGGCTACACGGAACCCAACACCATGTTTGTGTTGGACTCCAGTGTACCCTGGGAACCGATTCCCACAGGACAAGAGCTTAGACGCCTACAGGATGAGGCAAGTCCAGAGGAGAAGTCAACGTGGCTAGCAAAGGGGGCTAGTCCAGACGGCCAGGTGTGGATGTCACAAAGGGGACAAGCAGTGTTACCAATGTCACTAGCGAAAGCAGTTCTAGAAGAAGCACACACAGTAGCACACGTAGGGAGACAACAAACACTGGAAAATCTAAAACAATGGTGGCACCCATTCATGTCAGCCTTAGTGGTAGATTACATCACCCAATGTCAGATTTGTAACACCCAGAACGTAGCAAAAGCACTTAAGCCAACACCTGGAAAGTTTCCATTGCCAGATTCCCACGGAGAAGAAATTCAGATTGACTATACTGACATGATTGACTCAGTAAGGAGATACAGGTATCTCCTGGTGGTAGTAGACCGATTTTCAGGGTGGGTGGAGGCAATTCCCACCATAAAAGAGGATGCCAGGTCTGTGTGCAAGATGTTGATCAATTGTTGGATACCACAACACGGGTTCCCCAGGAAGGTTCACTCAGATAATGGGAGTCATTTTACGAGCAAGACACTGCAGTGGGTGGAGCAGTCGTTGGGGCTGCGCCATAGCTATGGTTGTGTGTATCATCCTGCCTCACAGGGTCAGGTGGAGAGGATGAATCAAAATTTAAAATCCAAGCTAGCTAAGATTACACTGACCACGGGCATGAATTGGCTAGATGCCCTCCCAATGGCCCTGATCAGCATTCGGAACTCAATTAATAGAAGCACAGGCTTCTCCCCATTTGAACTGGTCAGAGGCATAGCATTTCCAGGCCCAAAAACAAGATTGATACAGGCTCGCCTGGGATTACAACAGATACATATCGACAGCTGTTTTTGAAACTAAAATCAGTGTGTGAGGATTTATCTGTACAGGTACGGAGAAACAGAGGAGGAGACGAGGACCGCGAGATACCCCCGGAGGTGGCCGTGGCCCCATGGTTGTACCTGAGAGCCATTAAGCGAAAGTGGTCAGAGCCTCGCTGGACAGGTCCATTCCAGGTGACAGAGAGAACCAGCCACGCGGTACGACTCCAGAGCAAAGGCAGCTCGTGGTACCACCTATCTCAGTGCAAGCCAGCACTGCCACCCGGGGACCAACAGGTGCAGAAGCAAGCATCCAATCAGCAACAAGTGCCATCTGAGCACGCCTTGAGAGAGAGATGCGCGACAAGAGCGCATCTACCTGACCAACTGACACCGAGCTGACGACAAGCGACATCCGAGCACCCCTGGGCCCGAGGGGAGCCACCGAGGAGCTGTCCAACACTGACGGTGACCCAGAACAATAAAACATTTTTTCTTTACAGGTTGCCTTGAACTATCTAAGAGATTGTAAAAAAACAAAAAAACACCCATTGTAACTTTAACACTTACACATATAGGGTTATAGACAATAGTTTACTAAGTAGAGGGAAACTTAGAGGGAAAACACATTTGTTGTTTAATAATGGCTTGGTACGGGAAAAGGGGGTGGCAAAGGGCAAAATACAGATGGGAATAATGTCACTTCCTCCATTGACATGGGTAAAATTGGCCGCCTGGGGCAGAGGGGTCGTGAGAGAATTTTTCCTGTCAAAATTGGTTGGTTGGCTGCCGGACAGGTTTTCGCTCTCACAAATGTAAACCACATGTCAAACACATGTTTGGAGGAACTACAAGTGTGTTGACGTGTCTTCGAGGACACGTCAAAAGGGAGATTGTTGTAGTAAAATGTTTATTATACCTTGTGTTTGTTGACAAATTATCCTTAAATAATGATTACTCAACTTAGTATTAACAACTACATAATCATTGTGTGAAACCTTGTATTTTATATGCATCTATACAAATGATTATCCGATACTTATATCATGTAGGCTTACACACATAGCTAACAATGTATAGCTTGTTTCTAACCCACATAATACCCACTTGTAACACGTATTGGTGTGCGACATATAGAGTCACTTTGCATGGCATATTACTCACCCACTTACTAACTTACATGATATTTACTCATAAGACATATTATAACCTTATTACATTGTATGGCCTACTAACTCACATGACATGGCCTCCTGAGACACATTAACATGTAACATATGGAGTTCTATGGTAAAGGCTGGTGATTCACGCTTAAAAACATTTGCGTTATTAAAACTATACATCAGCATGACAAGTGAGGCCACTCCATGTGTCTGAAGTCACTGTCATGGACCATCGTGTTGGCCCCAATTGGGACTGGTGTACTTTGTTTGAACTGAAGTGATATGGAGGGGATGCTGATAGGGTCGGACGGAGCGGCCTTCTCTCTGTGTGGGTAGAGGGGATGCTGATAGGGTCGGACAAAGCGGCCTTCTCTCTGTGTGGGTAACTCCCTAACCTGCAGCTGCCTCGCACACACATAGAGAATGCTACACTGTCCAGCTTTGAGAAAATACAAAACATAGTCAAGGTCAAGCATGATGGTGGAGTCAGACACGTGAATCTGAGTACTAACATGTGCCATCTTGCATATTCACATAGACTAATCTGTAGAAACGCCTCATCGGCAGGTTTCACGTCATTTGGGGTATAAACGTGGAGTCAGATGAGAACGGGGTCAGAACTTTGCTTTGGGATGGTTGATACACTGTCTTTAATGCATTTGTTCTCCTGGATCCAGCATTCTTAAATAAATACTTTGGTTTGCTTCTAACTTCACTCCACTCGTCTGCGACTCTTTCCACAAAACGAACACGCAAGGTGTTGCGCCCCGGAAGAGGGGTGGGGTACGGGCAACACTATGTAGACATTTTTCTACACTTTGAAGTGAAATCTAACAATATATAGCTAAGAGAACAGCAGGTGTGTAACGTCTTGTTATGGTACTGTTCTGGGTTTGGGTTAGCAAACGTTCACACTGTGCTCAAGCTGGTAGAAAGCACACTGAAACATCAAGTTAGACTGTGGCCTCGTCCCGAACTTCATACGGCTCTAAATAGTGTGTAAAAATGGTACACCACAGTTAGAAGTGCTGTCAGTAGTGGGAAAGTGCAAAGTGTGCTGTTTGGGACACAGCCTCACTGTCTAACGTTAGCATTAGTCTCGTCTCAGTCTTTTAAAGCTGGAGCTTTCTCAGTGTTGACCTCATATAATACATGTATTTTTATATTTGCAGTTTAAACTTAAAGCTCTTAAACTTGCAGACTGCAGAAGGGTTTGCAGCAGAATCTCCTGTAGAAAGAAAGAGAAAGAGAAGGAAGAGGAGAACCTGCAAAAGGCATAAAACTAGAGGGTTTTCAAGATGGCGCCGCGAGTGGCTGCCTCGGCACAGAGCTCTCTGGTCATTTGTATGTTTTCACTTGTTTTTTTGTGCTTCCTGCAGGTCAGACCCCATTATTTACACCAGAGGACAACTGCTTAACACAAGACAGTCCACATCTGAAAGGGTTTCGCCAGTTTTCGAGAACGCGGACAGTTTTTTGGAGTTAATTGTTGGAGGAGCGGCGGCTCTGTGGGGAGCGCGCAGGAGACGCAGGCGGGGGACGAGTGGACCTAAAGCTCCGACAGCGAGGATTCAGAAGCGCTCTCCCGTCTGTTCATCTAGAGAACCTCCGCTCTTTACCCAACAAAGAGGATGAACAACTTCTCCTCAACGGGACTAACAAGAGTTTGGCCCGGTCAGCTGCCCTCTGCTTCACTGAGACCTGGCTCAGCGAGTCCATCCCGGACAGCGCGCTACATCTGCCGGGCTTTCATCTACACCGAGCAGACCGTGTGACGGAGCTACCGGGGAAAGCGAGAGGCGGAGGAATCTGCTTTCCTATTAACGAAGGTTGGTGTACAGATGTCTCAGTGCTGAATAAACACTGCAGCTCTAACCTGGAGACTCACACTTTATAAACTGTAAAGCTTTTTATTCACCGCGGGAGTTTTCTTCATTCATTCTGCTCGGTGTTTACAGTCCACCTCAAGCCAGCGTGAACGACGCACTGCAAAACCTGGCGGAGCGAAAAACTAGTCCGGAACAAAAATATCCAGACTCACTTTTCATTATTCTCGAGGACTTTAACAGAGCAAAACTTCACCACGAACTTCCAGAATATAAGCAACACGTTAATTGTCCCACCAGGGATATTAACACACTAGACCACTGCTACACTGTACTGAAGGATGCCTATTGCTCTGTCCCACATGCAGCTTTGGGACACTGATCACTGATTCCAACCTACAAGCAGAAACTTCAATCTGCAAAGCCTGTAGTGAAGACGGTGAAAAAGTGAACCAGAGAAGCAAAGCAAGAACTGCAGCACTGTTTTGACTGCACTGATTGGAGTGTTTTCGAAGCTGCTACTGACAACCTGGCTGTAATGACTGACACTGTGACTTCTTACATCGGGGCTTTTGTGAAGAGCTGTGTGTGCCAACCAAGACCACCTGCACATTCAGCAATAACAAGCAATGGACTAAACTGAGTCAGCTTAGTCAGGCTAAAGCAGAAGCCTACAGAAATCTGTGTAAAAAGGCCAGGAACACACTGACAGAGGAGATCAGAGTGGCTAAAAATGCTTTCAGCCAACGACCCTGGATCAGTGTGGAGAGGTCTTCAACACATTACTAATTACAGAAGACCCCCCACCCCCTGCTGTGGCAAACAAAGGCCTGGCTGACGACCTGAACGACTTCTATTGTAGATTTAGGAGAGACACATTCACTCATTTCCAAACTCTGCAACGGAATCTACAACCAGCATCGCACCTCTATCAACCCCCCCACCACTCAAGCTGCTCTGAAGGTATGTGAAGTTGATGTGAGCCGACTCTTCCAGAGACAAAAGATCAGGAAAGCACCAGGCCCAGACGGTGTTTCACCTTCCTGCCTTAAAACCTGTGCTGTACAAGTGGCTCCAGTCTTCTCCAACATTTTCAACAGATCACTGTGGAGCTGTGTGAAGATTCTTCCTGCTTCAAACGCTCCACCATCATCCCAGTCCCCAAGAAATCCTCCATCACAGGACTGAATGACTACAGGCCTGTCGCTCTAACAACAGTGGTCATGAAGTCCTTTAAATGTCTGGTGCTGTCCCACCTGAAGGATGTTACAGGACACCTGCTGGACCCTCTACAATTTGCATATCAAGGAAACAGGTCAGTGGATAAGGCGGTCAACATGGATCTGCATTACATCCTGCAACATCTCCACAGCCCAGGGACATATGCAAGAATTCTGTTTCTTGACTTCGGCTCGGCGTTCAACACCATTGTCAGGCAGGAAGCAGCGGGTGCAGTTGGGGAAACTCATGCACCTGCACACAGACCGTCAACATTGGTGCTCCTCAAGGATGTGTTCTCTCCCCGCTGCTCTTCTCTCTCTACACCAATGACTGCACCTCAAATTACCCGTCTGCTAAACTCCTGAAGTTTGCAAATGACGCTACAGTCATCGGACTCATCTGGGACGATGACGATTATGTCGACAGGAGGCGGACCGGAGAGTACTCTGGTGCAGTCAGAACAACCTGGAGCTGAACACGCTCAAGACTGTAGAGATGAGAGTGGACTTTAGGAAACACCCCCAGCTCTGCTGCCCCTCACTATCCTCAACAACCCTATGTCAGCTACAGAGACCATTCAGGTTCCTGGGTACCACCATTTCTCATGACTTGAAGTGGGAACATCTCCATCCTCAAAAAGGCCCAACAGAGGATGTACTTTCTGCATCAGCTGAGGAAGTTGGGTCTGCCTCAGAAGCTGTTGAGCCAGTTCTACACTGTAGTCACTGCAGTGCGAATCCATCCTGTGTACATCCATCCCTGTCTGGTTTGGAGCAGCCACAAAGCAGGACAGGAACAGACTGCAGCGAACAGTGAGGACAGCTGAGAGAATCATCTGTGATTCTCTGCCCTCCTTTCAGGACTTGTACTGCTCAAGAACCAGAAAACGGGCGGAGAAATTCTTTCAGCCGCTACTAAGACTGTCAGACCCAAACACAGTTTTTACCCTCTGGCCAGCATCTTCATGAACAGCTGATCACCATCATCAGCAACAGGCCATAGATACTAATGATAAACATAAGATAATCTCTTATCCTACAGTCACTGCATCACTGCACCATTACTGAGTTCATGTTAAACACTGCTGTGGTTGCACAATATTTAATCTGTATAGTGTTGCTTACTGCTATTCTGGAAATAACACTGTAAAGCACACTGTATAGAAATGTCCTTGTATAGTCTATGTATACTGTGTATACTATTGTTCTCTGTAAATGATATGTAGCTGTATATTGTTAACACTAGAGAGTCACTAACAGCTGGAACAAGTTCCTTGTGTGTGTGAACATACTTGGCCAATAAATCTGATTCTGAAACTATTCAAATCTGGGAAAAAAGAAAAATCACCTGAATGGTTACAGTGTAAACTGCAGTGCTGGAGCTCCATCACTCAGATGAATGCAGGAAGAAAGGAGGATGAAGAGAGAAATATGTGGTGAGAGGGAGTCTTGGTGTCATTTAGACATATAAACAGACTGTTAGAAATATGGAGGACTGCATTATGAAAACACAGATTTTAATTGTATTTTTTTATTGTAGGTTCTGTCAGCTTTAAAAATGTGAACTTAAACTAAATAAAAAGGAACATTCAAATAACACATCCTAGATCTAAATGAATGAAACATTCTCATTGATTACTTTGTTGTGTACAAAGTTGAATGTGCTGACACAAAAATCATCAATGGAAATCAAATTTATTAACCAAAGGAGGCCTGGATTTGGAGTCACACACAAAATTAGTAGAAAAACACACTACAGGCTGATCCAAGTTTGATATAATGTCCTCAAAACAAGTCAAAATGAGGCTCAGTATTGTGTGTGGCCTCCACATGCCTGTATGACCTCCCTACAATGCCTGGGCATGCTCCTGATGAGGATCTCCTCCCAGACCTGGACTAAAGCGTCCGCCAACTCCTGGACAGTCTGGTGGAACGTGATGTTGGTGGATGGAGCGAGACATGATGTCCCAGATGTGCTTAATCGGATTCCGGTCTGGGGAACGGGTGGGCTACTCCATAGCTTTAATGCCTCCATCTTGCAGGAACTGCTGACACACTCCAGCCACATGAGGTCTAGCATTGTCCTGCATTAGGAGGAACCCAGGGCCAACCGCACCAGCATATGGTCTCACAAGGGATCTGAGGATCTCATCTCGGTACCTAATGGCAGTCAGGCTACCTCTGGTGAGCACATGGAGGGCTGTGCGGTTACTTTTTCAGTTCTGTCAGCTTTTACAAATTGTAGTAATCATGAAAAGTTTGTAAAACATAAATGTATTTTGAAGTTTTTATAAACATAATGAGGACTACATATATTCTGCATAAAACTATTCAAATATGGGAAAAGAGAAACATCACCTTGTGGGAAATCTCCAACTGCTCCTTCTGGAAGTTTCACTGTAAACTGCAGTGCTGGAGCTCCATCACACAGATGAATGCAGGTAGAAAGAGGAGGATGAAGATTGAAATATGTGGTGAGAGGGAGTCTTATGCAGTTTAGACATATACTCTTACTCATTTAGACATATACACTACTGCATATGTGATGTACTGTATTATGACTTATTATTATTTATTTTTTGGATTTTAGGTTCTGTCAGCTTCAGAAATGTGGACTCAAACATCATGTCCAGAAAAAAAAAAAAACACTGGTCAGTAAAAATTAAAATACAGTGTGTTGTTCTATTCTAAATTGCAGCCTTAAAACTTACATTGCTTGAAAATGTTGAAAAATGTAATGTTTTCTGAAAGTATAGTGGAGACTTCTGAAGATGGATTTCTGTGTCGTCATGTGTCAGGAATGGAAACGGGGTTCACCACCTGAAGACAGCCGAACACTGCCAGGTAAGTTCGAAATCCCAAGTGCTTTTTATGAATGTTCACCTCATACCAAAAAAAAACAGAAAAGAAAAACTGTAGAAAAAGAAAATTAAATGCCTTTAAAGGACTCTAGTCTCACAAGATTTCCCACAGTACATATAGTAAGTTTTACTGACTTGACATCAGCCAGAATTAGTCTACAGCCACAGGACTGTCTACACAACACTTTCCCTCTAAAACAGGCCCCCCCTAAGTCTCCCACTTCCCACTTTTCAATCTGTAGCTCCGTCCCTAATCAGCCTGGCCTCTACCATTACTACAGACAGGGTAAAAACAGAAAATACCAACATATAAACCCGGGATTACTGTTCACAGAATATATACAGACATTTCATGTTATTCTTGTGCACAATGCAGGTAAGTATCATCACTTTACAATGAATAACTTAACCTTCTTCTCCCCCACAGGTATCCCAGAAGAAGAGAACACCCTCCCACACATTGGTGAGCCGAGGGCCCAATGGCTACAATAAGAGAGGGAGCTGGCTGGGGCGCCAGTCCCCCAGGAAGTCATTGAGGAGCAGGTTCAGGTAAGTACAAACACATTCTTACTTTATTAATACCCAGTGTCCAGTAAAATGTTCCCAAGCAAGCTCAATGATGGGTCAGGCATTGTGGATCCACATAGATTCAGCATGAAATCTGATTAAAGAGAAAAATCACCTTGTGGGAAATCTCTAAATGCTCCTTCTGGAGGTTACACTGTAAACTGCAGTGCTGGAGCTCCATCACACAGATGAATGCAGGTAGAAAGAGGAGGATGAAGAGAGAAATATGTGGTGAGAGGGAGTCTTAGTGTCATTTACACTACATATAAACAGACTGTTAGAAATATGGAGGACTGCATTATGAACTTACAGGGAGATTGTGGTGATGGTCAGTCAGTATCCGTTTTTAGAAACGGGGACTCAAACAGCATGTAAAGAGAAAAAAGGAAAGTGTTCAGCAAAAATTCATAAAAACACAGATTTTAATTTTATTTTTGTATTTCAGGTTCTGTCAGCTTTAAAAATGTGAACTCAAACATGTAAAGACTGTTAAAAAATTCAATCATTGATGATGAATCTATAGAAAAAAGGAATCTAGATCAGTATTTGTATAATATATTTAATATTTTGTTATTGTGCAAAATGTTTCAGTTACTTTTTTCAGTTCTGTCAGCTTTTACATATTGTAATAATCATGAAAAGTTTGTAAAACATAAATGGACTACATAGATTCTGCATAAAACTATTCAAATTTGAGAACAGAGAAAAATCACCTTGTGGGAAATCTCTAAATGCTCCTTCTGGAGGTTACACTGTAAACTGCAGTGCTGGAGCTCCATCACACAGATGAATGCAGGTAGAAAGAGGAGGATAAAGAGAGAAATATGTGGTGAGAGGGAGTCTTAGTGTCATTTACACTACATATAAACTGACTGTTAGAAATATGCAGTACTGCATTATGAACGTACAGGGAGATTGTGGTGAAGGTCAGTCAGTATCCCGTTTTAGAAACGGGGACTCAAACAGCATGTAAAGAGAAAAAAAGGAAAGTGTTCAGCAAAAACTCATAAAACACAGATTTTATTTTTATTTTTGTATCTTAGGTATCTTTATTATTTTGGGATAATAAAGTATACTGTGAATTAACATGTTACACAGATAATACAGCATCTCAAACACAGACTACAAAGATTCTATATAAACACATTCCAGGTAAATAAAGGGAGGGTTCATATGTCTACAAATGTGGGTGTGGCTAAAATCAGGGAAAAGAAGAGAAAAGTCACCTTGTGGGAAATCTCTGAATGCTCCTTCTGGAGGTTTCACTGCAAACTGCAGTGCTGGAGCTCCATCACACAGATGAATGCAGGTAGAAAGAGGAGCATGAAGAGAGAAATATGTGGTGAGAGGGAGTCTTAGTGTCATTTACACTACATATAAACAGACTGTTAGAAATATGGAGGACTGCATAATGAACTTACAGGGAGATTGTGGTGAAGGTCAGTCAGTATCCCGTTTTAGAAACGGGGACTCAAACAGCATGTAAAGAGAAAAAAGGAAAGTGTTCAGCAAAAAGTCATAAAAACACAGATTTTATTTTTATTTTTGTATCTTAGGTATCTTTATTATTTTGGGATAATAAAGTATACTTTGAATTAACATGTCACACAGATAATACAGCATCTCAAACACAGACTACAAAGATTCTACGTATATAAATGCATTCCAGGTAAATAAAGGGAGGGTTTATATGTCTACAAATGTGGGTGTGGCTAAAATCACGGAAAAGGAGAGAAAAATCACCTTGTGGGAAATCTCCAACTGCTCCTTCTGGAGGTTTCACTGCAAACTGCAGTGCTGGAGCTCCATCACACAGATGAATGCAGGTAGAAAGAGGAGGATGAAGAGAGAAATATGTGGTGAGAGGGAGTCTCAGTGTAATTTACACTATATATAAACAGACTGTTAGAAATATGGAGGACTGCATAATGAACTTACAGGGAGATTGTGGTGAAGGTCAGTCAGTATCCCTTTTTAGAAACGGGGACTCAAACAGCATGTAAAGAGA
The DNA here is from genome assembly GCF_030463535.1 of Salminus brasiliensis. NCBI lineage: Eukaryota > Metazoa > Chordata > Actinopteri > Characiformes > Bryconidae > Salminus > Salminus brasiliensis. Next base: position 16,355,007 of record NC_132883.1, on the reverse strand, counting down.
AAAAAAGGAAAGTGTTCAGCAAAAACTCATAAAACACAGATTTTATTTTTATTTTTGTATCTTAGGTATCTTTATTATTTTGGGATAATACAGTATACTTTGAATTAACATGTCACACAGATAATACAGCATCTCAAACACAGACTACAAAGATTCTACGTATATAAATGCATTCCAGGTAAATAAAGGGAGGGTTCATATGTCTACAAATGTGGGTGTGGCTAAAATCAGGGAAAAGGAGAGAAAAATCACCTTGTGGGAAATCTCCAACTGCTCCTTCTGGAGGTTTCACTGCAAACTGCAGTGCTGGAGCTCCATCACACAGATGAATGCAGGTAGAAAGAGGAGGATGAAGAGAGAAATATGTGATATATAGCTCTATATAACATAAACAGACTGTTAGAAATATGGAGGAGTGCATTATGAACTTACAGGGAGATTGTGGTGAAGGTCAGTCAGTATCCCTTTTTAGAAACGGGGACTCAAACAGCATGTAAAGAGAAAAAAAGGAAAGTGTTCAGCAAAAACTCATAAAACACAGATTTTATTTTTATTTTTGTATCTTAGGTATCTTTATTATTTTGGGATAATAAAGTATACTGTGAATTAACATGTTACACAGATAATACAGCATCTCAAACACAGACTACAAAGATTCTACGTATATAAATGCATTCCAGGTAAATAAAGGGAGGGTTCATATGTCTACAAATGTGGGTGTGGCTAAAATCACGGAAAAGGAGAGAAAAATCACCTTGTGGGAAATCTCTGAATGCTCCTTCTGGAGGTTTCACTGCAAACTGCAGTGCTGGAGCTCCATCACACAGATGAATGCAGGTAGAAAGAGGAGGATAAAGAGAGAAATATGTGGTGAGAGGGAGTCTCAGTGTAATTTACACTATACATAAACTGACTGTTAGAAATATGCAGTACTACATTATGCACTTACAGGGAGATTGTGGTGAAGGTCAGTCAGTATCCCTTTTTAGAAACGGGGACTCAAACAGCATGTAAAGAGAAAAAAGGAAAGTGTTCAGCAAAAACTCATAAAAACATAGACTTTATTTTTATTTTTGTATCTTAGGTATCTTTATTATTTTGGGATAATAAAGTATACTTTAAATTAACATGTCATACAGATAATACAGCATCTCAAACACAGACTACAAAGATTCTATATAAACACATTCCAGGTAAATAAAGGAAGGGTTCATATGTCTACAAATGTGGGTGTGGCTAAAATCAGGGAAAAGGAGAGAAAAGTCACCTTGTGGGAAATCTCTGAATGCTCCTTCTGGAGGTTTCACTGCAAACTGCAGTGCTGGAGCTCCATCACACAGATGAATGCAGGTAGAAAGAGGAGCATGAAGAGAGAAATATGTGGTGAGAGGGAGTCTTAGTGTCATTTACACTACATATAAACAGACTGTTAGAAATATGGAGGACTGCATTATGAACTTACAGGGAGATTGTGGTGAAGGTCAGTCAGTATCCCGTTTTAGAAACGGGGACTCAAACAGCATGTAAAGAGAAAAAAGGAAAGTGTTCAGCAAAAACTCATAAACACACTGATTTTATTTTTATTTTTGTATCTTAGGTATCTTTATTATTTTGGGATAATAAAGTATACTGTGAATTAACATGTTACACAGATAATACAGCATCTCAAACACAGACTACAAAGATTCTACGTATATAAATGCATTCCAGGTAAATAAAGGGAGGGTTCATATGTCTACAAATGTGGGTGTGGCTAAAATCAGGGAAAAGGAGAGAAAAATCACCTTGTGGGAAATCTCCAACTGCTCCTTCTGGAGGTTACACTGTAAACTGCAGTGCTGGAGCTCCATCACACAGATGAATGCAGGTAGAAAGAGGAGCATAAAGAGAGAAATATGTGATATATAACTCTATATAACATAAACAGACTGTTAGAAATATGGAGGAGTGCATTATGAACTTACAGGGAGATTGTGGTGAAGGTCAGTCACCTTTTTAGAAACGGGGACTCAAACAGCATGTAAAGAGAAAAAAAGGAAAGTGTTCAGCAAAAAGTCATAAACACACAGATTTTATTTTTATTTTTGTATCTTAGGTATCTTTATTATTTTGGGATAATAAAGTATACTTTGAATTAACATGTCACACAGATAATACAGCATCTCAAACACAGACTACAAAGATTCTACGTATATAAATGCATTCCAGGTAAATAAAGGGAGGGTTTATATGTCTACAAATGTGGGTGTGACTAAAATCAGGGAAAAGAAGAGAAAAATCACCTTGTGGGAAATCTCCAACTGCTCCTTCTGGAGGTTTCACTGCAAACTGCAGTGCTGGAGCTCCATCACACAGATGAATGCAGGTAGAAAGAGGAGCATGAAGAGAGAAATATGTGGTGAGAGGGAGTCTTAGTGTCATTTACACTACATATAAACTGACTGTTAGAAATATGGAGGACTGCATAATGAACTTACAGGGAGATTGTGGTGAAGGTCAGTCAGTATCCCGTTTTAGAAACGGGGACTCAAACAGCATGTAAAGAGAAAAAAAGGAAAGTGTTCAGCAAAAACTCATAAAAACATAGATTTTATTTTTATTTTTGTATCTTAGGTATCTTTATTATTTTGGGATAATAAAGTATACTGTGAATTAACATGTTACACAGATAATACAGCATCTCAAACACAGACTATGCAGATTCTATATAAACACATTCCAGGTAAATAAAGAGAGTGTTCACATGTCTACAAATGTGGGTGTGGCTAAAATCAGGGAAAAGAAGAGAAAAATCACCTTGTGGGAAATCTCCAACTGCTCCTTCTGGAGGTTTCACTGCAAACTGCAGTGCTGGAGCTCCATCACACAGATGAATGCAGGTAGAAAGAGGAGGATGAAGAGAGAAATATGTGGTGAGAGGGAGTCTCAGTGTAATTTACACTATATATAAACAGACTGTTAGAAATATGGAGGACTGCATAATGAACTTACAGGGAGATTGTGGTGAAGGTCAGTCAGTATCCCTTTTTAGAAACGGGGACTCAAACAGCATGTGAAGAGAAAAAAAGGAAAGTGTTCAGCAAAAACTCATAAAACACAGATTTTATTTTTATTTTTGTATCTTAGGTATCTTTATTATTTTGGGATAATAAAGTATACTGTGAATTAACATGTTACATAGATAATACAGCATCTCAAACACAGACTACAAAGATTCTATATAAACACATTCCAGGTAAATAAAGGAAGGGTTCATATGTCTACAAATGTGGGTGTGGCTAAAATCAGGGAAAAGAAGAGAAAAATCACCTTGTGGGAAATCTCCAACTGCTCCTTCTGGAGGTTTCACTGCAAACTGCAGTGCTGGAGCTCCATCACACAGATGAATGCAGATAGAAAGAGGAGCATAAAGAGAGAAATATGTGATATATAACTCTATATAACATAAACAGACTGTTAGAAATATGGAGGAGTGCATTATGAACTTACAGGGAGATTGTGGTGAAGGTCAGTCAGTATCCGTTTTTAGAAACGGGGACTCAAACAGCATGTAAAGAGAAAAAAGGAAAGTGTTCAGCAAAAACTCATAAAAACATAGATTTTATTTTTATTTTTGTATCTTAGGTATCTTTATTATTTTGGGATAATAAAGTATACTTTGAATTAACATGTCACACAGATAATACAGCATCTCAAACACAGACTACAAAGATTCTACGTATATAAATGCATTCCAGGTAAATAAAGGTTGGGTTTATATGTCTACAAATGTGGGTGTGGCTAAAATCAGGGAAAAGAAGAGAAAAATCACCTTGTGGGAAATCTCCAACTGCTCCTTCTGGAGGTTTCACTGCAAACTGCAGTGCTGGAGCTCCATCACACAGATGAATGCAGGTAGAAAGAGGAGCATAAAGAGAGAAATATGTGATATATAACTCTATATAACATAAACAGACTGTTAGAAATATGGAGGAGTGCATTATGAACTTACAGGGAGATTGTGGTGAAGGTCAGTCAGTATCCCTTTTTAGAAACGGGGACTCAAACAGCATGTAAAGAGAAAAAAGGAAAGTGTTCAGCAAAAACTCATAAAAACATAGACTTTATTTTTATTTTTGTATCTTAGGTATCTTTATTATTTTGGGATAATAAAGTATACTTTAAATTAACATGTCATACAGATAATACAGCATCTCAAACACAGACTATGCAGATTCTATATAAACACATTCCAGGTAAATAAAGAGAGGGTTCACATGTCTACAAATGTGGGTGTGGCTAAAATCAGGGAAAAGAAGAGAAAAATCACCTTGTGGGAAATCTCCAACTGCTCCTTCTGGAGGTTTCACTGCAAACTGCAGTGCTGGAGCTCCATCACACAGATGAATGCAGGTAGAAAGAGGAGGATGAAGAGAGAAATATGTGGTGAGAGGGAGTCTCAGTGTAATTTACACTATATATAAACAGACTGTTAGAAATATGCAGTACTACATTATGAACTTACAGGGAGATTGTGGTGAAGGTCAGTCAGTATCCCTTTTTAGAAACGGGGACTCAAACAGCATGTAAAGAGAAAAAAAGGAAAGTGTTCAGCAAAAACTCATAAAACACAGATTTTATTTTTATTTTTGTATCTTAGGTATCTTTATTATTTTGGGATAATAAAGTATACTGTGAATTAACATGTTACACAGATAATACAGCATCTCAAACACAGACTACAAAGATTCTATATAAACACATTCCAGGTAAATAAAGGGAGGGTTCATATGTCTACAAATGTGGGTGTGGCTAAAATCAGGGAAAAGGAGAGAAAAATCACCTTGTGGGAAATCTCTGAATGCTCCTTCTGGAGGTTTCACTGCAAACTGCAGTGCTGGAGCTCCATCACACAGATGAATGCAGGTAGAAAGAGGAGCATGAAGAGAGAAATATGTGATATATAACTCTATATAACATAAACAGACTGTTAGAAATATGGAGGACTGCATTATGAACTTACAGGGAGATTGTGGTGAAGGTCAGTCAGTATCCCTTTTTAGAAACGGGGACTCAAACAGCATGTAAAGAGAAAAAAGGAAAGTGTTCAGCAAAAACTTCCTCTAACATAGTAACCACCGAGCAACTCCCTAGCAACCCTATAGCAACCACCTGATAAACACCTCTAACAGTGTGTAGTTGAGCTTGTGTTCTGTTTATTAGCAGTGCTGCTGAGAATATTAAACTATATTAAGAAAAGTTCATTTCTAAATCGTGTATCTGGCGCTACGTAACTCGCGTGGGCGTGGTCAACTCTGCGATCTAGTCAACAGCTAGCTAGTAGTGCTAACTGGTTAGCTAGCGAGTTAGGCTAGCTTTTCTGCAAAGTTGTGTAAAGGAGCCTGTGGCTGCGTACAACCTACTTTCAGCAGCGGTCAGGACCTCCACATCGACGGCTGACCTCTGCCGTGCATCTCCACACCTGCAGAAGTAACGAAAGCAGTCTCTTGAGTAAGTTCATCAGCGCCGGGAGACGGAGCTCAGGTTTAGCGCAGCTCGTTGGGTCGGTTCGGTTAACGACTGCAGCTCCGCGTTCGATTCCAGCCGCGTGGAACTCTGACGCTGCGCTGCGCTCACAATGCGAGCTCGTGGGAAACATGGTAACGGGAGCGTTACCATGGGAGCAGTGGGAGCTTTTGGACAGAAATATTGGGACACCTGCTCATATTCATCGTTTCTTCCAAAATCAGGAGCATTAAAAACAGTTCGTCCTGCTTTTGGTGGAGTAACTATCTGTCCAAACACACATTTGGACATATAGTGTATCTGGAGCCCCTACATGATCAAGGCAGAAATATTATATTTAGAAACTATAAAAAAAGATTTATTTTCCATCTCTTTGATAAAACATTCCCTGTCCTTATAAATTGTACCAACAGTGAATAAATAAATCATTCCCTTAATGTATAAATTGTTCTCTTGGCTTAATAAATCGTTCCCTCGATTTAATATTTCACATGTGACCATGAAGGCCGATTTTAGAGCCACACCCTCGACCACAGATGGAGCAAAGGTACCCTGATGTCGGGGCGATACCAACAGTCCTCCTCTGCAGAAAGATGGCGTTTATTTGTTCTACAGACGGTTTGCCATGTTGTCCTGTTGAGTGCTAGGGCCTCAAGATGGCTTGGATTGATGTTCCTTGGTCTAGTCCTGCAGTGACCGCCAGCAGCTCGTTTTGAGTTGTTCAGTTACCCGTACAGTATTTGGTGAGGGAGGCCATAGCCAGACATACGAATCATGTGGCCCACCCAGCGCAGACGCTTTTTCTCCGACGCTGCTTCAATACAGATGGTGTTGGTCATTGAGAGAATGTCAGTGTGTGAGATTCCTTCATCCCAGGACAGTGTGAGAATTTATTGAAGGCATAGAAAGTGGAATACCTCCAAACTGTTTCATGCAATTGTTGCAGGATGGAGAGAAACTTGGGTGGTACACATGGCATAAATATAAAATACTTAGGAAAAGTCAAATATACAACTCTTACCATTAAGTTTAAAGTAGTTTATTGAATAGCAAATGTAGAGTTAACAGAACAACAGTATTCTTAAAGTGTTATTACATCAATTATGTAAACTGTGAAATACATCAATTAAAAAAAGAACAATTTAGAGAGCACTAGCTGGTGGAGAAATACTGTACATTGTTTACAAAACCACATGAAGTATTAAGAAATGTGAAGTTGGAGAGCTCTTGACTAAGCTCAGAATCAACTCAAAAGCAGCTTTGTTAAAAGCTGATCATTTGAAATGGAACTGGTTCCTGTATTTGCCTGCCCTGAACCAAGCTAAGGCACAGCTCCACACATAGAGACTACACTTTCACAAGAACAGGAGGAGGCTCACCTGACAGCTATTACAAGGAGTGGGGCTGTGCTGTAAACATGATAACCCCTGGTTCTTATCACCAACTCTACAGAGGAGTCTAATGTGGAATATATGTTTAGCTTTACTACAATAACCAATTGGCGTAGGAACCAGGTAGGATGAATGGGAATCAAAAGTATTCACATTCATTACTCAGGTGGAAGTGGAGATACTAGGGTTTAAAAAGACGTCTATAGATGTCTAAGTATCAACTTGAGCTTTTTACTCAAGTAAAAGTATAAAAGTACTGGTTTGAAAATGACTTAAAGTGTAAAAGTAAAAGTAATGTCAGAAAAACAAATGCCAAGAGCTTAGGCCGCACCACAGGGGCCTATAGTGCACTACCCTACCTCTCCAAAAACATGTTTCTGCCTTTGAAGTGAAATCTAACAATATGTAGCTAAGAGAACAGCAGGTGTGTAACGTCTTGTTATGGTACTGTTCTGGGTTTGGGTTAGCAAACGTTCACACTGTGCTCAAGCTGGTAGAAAGCACACTGAAACATCAAGTTAGACTGTGGCCTCGTCCCGAACTTCATACGGCTCTAAATAGTGTGTAAAAATGGTACACCACAGTTAGAAGTGCTGTCAGTAGTGGGAAAGTGCAAAGTGTGCTGTTTGGGACACAGCCTCACTGTCTAACGTTAGCATTAGTCTCGTCTCAGTCTTTTAAAGCTGGAGCTTTCTCAGTGTTGACCTCATATAATACATGTATTTTTATATTTGCAGTTTAAACTTAAAGCTCTTAAACTTGCAGACTGCAGAAGGGTTTGCAGCAGAATCTCCTGTAGAAAGAAAGAGAAAGAGAAGGAAGAGGAGAACCTGCAAAAGGCATAAAACTAGAGGGTTTTCAAGATGGCGCCGCGAGTGGCTGCCTCGGCACAGAGCTCTCTGGTCATTTGTATGTTTTCACTTGTTTTTTTGTGCTTCCTGCAGGTCAGACCCCATTATTTACACCAGAGGACAACTGCTTAACACAAGACAGTCCACATCTGAAAGGGTTTCGCCAGTTTTCGAGAACGCGGACAGTTTTTTGGAGTTAATTGTTGGAGGAGCGGCGGCTCTGTGGGGAGCGCGCAGGAGACGCAGGCGGGGGACGAGTGGACCTAAAGCTCCGACAGCGAGGATTCAGAAGCGCTCTCCCGTCTGTTCATCTAGAGAACCTCCGCTCTTTACCCAACAAAGAGGATGAACAACTTCTCCTCAACGGGACTAACAAGAGTTTGGCCCGGTCAGCTGCCCTCTGCTTCACTGAGACCTGGCTCAGCGAGTCCATCCCGGACAGCGCGCTACATCTGCCGGGCTTTCATCTACACCGAGCAGACCGTGTGACGGAGCTACCGGGGAAAGCGAGAGGCGGAGGAATCTGCTTTCCTATTAACGAAGGTTGGTGTACAGATGTCTCAGTGCTGAATAAACACTGCAGCTCTAACCTGGAGACTCACACTTTATAAACTGTAAAGCTTTTTATTCACCGCGGGAGTTTTCTTCATTCATTCTGCTCGGTGTTTACAGTCCACCTCAAGCCAGCGTGAACGACGCACTGCAAAACCTGGCGGAGCGAAAAACTAGTCCGGAACAAAAATATCCAGACTCACTTTTCATTATTCTCGAGGACTTTAACAGAGCAAAACTTCACCACGAACTTCCAGAATATAAGCAACACGTTAATTGTCCCACCAGGGATATTAACACACTAGACCACTGCTACACTGTACTGAAGGATGCCTATTGCTCTGTCCCACATGCAGCTTTGGGACACTGATCACTGATTCCAACCTACAAGCAGAAACTTCAATCTGCAAAGCCTGTAGTGAAGACGGTGAAAAAGTGAACCAGAGAAGCAAAGCAAGAACTGCAGCACTGTTTTGACTGCACTGATTGGAGTGTTTTCGAAGCTGCTACTGACAACCTGGCTGTAATGACTGACACTGTGACTTCTTACATCGGCTTTTGTGAAGAGCTGTGTGTGCCAACCAAGACCACCTGCACATTCAGCAATAACAAGCAATGGACTAAACTGAGTCAGCTTAGTCAGGCTAAAGCAGAAGCCTACAGAAATCTGTGTAAAAAGGCCAGGAACACACTGACAGAGGAGATCAGAGTGGCTAAAAATGCTTTCAGCCAACGACCCTGGATCAGTGTGGAGAGGTCTTCAACACATTACTAATTACAGAAGACCCCCCCCCCCCCCTGCTGTGGCAAACAAAGGCCTGGCTGACGACCTGAACGACTTCTATTGTAGATTTAGGAGAGACACATTCACTCATTTCCAAACTCTGCAACAGAATCTACAACCAGCATCGCACCTCTATCAACCCCCCCACCACTCAAGCTGCTCTGAAGGTATGTGAAGTTGATGTGAGCCGACTCTTCCAGAGACAAAAGATCAGGAAAGCACCAGGCCCAGACGGTGTTCCACCTTCCTGCCTTAAAAACTGTGCTGTACAACTGGCTCCAGTCTTCTCAAACATTTTCAACAGATCACTGTGGAGCTGTGTGAAGATTCTTCCTGCTTCAAACGCTCCACCATCATCCAAGTCCCCAAGAAATCCTCCATCACAGGACTGAATGACTACAGGCCTGTCGCTCTAACATCAGTGGTCATGAAGTCCTTTAAATGTCTGGTGCTGTCCCACCTGAAGGATGTTACAGGACACCTGCTGGACTCTCTACAATTTGCATATCAAGGAAACAGGTCAGTGGATGAGGCGGTCAACATGGATCTGCATTACATCCTGCAACATCTCCACAGCCCAGGGACATATGCAAGAATTCTGTTTCTTGACTTCGGCTCGGCGTTCAACACCATTGTCAGGCAGGAAGCAGCGGGTGCAGTTGGGGAAACTCATGCACCTGCACACAGACTCTCAACATTGGTGCTCCTCAAGGATGTGTTCTCTCCCCGCTGCTCTTCTCTCTCTACACCAATGACTGCACCTCAAATTACCCATCTGCTAAACTCCTGAAGTTTGCAAATGACGCTACAGTCATCGGACTCATCTGGGACGATGACGATTATGTCGACAGGAGGCGGAGCGGAGAGTACTCTGGTGCAGTCAGAACAACCTGGAGCTGAACACGCTCAAGACTGTAGAGATGAGAGTGGACTTTAGGAAACACCCCCAGCTCTGCTGCCCCTCACTATCCTCAACAACCCTATGTCAGCTTCAGAGACCATTCAGGTTCCTGGGTACCACCATTTCTCATGACTTGAAGTGGGAACATCTCCATCCTCAAAAAGGCCCAACAGAGGATGTACTTTCTGCGTCAGCTGAGGAAGTTGGGTCTGCCTCAGAAGCTGTTGAGCCAGTTATACACTGTAGTCACTGCAGTGCGAATCCATCCTGTGTACATCCATCCCTGTCTGGTTTGGAGCAGCCACAAAGCAGGACAGGAACAGACTGCAGCGAACAGTGAGGACAGCTGAGAGAATTATCTGTGATTCTCTGCCCTCCTTTCAGGACTTGTACTGCTCAAGAACCAGAAAACGGGCGGAGAAATTCCTCACAGACTCCTCGCACACTGGTCACAACCTCTTTCAGCCGCTCCCGTCTGGCAGACGCTACGGAAATATGTCTACTAAGACTGTCAGACCCAAACACAGTTTTTACCCTCTGGCCAGCATCTTCATGAACAGCTGATCACCATCATCAGCTACAGGCCATACTAATGATAAACATAAGATAATCTCTTATCCTACAGTCACTGCATCACTGCACCATTACTGAGTTCATGTTAAACACTGCTGTGGTTGCACAATATTTAATCTGTATCGTGTTGCTTACTGCTATTCTGGAAATAACACTGTAAAGCACAGTGTATAGAAATGTCCTTGTATAGTCTATGTATACTGTGTATACTATTGTTCTCTGTAGATGATATGTAGCTGTATATTGTTAACACTAGAGAGTCACTAACAGCTGGAACAAGTTCCTTGTGTGTGTGAACATACTTGGCCAATAAATCTGATTCTGAAACTATTCAAATCTGGGAAAAAAGAAAAATCACCTGAATGGTTACACTGTAAACTGCAGTGCTGGAGCTCCATCACTCAGATGAATGCAGGAAGAAAGAGGAGGATGAAGAGAGAAATATGTGGTGAGAGGGAGTCTTAGTGTCATTTAAACATATAAACAGACTGTTAGAAATATGGAGGACTGCATTATGAAAACACAGTTTTTAATTTTATTTTTGTATTGTAGGTTCTGTCAGCTTTAAAAATGTGAACTTAAACTATATAAAAGGGAACATTCAAATAACACATCCTAGATCTGAATGAATGAAACATTCTCATTGATTACTTTGTTCTGTACAAAGTTGAATGTGCTGACAACAAAATCACACAAAAATCATCAATGGAAATCAAATTTATTAACCAAAGGAGGCCTGGATTTGGAGTCACACACAAAATTAGTAGAAAAACACACTACAGGCTGATCCAAGTTTGATATAATGTCCTCAAAACAAGTCAAAATGAGGCTCAGTATTGTGTGTGGCCTCCACATGCCTGTATGACCTCCCTACAATGCCTGGGCATGCTCCTGATGAGGATCTCCTCCCAGACCTGGACTAAAGCGTCCGCCAACTCCTGGACAGTCTGGTGGAACGTGATGTTGGTGGATGGAGCGAGACATGATGTCCCAGATGTGCCTAATCGGATTCCGGTCTGGGGAACGGGTGGGCTACTCCATAGCTTTAATGCCTCCATCTTGCAGGAACTGCTGACACACTCCAGCCACATGAGGTCTAGCATTGTCCTGCATTAGGAGGAACCCAGGGCCAACCGCACCAGCATATGGTCTCACAAGGGATCTGAGGATCTCATCTCGGTACCTAATGGCAGTCAGGCTACCTCTGGTGAGCACATGGAGGGCTGTGCGGTTACTTTTTCAGTTCTGTCAGCTTTTACAAATTGTAGTAATCATGAAAAGTTTGTAAAACATAAATGTATTTTGAAGTTTTTATAAACATAATGAGGACTACATATATTCTGCATAAAACTATTCAAATATGGGAAAAGAGAAAAATCACCTTGTGGGAAATCTCCAACTGCTCCTTCTGGAAGTTTCACTGTAAACTGCAGTGCTGGAGCTCCATCACACAGATGAATGCAGGTAGAAAGAGGAGGATGAAGATTGAAATATGTGGTGAGAGGGAGTCTTATGCAGTTTAGACATACAGTGAGTCCAAGAAGTATTTGATCCCTTGCTGATTTTCTTCGTTGGCCCACTAATAAAGACATGATCATTCTATACTTTTAATGGTAGATGTATTCTTACATGGAGAGACAGAATATTAAAAAGAAAATCCAGAAAATAAATCTAAGGAATATATATTAATTGATTTGTATTTCATGGAGTGAAATAAGTATTTGATCCCTTAGTATTCATTAGCAGTTCTGGCTTTTACAGACCAGTTAGACACTCCCAATCAACTTGTTACCTGACCTGAAGCCACCTGTTCTCACTAATCACTTGTGTGAAAAACACCTGTCCACAGAATCAGACAGATCACACAGATTTCAAGTCTCCAACATGGGTAAAACCAAAGAGCTGTCACAGGACCTCAGAGTCAGAATTGTTGACCTTCACAAAGCTGGAATGGGCTACAAAAAGATTAGTAAGGTGTTGGATGTGAAAGTAACAACTATTGGTGCAATTATCAGAAAGTTTAAAGAGTATAACATGACAATCAACAGACCTCGGCCCGGTGCTCCAAAGAAGATTTCGCCTCGTGGGGTGGCAATGATGCTGAGAACAGTCAGAAATCGTCCTGCAACCACTCGGCAGGAGTTAGCAAATGACCTGAAGGCAGCTGGGACCACAGTTTGCAAGGAAACAATTGGCAACACTTTGCGCAACAATGGATTCACATCCTGCAGTGCCCGAAAGGTACCCCTGCTGAAGAGAGCACATGTGGAGGCGCGCCTCAAGTATGCCAATGATCATTTGAAAGATGAACCAAGTTATTGGGAGAAGGTTTTGTGGTCAGACGAGACCAAAATTGAACTTTTTGGCCTCAACTCCACCCGCCATGTGTGGAGGAAGAAAAATGCTGCCTATGACCCCAAGAACACTGTGCCCACCGTCAAGCATGGAGGTGGAAGCATAATGTTTTGGGGGTGTTTCTCTGCCAAGGGTACAGGGCTACTTCACCGCATCACTGGGAAGATGGATGGAGCCATGTACCGCACAATCCTGAGGGACAACCTCCTCCCCTCTGCCAGGGATCTGAAAATGGGCCGTGGTTGGGTCTTCCAACATGATAACGACCCTAAACATACAGCAAAGGCAACAAAGGATTGGCTCAAGAAAAATCACATTAAGGTCATGGAGTGGCCCAGCCAGTCGCCAGACCTCAATCCGATCGAAAATCTATGGAGGGAGCTGAAGGTCAGAGTTGCCAAGCGACAGCCCACCAACCTTCATGATTTAGAGAGGATCTGCAAAGAAGAGTGGGCCAAAATTCCCCCTGGTGTGTGTGCTAAACTTGTGGTTAACTACAACAAACGTCTCACCGCTGTGCTTGCAAACAAAGGCTTTGCCACTAAGTATTGAGTGTGTTTGGCAAGAGGGATCAAATACTTATTTTCCTCATTGAAATACAAATTAATTAAAATATATTCTTTAAAATTATATTCTGGATTTTTGTCTTGATATTCTGTCTCTCCATGTTAGAATATATCTACCATTAAAAGTGCAGAAGGATAGTGTCTTTATTAGTGGGCAAACAAAGAAAATCAGCAAGGGATCAAATACTTCTTGGACTCACTGTATACTCTTACTCATTTAGACATATACACTACTGCATATGTGATGTACTGTATTATGACTTATTATTATTTATTTTTTGGATTTTAGGTTCTGTCAGCTTCAGAAATGTGGACTCAAACATCATGTCCAGAAAAAAACAAAAAACACTGGTCAGTAAAAATTAAAATACAGTGTGTTGTTCTATTCTAAATTGCAGCCTTAAAACTTACATTGCTTGAAAATTTTGAAAAATGTAATGTTTTCTGAAAGTATAGTGGAGACTTCTGAAGATGGATTTCTGTGTCGTCATGTGTCAGGAATGGAAACGGGGTTCACCACCTGAAGACAGCCGAACACTGCCAGGTAAGTTCGAAATCCCAAGTGCTTTTTATGAATGTTCACCTCATACCAAAAAAAACAGAAAAGAAAAACTGTAGAAAAAGAAAATTAAATGCCTTTAAAGGACTCTAGTCTCACAAGATTTCCCACAGTACATATAGTAAGTTTTACTGACTTGACATCAGCCAGAATTAGTCTACAGCCACAGGACTGTCTACACAACACTTTCCCTCTAAAACAGGCCCCCCCTAAGTCTCCCACTTACCTCTTTTCAATCTGTAGCTCCGCCCCTAATCAGCCTGGCCTCTACCATTACTACAGACAGGGTAAAAACAGAAAATACCAACATATAAACCCGGGATTACTGTTCACAGAATATATACAGACATTTCATGTTATTCTTGTGCACAATGCAGGTAAGTATCATCACTTTACAATGAATAACTTAACCTTCTTCTCCCCCACAGGTATCCCAGAAGAAGAGAACACCCTCCCACACATTGGTGAGCCGAGGGCCCAATGGCTACAATAAGAGAGGGAGCTGGCTGGGGCGCCAGTCCCCCAGGAAGTCATTGAGGAGCAGGTTCAGGTAAGTACAAACACATTCTTACTTTATTAATACCCAGTGTCCAGTAAAATGTTCCCAAGCAAGCTCAATGATGGGTCAGGCATTGTGGATCCACATAGATTCAGCATGAAATCTGATTAAAGAGAAAAATCACCTTGTGGGAAATCTCTAAATGCTCCTTCTGGAGGTTACACTGTAAACTGCAGTGCTGGAGCTCCATCACACAGATGAATGCAGGTAGAAAGAGGAGGATGAAGAGAGAAATATGTGGTGAGAGGGAGTCTTAGTGTCATTTACACTACATATAAACAGACTGTTAGAAATATGGAGGACTGCATTATGAACTTACAGGGAGATTGTGGTGATGGTCAGTCAGTATCCGTTTTTAGAAACGGGGACTCAAACAGCATGTAAAGAGAAAAAAGGAAAGTGTTCAGCAAAAATTCATAAAAACACAGATTTTAATTTTATTTTTGTATTTCAGGTTCTGTCAGCTTTAAAAATGTGAACTCAAACATGTAAAGACTGTTAAAAAATTCAATCATTGATGATGAATCTATAGAAAAAAGGAATCTAGATCAGTATTTGTATAATATATTTAATATTTTGTTATTGTGCAAAATGTTTCAGTTACTTTTTTCAGTTCTGTCAGCTTTTACATATTGTAATAATCATGAAAAGTTTGTAAAACATAAATGGACTACATAGATTCTGCATAAAACTATTCAAATTTGAGAACAGAGAAAAATCACCTTGTGGGAAATCTCTAAATGCTCCTTCTGGAGGTTACACTGTAAACTGCAGTGCTGGAGCTCCATCACACAGATGAATGCAGGTAGAAAGAGGAGGATAAAGAGAGAAATATGTGGTGAGAGGGAGTCTTAGTGTCATTTACACTACATATAAACTGACTGTTAGAAATATGCAGTACTGCATTATGAACGTACAGGGAGATTGTGGTGAAGGTCAGTCAGTATCCCGTTTTAGAAACGGGGACTCAAACAGCATGTAAAGAGAAAAAAAGGAAAGTGTTCAGCAAAAACTCATAAAACACAGATTTTATTTTTATTTTTGTATCTTAGGTATCTTTATTATTTTGGGATAATAAAGTATACTGTGAATTAACATGTTACACAGATAATACAGCATCTCAAACACAGACTACAAAGATTCTATATAAACACATTCCAGGTAAATAAAGGGAGGGTTCATATGTCTACAAATGTGGGTGTGGCTAAAATCAGGGAAAAGAAGAGAAAAGTCACCTTGTGGGAAATCTCTGAATGCTCCTTCTGGAGGTTTCACTGCAAACTGCAGTGCTGGAGCTCCATCACACAGATGAATGCAGGTAGAAAGAGGAGCATGAAGAGAGAAATATGTGGTGAGAGGGAGTCTTAGTGTCATTTACACTACATATAAACAGACTGTTAGAAATATGGAGGACTGCATAATGAACTTACAGGGAGATTGTGGTGAAGGTCAGTCAGTATCCCGTTTTAGAAACGGGGACTCAAACAGCATGTAAAGAGAAAAAAGGAAAGTGTTCAGCAAAAAGTCATAAAAACACAGATTTTATTTTTATTTTTGTATCTTAGGTATCTTTATTATTTTGGGATAATAAAGTATACTTTGAATTAACATGTCACACAGATAATACAGCATCTCAAACACAGACTACAAAGATTCTACGTATATAAATGCATTCCAGGTAAATAAAGGGAGGGTTTATATGTCTACAAATGTGGGTGTGGCTAAAATCACGGAAAAGGAGAGAAAAATCACCTTGTGGGAAATCTCCAACTGCTCCTTCTGGAGGTTTCACTGCAAACTGCAGTGCTGGAGCTCCATCACACAGATGAATGCAGGTAGAAAGAGGAGGATGAAGAGAGAAATATGTGGTGAGAGGGAGTCTCAGTGTAATTTACACTATATATAAACTGACTGTTAGAAATATGGAGGACTGCATAATGAACTTACAGGGAGATTGTGGTGAAGGTCAGTCAGTATCCCTTTTTAGAAACGGGGACTCAAACAGCATGTAAAGAGAAAAAAAGGAAAGTGTTCAGCAAAAACTCATAAAACACAGATTTTATTTTTATTTTTGTATCTTAGGTATCTTTATTATTTTGGGATAATACAGTATACTTTGAATTAACATGTCACACAGATAATACAGCATCTCAAACACAGACTACAAAGATTCTACGTATATAAATGCATTCCAGGTAAATAAAGGGAGGGTTCATATGTCTACAAATGTGGGTGTGGCTAAAATCAGGGAAAAGGAGAGAAAAATCACCTTGTGGGAAATCTCCAACTGCTCCTTCTGGAGGTTTCACTGCAAACTGCAGTGCTGGAGCTCCATCACACAGATGAATGCAGGTAGAAAGAGGAGGATGAAGAGAGAAATATGTGATATATAGCTCTATATAACATAAACAGACTGTTAGAAATATGGAGGAGTGCATTATGAACTTACAGGGAGATTGTGGTGAAGGTCAGTCAGTATCCCTTTTTAGAAACGGGGACTCAAACAGCATGTAAAGAGAAAAAAAGGAAAGTGTTCAGCAAAAACTCATAAAACACAGATTTTATTTTTATTTTTGTATCTTAGGTATCTTTATTATTTTGGGATAATAAAGTATACTGTGAATTAACATGTTACACAGATAATACAGCATCTCAAACACAGACTACATAGATTCTGCATAAAACTATTCAAATTTGAGAACAGAGAAAAATCACCTTGTGGGAAATCTCCAACTGCTCCTTCTGGAGGTTTCACTGCAAACTGCAGTGCTGGAGCTCCATCACACAGATGAATGCAGGTAGAAAGAGGAGGATGAAGAGAGAAATATGTGGTGAGAGGGAGTCTCAGTGTAATTTACACTATACATAAACTGACTGTTAGAAATATGCAGTACTACATTATGCACTTACAGGGAGATTGTGGTGAAGGTCAGTCAGTATCCCTTTTTAGAAACGGGGACTCAAACAGCATGTAAAGAGAAAAAAGGAAAGTGTTCAGCAAAAACTCATAAAAACATAGATTTTATTTTTATTTTTGTATCTTAGGTATCTTTATTATTTTGGGATAATAAAGTATACTGTGAATTAACATGTTACACAGATAATACAGCATCTCAAACACAGACTACAAAGATTCTACGTATATAAATGCATTCCAGGTAAATAAAGGGAGGGTTCATATGTCTACAAATGTGGGTGTGGCTAAAATCACGGAAAAGGAGAGAAAAATCACCTTGTGGGAAATCTCTGAATGCTCCTTCTGGAGGTTTCACTGCAAACTGCAGTGCTGGAGCTCCATCACACAGATGAATGCAGGTAGAAAGAGGAGGATAAAGAGAGAAATATGTGGTGAGAGGGAGTCTCAGTGTAATTTACACTATACATAAACTGACTGTTAGAAATATGCAGTACTACATTATGCACTTACAGGGAGATTGTGGTGAAGGTCAGTCAGTATCCCTTTTTAGAAACGGGACTCAAACAGCATGTAAAGAGAAAAAAGGAAAGTGTTCAGCAAAAACTCATAAAAACATAGACTTTATTTTTATTTTTGTATCTTAGGTATCTTTATTATTTTGGGATAATAAAGTATACTTTAAATTAACATGTCATACAGATAATACAGCATCTCAAACACAGACTACAAAGATTCTACGTATATAAATGCATTCCAGGTAAATAAAGGGAGGGTTCATATGTCTACAAATGTGGGTGTGGCTAAAATCAGGGAAAAGAAGAGAAAAATCACCTTGTGGGAAATCTCCAACTGCTCCTTCTGGAGGTTTCACTGCAAACTGCAGTGCTGGAGCTCCATCACACAGATGAATGCAGGTAGAAAGAGGAGTATGAAGAGAGAAATATGTGGTGAGAGGGAGTCTTAGTGTCATTTACACTACATATAAACAGACTGTTAGAAATATGGAGGACTGCATAATGAACTTACAGGGAGATTGTGGTGAAGGTCAGTCAGTATCCCTTTTTAGAAACGGGGACTCAAACAGCATGTAAAGAGAAAAAAAGGAAAGTGTTCAGCAAAAACTCATAAACACACAGATTTTATTTTTATTTTTGTATCTTAGGTATCTTTATTATTTTGGGATAATAAAGTATACTGTGAATTAACATGTTACACAGATAATACAGCATCTCAAACACAGACTACAAAGATTCTATATAAACACATTCCAGGTAAATAAAGGAAGGGTTCATATGTCTACAAATGTGGGTGTGGCTAAAATCAGGGAAAAGGAGAGAAAAGTCACCTTGTGGGAAATCTCTGAATGCTCCTTCTGGAGGTTTCACTGCAAACTGCAGTGCTGGAGCTCCATCACACAGATGAATGCAGGTAGAAAGAGGAGCATGAAGAGAGAAATATGTGGTGAGAGGGAGTCTTAGTGTCATTTACACTACATATAAACAGACTGTTAGAAATATGGAGGACTGCATTATGAACTTACAGGGAGATTGTGGTGAAGGTCAGTCAGTATCCCGTTTTAGAAACGGGGACTCAAACAGCATGTAAAGAGAAAAAAGGAAAGTGTTCAGCAAAAACTCATAAACACACTGATTTTATTTTTATTTTTGTATCTTAGGTATCTTTATTATTTTGGGATAATAAAGTATACTGTGAATTAACATGTTACACAGATAATACAGCATCTCAAACACAGACTACAAAGATTCTACGTATATAAATGCATTCCAGGTAAATAAAGGGAGGGTTCATATGTCTACAAATGTGGGTGTGGCTAAAATCAGGGAAAAGGAGAGAAAAATCACCTTGTGGGAAATCTCCAACTGCTCCTTCTGGAGGTTACACTGTAAACTGCAGTGCTGGAGCTCCATCACACAGATGAATGCAGGTAGAAAGAGGAGCATAAAGAGAGAAATATGTGATATATAACTCTATATAACATAAACAGACTGTTAGAAATATGGAGGAGTGCATTATGAACTTACAGGGAGATTGTGGTGAAGGTCAGTCAGTATCCGTTTTTAGAAACGGGGACTCAAACAGCATGTAAAGAGAAAAAAGGAAAGTGTTCAGCAAAAACTCATAAAAACATAGATTTTATTTTTATTTTTGTATCTTAGGTATCTTTATTATTTTGGGATAATAAAGTATACTTTGAATTAACATGTCACACAGATAATACAGCATCTCAAACACAGACTACAAAGATTCTACGTATATAAATGCATTCCAGGTAAATAAAGGTTGGGTTTATATGTCTACAAATGTGGGTGTGGCTAAAATCAGGGAAAAGAAGAGAAAAATCACCTTGTGGGAAATCTCCAACTGCTCCTTCTGGAGGTTTCACTGCAAACTGCAGTGCTGGAGCTCCATCACACAGATGAATGCAGGTAGAAAGAGGAGCATGAAGAGAGAAATATGTGATATATAACTCTATATAACATAAACAGACTGTTAGAAATATGGAGGACTGCATTATGAACTTACAGGGAGATTGTGGTGAAGGTCAGTCAGTATCCCTTTTTAGAAACGGGGACTCAAACAGCATGTAAAGAGAAAAAAGGAAAGTGTTCAGCAAAAACTCCCTCTAACATAGTAACCACCGAGCAACTCCCTAGCAACCCTATAGCAACCACCTGATAAACACCTCTAACAGTGTGTAGTTGAGCTTGTGTTCTGTTTATTAGCAGTGCTGCTGAGAATATTAAACTATATTAAGAAAAGTTCATTTCTAAATCGTGTATCTGGCGCTACGTAACTCGCGTGGGCGTGGTCAACTCTGCGATCTAGTCAACAGCTAGCTAGTAGTGCTAACTGGTTAGCTAGCGAGTTAGGCTAGCTTTTCTGCAAAGTTGTGTAAAGGAGCCTGTGGCTGCGTACAACCTACTTTCAGCAGCGGTCAGGACCTCCACATCGACGGCTGACCTCTGCCGTGCATCTCCACACCTGCAGAAGTAACGAAAGCAGTCTCTTGAGTAAGTTCATCAGCGCCGGGAGACGGAGCTCAGGTTTAGCGCAGCTCGTTGGGTCGGTTCGGTTAACGACTGCAGCTCCGCGTTCGATTCCAGCCGCGTAGAACTCTGACGCTGCGCTGCGCTCACAATGCGAGCTCGTGGGAAACATGGTAACGGGAGCGTTACCATGGGAGCAGTGGGAGCTTTTGGACAGAAATATTGGGACACCTGCTCATATTCATCGTTTCTTCCAAAATCAGGAGCATTAAAAACAGTTCGTCCTGCTTTTGGTGGAGTAACTATCTGTCCAAACACACATTTGGACATATAGTGTATCTGGAGCCCCTACATGATCAAGGCAGAAATATTATATTTAGAAACTATAAAAAAAGATTTATTTTCCATCTCTTTGATAAAACATTCCCTGTCCTTATAAATTGTACCAACAGTGAATAAATAAATCATTCCCTTAATGTATAAATTGTTCTCTTGGCTTAATAAATCGTTCCCTCGATTTAATATTTCACATGTGACCATGAAGGCCGATTTTAGAGCCACACCCTCGACCACAGATGGAGCAAAGGTACCCTGATGTCGGGGCGATACCAACAGTCCTCCTCTGCAGAAAGATGGCGTTTATTTGTTCTACAGACGGTTTGCCATGTTGTCCTGTTGAGTGCTAGGGCCTCAAGATGGCTTGGATTGATGTTCCTTGGTCTAGTCCTGCAGTGACCGCCAGCAGCTCGTTTTGAGTTGTTCAGTTACCCGTACAGTATTTGGTGAGGGAGGCCATAGCCAGACATACGAATCATGTGGCCCACCCAGCGCAGACGCTTTTTCTCCGACGCTGCTTCAATACAGATGGTGTTGGTCATTGAGAGAATGTCAGTGTGTGAGATTCCTTCATCCCAGGACAGTGTGAGAATTTATTGAAGGCATAGAAAGTGGAATACCTCCAAACTGTTTCATGCAATTGTTGCAGGATGGAGAGAAACTTGGGTGGTACACATGGCATAAATATAAAATACTTAGGAAAAGTCAAATATACAACTCTTACCATTAAGTTTAAAGTAGTTTATTGAATAGCAAATGTAGAGTTAACAGAACAACAGTATTCTTAAAGTGTTATTACATCAATTATGTAAACTGTGAAATACATCAATTAAAAAAAGAACAATTTAGAGAGCACTAGCTGGTGGAGAAATACTGTACATTGTTTACAAAACCACATGAAGTATTAAGAAATGTGAAGTTGGAGAGCTCTTGACTAAGCTCAGAATCAACTCAAAAGCAGCTTTGTTAAAAGCTGATCATTTGAAATGGAACTGGTTCCTGTATTTGCCTGCCCTGAACCAAGCTAAGGCACAGCTCCACACATAGAGACTACACTTTCACAAGAACAGGAGGAGGCTCACCTGACAGCTATTACAAGGAGTGGGGCTGTGCTGTAAACATGATAACCCCTGGTTCTTATCACCAACTCTACAGAGGAGTCTAATGTGGAATATATGTTTAGCTTTACTACAATAACCAATTGGCGTAGGAACCAGGTAGGATGAATGGGAATCAAAAGTATTCACATTCATTACTCAGGTGGAAGTGGAGATACTAGGGTTTAAAAAGACGTCTATAGATGTCTAAGTATCAACTTGAGCTTTTTACTCAAGTAAAAGTATAAAAGTACTGGTTTGAAAATGACTTAAAGTGTAAAAGTAAAAGTAATGTCAGAAAAACAAATGCCAAGAGCTTAGGCCGCACCACAGGGGCCTATAGTGCACTACCCTACCTCTCCAAAAACATGTTTCTGCCTTTGAAGTGAAATCTAACAATATATAGCTAAGAGAACAGCAGGTGTGTAACGTCTTGTTATGGTACTGTTCTGGGTTTGGGTTAGCAAACGTTCACACTGTGCTCAAGCTGGTAGAAAGCACACTGAAACATCAAGTTAGACTGTGGCCTCGTCCCGAACTTCATACGGCTCTAAATAGTGTGTAAAAATGGTACACCACAGTTAGAAGTGCTGTCAGTAGTGGGAAAGTGCAAAGTGTGCTGTTTGGGACACAGCCTCACTGTCTAACGTTAGCATTAGTCTCGTCTCAGTCTTTTAAAGCTGGAGCTTTCTCAGTGTTGACCTCATATAATACATGTATTTTTATATTTGCAGTTTAAACTTAAAGCTCTTAAACTTGCAGACTGCAGAAGGGTTTGCAGCAGAATCTCCTGTAGAAAGAAAGAGAAAGAGAAGGAAGAGGAGAACCTGCAAAAGGCATAAAACTAGAGGGTTTTCAAGATGGCGCCGCGAGTGGCTGCCTCGGCACAGAGCTCTCTGGTCATTTGTATGTTTTCACTTGTTTTTTTGTGCTTCCTGCAGGTCAGACCCCATTATTTACACCAGAGGACAACTGCTTAACACAAGACAGTCCACATCTGAAAGGGTTTCGCCAGTTTTCGAGAACGCGGACAGTTTTTTGGAGTTAATTGTTGGAGGAGCGGCGGCTCTGTGGGGAGCGCGCAGGAGACGCAGGCGGGGGACGAGTGGACCTAAAGCTCCGACAGCGAGGATTCAGAAGCGCTCTCCCGTCTGTTCATCTAGAGAACCTCCGCTCTTTACCCAACAAAGAGGATGAACAACTTCTCCTCAACGGGACTAACAAGAGTTTGGCCCGGTCAGCTGCCCTCTGCTTCACTGAGACCTGGCTCAGCGAGTCCATCCCGGACAGCGCGCTACATCTGCCGGGCTTTCATCTACACCGAGCAGACCGTGTGACGGAGCTACCGGGGAAAGCGAGAGGCGGAGGAATCTGCTTTCCTATTAACGAAGGTTGGTGTACAGATGTCTCAGTGCTGAATAAACACTGCAGCTCTAACCTGGAGACTCACACTTTATAAACTGTAAAGCTTTTTATTCACCGCGGGAGTTTTCTTCATTCATTCTGCTCGGTGTTTACAGTCCACCTCAAGCCAGCGTGAACGACGCACTGCAAAACCTGGCGGAGCGAAAAACTAGTCCGGAACAAAAATATCCAGACTCACTTTTCATTATTCTCGAGGACTTTAACAGAGCAAAACTTCACCACGAACTTCCAGAATATAAGCAACACGTTAATTGTCCCACCAGGGATATTAACACACTAGACCACTGCTACACTGTACTGAAGGATGCCTATTGCTCTGTCCCACATGCAGCTTTGGGACACTGATCACTGATTCCAACCTACAAGCAGAAACTTCAATCTGCAAAGCCTGTAGTGAAGACGGTGAAAAAGTGAACCAGAGAAGCAAAGCAAGAACTGCAGCACTGTTTTGACTGCACTGATTGGAGTGTTTTCGAAGCTGCTACTGACAACCTGGCTGTAATGACTGACACTGTGACTTCTTACATCGGGGCTTTTGTGAAGAGCTGTGTGTGCCAACCAAGACCACCTGCACATTCAGCAATAACAAGCAATGGACTAAACTGAGTCAGCTTAGTCAGGCTAAAGCAGAAGCCTACAGAAATCTGTGTAAAAAGGCCAGGAACACACTGACAGAGGAGATCAGAGTGGCTAAAAATGCTTTCAGCCAACGACCCTGGATCAGTGTGGAGAGGTCTTCAACACATTACTAATTACAGAAGACCCCCCACCCCCTGCTGTGGCAAACAAAGGCCTGGCTGACGACCTGAACGACTTCTATTGTAGATTTAGGAGAGACACATTCACTCATTTCCAAACTCTGCAACGGAATCTACAACCAGCATCGCACCTCTATCAACCCCCCCACCACTCAAGCTGCTCTGAAGGTATGTGAAGTTGATATGAGCCGACTCTTCCAGAGACAAAAGATCAGGAAAGCACCAGGCCCAGATGGTGTTTCACCTTCCTGCCTTAAAACCTGTGCTGTACAACTGGCTCCAGTCTTCTCAAACATTTTCAACAGATCACTGTGGAGCTGTGTGAAGATTCTTCCTGCTTCAAACGCTCCACCATCATCCCAGTCCCCAAGAAATCCTCCATCACAGGACTGAATGACTACAGGCCTGTCGCTCTAACAACAGTGGTCATGAAGTCCTTTAAATGTCTGGTGCTGTCCCACCTGAAGGATGTTACAGGACACCTGCTGGACCCTCTACAATTTGCATATCAAGGAAACAGGTCAGTGGATAAGGCGGTCAACATGGATCTGCATTACATCCTGCAACATCTCCACAGCCCAGGGACATATGCAAGAATTCTGTTTCTTGACTTCGGCTCGGCGTTCAACACCATTGTCAGGCAGGAAGCAGCGGGTGCAGTTGGGGAAACTCATGCACCTGCACACAGACCGTCAACATTGGTGCTCCTCAAGGATGTGTTCTCTCCCCGCTGCTCTTCTCTCTCTACACCAATGACTGCACCTCAAATTACCCGTCTGCTAAACTCCTGAAGTTTGCAAATGACGCTACAGTCATCGGACTCATCTGGGACGATGACGATTATGTCGACAGGAGGCGGACCGGAGAGTACTCTGGTGCAGTCAGAACAACCTGGAGCTGAACACGCTCAAGACTGTAGAGATGAGAGTGGACTTTAGGAAACACCCCCAGCTCTGCTGCCCCTCACTATCCTCAACAACCCTATGTCAGCTACAGAGACCATTCAGGTTCCTGGGTACCACCATTTCTCATGACTTGAAGTGGGAACATCTCCATCCTCAAAAAGGCCCAACAGAGGATGTACTTTCTGCATCAGCTGAGGAAGTTGGGTCTGCCTCAGAAGCTGTTGAGCCAGTTCTACACTGTAGTCACTGCAGTGCGAATCCATCCTGTGTACATCCATCCCTGTCTGGTTTGGAGCAGCCACAAAGCAGGACAGGAACAGACTGCAGCGAACAGTGAGGACAGCTGAGAGAATCATCTGTGATTCTCTGCCCTCCTTTCAGGACTTGTACTGCTCAAGAACCAGAAAACGGGCGGAGAAATTCTTTCAGCCGCTACTAAGACTGTCAGACCCAAACACAGTTTTTACCCTCTGGCCAGCATCTTCATGAACACTGATCACCATCATCAGCAACAGGCCATAGATACTAATGATAAACATAAGATAATCTCTTATCCTACAGTCACTGCATCACTGCACCATTACTGATTTCATGTTAAACACTGCTGTGGTTGCACAATATTTAATCTGTATAGTGTTGCTTACTGCTATTCTGGAAATAACACTGTAAAGCACACTGTATAGAAATGTCCTTGTATAGTCTATGTATACTGTGTATACTATTGTTCTCTGTAAATGATATGTAGCTGTATATTGTTAACACTAGAGAGTCACTAACAGCTGGAACAAGTTCCTTGTGTGTGTGAACATACTTGGCCAATAAATCTGATTCTGAAACTATTCAAATCTGGGAAAAAAGAAAAATCACCTGAATGGTTACAGTGTAAACTGCAGTGCTGGAGCTCCATCACTCAGATGAATGCAGGAAGAAAGGAGGATGAAGAGAGAAATATGTGGTGAGAGGGAGTCTTGGTGTCATTTAGACATATAAACAGACTGTTAGAAATATGGAGGACTGCATTATGAAAACACAGATTTTAATTGTATTTTTTTATTGTAGGTTCTGTCAGCTTTAAAAATGTGAACTTAAACTAAATAAAAAGGAACATTCAAATAACACATCCTAGATCTAAATGAATGAAACATTCTCATTGATTACTTTGTTGTGTACAAAGTTGAATGTGCTGACA
The DNA here is from genome assembly GCF_030463535.1 of Salminus brasiliensis. Lineage (NCBI taxonomy): Eukaryota > Metazoa > Chordata > Actinopteri > Characiformes > Bryconidae > Salminus > Salminus brasiliensis. The sequence goes on along the minus strand of NC_132883.1, from coordinate 16,328,776 downwards.
CAAAAATCATCAATGGAAATCAAATTTATTAACCAAAGGAGGCCTGGATTTGGAGTCACACACAAAATTAGTAGAAAAACACACTACAGGCTGATCCAAGTTTGATATAATGTCCTCAAAACAAGTCAAAATGAGGCTCAGTATTGTGTGTGGCCTCCACATGCCTGTATGACCTCCCTACAATGCCTGGGCATGCTCCTGATGAGGATCTCCTCCCAGACCTGGACTAAAGCGTCCGCCAACTCCTGGACAGTCTGGTGGAACGTGATGTTGGTGGATGGAGCGAGACATGATGTCCCAGATGTGCTTAATCGGATTCCGGTCTGGGGAACGGGTGGGCTACTCCATAGCTTTAATGCCTCCATCTTGCAGGAACTGCTGACACACTCCAGCCACATGAGGTCTAGCATTGTCCTGCATTAGGAGGAACCCAGGGCCAACCGCACCAGCATATGGTCTCACAAGGGATCTGAGGATCTCATCTCGGTACCTAATGGCAGTCAGGCTACCTCTGGTGAGCACATGGAGGGCTGTGCGGTTACTTTTTCAGTTCTGTCAGCTTTTACAAATTGTAGTAATCATGAAAAGTTTGTAAAACATAAATGTATTTTGAAGTTTTTATAAACATAATGAGGACTACATATATTCTGCATAAAACTATTCAAATATGGGAAAAGACAAAAATCACCTTGTGGGAAATCTCCAACTGCTCCTTCTGGAAGTTTCACTGTAAACTGCAGTGCTGGAGCTCCATCACACAGATGAATGCAGGTAGAAAGAGGAGGATGAAGATTGAAATATGTGGTGAGAGGGAGTCTTATGCAGTTTAGACATATACTCTTACTCATTTAGACATATACACTACTGCATATGTGATGTACTGTATTATGACTTATTATTATTTATTTTTTGGATTTTAGGTTCTGTCAGCTTCAGAAATGTGGACTCAAACATCATGTCCAGAAAAAAAAAAAACACTGGTCAGTAAAAATTAAAATACAGTGTGTTGTTCTATTCTAAATTGCAGCCTTAAAACTTACATTGCTTGAAAATGTTGAAAAATGTAATGTTTTCTGAAAGTATAGTGGAGACTTCTGAAGATGGATTTCTGTGTCGTCATGTGTCAGGAATGGAAACGGGGTTCACCACCTGAAGACAGCCGAACACTGCCAGGTAAGTTCGAAATCCCAAGTGCTTTTTATGAATGTTCACCTCATACCAAAAAAAAACAGAAAAGAAAAACTGTAGAAAAAGAAAATTAAATGACTTTAAAGGACTCTAGTCTCACAAGATTTCCCACAGTACATATAGTAAGTTTTACTGACTTGACATCAGCCAGAATTAGTCTACAGCCACAGGACTGTCTACACAACACTTTCCCTCTAAAACAGGCCCCCCCTAAGTCTCCCACTTCCCACTTTTCAATCTGTAGCTCCGTCCCTAATCAGCCTGGCCTCTACCATTACTACAGACAGGGTAAAAACAGAAAATACCAACATATAAACCCGGGATTACTGTTCACAGAATATATACAGACATTTCATGTTATTCTTGTGCACAATGCAGGTAAGTATCATCACTTTACAATGAATAACTTAACCTTCTTCTCCCCCACAGGTATCCCAGAAGAAGAGAACACCCTCCCACACATTGGTGAGCCGAGGGCCCAATGGCTACAATAAGAGAGGGAGCTGGCTGGGGCGCCAGTCCCCCAGGAAGTCATTGAGGAGCAGGTTCAGGTAAGTACAAACACATTCTTACTTTATTAATACCCAGTGTCCAGTAAAATGTTCCCAAGCAAGCTCAATGATGGGTCAGGCATTGTGGATCCACATAGATTCAGCATGAAATCTGATTAAAGAGAAAAATCACCTTGTGGGAAATCTCTAAATGCTCCTTCTGGAGGTTACACTGTAAACTGCAGTGCTGGAGCTCCATCACACAGATGAATGCAGGTAGAAAGAGGAGGATGAAGAGAGAAATATGTGGTGAGAGGGAGTCTTAGTGTCATTTACACTACATATAAACAGACTGTTAGAAATATGGAGGACTGCATTATGAACTTACAGGGAGATTGTGGTGATGGTCAGTCAGTATCCGTTTTTAGAAACGGGGACTCAAACAGCATGTAAAGAGAAAAAAGGAAAGTGTTCAGCAAAAACTCATAAAAACACAGATTTTATTTTTATTTTTGTATTTCAGGTTCTGTCAGCTTTAAAAATGTGAACTCAAACATGTAAAGACTGTTGAAAAATTCAATCCTTGATGATGAATCTATAGAAAAAAGGAATCTAGATCAGTATTTGTATAATATATTTAATATTTTGTCATTGTGCAAAATGTTTCAGTTACTTTTTTCAGTTCTGTCAGCTTTTACATATTGTAATAATCATGAAAAGTTTGTAAAACATAAATGGACTACATAGATTCTGCATAAAACTATTCAAATTTGAGAACAGAGAAAAATCACCTTGTGGGAAATCTCTAAATGCTCCTTCTGGAGGTTACACTGTAAACTGCAGTGCTGGAGCTCCATCACACAGATGAATGCAGGTAGAAAGAGGAGGATAAAGAGAGAAATATGTGGTGAGAGGGAGTCTTAGTGTCATTTACACTATATATAAACTGACTGTTAGAAATATGGAGGACTGCATAATGAACTTACAGGGAGATTGTGGTGAAGGTCAGTCAGTATCCCGTTTTAGAAACGGGGACTCAAACAGCATGTAAAGAGAAAAAAAGGAAAGTGTTCAGCAAAAACTCATAAAACACAGATTTTATTTTTATTTTTGTATCTTAGGTATCTTTATTATTTTGGGATAATAAAGTATACTTTGAATTAACATGTCACACAGATAATACAGCATCTCAAACACAGACTACAAAGATTCTACGTATATAAATGCATTCCAGGTAAATAAAGGTTGGGTTTATATGTCTACAAATGTGGGTGTGGCTAAAATCAGGGAAAAGAAGAGAAAAATCACCTTGTGGGAAATCTCCAACTGCTCCTTCTGGAGGTTTCACTGCAAACTGCAGTGCTGGAGCTCCATCACACAGATGAATGCAGGTAGAAAGAGGAGCATAAAGAGAGAAATATGTGATATATAACTCTATATAACATAAACAGACTGTTAGAAATATGGAGGAGTGCATTATGAACTTACAGGGAGATTGTGGTGAAGGTCAGTCAGTATCCCTTTTTAGAAACGGGGACTCAAACAGCATGTAAATAGAAAAAAGGAAAGTGTTCAGCAAAAACTCATAAAAACATAGACTTTATTTTTATTTTTGTATCTTAGGTATCTTTATTATTTTGGGATAATAAAGTATACTTTAAATTAACATGTCATACAGATAATACAGCATCTCAAACACAGACTATGCAGATTCTATATAAACACATTCCAGGTAAATAAAGAGAGGGTTCACATGTCTACAAATGTGGGTGTGGCTAAAATCAGGGAAAAGAAGAGAAAAATCACCTTGTGGGAAATCTCCAACTGCTCCTTCTGGAGGTTTCACTGCAAACTGCAGTGCTGGAGCTCCATCACACAGATGAATGCAGATAGAAAGAGGAGCATGAAGAGAGAAATATGTGATATATAACTCTATATAACATAAACAGACTGTTAGAAATATGGAGGAGTGCATTATGAACTTACAGGGAGATTGTGGTGAAGGTCAGTCAGTATCCCTTTTTAGAAACGGGGACTCAAACAGCATGTAAAGAGAAAAAAGGAAAGTGTTCAGCAAAAACTCCCTCTAACATAGTAACCACCGAGCAACTCCCTAGCAACCCTATAGCAACCACCTGATAAACACCTCTAACAGTGTGTAGTTGAGCTTGTGTTCTGTTTATTAGCAGTGCTGCTGAGAATATTAAACTATATTAAGAAAAGTTCATTTCTAAATCGTGTATCTGGCGCTACGTAACTCGCGTGGGCGTGGTCAACTCTGCGATCTAGTCAACAGCTAGCTAGTAGTGCTAACTGGTTAGCTAGCGAGTTAGGCTAGCTTTTCTGCAAAGTTGTGTAAAGGAGCCTGTGGCTGCGTACAACCTACTTTCAGCAGCGGTCAGGACCTCCACATCGACGGCTGACCTCTGCCGTGCATCTCCACACCTGCAGAAGTAACGAAAGCAGTCTCTTGAGTAAGTTCATCAGCGCCGGGAGACGGAGCTCAGGTTTAGCGCAGCTCGTTGGGTCGGTTCGGTTAACGACTGCAGCTCCGCGTTCGATTCCAGCCGCGTAGAACTCTGACGCTGCGCTGCGCTCACAATGCGAGCTCGTGGGAAACATGGTAACGGGAGCGTTACCATGGGAGCAGTGGGAGCTTTTGGACAGAAATATTGGGACACCTGCTCATATTCATCGTTTCTTCCAAAATCAGGAGCATTAAAAACAGTTCGTCCTGCTTTTGGTGGAGTAACTATCTGTCCAAACACACATTTGGACATATAGTGTATCTGGAGCCCCTACATGATCAAGGCAGAAATATTATATTTAGAAACTATAAAAAAAGATTTATTTTCCATCTCTTTGATAAAACATTCCCTGTCCTTATAAATTGTACCAACAGTGAATAAATAAATCATTCCCTTAATGTATAAATTGTTCTCTTGGCTTAATAAATCGTTCCCTCGATTTAATATTTCACATGTGACCATGAAGGCCGATTTTAGAGCCACACCCTCGACCACAGATGGAGCAAAGGTACCCTGATGTCGGGGCGATACCAACAGTCCTCCTCTGCAGAAAGATGGCGTTTATTTGTTCTACAGACGGTTTGCCATGTTGTCCTGTTGAGTGCTAGGGCCTCAAGATGGCTTGGATTGATGTTCCTTGGTCTAGTCCTGCAGTGACCGCCAGCAGCTCGTTTTGAGTTGTTCAGTTACCCGTACAGTATTTGGTGAGGGAGGCCATAGCCAGACATACGAATCATGTGGCCCACCCAGCGCAGACGCTTTTTCTCCGACGCTGCTTCAATACAGATGGTGTTGGTCATTGAGAGAATGTCAGTGTGTGAGATTCCTTCATCCCAGGACAGTGTGAGAATTTATTGAAGGCATAGAAAGTGGAATACCTCCAAACTGTTTCATGCAATTGTTGCAGGATGGAGAGAAACTTGGGTGGTACACATGGCATAAATATAAAATACTTAGGAAAAGTCAAATATACAACTCTTACCATTAAGTTTAAAGTAGTTTATTGAATAGCAAATGTAGAGTTAACAGAACAACAGTATTCTTAAAGTGTTATTACATCAATTATGTAAACTGTGAAATACATCAATTAAAAAAAGAACAATTTAGAGAGCACTAGCTGGTGGAGAAATACTGTACATTGTTTACAAAACCACATGAAGTATTAAGAAATGTGAAGTTGGAGAGCTCTTGACTAAGCTCAGAATCAACTCAAAAGCAGCTTTGTTAAAAGCTGATCATTTGAAATGGAACTGGTTCCTGTATTTGCCTGCCCTGAACCAAGCTAAGGCACAGCTCCACACATAGAGACTACACTTTCACAAGAACAGGAGGAGGCTCACCTGACAGCTATTACAAGGAGTGGGGCTGTGCTGTAAACATGATAACCCCTGGTTCTTATCACCAACTCTACAGAGGAGTCTAATGTGGAATATATGTTTAGCTTTACTACAATAACCAATTGGCGTAGGAACCAGGTAGGATGAATGGGAATCAAAAGTATTCACATTCATTACTCAGGTGGAAGTGGAGATACTAGGGTTTAAAAAGACGTCTATAGATGTCTAAGTATCAACTTGAGCTTTTTACTCAAGTAAAAGTATAAAAGTACTGGTTTGAAAATGACTTAAAGTGTAAAAGTAAAAGTAATGTCAGAAAAACAAATGCCAAGAGCTTAGGCCGCACCACAGGGGCCTATAGTGCACTACCCTACCTCTCCAAAAACATGTTTCTGCCTTTGAAGTGAAATCTAACAATATATAGCTAAGAGAACAGCAGGTGTGTAACGTCTTGTTATGGTACTGTTCTGGGTTTGGGTTAGCAAACGTTCACACTGTGCTCAAGCTGGTAGAAAGCACACTGAAACATCAAGTTAGACTGTGGCCTCGTCCCGAACTTCATACGGCTCTAAATAGTGTGTAAAAATGGTACACCACAGTTAGAAGTGCTGTCAGTAGTGGGAAAGTGCAAAGTGTGCTGTTTGGGACACAGCCTCACTGTCTAACGTTAGCATTAGTCTCGTCTCAGTCTTTTAAAGCTGGAGCTTTCTCAGTGTTGACCTCATATAATACATGTATTTTTATATTTGCAGTTTAAACTTAAAGCTCTTAAACTTGCAGACTGCAGAAGGGTTTGCAGCAGAATCTCCTGTAGAAAGAAAGAGAAAGAGAAGGAAGAGGAGAACCTGCAAAAGGCATAAAACTAGAGGGTTTTCAAGATGGCGCCGCGAGTGGCTGCCTCGGCACAGAGCTCTCTGGTCATTTGTATGTTTTCACTTGTTTTTTTGTGCTTCCTGCAGGTCAGACCCCATTATTTACACCAGAGGACAACTGCTTAACACAAGACAGTCCACATCTGAAAGGGTTTCGCCAGTTTTCGAGAACGCGGACAGTTTTTTGGAGTTAATTGTTGGAGGAGCGGCGGCTCTGTGGGGAGCGCGCAGGAGACGCAGGCGGGGGACGAGTGGACCTAAAGCTCCGACAGCGAGGATTCAGAAGCGCTCTCCCGTCTGTTCATCTAGAGAACCTCCGCTCTTTACCCAACAAAGAGGATGAACAACTTCTCCTCAACGGGACTAACAAGAGTTTGGCCCGGTCAGCTGCCCTCTGCTTCACTGAGACCTGGCTCAGCGAGTCCATCCCGGACAGCGCGCTACATCTGCCGGGCTTTCATCTACACCGAGCAGACCGTGTGACGGAGCTACCGGGGAAAGCGAGAGGCGGAGGAATCTGCTTTCCTATTAACGAAGGTTGGTGTACAGATGTCTCAGTGCTGAATAAACACTGCAGCTCTAACCTGGAGACTCACACTTTATAAACTGTAAAGCTTTTTATTCACCGCGGGAGTTTTCTTCATTCATTCTGCTCGGTGTTTACAGTCCACCTCAAGCCAGCGTGAACGACGCACTGCAAAACCTGGCGGAGCGAAAAACTAGTCCGGAACAAAAATATCCAGACTCACTTTTCATTATTCTCGAGGACTTTAACAGAGCAAAACTTCACCACGAACTTCCAGAATATAAGCAACACGTTAATTGTCCCACCAGGGATATTAACACACTAGACCACTGCTACACTGTACTGAAGGATGCCTATTGCTCTGTCCCACATGCAGCTTTGGGACACTGATCACTGATTCCAACCTACAAGCAGAAACTTCAATCTGCAAAGCCTGTAGTGAAGACGGTGAAAAAGTGAACCAGAGAAGCAAAGCAAGAACTGCAGCACTGTTTTGACTGCACTGATTGGAGTGTTTTCGAAGCTGCTACTGACAACCTGGCTGTAATGACTGACACTGTGACTTCTTACATCGGGGCTTTTGTGAAGAGCTGTGTGTGCCAACCAAGACCACCTGCACATTCAGCAATAACAAGCAATGGACTAAACTGAGTCAGCTTAGTCAGGCTAAAGCAGAAGCCTACAGAAATCTGTGTAAAAAGGCCAGGAACACACTGACAGAGGAGATCAGAGTGGCTAAAAATGCTTTCAGCCAACGACCCTGGATCAGTGTGGAGAGGTCTTCAACACATTACTAATTACAGAAGACCCCCCACCCCCTGCTGTGGCAAACAAAGGCCTGGCTGACGACCTGAACGACTTCTATTGTAGATTTAGGAGAGACACATTCACTCATTTCCAAACTCTGCAACGGAATCTACAACCAGCATCGCACCTCTATCAACCCCCCCACCACTCAAGCTGCTCTGAAGGTATGTGAAGTTGATATGAGCCGACTCTTCCAGAGACAAAAGATCAGGAAAGCACCAGGCCCAGACGGTGTTTCACCTTCCTGCCTTAAAACCTGTGCTGTACAACTGGCTCCAGTCTTCTCAAACATTTTCAACAGATCACTGTGGAGCTGTGTGAAGATTCTTCCTGCTTCAAACGCTCCACCATCATCCCAGTCCCCAAGAAATCCTCCATCACAGGACTGAATGACTACAGGCCTGTCGCTCTAACAACAGTGGTCATGAAGTCCTTTAAATGTCTGGTGCTGTCCCACCTGAAGGATGTTACAGGACACCTGCTGGACCCTCTACAATTTGCATATCAAGGAAACAGGTCAGTGGATAAGGCGGTCAACATGGATCTGCATTACATCCTGCAACATCTCCACAGCCCAGGGACATATGCAAGAATTCTGTTTCTTGACTTCGGCTCGGCGTTCAACACCATTGTCAGGCAGGAAGCAGCGGGTGCAGTTGGGGAAACTCATGCACCTGCACACAGACTCTCAACATTGGTGCTCCTCAAGGATGTGTTCTCTCCCCGCTGCTCTTCTCTCTCTACACCAATGACTGCACCTCAAATTACCCGTCTGCTAAACTCCTGAAGTTTGCAAATGACGCTACAGTCATCGGACTCATCTGGGACGATGACGATTATGTCGACAGGAGGCGGACCGGAGAGTACTCTGGTGCAGTCAGAACAACCTGGAGCTGAACACGCTCAAGACTGTAGAGATGAGAGTGGACTTTAGGAAACACCCCCAGCTCTGCTGCCCCTCACTATCCTCAACAACCCTATGTCAGCTACAGAGACCATTCAGGTTCCTGGGTACCACCATTTCTCATGACTTGAAGTGGGAACATCTCCATCCTCAAAAAGGCCCAACAGAGGATGTACTTTCTGCATCAGCTGAGGAAGTTGGGTCTGCCTCAGAAGCTGTTGAGCCAGTTCTACACTGTAGTCACTGCAGTGCGAATCCATCCTGTGTACATCCATCCCTGTCTGGTTTGGAGCAGCCACAAAGCAGGACAGGAACAGACTGCAGCGAACAGTGAGGACAGCTGAGAGAATCATCTGTGATTCTCTGCCCTCCTTTCAGGACTTGTACTGCTCAAGAACCAGAAAACGGGCGGAGAAATTCTTTCAGCCGCTACTAAGACTGTCAGACCCAAACACAGTTTTTACCCTCTGGCCAGCATCTTCATGAACAGCTGATCACCATCATCAGCAACAGGCCATAGATACTAATGATAAACATAAGATAATCTCTTATCCTACAGTCACTGCATCACTGCACCATTACTGAGTTCATGTTAAACACTGCTGTGGTTGCACAATATTTAATCTGTATAGTGTTGCTTACTGCTATTCTGGAAATAACACTGTAAAGCACACTGTATAGAAATGTCCTTGTATAGTCTATGTATACTGTGTATACTATTGTTCTCTGTAAATGATATGTAGCTGTATATTGTTAACACTAGAGAGTCACTAACAGCTGGAACAAGTTCCTTGTGTGTGTGAACATACTTGGCCAATAAATCTGATTCTGAAACTATTCAAATCTGGGAAAAAAGAAAAATCACCTGAATGGTTACAGTGTAAACTGCAGTGCTGGAGCTCCATCACTCAGATGAATGCAGGAAGAAAGGAGGATGAAGAGAGAAATATGTGGTGAGAGGGAGTCTTGGTGTCATTTAGACATATAAACAGACTGTTAGAAATATGGAGGACTGCATTATGAAAACACAGATTTTAATTGTATTTTTTTATTGTAGGTTCTGTCAGCTTTAAAAATGTGAACTTAAACTAAATAAAAAGGAACATTCAAATAACACATCCTAGATCTAAATGAATGAAACATTCTCATTGATTACTTTGTTGTGTACAAAGTTGAATGTGCTGACACAAAAATCATCAATGGAAATCAAATTTATTAACCAAAGGAGGCCTGGATTTGGAGTCACACACAAAATTAGTAGAAAAACACACTACAGGCTGATCCAAGTTTGATATAATGTCCTCAAAACAAGTCAAAATGAGGCTCAGTATTGTGTGTGGCCTCCACATGCCTGTATGACCTCCCTACAATGCCTGGGCATGCTCCTGATGAGGATCTCCTCCCAGACCTGGACTAAAGCGTCCGCCAACTCCTGGACAGTCTGGTGGAACGTGATGTTGGTGGATGGAGCGAGACATGATGTCCCAGATGTGCTTAATCGGATTCCGGTCTGGGGAACGGGTGGGCTACTCCATAGCTTTAATGCCTCCATCTTGCAGGAACTGCTGACACACTCCAGCCACATGAGGTCTAGCATTGTCCTGCATTAGGAGGAACCCAGGGCCAACCGCACCAGCATATGGTCTCACAAGGGATCTGAGGATCTCATCTCGGTACCTAATGGCAGTCAGGCTACCTCTGGTGAGCACATGGAGGGCTGTGCGGTTACTTTTTCAGTTCTGTCAGCTTTTACAAATTGTAGTAATCATGAAAAGTTTGTAAAACATAAATGTATTTTGAAGTTTTTATAAACATAATGAGGACTACATATATTCTGCATAAAACTATTCAAATATGGGAAAAGACAAAAATCACCTTGTGGGAAATCTCCAACTGCTCCTTCTGGAAGTTTCACTGTAAACTGCAGTGCTGGAGCTCCATCACACAGATGAATGCAGGTAGAAAGAGGAGGATGAAGATTGAAATATGTGGTGAGAGGGAGTCTTATGCAGTTTAGACATATACTCTTACTCATTTAGACATATACACTACTGCATATGTGATGTACTGTATTATGACTTATTATTATTTATTTTTTGGATTTTAGGTTCTGTCAGCTTCAGAAATGTGGACTCAAACATCATGTCCAGAAAAAAAAAAAACACTGGTCAGTAAAAATTAAAATACAGTGTGTTGTTCTATTCTAAATTGCAGCCTTAAAACTTACATTGCTTGAAAATGTTGAAAAATGTAATGTTTTCTGAAAGTATAGTGGAGACTTCTGAAGATGGATTTCTGTGTCGTCATGTGTCAGGAATGGAAACGGGGTTCACCACCTGAAGACAGCCGAACACTGCCAGGTAAGTTCGAAATCCCAAGTGCTTTTTATGAATGTTCACCTCATACCAAAAAAAAACAGAAAAGAAAAACTGTAGAAAAAGAAAATTAAATGACTTTAAAGGACTCTAGTCTCACAAGATTTCCCACAGTACATATAGTAAGTTTTACTGACTTGACATCAGCCAGAATTAGTCTACAGCCACAGGACTGTCTACACAACACTTTCCCTCTAAAACAGGCCCCCCCTAAGTCTCCCACTTCCCACTTTTCAATCTGTAGCTCCGTCCCTAATCAGCCTGGCCTCTACCATTACTACAGACAGGGTAAAAACAGAAAATACCAACATATAAACCCGGGATTACTGTTCACAGAATATATACAGACATTTCATGTTATTCTTGTGCACAATGCAGGTAAGTATCATCACTTTACAATGAATAACTTAACCTTCTTCTCCCCCACAGGTATCCCAGAAGAAGAGAACACCCTCCCACACATTGGTGAGCCGAGGGCCCAATGGCTACAATAAGAGAGGGAGCTGGCTGGGGCGCCAGTCCCCCAGGAAGTCATTGAGGAGCAGGTTCAGGTAAGTACAAACACATTCTTACTTTATTAATACCCAGTGTCCAGTAAAATGTTCCCAAGCAAGCTCAATGATGGGTCAGGCATTGTGGATCCACATAGATTCAGCATGAAATCTGATTAAAGAGAAAAATCACCTTGTGGGAAATCTCTAAATGCTCCTTCTGGAGGTTACACTGTAAACTGCAGTGCTGGAGCTCCATCACACAGATGAATGCAGGTAGAAAGAGGAGGATGAAGAGAGAAATATGTGGTGAGAGGGAGTCTTAGTGTCATTTACACTACATATAAACAGACTGTTAGAAATATGGAGGACTGCATTATGAACTTACAGGGAGATTGTGGTGATGGTCAGTCAGTATCCGTTTTTAGAAACGGGGACTCAAACAGCATGTAAAGAGAAAAAAGGAAAGTGTTCAGCAAAAACTCATAAAAACACAGATTTTATTTTTATTTTTGTATTTCAGGTTCTGTCAGCTTTAAAAATGTGAACTCAAACATGTAAAGACTGTTGAAAAATTCAATCCTTGATGATGAATCTATAGAAAAAAGGAATCTAGATCAGTATTTGTATAATATATTTAATATTTTGTCATTGTGCAAAATGTTTCAGTTACTTTTTTCAGTTCTGTCAGCTTTTACATATTGTAATAATCATGAAAAGTTTGTAAAACATAAATGGACTACATAGATTCTGCATAAAACTATTCAAATTTGAGAACAGAGAAAAATCACCTTGTGGGAAATCTCTAAATGCTCCTTCTGGAGGTTACACTGTAAACTGCAGTGCTGGAGCTCCATCACACAGATGAATGCAGGTAGAAAGAGGAGGATAAAGAGAGAAATATGTGGTGAGAGGGAGTCTTAGTGTCATTTACACTATATATAAACTGACTGTTAGAAATATGGAGGACTGCATAATGAACTTACAGGGAGATTGTGGTGAAGGTCAGTCAGTATCCCGTTTTAGAAACGGGGACTCAAACAGCATGTAAAGAGAAAAAAAGGAAAGTGTTCAGCAAAAACTCATAAAACACAGATTTTATTTTTATTTTTGTATCTTAGGTATCTTTATTATTTTGGGATAATAAAGTATACTGTGAATTAACATGTTACACAGATAATACAGCATCTCAAACACAGACTACAAAGATTCTACGTATATAAATGCATTCCAGGTACATAAAGGGAGGGTTTATATGTCTACAAATGTGGGTGTGGCTAAAATCAGGGAAAAGAAGAGAAAAGTCACCTTGTGGGAAATCTCTGAATGCTCCTTCTGGAGGTTTCACTGCAAACTGCAGTGCTGGAGCTCCATCACACAGATGAATGCAGGGAGAAAGAGGAGCATGAAGAGAGAAATATGTGGTGAGAGGGAGTCTTAGTGTCATTTACACTATATATAAACTGACTGTTAGAAATATGGAGGACTGCATAATGAACTTACAGGGAGATTGTGGTGAAGGTCAGTCAGTATCCCGTTTTAGAAACGGGGACTCAAACAGCATGTAAAGAGAAAAAAAGGAAAGTGTTCAGCAAAAAGTCATAAACACACAGATTTTATTTTTATTTTTGTATCTTGGGTATCTTTATTATTTTGGGATAATACAGTATACTTTGAATTAACATGTCACACAGATGATACAGCATCTCAAACAGAGACTACAAAGATTCTACGTATATAAATGCATTCCAGGTAAATAAAGGGAGGGTTCATATGTCTACAAATGTGGGTGTGGCTAAAATCAGGGAAAAGGAGAGAAAAATCACCTTGTGGGAAATCTCCAACTGCTCCTTCTGGAGGTTACACTGTAAACTGCAGTGCTGGAGCTCCATCACACAGATGAATGCAGGTAGAAAGAGGAGCATAAAGAGAGAAATATGTGATATATAACTCTATATAACATAAACAGACTGTTAGAAATATGGAGGAGTGCATTATGAACTTACAGGGAGATTGTGGTGAAGGTCAGTCAGTATCCCTTTTTAGAAACGGGGACTCAAACAGCATGTAAAGAGAAAAAAAGGAAAGTGTTCAGCAAAAACTCATAAAACACAGATTTTATTTTTATTTTTGTATCTTAGGTATCTTTATTATTTTGGGATAATAAAGTATACTGTGAATTAACATGTTACACAGATAATACAGCATCTCAAACACAGACTACATAGATTCTGCATAAAACTATTCAAATTTGAGAACAGAGAAAAATCACCTTGTGGGAAATCTCCAACTGCTCCTTCTGGAGGTTTCACTGCAAACTGCAGTGCTGGAGCTCCATCACACAGATGAATGCAGGTAGAAAGAGGAGGATGAAGAGAGAAATATGTGGTGAGAGGGAGTCTCAGTGTAATTTACACTATACATAAACTGACTGTTAGAAATATGCAGTACTACATTATGAACTTACAGGGAGATTGTGGTGAAGGTCAGTCAGTATCCCTTTTTAGAAACGGGGACTCAAACAGCATGTAAAGAGAAAAAAGGAAAGTGTTCAGCAAAAACTCATAAAAACATAGACTTTATTTTTATTTTTGTATCTTAGGTATCTTTATTATTTTGGGATAATAAAGTATACTTTGAATTAACATGTCACACAGATAATACACCATCTCAAACACAGACTACAAAGATTCTACGTATATAAATGCATTCCAGGTAAATAAATTAAGGGTTCATATGTCTACAAATGTGGGTGTGGCTAAAATCAGGGAAAAGAAGAGAAAAATCACCTTGTGGGAAATCTCCAACTGCTCCTTCTGGAGGTTTCACTGCAAACTGCAGTGCTGGAGCTCCATCACACAGATGAATGCAGGTAGAAAGAGGAGCATGAAGAGAGAAATATGTGGTGAGAGGGAGTCTTAGTGTCATTTACACTATATATAAACTGACTGTTAGAAATATGGAGGACTGCATAATGAACTTACAGGGAGATTGTGGTGAAGGTCAGTCAGTATCCCGTTTTAGAAACGGGGACTCAAACAGCATGTAAAGAGAAAAAAAGGAAAGTGTTCAGCAAAAAGTCATAAACACACAGATTTTATTTTTATTTTTGTATCTTGGGTATCTTTATTATTTTGGGATAATACAGTATACTTTGAATTAACATGTCACACAGATGATACAGCATCTCAAACAGAGACTACAAAGATTCTACGTATATAAATGCATTCCAGGTAAAAAAAGGGAGGGTTCATATGTCTACAAATGTGGGTGTGGCTAAAATCAGGGAAAAGGAGAGAAAAATCACCTTGTGGGAAATCTCCAACTGCTCCTTCTGGAGGTTACACTGTAAACTGCAGTGCTGGAGCTCCATCACACAGATGAATGCAGGTAGAAAGAGGAGCATAAAGAGAGAAATATGTGATATATAACTCTATATAACATAAACAGACTGTTAGAAATATGGAGGAGTGCATTATGAACTTACAGGGAGATTGTGGTGAAGGTCAGTCACCTTTTTAGAAACGGGGACTCAAACAGCATGTAAAGAGAAAAAAGGAAAGTGTTCAGCAAAAACTCATAAAAACATAGACTTTATTTTTATTTTTGTATCTTAGGTATCTTTATTATTTTGGGATAATAAAGTATACTTTAAATTAACATGTCATACAGATAATACAGCATCTCAAACACAGACTATGCAGATTCTATATAAACACATTCCAGGTAAATAAAGAGAGGGTTCACATGTCTACAAATGTGGGTGTGGCTAAAATCAGGGAAAAGAAGAGAAAAATCACCTTGTGGGAAATCTCCAACTGCTCCTTCTGGAGGTTTCACTGCAAACTGCAGTGCTGGAGCTCCATCACACAGATGAATGCAGGTAGAAAGAGGAGCATGAAGAGAGAAATATGTGATATATAACTCTATATAACATAAACAGACTGTTAGAAATATGGAGGACTGCATTATGAACTTACAGGGAGATTGTGGTGAAGGTCAGTCAGTATCCCTTTTTAGAAACGGGGACTCAAACAGCATGTAAAGAGAAAAAAGGAAAGTGTTCAGCAAAAACTCCCTCTAACATAGTAACCACCGAGCAACTCCCTAGCAACCCTATAGCAACCACCTGATAAACACCTCTAACAGTGTGTAGTTGAGCTTGTGTTCTGTTTATTAGCAGTGCTGCTGAGAATATTAAACTATATTAAGAAAAGTTCATTTCTAAATCGTGTATCTGGCGCTACGTAACTCGCGTGGGCGTGGTCAACTCTGCGATCTAGTCAACAGCTAGCTAGTAGTGCTAACTGGTTAGCTAGCGAGTTAGGCTAGCTTTTCTGCAAAGTTGTGTAAAGGAGCCTGTGGCTGCGTACAACCTACTTTCAGCAGCGGTCAGGACCTCCACATCGACGGCTGACCTCTGCCGTGCATCTCCACACCTGCAGAAGTAACGAAAGCAGTCTCTTGAGTAAGTTCATCAGCGCCGGGAGACGGAGCTCAGGTTTAGCGCAGCTCGTTGGGTCGGTTCGGTTAACGACTGCAGCTCCGCGTTCGATTCCAGCCGCGTAGAACTCTGACGCTGCGCTGCGCTCACAATGCGAGCTCGTGGGAAACATGGTAACGGGAGCGTTACCATGGGAGCAGTGGGAGCTTTTGGACAGAAATATTGGGACACCTGCTCATATTCATCGTTTCTTCCAAAATCAGGAGCATTAAAAACAGTTCGTCCTGCTTTTGGTGGAGTAACTATCTGTCCAAACACACATTTGGACATATAGTGTATCTGGAGCCCCTACATGATCAAGGCAGAAATATTATATTTAGAAACTATAAAAAAAGATTTATTTTCCATCTCTTTGATAAAACATTCCCTGTCCTTATAAATTGTACCAACAGTGAATAAATAAATCATTCCCTTAATGTATAAATTGTTCTCTTGGCTTAATAAATCGTTCCCTCGATTTAATATTTCACATGTGACCATGAAGGCCGATTTTAGAGCCACACCCTCGACCACAGATGGAGCAAAGGTACCCTGATGTCGGGGCGATACCAACAGTCCTCCTCTGCAGAAAGATGGCGTTTATTTGTTCTACAGACGGTTTGCCATGTTGTCCTGTTGAGTGCTAGGGCCTCAAGATGGCTTGGATTGATGTTCCTTGGTCTAGTCCTGCAGTGACCGCCAGCAGCTCGTTTTGAGTTGTTCAGTTACCCGTACAGTATTTGGTGAGGGAGGCCATAGCCAGACATACGAATCATGTGGCCCACCCAGCGCAGACGCTTTTTCTCCGACGCTGCTTCAATACAGATGGTGTTGGTCATTGAGAGAATGTCAGTGTGTGAGATTCCTTCATCCCAGGACAGTGTGAGAATTTATTGAAGGCATAGAAAGTGGAATACCTCCAAACTGTTTCATGCAATTGTTGCAGGATGGAGAGAAACTTGGGTGGTACACATGGCATAAATATAAAATACTTAGGAAAAGTCAAATATACAACTCTTACCATTAAGTTTAAAGTAGTTTATTGAATAGCAAATGTAGAGTTAACAGAACAACAGTATTCTTAAAGTGTTATTACATCAATTATGTAAACTGTGAAATACATCAATTAAAAAAAGAACAATTTAGAGAGCACTAGCTGGTGGAGAAATACTGTACATTGTTTACAAAACCACATGAAGTATTAAGAAATGTGAAGTTGGAGAGCTCTTGACTAAGCTCAGAATCAACTCAAAAGCAGCTTTGTTAAAAGCTGATCATTTGAAATGGAACTGGTTCCTGTATTTGCCTGCCCTGAACCAAGCTAAGGCACAGCTCCACACATAGAGACTACACTTTCACAAGAACAGGAGGAGGCTCACCTGACAGCTATTACAAGGAGTGGGGCTGTGCTGTAAACATGATAACCCCTGGTTCTTATCACCAACTCTACAGAGGAGTCTAATGTGGAATATATGTTTAGCTTTACTACAATAACCAATTGGCGTAGGAACCAGGTAGGATGAATGGGAATCAAAAGTATTCACATTCATTACTCAGGTGGAAGTGGAGATACTAGGGTTTAAAAAGACGTCTATAGATGTCTAAGTATCAACTTGAGCTTTTTACTCAAGTAAAAGTATAAAAGTACTGGTTTGAAAATGACTTAAAGTGTAAAAGTAAAAGTAATGTCAGAAAAACAAATGCCAAGAGCTTAGGCCGCACCACAGGGGCCTATAGTGCACTACCCTACCTCTCCAAAAACATGTTTCTGCCTTTGAAGTGAAATCTAACAATATATAGCTAAGAGAACAGCAGGTGTGTAACGTCTTGTTATGGTACTGTTCTGGGTTTGGGTTAGCAAACGTTCACACTGTGCTCAAGCTGGTAGAAAGCACACTGAAACATCAAGTTAGACTGTGGCCTCGTCCCGAACTTCATACGGCTCTAAATAGTGTGTAAAAATGGTACACCACAGTTAGAAGTGCTGTCAGTAGTGGGAAAGTGCAAAGTGTGCTGTTTGGGACACAGCCTCACTGTCTAACGTTAGCATTAGTCTCGTCTCAGTCTTTTAAAGCTGGAGCTTTCTCAGTGTTGACCTCATATAATACATGTATTTTTATATTTGCAGTTTAAACTTAAAGCTCTTAAACTTGCAGACTGCAGAAGGGTTTGCAGCAGAATCTCCTGTAGAAAGAAAGAGAAAGAGAAGGAAGAGGAGAACCTGCAAAAGGCATAAAACTAGAGGGTTTTCAAGATGGCGCCGCGAGTGGCTGCCTCGGCACAGAGCTCTCTGGTCATTTGTATGTTTTCACTTGTTTTTTTGTGCTTCCTGCAGGTCAGACCCCATTATTTACACCAGAGGACAACTGCTTAACACAAGACAGTCCACATCTGAAAGGGTTTCGCCAGTTTTCGAGAACGCGGACAGTTTTTTGGAGTTAATTGTTGGAGGAGCGGCGGCTCTGTGGGGAGCGCGCAGGAGACGCAGGCGGGGGACGAGTGGACCTAAAGCTCCGACAGCGAGGATTCAGAAGCGCTCTCCCGTCTGTTCATCTAGAGAACCTCCGCTCTTTACCCAACAAAGAGGATGAACAACTTCTCCTCAACGGGACTAACAAGAGTTTGGCCCGGTCAGCTGCCCTCTGCTTCACTGAGACCTGGCTCAGCGAGTCCATCCCGGACAGCGCGCTACATCTGCCGGGCTTTCATCTACACCGAGCAGACCGTGTGACGGAGCTACCGGGGAAAGCGAGAGGCGGAGGAATCTGCTTTCCTATTAACGAAGGTTGGTGTACAGATGTCTCAGTGCTGAATAAACACTGCAGCTCTAACCTGGAGACTCACACTTTATAAACTGTAAAGCTTTTTATTCACCGCGGGAGTTTTCTTCATTCATTCTGCTCGGTGTTTACAGTCCACCTCAAGCCAGCGTGAACGACGCACTGCAAAACCTGGCGGAGCGAAAAACTAGTCCGGAACAAAAATATCCAGACTCACTTTTCATTATTCTCGAGGACTTTAACAGAGCAAAACTTCACCACGAACTTCCAGAATATAAGCAACACGTTAATTGTCCCACCAGGGATATTAACACACTAGACCACTGCTACACTGTACTGAAGGATGCCTATTGCTCTGTCCCACATGCAGCTTTGGGACACTGATCACTGATTCCAACCTACAAGCAGAAACTTCAATCTGCAAAGCCTGTAGTGAAGACGGTGAAAAAGTGAACCAGAGAAGCAAAGCAAGAACTGCAGCACTGTTTTGACTGCACTGATTGGAGTGTTTTCGAAGCTGCTACTGACAACCTGGCTGTAATGACTGACACTGTGACTTCTTACATCGGGGCTTTTGTGAAGAGCTGTGTGTGCCAACCAAGACCACCTGCACATTCAGCAATAACAAGCAATGGACTAAACTGAGTCAGCTTAGTCAGGCTAAAGCAGAAGCCTACAGAAATCTGTGTAAAAAGGCCAGGAACACACTGACAGAGGAGATCAGAGTGGCTAAAAATGCTTTCAGCCAACGACCCTGGATCAGTGTGGAGAGGTCTTCAACACATTACTAATTACAGAAGACCCCCCACCCCCTGCTGTGGCAAACAAAGGCCTGGCTGACGACCTGAACGACTTCTATTGTAGATTTAGGAGAGACACATTCACTCATTTCCAAACTCTGCAACGGAATCTACAACCAGCATCGCACCTCTATCAACCCCCCCACCACTCAAGCTGCTCTGAAGGTATGTGAAGTTGATATGAGCCGACTCTTCCAGAGACAAAAGATCAGGAAAGCACCAGGCCCAGACGGTGTTTCACCTTCCTGCCTTAAAACCTGTGCTGTACAACTGGCTCCAGTCTTCTCAAACATTTTCAACAGATCACTGTGGAGCTGTGTGAAGATTCTTCCTGCTTCAAACGCTCCACCATCATCCCAGTCCCCAAGAAATCCTCCATCACAGGACTGAATGACTACAGGCCTGTCGCTCTAACAACAGTGGTCATGAAGTCCTTTAAATGTCTGGTGCTGTCCCACCTGAAGGATGTTACAGGACACCTGCTGGACCCTCTACAATTTGCATATCAAGGAAACAGGTCAGTGGATAAGGCGGTCAACATGGATCTGCATTACATCCTGCAACATCTCCACAGCCCAGGGACATATGCAAGAATTCTGTTTCTTGACTTCGGCTCGGCGTTCAACACCATTGTCAGGCAGGAAGCAGCGGGTGCAGTTGGGGAAACTCATGCACCTGCACACAGACCGTCAACATTGGTGCTCCTCAAGGATGTGTTCTCTCCCCGCTGCTCTTCTCTCTCTACACCAATGACTGCACCTCAAATTACCCGTCTGCTAAACTCCTGAAGTTTGCAAATGACGCTACAGTCATCGGACTCATCTGGGACGATGACGATTATGTCGACAGGAGGCGGACCGGAGAGTACTCTGGTGCAGTCAGAACAACCTGGAGCTGAACACGCTCAAGACTGTAGAGATGAGAGTGGACTTTAGGAAACACCCCCAGCTCTGCTGCCCCTCACTATCCTCAACAACCCTATGTCAGCTACAGAGACCATTCAGGTTCCTGGGTACCACCATTTCTCATGACTTGAAGTGGGAACATCTCCATCCTCAAAAAGGCCCAACAGAGGATGTACTTTCTGCATCAGCTGAGGAAGTTGGGTCTGCCTCAGAAGCTGTTGAGCCAGTTCTACACTGTAGTCACTGCAGTGCGAATCCATCCTGTGTACATCCATCCCTGTCTGGTTTGGAGCAGCCACAAAGCAGGACAGGAACAGACTGCAGCGAACAGTGAGGACAGCTGAGAGAATCATCTGTGATTCTCTGCCCTCCTTTCAGGACTTGTACTGCTCAAGAACCAGAAAACGGGCGGAGAAATTCTTTCAGCCGCTACTAAGACTGTCAGACCCAAACACAGTTTTTACCCTCTGGCCAGCATCTTCATGAACAGCTGATCACCATCATCAGCAACAGGCCATAGATACTAATGATAAACATAAGATAATCTCTTATCCTACAGTCACTGCATCACTGCACCATTACTGAGTTCATGTTAAACACTGCTGTGGTTGCACAATATTTAATCTGTATAGTGTTGCTTACTGCTATTCTGGAAATAACACTGTAAAGCACACTGTATAGAAATGTCCTTGTATAGTCTATGTATACTGTGTATACTATTGTTCTCTGTAAATGATATGTAGCTGTATATTGTTAACACTAGAGAGTCACTAACAGCTGGAACAAGTTCCTTGTGTGTGTGAACATACTTGGCCAATAAATCTGATTCTGAAACTATTCAAATCTGGGAAAAAAGAAAAATCACCTGAATGGTTACAGTGTAAACTGCAGTGCTGGAGCTCCATCACTCAGATGAATGCAGGAAGAAAGGAGGATGAAGAGAGAAATATGTGGTGAGAGGGAGTCTTGGTGTCATTTAGACATATAAACAGACTGTTAGAAATATGGAGGACTGCATTATGAAAACACAGATTTTAATTGTATTTTTTTATTGTAGGTTCTGTCAGCTTTAAAAATGTGAACTTAAACTAAATAAAAAGGAACATTCAAATAACACATCCTAGATCTAAATGAATGAAACATTCTCATTGATTACTTTGTTGTGTACAAAGTTGAATGTGCTGACACAAAAATCATCAATGGAAATCAAATTTATTAACCAAAGGAGGCCTGGATTTGGAGTCACACACAAAATTAGTAGAAAAACACACTACAGGCTGATCCAAGTTTGATATAATGTCCTCAAAACAAGTCAAAATGAGGCTCAGTATTGTGTGTGGCCTCCACATGCCTGTATGACCTCCCTACAATGCCTGGGCATGCTCCTGATGAGGATCTCCTCCCAGACCTGGACTAAAGCGTCCGCCAACTCCTGGACAGTCTGGTGGAACGTGATGTTGGTGGATGGAGCGAGACATGATGTCCCAGATGTGCTTAATCGGATTCCGGTCTGGGGAACGGGTGGGCTACTCCATAGCTTTAATGCCTCCATCTTGCAGGAACTGCTGACACACTCCAGCCACATGAGGTCTAGCATTGTCCTGCATTAGGAGGAACCCAGGGCCAACCGCACCAGCATATGGTCTCACAAGGGATCTGAGGATCTCATCTCGGTACCTAATGGCAGTCAGGCTACCTCTGGTGAGCACATGGAGGGCTGTGCGGTTACTTTTTCAGTTCTGTCAGCTTTTACAAATTGTAGTAATCATGAAAAGTTTGTAAAACATAAATGTATTTTGAAGTTTTTATAAACATAATGAGGACTACATATATTCTGCATAAAACTATTCAAATATGGGAAAAGACAAAAATCACCTTGTGGGAAATCTCCAACTGCTCCTTCTGGAAGTTTCACTGTAAACTGCAGTGCTGGAGCTCCATCACACAGATGAATGCAGGTAGAAAGAGGAGGATGAAGATTGAAATATGTGGTGAGAGGGAGTCTTATGCAGTTTAGACATATACTCTTACTCATTTAGACATATACACTACTGCATATGTGATGTACTGTATTATGACTTATTATTATTTATTTTTTGGATTTTAGGTTCTGTCAGCTTCAGAAATGTGGACTCAAACATCATGTCCAGAAAAAAAAAAAACACTGGTCAGTAAAAATTAAAATACAGTGTGTTGTTCTATTCTAAATTGCAGCCTTAAAACTTACATTGCTTGAAAATGTTGAAAAATGTAATGTTTTCTGAAAGTATAGTGGAGACTTCTGAAGATGGATTTCTGTGTCGTCATGTGTCAGGAATGGAAACGGGGTTCACCACCTGAAGACAGCCGAACACTGCCAGGTAAGTTCGAAATCCCAAGTGCTTTTTATGAATGTTCACCTCATACCAAAAAAAAACAGAAAAGAAAAACTGTAGAAAAAGAAAATTAAATGACTTTAAAGGACTCTAGTCTCACAAGATTTCCCACAGTACATATAGTAAGTTTTACTGACTTGACATCAGCCAGAATTAGTCTACAGCCACAGGACTGTCTACACAACACTTTCCCTCTAAAACAGGCCCCCCCTAAGTCTCCCACTTCCCACTTTTCAATCTGTAGCTCCGTCCCTAATCAGCCTGGCCTCTACCATTACTACAGACAGGGTAAAAACAGAAAATACCAACATATAAACCCGGGATTACTGTTCACAGAATATATACAGACATTTCATGTTATTCTTGTGCACAATGCAGGTAAGTATCATCACTTTACAATGAATAACTTAACCTTCTTCTCCCCCACAGGTATCCCAGAAGAAGAGAACACCCTCCCACACATTGGTGAGCCGAGGGCCCAATGGCTACAATAAGAGAGGGAGCTGGCTGGGGCGCCAGTCCCCCAGGAAGTCATTGAGGAGCAGGTTCAGGTAAGTACAAACACATTCTTACTTTATTAATACCCAGTGTCCAGTAAAATGTTCCCAAGCAAGCTCAATGATGGGTCAGGCATTGTGGATCCACATAGATTCAGCATGAAATCTGATTAAAGAGAAAAATCACCTTGTGGGAAATCTCTAAATGCTCCTTCTGGAGGTTACACTGTAAACTGCAGTGCTGGAGCTCCATCACACAGATGAATGCAGGTAGAAAGAGGAGGATGAAGAGAGAAATATGTGGTGAGAGGGAGTCTTAGTGTCATTTACACTACATATAAACAGACTGTTAGAAATATGGAGGACTGCATTATGAACTTACAGGGAGATTGTGGTGATGGTCAGTCAGTATCCGTTTTTAGAAACGGGGACTCAAACAGCATGTAAAGAGAAAAAAGGAAAGTGTTCAGCAAAAACTCATAAAAACACAGATTTTATTTTTATTTTTGTATTTCAGGTTCTGTCAGCTTTAAAAATGTGAACTCAAACATGTAAAGACTGTTGAAAAATTCAATCCTTGATGATGAATCTATAGAAAAAAGGAATCTAGATCAGTATTTGTATAATATATTTAATATTTTGTCATTGTGCAAAATGTTTCAGTTACTTTTTTCAGTTCTGTCAGCTTTTACATATTGTAATAATCATGAAAAGTTTGTAAAACATAAATGGACTACATAGATTCTGCATAAAACTATTCAAATTTGAGAACAGAGAAAAATCACCTTGTGGGAAATCTCTAAATGCTCCTTCTGGAGGTTACACTGTAAACTGCAGTGCTGGAGCTCCATCACACAGATGAATGCAGGTAGAAAGAGGAGGATAAAGAGAGAAATATGTGGTGAGAGGGAGTCTTAGTGTCATTTACACTATATATAAACTGACTGTTAGAAATATGGAGGACTGCATAATGAACTTACAGGGAGATTGTGGTGAAGGTCAGTCAGTATCCCGTTTTAGAAACGGGGACTCAAACAGCATGTAAAGAGAAAAAAAGGAAAGTGTTCAGCAAAAACTCATAAAACACAGATTTTATTTTTATTTTTGTATCTTAGGTATCTTTATTATTTTGGGATAATAAAGTATACTTTGAATTAACATGTCACACAGATAATACAGCATCTCAAACACAGACTACAAAGATTCTACGTATATAAATGCATTCCAGGTAAATAAAGGTTGGGTTTATATGTCTACAAATGTGGGTGTGGCTAAAATCAGGGAAAAGAAGAGAAAAATCACCTTGTGGGAAATCTCCAACTGCTCCTTCTGGAGGTTTCACTGCAAACTGCAGTGCTGGAGCTCCATCACACAGATGAATGCAGGTAGAAAGAGGAGCATAAAGAGAGAAATATGTGATATATAACTCTATATAACATAAACAGACTGTTAGAAATATGGAGGAGTGCATTATGAACTTACAGGGAGATTGTGGTGAAGGTCAGTCAGTATCCCTTTTTAGAAACGGGGACTCAAACAGCATGTAAATAGAAAAAAGGAAAGTGTTCAGCAAAAACTCATAAAAACATAGACTTTATTTTTATTTTTGTATCTTAGGTATCTTTATTATTTTGGGATAATAAAGTATACTTTAAATTAACATGTCATACAGATAATACAGCATCTCAAACACAGACTATGCAGATTCTATATAAACACATTCCAGGTAAATAAAGAGAGGGTTCACATGTCTACAAATGTGGGTGTGGCTAAAATCAGGGAAAAGAAGAGAAAAATCACCTTGTGGGAAATCTCCAACTGCTCCTTCTGGAGGTTTCACTGCAAACTGCAGTGCTGGAGCTCCATCACACAGATGAATGCAGGTAGAAAGAGGAGCATGAAGAGAGAAATATGTGATATATAACTCTATATAACATAAACAGACTGTTAGAAATATGGAGGACTGCATTATGAACTTACAGGGAGATTGTGGTGAAGGTCAGTCAGTATCCCTTTTTAGAAACGGGGACTCAAACAGCATGTAAAGAGAAAAAAGGAAAGTGTTCAGCAAAAACTCCCTCTAACATAGTAACCACCGAGCAACTCCCTAGCAACCCTATAGCAACCACCTGATAAACACCTCTAACAGTGTGTAGTTGAGCTTGTGTTCTGTTTATTAGCAGTGCTGCTGAGAATATTAAACTATATTAAGAAAAGTTCATTTCTAAATCGTGTATCTGGCGCTACGTAACTCGCGTGGGCGTGGTCAACTCTGCGATCTAGTCAACAGCTAGCTAGTAGTGCTAACTGGTTAGCTAGCGAGTTAGGCTAGCTTTTCTGCAAAGTTGTGTAAAGGAGCCTGTGGCTGCGTACAACCTACTTTCAGCAGCGGTCAGGACCTCCACATCGACGGCTGACCTCTGCCGTGCATCTCCACACCTGCAGAAGTAACGAAAGCAGTCTCTTGAGTAAGTTCATCAGCGCCGGGAGACGGAGCTCAGGTTTAGCGCAGCTCGTTGGGTCGGTTCGGTTAACGACTGCAGCTCCGCGTTCGATTCCAGCCGCGTAGAACTCTGACGCTGCGCTGCGCTCACAATGCGAGCTCGTGGGAAACATGGTAACGGGAGCGTTACCATGGGAGCAGTGGGAGCTTTTGGACAGAAATATTGGGACACCTGCTCATATTCATCGTTTCTTCCAAAATCAGGAGCATTAAAAACAGTTCGTCCTGCTTTTGGTGGAGTAACTATCTGTCCAAACACACATTTGGACATATAGTGTATCTGGAGCCCCTACATGATCAAGGCAGAAATATTATATTTAGAAACTATAAAAAAAGATTTATTTTCCATCTCTTTGATAAAACATTCCCTGTCCTTATAAATTGTACCAACAGTGAATAAATAAATCATTCCCTTAATGTATAAATTGTTCTCTTGGCTTAATAAATCGTTCCCTCGATTTAATATTTCACATGTGACCATGAAGGCCGATTTTAGAGCCACACCCTCGACCACAGATGGAGCAAAGGTACCCTGATGTCGGGGCGATACCAACAGTCCTCCTCTGCAGAAAGATGGCGTTTATTTGTTCTACAGACGGTTTGCCATGTTGTCCTGTTGAGTGCTAGGGCCTCAAGATGGCTTGGATTGATGTTCCTTGGTCTAGTCCTGCAGTGACCGCCAGCAGCTCGTTTTGAGTTGTTCAGTTACCCGTACAGTATTTGGTGAGGGAGGCCATAGCCAGACATACGAATCATGTGGCCCACCCAGCGCAGACGCTTTTTCTCCGACGCTGCTTCAATACAGATGGTGTTGGTCATTGAGAGAATGTCAGTGTGTGAGATTCCTTCATCCCAGGACAGTGTGAGAATTTATTGAAGGCATAGAAAGTGGAATACCTCCAAACTGTTTCATGCAATTGTTGCAGGATGGAGAGAAACTTGGGTGGTACACATGGCATAAATATAAAATACTTAGGAAAAGTCAAATATACAACTCTTACCATTAAGTTTAAAGTAGTTTATTGAATAGCAAATGTAGAGTTAACAGAACAACAGTATTCTTAAAGTGTTATTACATCAATTATGTAAACTGTGAAATACATCAATTAAAAAAAGAACAATTTAGAGAGCACTAGCTGGTGGAGAAATACTGTACATTGTTTACAAAACCACATGAAGTATTAAGAAATGTGAAGTTGGAGAGCTCTTGACTAAGCTCAGAATCAACTCAAAAGCAGCTTTGTTAAAAGCTGATCATTTGAAATGGAACTGGTTCCTGTATTTGCCTGCCCTGAACCAAGCTAAGGCACAGCTCCACACATAGAGACTACACTTTCACAAGAACAGGAGGAGGCTCACCTGACAGCTATTACAAGGAGTGGGGCTGTGCTGTAAACATGATAACCCCTGGTTCTTATCACCAACTCTACAGAGGAGTCTAATGTGGAATATATGTTTAGCTTTACTACAATAACCAATTGGCGTAGGAACCAGGTAGGATGAATGGGAATCAAAAGTATTCACATTCATTACTCAGGTGGAAGTGGAGATACTAGGGTTTAAAAAGACGTCTATAGATGTCTAAGTATCAACTTGAGCTTTTTACTCAAGTAAAAGTATAAAAGTACTGGTTTGAAAATGACTTAAAGTGTAAAAGTAAAAGTAATGTCAGAAAAACAAATGCCAAGAGCTTAGGCCGCACCACAGGGGCCTATAGTGCACTACCCTACCTCTCCAAAAACATGTTTCTGCCTTTGAAGTGAAATCTAACAATATATAGCTAAGAGAACAGCAGGTGTGTAACGTCTTGTTATGGTACTGTTCTGGGTTTGGGTTAGCAAACGTTCACACTGTGCTCAAGCTGGTAGAAAGCACACTGAAACATCAAGTTAGACTGTGGCCTCGTCCCGAACTTCATACGGCTCTAAATAGTGTGTAAAAATGGTACACCACAGTTAGAAGTGCTGTCAGTAGTGGGAAAGTGCAAAGTGTGCTGTTTGGGACACAGCCTCACTGTCTAACGTTAGCATTAGTCTCGTCTCAGTCTTTTAAAGCTGGAGCTTTCTCAGTGTTGACCTCATATAATACATGTATTTTTATATTTGCAGTTTAAACTTAAAGCTCTTAAACTTGCAGACTGCAGAAGGGTTTGCAGCAGAATCTCCTGTAGAAAGAAAGAGAAAGAGAAGGAAGAGGAGAACCTGCAAAAGGCATAAAACTAGAGGGTTTTCAAGATGGCGCCGCGAGTGGCTGCCTCGGCACAGAGCTCTCTGGTCATTTGTATGTTTTCACTTGTTTTTTTGTGCTTCCTGCAGGTCAGACCCCATTATTTACACCAGAGGACAACTGCTTAACACAAGACAGTCCACATCTGAAAGGGTTTCGCCAGTTTTCGAGAACGCGGACAGTTTTTTGGAGTTAATTGTTGGAGGAGCGGCGGCTCTGTGGGGAGCGCGCAGGAGACGCAGGCGGGGGACGAGTGGACCTAAAGCTCCGACAGCGAGGATTCAGAAGCGCTCTCCCGTCTGTTCATCTAGAGAACCTCCGCTCTTTACCCAACAAAGAGGATGAACAACTTCTCCTCAACGGGACTAACAAGAGTTTGGCCCGGTCAGCTGCCCTCTGCTTCACTGAGACCTGGCTCAGCGAGTCCATCCCGGACAGCGCGCTACATCTGCCGGGCTTTCATCTACACCGAGCAGACCGTGTGACGGAGCTACCGGGGAAAGCGAGAGGCGGAGGAATCTGCTTTCCTATTAACGAAGGTTGGTGTACAGATGTCTCAGTGCTGAATAAACACTGCAGCTCTAACCTGGAGACTCACACTTTATAAACTGTAAAGCTTTTTATTCACCGCGGGAGTTTTCTTCATTCATTCTGCTCGGTGTTTACAGTCCACCTCAAGCCAGCGTGAACGACGCACTGCAAAACCTGGCGGAGCGAAAAACTAGTCCGGAACAAAAATATCCAGACTCACTTTTCATTATTCTCGAGGACTTTAACAGAGCAAAACTTCACCACGAACTTCCAGAATATAAGCAACACGTTAATTGTCCCACCAGGGATATTAACACACTAGACCACTGCTACACTGTACTGAAGGATGCCTATTGCTCTGTCCCACATGCAGCTTTGGGACACTGATCACTGATTCCAACCTACAAGCAGAAACTTCAATCTGCAAAGCCTGTAGTGAAGACGGTGAAAAAGTGAACCAGAGAAGCAAAGCAAGAACTGCAGCACTGTTTTGACTGCACTGATTGGAGTGTTTTCGAAGCTGCTACTGACAACCTGGCTGTAATGACTGACACTGTGACTTCTTACATCGGGGCTTTTGTGAAGAGCTGTGTGTGCCAACCAAGACCACCTGCACATTCAGCAATAACAAGCAATGGACTAAACTGAGTCAGCTTAGTCAGGCTAAAGCAGAAGCCTACAGAAATCTGTGTAAAAAGGCCAGGAACACACTGACAGAGGAGATCAGAGTGGCTAAAAATGCTTTCAGCCAACGACCCTGGATCAGTGTGGAGAGGTCTTCAACACATTACTAATTACAGAAGACCCCCCACCCCCTGCTGTGGCAAACAAAGGCCTGGCTGACGACCTGAACGACTTCTATTGTAGATTTAGGAGAGACACATTCACTCATTTCCAAACTCTGCAACGGAATCTACAACCAGCATCGCACCTCTATCAACCCCCCCACCACTCAAGCTGCTCTGAAGGTATGTGAAGTTGATATGAGCCGACTCTTCCAGAGACAAAAGATCAGGAAAGCACCAGGCCCAGACGGTGTTTCACCTTCCTGCCTTAAAACCTGTGCTGTACAACTGGCTCCAGTCTTCTCAAACATTTTCAACAGATCACTGTGGAGCTGTGTGAAGATTCTTCCTGCTTCAAACGCTCCACCATCATCCCAGTCCCCAAGAAATCCTCCATCACAGGACTGAATGACTACAGGCCTGTCGCTCTAACAACAGTGGTCATGAAGTCCTTTAAATGTCTGGTGCTGTCCCACCTGAAGGATGTTACAGGACACCTGCTGGACCCTCTACAATTTGCATATCAAGGAAACAGGTCAGTGGATAAGGCGGTCAACATGGATCTGCATTACATCCTGCAACATCTCCACAGCCCAGGGACATATGCAAGAATTCTGTTTCTTGACTTCGGCTCGGCGTTCAACACCATTGTCAGGCAGGAAGCAGCGGGTGCAGTTGGGGAAACTCATGCACCTGCACACAGACTCTCAACATTGGTGCTCCTCAAGGATGTGTTCTCTCCCCGCTGCTCTTCTCTCTCTACACCAATGACTGCACCTCAAATTACCCGTCTGCTAAACTCCTGAAGTTTGCAAATGACGCTACAGTCATCGGACTCATCTGGGACGATGACGATTATGTCGACAGGAGGCGGACCGGAGAGTACTCTGGTGCAGTCAGAACAACCTGGAGCTGAACACGCTCAAGACTGTAGAGATGAGAGTGGACTTTAGGAAACACCCCCAGCTCTGCTGCCCCTCACTATCCTCAACAACCCTATGTCAGCTACAGAGACCATTCAGGTTCCTGGGTACCACCATTTCTCATGACTTGAAGTGGGAACATCTCCATCCTCAAAAAGGCCCAACAGAGGATGTACTTTCTGCATCAGCTGAGGAAGTTGGGTCTGCCTCAGAAGCTGTTGAGCCAGTTCTACACTGTAGTCACTGCAGTGCGAATCCATCCTGTGTACATCCATCCCTGTCTGGTTTGGAGCAGCCACAAAGCAGGACAGGAACAGACTGCAGCGAACAGTGAGGACAGCTGAGAGAATCATCTGTGATTCTCTGCCCTCCTTTCAGGACTTGTACTGCTCAAGAACCAGAAAACGGGCGGAGAAATTCTTTCAGCCGCTACTAAGACTGTCAGACCCAAACACAGTTTTTACCCTCTGGCCAGCATCTTCATGAACAGCTGATCACCATCATCAGCAACAGGCCATAGATACTAATGATAAACATAAGATAATCTCTTATCCTACAGTCACTGCATCACTGCACCATTACTGAGTTCATGTTAAACACTGCTGTGGTTGCACAATATTTAATCTGTATAGTGTTGCTTACTGCTATTCTGGAAATAACACTGTAAAGCACACTGTATAGAAATGTCCTTGTATAGTCTATGTATACTGTGTATACTATTGTTCTCTGTAAATGATATGTAGCTGTATATTGTTAACACTAGAGAGTCACTAACAGCTGGAACAAGTTCCTTGTGTGTGTGAACATACTTGGCCAATAAATCTGATTCTGAAACTATTCAAATCTGGGAAAAAAGAAAAATCACCTGAATGGTTACAGTGTAAACTGCAGTGCTGGAGCTCCATCACTCAGATGAATGCAGGAAGAAAGGAGGATGAAGAGAGAAATATGTGGTGAGAGGGAGTCTTGGTGTCATTTAGACATATAAACAGACTGTTAGAAATATGGAGGACTGCATTATGAAAACACAGATTTTAATTGTATTTTTTTATTGTAGGTTCTGTCAGCTTTAAAAATGTGAACTTAAACTAAATAAAAAGGAACATTCAAATAACACATCCTAGATCTAAATGAATGAAACATTCTCATTGATTACTTTGTTGTGTACAAAGTTGAATGTGCTGACACAAAAATCATCAATGGAAATCAAATTTATTAACCAAAGGAGGCCTGGATTTGGAGTCACACACAAAATTAGTAGAAAAACACACTACAGGCTGATCCAAGTTTGATATAATGTCCTCAAAACAAGTCAAAATGAGGCTCAGTATTGTGTGTGGCCTCCACATGCCTGTATGACCTCCCTACAATGCCTGGGCATGCTCCTGATGAGGATCTCCTCCCAGACCTGGACTAAAGCGTCCGCCAACTCCTGGACAGTCTGGTGGAACGTGATGTTGGTGGATGGAGCGAGACATGATGTCCCAGATGTGCTTAATCGGATTCCGGTCTGGGGAACGGGTGGGCTACTCCATAGCTTTAATGCCTCCATCTTGCAGGAACTGCTGACACACTCCAGCCACATGAGGTCTAGCATTGTCCTGCATTAGGAGGAACCCAGGGCCAACCGCACCAGCATATGGTCTCACAAGGGATCTGAGGATCTCATCTCGGTACCTAATGGCAGTCAGGCTACCTCTGGTGAGCACATGGAGGGCTGTGCGGTTACTTTTTCAGTTCTGTCAGCTTTTACAAATTGTAGTAATCATGAAAAGTTTGTAAAACATAAATGTATTTTGAAGTTTTTATAAACATAATGAGGACTACATATATTCTGCATAAAACTATTCAAATATGGGAAAAGACAAAAATCACCTTGTGGGAAATCTCCAACTGCTCCTTCTGGAAGTTTCACTGTAAACTGCAGTGCTGGAGCTCCATCACACAGATGAATGCAGGTAGAAAGAGGAGGATGAAGATTGAAATATGTGGTGAGAGGGAGTCTTATGCAGTTTAGACATATACTCTTACTCATTTAGACATATACACTACTGCATATGTGATGTACTGTATTATGACTTATTATTATTTATTTTTTGGATTTTAGGTTCTGTCAGCTTCAGAAATGTGGACTCAAACATCATGTCCAGAAAAAAAAAAAACACTGGTCAGTAAAAATTAAAATACAGTGTGTTGTTCTATTCTAAATTGCAGCCTTAAAACTTACATTGCTTGAAAATGTTGAAAAATGTAATGTTTTCTGAAAGTATAGTGGAGACTTCTGAAGATGGATTTCTGTGTCGTCATGTGTCAGGAATGGAAACGGGGTTCACCACCTGAAGACAGCCGAACACTGCCAGGTAAGTTCGAAATCCCAAGTGCTTTTTATGAATGTTCACCTCATACCAAAAAAAAACAGAAAAGAAAAACTGTAGAAAAAGAAAATTAAATGACTTTAAAGGACTCTAGTCTCACAAGATTTCCCACAGTACATATAGTAAGTTTTACTGACTTGACATCAGCCAGAATTAGTCTACAGCCACAGGACTGTCTACACAACACTTTCCCTCTAAAACAGGCCCCCCCTAAGTCTCCCACTTCCCACTTTTCAATCTGTAGCTCCGTCCCTAATCAGCCTGGCCTCTACCATTACTACAGACAGGGTAAAAACAGAAAATACCAACATATAAACCCGGGATTACTGTTCACAGAATATATACAGACATTTCATGTTATTCTTGTGCACAATGCAGGTAAGTATCATCACTTTACAATGAATAACTTAACCTTCTTCTCCCCCACAGGTATCCCAGAAGAAGAGAACACCCTCCCACACATTGGTGAGCCGAGGGCCCAATGGCTACAATAAGAGAGGGAGCTGGCTGGGGCGCCAGTCCCCCAGGAAGTCATTGAGGAGCAGGTTCAGGTAAGTACAAACACATTCTTACTTTATTAATACCCAGTGTCCAGTAAAATGTTCCCAAGCAAGCTCAATGATGGGTCAGGCATTGTGGATCCACATAGATTCAGCATGAAATCTGATTAAAGAGAAAAATCACCTTGTGGGAAATCTCTAAATGCTCCTTCTGGAGGTTACACTGTAAACTGCAGTGCTGGAGCTCCATCACACAGATGAATGCAGGTAGAAAGAGGAGGATGAAGAGAGAAATATGTGGTGAGAGGGAGTCTTAGTGTCATTTACACTACATATAAACAGACTGTTAGAAATATGGAGGACTGCATTATGAACTTACAGGGAGATTGTGGTGATGGTCAGTCAGTATCCGTTTTTAGAAACGGGGACTCAAACAGCATGTAAAGAGAAAAAAGGAAAGTGTTCAGCAAAAACTCATAAAAACACAGATTTTATTTTTATTTTTGTATTTCAGGTTCTGTCAGCTTTAAAAATGTGAACTCAAACATGTAAAGACTGTTGAAAAATTCAATCCTTGATGATGAATCTATAGAAAAAAGGAATCTAGATCAGTATTTGTATAATATATTTAATATTTTGTCATTGTGCAAAATGTTTCAGTTACTTTTTTCAGTTCTGTCAGCTTTTACATATTGTAATAATCATGAAAAGTTTGTAAAACATAAATGGACTACATAGATTCTGCATAAAACTATTCAAATTTGAGAACAGAGAAAAATCACCTTGTGGGAAATCTCTAAATGCTCCTTCTGGAGGTTACACTGTAAACTGCAGTGCTGGAGCTCCATCACACAGATGAATGCAGGTAGAAAGAGGAGGATAAAGAGAGAAATATGTGGTGAGAGGGAGTCTTAGTGTCATTTACACTATATATAAACTGACTGTTAGAAATATGGAGGACTGCATAATGAACTTACAGGGAGATTGTGGTGAAGGTCAGTCAGTATCCCGTTTTAGAAACGGGGACTCAAACAGCATGTAAAGAGAAAAAAAGGAAAGTGTTCAGCAAAAACTCATAAAACACAGATTTTATTTTTATTTTTGTATCTTAGGTATCTTTATTATTTTGGGATAATAAAGTATACTGTGAATTAACATGTTACACAGATAATACAGCATCTCAAACACAGACTACAAAGATTCTACGTATATAAATGCATTCCAGGTACATAAAGGGAGGGTTTATATGTCTACAAATGTGGGTGTGGCTAAAATCAGGGAAAAGAAGAGAAAAGTCACCTTGTGGGAAATCTCTGAATGCTCCTTCTGGAGGTTTCACTGCAAACTGCAGTGCTGGAGCTCCATCACACAGATGAATGCAGGGAGAAAGAGGAGCATGAAGAGAGAAATATGTGGTGAGAGGGAGTCTTAGTGTCATTTACACTATATATAAACTGACTGTTAGAAATATGGAGGACTGCATAATGAACTTACAGGGAGATTGTGGTGAAGGTCAGTCAGTATCCCGTTTTAGAAACGGGGACTCAAACAGCATGTAAAGAGAAAAAAAGGAAAGTGTTCAGCAAAAAGTCATAAACACACAGATTTTATTTTTATTTTTGTATCTTGGGTATCTTTATTATTTTGGGATAATACAGTATACTTTGAATTAACATGTCACACAGATGATACAGCATCTCAAACAGAGACTACAAAGATTCTACGTATATAAATGCATTCCAGGTAAATAAAGGGAGGGTTCATATGTCTACAAATGTGGGTGTGGCTAAAATCAGGGAAAAGGAGAGAAAAATCACCTTGTGGGAAATCTCCAACTGCTCCTTCTGGAGGTTACACTGTAAACTGCAGTGCTGGAGCTCCATCACACAGATGAATGCAGGTAGAAAGAGGAGCATAAAGAGAGAAATATGTGATATATAACTCTATATAACATAAACAGACTGTTAGAAATATGGAGGAGTGCATTATGAACTTACAGGGAGATTGTGGTGAAGGTCAGTCAGTATCCCTTTTTAGAAACGGGGACTCAAACAGCATGTAAAGAGAAAAAAAGGAAAGTGTTCAGCAAAAACTCATAAAACACAGATTTTATTTTTATTTTTGTATCTTAGGTATCTTTATTATTTTGGGATAATAAAGTATACTGTGAATTAACATGTTACACAGATAATACAGCATCTCAAACACAGACTACATAGATTCTGCATAAAACTATTCAAATTTGAGAACAGAGAAAAATCACCTTGTGGGAAATCTCCAACTGCTCCTTCTGGAGGTTTCACTGCAAACTGCAGTGCTGGAGCTCCATCACACAGATGAATGCAGGTAGAAAGAGGAGGATGAAGAGAGAAATATGTGGTGAGAGGGAGTCTCAGTGTAATTTACACTATACATAAACTGACTGTTAGAAATATGCAGTACTACATTATGAACTTACAGGGAGATTGTGGTGAAGGTCAGTCAGTATCCCTTTTTAGAAACGGGGACTCAAACAGCATGTAAAGAGAAAAAAGGAAAGTGTTCAGCAAAAACTCATAAAAACATAGACTTTATTTTTATTTTTGTATCTTAGGTATCTTTATTATTTTGGGATAATAAAGTATACTTTGAATTAACATGTCACACAGATAATACACCATCTCAAACACAGACTACAAAGATTCTACGTATATAAATGCATTCCAGGTAAATAAATTAAGGGTTCATATGTCTACAAATGTGGGTGTGGCTAAAATCAGGGAAAAGAAGAGAAAAATCACCTTGTGGGAAATCTCCAACTGCTCCTTCTGGAGGTTTCACTGCAAACTGCAGTGCTGGAGCTCCATCACACAGATGAATGCAGGTAGAAAGAGGAGCATGAAGAGAGAAATATGTGGTGAGAGGGAGTCTTAGTGTCATTTACACTATATATAAACTGACTGTTAGAAATATGGAGGACTGCATAATGAACTTACAGGGAGA
Source organism: Salminus brasiliensis (assembly GCF_030463535.1). Lineage (NCBI taxonomy): Eukaryota > Metazoa > Chordata > Actinopteri > Characiformes > Bryconidae > Salminus > Salminus brasiliensis. The sequence continues at coordinate 16,292,592 of NC_132883.1, read as the reverse complement.
TTGTGGTGAAGGTCAGTCAGTATCCCGTTTTAGAAACGGGGACTCAAACAGCATGTAAAGAGAAAAAAAGGAAAGTGTTCAGCAAAAAGTCATAAACACACAGATTTTATTTTTATTTTTGTATCTTGGGTATCTTTATTATTTTGGGATAATACAGTATACTTTGAATTAACATGTCACACAGATGATACAGCATCTCAAACAGAGACTACAAAGATTCTACGTATATAAATGCATTCCAGGTAAAAAAAGGGAGGGTTCATATGTCTACAAATGTGGGTGTGGCTAAAATCAGGGAAAAGGAGAGAAAAATCACCTTGTGGGAAATCTCCAACTGCTCCTTCTGGAGGTTACACTGTAAACTGCAGTGCTGGAGCTCCATCACACAGATGAATGCAGGTAGAAAGAGGAGCATAAAGAGAGAAATATGTGATATATAACTCTATATAACATAAACAGACTGTTAGAAATATGGAGGACTGCATTATGAACTTACAGGGAGATTGTGGTGAAGGTCAGTCAGTATCCCTTTTTAGAAACGGGGACTCAAACAGCATGTAAAGAGAAAAAAGGAAAGTGTTCAGCAAAAACTCCCTCTAACATAGTAACCACCGAGCAACTCCCTAGCAACCCTATAGCAACCACCTGATAAACACCTCTAACAGTGTGTAGTTGAGCTTGTGTTCTGTTTATTAGCAGTGCTGCTGAGAATATTAAACTATATTAAGAAAAGTTCATTTCTAAATCGTGTATCTGGCGCTACGTAACTCGCGTGGGCGTGGTCAACTCTGCGATCTAGTCAACAGCTAGCTAGTAGTGCTAACTGGTTAGCTAGCGAGTTAGGCTAGCTTTTCTGCAAAGTTGTGTAAAGGAGCCTGTGGCTGCGTACAACCTACTTTCAGCAGCGGTCAGGACCTCCACATCGACGGCTGACCTCTGCCGTGCATCTCCACACCTGCAGAAGTAACGAAAGCAGTCTCTTGAGTAAGTTCATCAGCGCCGGGAGACGGAGCTCAGGTTTAGCGCAGCTCGTTGGGTCGGTTCGGTTAACGACTGCAGCTCCGCGTTCGATTCCAGCCGCGTAGAACTCTGACGCTGCGCTGCGCTCACAATGCGAGCTCGTGGGAAACATGGTAACGGGAGCGTTACCATGGGAGCAGTGGGAGCTTTTGGACAGAAATATTGGGACACCTGCTCATATTCATCGTTTCTTCCAAAATCAGGAGCATTAAAAACAGTTCGTCCTGCTTTTGGTGGAGTAACTATCTGTCCAAACACACATTTGGACATATAGTGTATCTGGAGCCCCTACATGATCAAGGCAGAAATATTATATTTAGAAACTATAAAAAAAGATTTATTTTCCATCTCTTTGATAAAACATTCCCTGTCCTTATAAATTGTACCAACAGTGAATAAATAAATCATTCCCTTAATGTATAAATTGTTCTCTTGGCTTAATAAATCGTTCCCTCGATTTAATATTTCACATGTGACCATGAAGGCCGATTTTAGAGCCACACCCTCGACCACAGATGGAGCAAAGGTACCCTGATGTCGGGGCGATACCAACAGTCCTCCTCTGCAGAAAGATGGCGTTTATTTGTTCTACAGACGGTTTGCCATGTTGTCCTGTTGAGTGCTAGGGCCTCAAGATGGCTTGGATTGATGTTCCTTGGTCTAGTCCTGCAGTGACCGCCAGCAGCTCGTTTTGAGTTGTTCAGTTACCCGTACAGTATTTGGTGAGGGAGGCCATAGCCAGACATACGAATCATGTGGCCCACCCAGCGCAGACGCTTTTTCTCCGACGCTGCTTCAATACAGATGGTGTTGGTCATTGAGAGAATGTCAGTGTGTGAGATTCCTTCATCCCAGGACAGTGTGAGAATTTATTGAAGGCATAGAAAGTGGAATACCTCCAAACTGTTTCATGCAATTGTTGCAGGATGGAGAGAAACTTGGGTGGTACACATGGCATAAATATAAAATACTTAGGAAAAGTCAAATATACAACTCTTACCATTAAGTTTAAAGTAGTTTATTGAATAGCAAATGTAGAGTTAACAGAACAACAGTATTCTTAAAGTGTTATTACATCAATTATGTAAACTGTGAAATACATCAATTAAAAAAAGAACAATTTAGAGAGCACTAGCTGGTGGAGAAATACTGTACATTGTTTACAAAACCACATGAAGTATTAAGAAATGTGAAGTTGGAGAGCTCTTGACTAAGCTCAGAATCAACTCAAAAGCAGCTTTGTTAAAAGCTGATCATTTGAAATGGAACTGGTTCCTGTATTTGCCTGCCCTGAACCAAGCTAAGGCACAGCTCCACACATAGAGACTACACTTTCACAAGAACAGGAGGAGGCTCACCTGACAGCTATTACAAGGAGTGGGGCTGTGCTGTAAACATGATAACCCCTGGTTCTTATCACCAACTCTACAGAGGAGTCTAATGTGGAATATATGTTTAGCTTTACTACAATAACCAATTGGCGTAGGAACCAGGTAGGATGAATGGGAATCAAAAGTATTCACATTCATTACTCAGGTGGAAGTGGAGATACTAGGGTTTAAAAAGACGTCTATAGATGTCTAAGTATCAACTTGAGCTTTTTACTCAAGTAAAAGTATAAAAGTACTGGTTTGAAAATGACTTAAAGTGTAAAAGTAAAAGTAATGTCAGAAAAACAAATGCCAAGAGCTTAGGCCGCACCACAGGGGCCTATAGTGCACTACCCTACCTCTCCAAAAACATGTTTCTGCCTTTGAAGTGAAATCTAACAATATATAGCTAAGAGAACAGCAGGTGTGTAACGTCTTGTTATGGTACTGTTCTGGGTTTGGGTTAGCAAACGTTCACACTGTGCTCAAGCTGGTAGAAAGCACACTGAAACATCAAGTTAGACTGTGGCCTCGTCCCGAACTTCATACGGCTCTAAATAGTGTGTAAAAATGGTACACCACAGTTAGAAGTGCTGTCAGTAGTGGGAAAGTGCAAAGTGTGCTGTTTGGGACACAGCCTCACTGTCTAACGTTAGCATTAGTCTCGTCTCAGTCTTTTAAAGCTGGAGCTTTCTCAGTGTTGACCTCATATAATACATGTATTTTTATATTTGCAGTTTAAACTTAAAGCTCTTAAACTTGCAGACTGCAGAAGGGTTTGCAGCAGAATCTCCTGTAGAAAGAAAGAGAAAGAGAAGGAAGAGGAGAACCTGCAAAAGGCATAAAACTAGAGGGTTTTCAAGATGGCGCCGCGAGTGGCTGCCTCGGCACAGAGCTCTCTGGTCATTTGTATGTTTTCACTTGTTTTTTTGTGCTTCCTGCAGGTCAGACCCCATTATTTACACCAGAGGACAACTGCTTAACACAAGACAGTCCACATCTGAAAGGGTTTCGCCAGTTTTCGAGAACGCGGACAGTTTTTTGGAGTTAATTGTTGGAGGAGCGGCGGCTCTGTGGGGAGCGCGCAGGAGACGCAGGCGGGGGACGAGTGGACCTAAAGCTCCGACAGCGAGGATTCAGAAGCGCTCTCCCGTCTGTTCATCTAGAGAACCTCCGCTCTTTACCCAACAAAGAGGATGAACAACTTCTCCTCAACGGGACTAACAAGAGTTTGGCCCGGTCAGCTGCCCTCTGCTTCACTGAGACCTGGCTCAGCGAGTCCATCCCGGACAGCGCGCTACATCTGCCGGGCTTTCATCTACACCGAGCAGACCGTGTGACGGAGCTACCGGGGAAAGCGAGAGGCGGAGGAATCTGCTTTCCTATTAACGAAGGTTGGTGTACAGATGTCTCAGTGCTGAATAAACACTGCAGCTCTAACCTGGAGACTCACACTTTATAAACTGTAAAGCTTTTTATTCACCGCGGGAGTTTTCTTCATTCATTCTGCTCGGTGTTTACAGTCCACCTCAAGCCAGCGTGAACGACGCACTGCAAAACCTGGCGGAGCGAAAAACTAGTCCGGAACAAAAATATCCAGACTCACTTTTCATTATTCTCGAGGACTTTAACAGAGCAAAACTTCACCACGAACTTCCAGAATATAAGCAACACGTTAATTGTCCCACCAGGGATATTAACACACTAGACCACTGCTACACTGTACTGAAGGATGCCTATTGCTCTGTCCCACATGCAGCTTTGGGACACTGATCACTGATTCCAACCTACAAGCAGAAACTTCAATCTGCAAAGCCTGTAGTGAAGACGGTGAAAAAGTGAACCAGAGAAGCAAAGCAAGAACTGCAGCACTGTTTTGACTGCACTGATTGGAGTGTTTTCGAAGCTGCTACTGACAACCTGGCTGTAATGACTGACACTGTGACTTCTTACATCGGCTTTTGTGAAGAGCTGTGTGTGCCAACCAAGACCACCTGCACATTCAGCAATAACAAGCAATGGACTAAACTGAGTCAGCTTAGTCAGGCTAAAGCAGAAGCCTACAGAAATCTGTGTAAAAAGGCCAGGAACACACTGACAGAGGAGATCAGAGTGGCTAAAAATGCTTTCAGCCAACGACCCTGGATCAGTGTGGAGAGGTCTTCAACACATTACTAATTACAGAAGACCCCCCACCCCCTGCTGTGGCAAACAAAGGCCTGGCTGACGACCTGAACGACTTCTATTGTAGATTTAGGAGAGACACATTCACTCATTTCCAAACTCTGCAACGGAATCTACAACCAGCATCGCACCTCTATCAACCCCCCCACCACTCAAGCTGCTCTGAAGGTATGTGAAGTTGATATGAGCCGACTCTTCCAGAGACAAAAGATCAGGAAAGCACCAGGCCCAGACGGTGTTTCACCTTCCTGCCTTAAAACCTGTGCTGTACAACTGGCTCCAGTCTTCTCAAACATTTTCAACAGATCACTGTGGAGCTGTGTGAAGATTCTTCCTGCTTCAAACGCTCCACCATCATCCCAGTCCCCAAGAAATCCTCCATCACAGGACTGAATGACTACAGGCCTGTCGCTCTAACAACAGTGGTCATGAAGTCCTTTAAATGTCTGGTGCTGTCCCACCTGAAGGATGTTACAGGACACCTGCTGGACCCTCTACAATTTGCATATCAAGGAAACAGGTCAGTGGATAAGGCGGTCAACATGGATCTGCATTACATCCTGCAACATCTCCACAGCCCAGGGACATATGCAAGAATTCTGTTTCTTGACTTCGGCTCGGCGTTCAACACCATTGTCAGGCAGGAAGCAGCGGGTGCAGTTGGGGAAACTCATGCACCTGCACACAGACTCTCAACATTGGTGCTCCTCAAGGATGTGTTCTCTCCCCGCTGCTCTTCTCTCTCTACACCAATGACTGCACCTCAAATTACCCGTCTGCTAAACTCCTGAAGTTTGCAAATGACGCTACAGTCATCGGACTCATCTGGGACGATGACGATTATGTCGACAGGAGGCGGACCGGAGAGTACTCTGGTGCAGTCAGAACAACCTGGAGCTGAACACGCTCAAGACTGTAGAGATGAGAGTGGACTTTAGGAAACACCCCCAGCTCTGCTGCCCCTCACTATCCTCAACAACCCTATGTCAGCTACAGAGACCATTCAGGTTCCTGGGTACCACCATTTCTCATGACTTGAAGTGGGAACATCTCCATCCTCAAAAAGGCCCAACAGAGGATGTACTTTCTGCATCAGCTGAGGAAGTTGGGTCTGCCTCAGAAGCTGTTGAGCCAGTTCTACACTGTAGTCACTGCAGTGCGAATCCATCCTGTGTACATCCATCCCTGTCTGGTTTGGAGCAGCCACAAAGCAGGACAGGAACAGACTGCAGCGAACAGTGAGGACAGCTGAGAGAATCATCTGTGATTCTCTGCCCTCCTTTCAGGACTTGTACTGCTCAAGAACCAGAAAACGGGCGGAGAAATTCTTTCAGCCGCTACTAAGACTGTCAGACCCAAACACAGTTTTTACCCTCTGGCCAGCATCTTCATGAACAGCTGATCACCATCATCAGCAACAGGCCATAGATACTAATGATAAACATAAGATAATCTCTTATCCTACAGTCACTGCATCACTGCACCATTACTGAGTTCATGTTAAACACTGCTGTGGTTGCACAATATTTAATCTGTATAGTGTTGCTTACTGCTATTCTGGAAATAACACTGTAAAGCACACTGTATAGAAATGTCCTTGTATAGTCTATGTATACTGTGTATACTATTGTTCTCTGTAAATGATATGTAGCTGTATATTGTTAACACTAGAGAGTCACTAACAGCTGGAACAAGTTCCTTGTGTGTGTGAACATACTTGGCCAATAAATCTGATTCTGAAACTATTCAAATCTGGGAAAAAAGAAAAATCACCTGAATGGTTACAGTGTAAACTGCAGTGCTGGAGCTCCATCACTCAGATGAATGCAGGAAGAAAGGAGGATGAAGAGAGAAATATGTGGTGAGAGGGAGTCTTGGTGTCATTTAGACATATAAACAGACTGTTAGAAATATGGAGGACTGCATTATGAAAACACAGATTTTAATTGTATTTTTTTATTGTAGGTTCTGTCAGCTTTAAAAATGTGAACTTAAACTAAATAAAAAGGAACATTCAAATAACACATCCTAGATCTAAATGAATGAAACATTCTCATTGATTACTTTGTTGTGTACAAAGTTGAATGTGCTGACACAAAAATCATCAATGGAAATCAAATTTATTAACCAAAGGAGGCCTGGATTTGGAGTCACACACAAAATTAGTAGAAAAACACACTACAGGCTGATCCAAGTTTGATATAATGTCCTCAAAACAAGTCAAAATGAGGCTCAGTATTGTGTGTGGCCTCCACATGCCTGTATGACCTCCCTACAATGCCTGGGCATGCTCCTGATGAGGATCTCCTCCCAGACCTGGACTAAAGCGTCCGCCAACTCCTGGACAGTCTGGTGGAACGTGATGTTGGTGGATGGAGCGAGACATGATGTCCCAGATGTGCTTAATCGGATTCCGGTCTGGGGAACGGGTGGGCTACTCCATAGCTTTAATGCCTCCATCTTGCAGGAACTGCTGACACACTCCAGCCACATGAGGTCTAGCATTGTCCTGCATTAGGAGGAACCCAGGGCCAACCGCACCAGCATATGGTCTCACAAGGGATCTGAGGATCTCATCTCGGTACCTAATGGCAGTCAGGCTACCTCTGGTGAGCACATGGAGGGCTGTGCGGTTACTTTTTCAGTTCTGTCAGCTTTTACAAATTGTAGTAATCATGAAAAGTTTGTAAAACATAAATGTATTTTGAAGTTTTTATAAACATAATGAGGACTACATATATTCTGCATAAAACTATTCAAATATGGGAAAAGACAAAAATCACCTTGTGGGAAATCTCCAACTGCTCCTTCTGGAAGTTTCACTGTAAACTGCAGTGCTGGAGCTCCATCACACAGATGAATGCAGGTAGAAAGAGGAGGATGAAGATTGAAATATGTGGTGAGAGGGAGTCTTATGCAGTTTAGACATATACTCTTACTCATTTAGACATATACACTACTGCATATGTGATGTACTGTATTATGACTTATTATTATTTATTTTTTGGATTTTAGGTTCTGTCAGCTTCAGAAATGTGGACTCAAACATCATGTCCAGAAAAAAAAAAAACACTGGTCAGTAAAAATTAAAATACAGTGTGTTGTTCTATTCTAAATTGCAGCCTTAAAACTTACATTGCTTGAAAATGTTGAAAAATGTAATGTTTTCTGAAAGTATAGTGGAGACTTCTGAAGATGGATTTCTGTGTCGTCATGTGTCAGGAATGGAAACGGGGTTCACCACCTGAAGACAGCCGAACACTGCCAGGTAAGTTCGAAATCCCAAGTGCTTTTTATGAATGTTCACCTCATACCAAAAAAAAACAGAAAAGAAAAACTGTAGAAAAAGAAAATTAAATGACTTTAAAGGACTCTAGTCTCACAAGATTTCCCACAGTACATATAGTAAGTTTTACTGACTTGACATCAGCCAGAATTAGTCTACAGCCACAGGACTGTCTACACAACACTTTCCCTCTAAAACAGGCCCCCCCTAAGTCTCCCACTTCCCACTTTTCAATCTGTAGCTCCGTCCCTAATCAGCCTGGCCTCTACCATTACTACAGACAGGGTAAAAACAGAAAATACCAACATATAAACCCGGGATTACTGTTCACAGAATATATACAGACATTTCATGTTATTCTTGTGCACAATGCAGGTAAGTATCATCACTTTACAATGAATAACTTAACCTTCTTCTCCCCCACAGGTATCCCAGAAGAAGAGAACACCCTCCCACACATTGGTGAGCCGAGGGCCCAATGGCTACAATAAGAGAGGGAGCTGGCTGGGGCGCCAGTCCCCCAGGAAGTCATTGAGGAGCAGGTTCAGGTAAGTACAAACACATTCTTACTTTATTAATACCCAGTGTCCAGTAAAATGTTCCCAAGCAAGCTCAATGATGGGTCAGGCATTGTGGATCCACATAGATTCAGCATGAAATCTGATTAAAGAGAAAAATCACCTTGTGGGAAATCTCTAAATGCTCCTTCTGGAGGTTACACTGTAAACTGCAGTGCTGGAGCTCCATCACACAGATGAATGCAGGTAGAAAGAGGAGGATGAAGAGAGAAATATGTGGTGAGAGGGAGTCTTAGTGTCATTTACACTACATATAAACAGACTGTTAGAAATATGGAGGACTGCATTATGAACTTACAGGGAGATTGTGGTGATGGTCAGTCAGTATCCGTTTTTAGAAACGGGGACTCAAACAGCATGTAAAGAGAAAAAAGGAAAGTGTTCAGCAAAAACTCATAAAAACACAGATTTTATTTTTATTTTTGTATTTCAGGTTCTGTCAGCTTTAAAAATGTGAACTCAAACATGTAAAGACTGTTGAAAAATTCAATCCTTGATGATGAATCTATAGAAAAAAGGAATCTAGATCAGTATTTGTATAATATATTTAATATTTTGTCATTGTGCAAAATGTTTCAGTTACTTTTTTCAGTTCTGTCAGCTTTTACATATTGTAATAATCATGAAAAGTTTGTAAAACATAAATGGACTACATAGATTCTGCATAAAACTATTCAAATTTGAGAACAGAGAAAAATCACCTTGTGGGAAATCTCTAAATGCTCCTTCTGGAGGTTACACTGTAAACTGCAGTGCTGGAGCTCCATCACACAGATGAATGCAGGTAGAAAGAGGAGGATAAAGAGAGAAATATGTGGTGAGAGGGAGTCTTAGTGTCATTTACACTATATATAAACTGACTGTTAGAAATATGGAGGACTGCATAATGAACTTACAGGGAGATTGTGGTGAAGGTCAGTCAGTATCCCGTTTTAGAAACGGGGACTCAAACAGCATGTAAAGAGAAAAAAAGGAAAGTGTTCAGCAAAAACTCATAAAACACAGATTTTATTTTTATTTTTGTATCTTAGGTATCTTTATTATTTTGGGATAATAAAGTATACTTTGAATTAACATGTCACACAGATAATACAGCATCTCAAACACAGACTACAAAGATTCTACGTATATAAATGCATTCCAGGTAAATAAAGGTTGGGTTTATATGTCTACAAATGTGGGTGTGGCTAAAATCAGGGAAAAGAAGAGAAAAATCACCTTGTGGGAAATCTCCAACTGCTCCTTCTGGAGGTTTCACTGCAAACTGCAGTGCTGGAGCTCCATCACACAGATGAATGCAGGTAGAAAGAGGAGCATAAAGAGAGAAATATGTGATATATAACTCTATATAACATAAACAGACTGTTAGAAATATGGAGGAGTGCATTATGAACTTACAGGGAGATTGTGGTGAAGGTCAGTCAGTATCCCTTTTTAGAAACGGGGACTCAAACAGCATGTAAATAGAAAAAAGGAAAGTGTTCAGCAAAAACTCATAAAAACATAGACTTTATTTTTATTTTTGTATCTTAGGTATCTTTATTATTTTGGGATAATAAAGTATACTTTAAATTAACATGTCATACAGATAATACAGCATCTCAAACACAGACTATGCAGATTCTATATAAACACATTCCAGGTAAATAAAGAGAGGGTTCACATGTCTACAAATGTGGGTGTGGCTAAAATCAGGGAAAAGAAGAGAAAAATCACCTTGTGGGAAATCTCCAACTGCTCCTTCTGGAGGTTTCACTGCAAACTGCAGTGCTGGAGCTCCATCACACAGATGAATGCAGGTAGAAAGAGGAGCATGAAGAGAGAAATATGTGATATATAACTCTATATAACATAAACAGACTGTTAGAAATATGGAGGACTGCATTATGAACTTACAGGGAGATTGTGGTGAAGGTCAGTCAGTATCCCTTTTTAGAAACGGGGACTCAAACAGCATGTAAAGAGAAAAAAGGAAAGTGTTCAGCAAAAACTCCCTCTAACATAGTAACCACCGAGCAACTCCCTAGCAACCCTATAGCAACCACCTGATAAACACCTCTAACAGTGTGTAGTTGAGCTTGTGTTCTGTTTATTAGCAGTGCTGCTGAGAATATTAAACTATATTAAGAAAAGTTCATTTCTAAATCGTGTATCTGGCGCTACGTAACTCGCGTGGGCGTGGTCAACTCTGCGATCTAGTCAACAGCTAGCTAGTAGTGCTAACTGGTTAGCTAGCGAGTTAGGCTAGCTTTTCTGCAAAGTTGTGTAAAGGAGCCTGTGGCTGCGTACAACCTACTTTCAGCAGCGGTCAGGACCTCCACATCGACGGCTGACCTCTGCCGTGCATCTCCACACCTGCAGAAGTAACGAAAGCAGTCTCTTGAGTAAGTTCATCAGCGCCGGGAGACGGAGCTCAGGTTTAGCGCAGCTCGTTGGGTCGGTTCGGTTAACGACTGCAGCTCCGCGTTCGATTCCAGCCGCGTAGAACTCTGACGCTGCGCTGCGCTCACAATGCGAGCTCGTGGGAAACATGGTAACGGGAGCGTTACCATGGGAGCAGTGGGAGCTTTTGGACAGAAATATTGGGACACCTGCTCATATTCATCGTTTCTTCCAAAATCAGGAGCATTAAAAACAGTTCGTCCTGCTTTTGGTGGAGTAACTATCTGTCCAAACACACATTTGGACATATAGTGTATCTGGAGCCCCTACATGATCAAGGCAGAAATATTATATTTAGAAACTATAAAAAAAGATTTATTTTCCATCTCTTTGATAAAACATTCCCTGTCCTTATAAATTGTACCAACAGTGAATAAATAAATCATTCCCTTAATGTATAAATTGTTCTCTTGGCTTAATAAATCGTTCCCTCGATTTAATATTTCACATGTGACCATGAAGGCCGATTTTAGAGCCACACCCTCGACCACAGATGGAGCAAAGGTACCCTGATGTCGGGGCGATACCAACAGTCCTCCTCTGCAGAAAGATGGCGTTTATTTGTTCTACAGACGGTTTGCCATGTTGTCCTGTTGAGTGCTAGGGCCTCAAGATGGCTTGGATTGATGTTCCTTGGTCTAGTCCTGCAGTGACCGCCAGCAGCTCGTTTTGAGTTGTTCAGTTACCCGTACAGTATTTGGTGAGGGAGGCCATAGCCAGACATACGAATCATGTGGCCCACCCAGCGCAGACGCTTTTTCTCCGACGCTGCTTCAATACAGATGGTGTTGGTCATTGAGAGAATGTCAGTGTGTGAGATTCCTTCATCCCAGGACAGTGTGAGAATTTATTGAAGGCATAGAAAGTGGAATACCTCCAAACTGTTTCATGCAATTGTTGCAGGATGGAGAGAAACTTGGGTGGTACACATGGCATAAATATAAAATACTTAGGAAAAGTCAAATATACAACTCTTACCATTAAGTTTAAAGTAGTTTATTGAATAGCAAATGTAGAGTTAACAGAACAACAGTATTCTTAAAGTGTTATTACATCAATTATGTAAACTGTGAAATACATCAATTAAAAAAAGAACAATTTAGAGAGCACTAGCTGGTGGAGAAATACTGTACATTGTTTACAAAACCACATGAAGTATTAAGAAATGTGAAGTTGGAGAGCTCTTGACTAAGCTCAGAATCAACTCAAAAGCAGCTTTGTTAAAAGCTGATCATTTGAAATGGAACTGGTTCCTGTATTTGCCTGCCCTGAACCAAGCTAAGGCACAGCTCCACACATAGAGACTACACTTTCACAAGAACAGGAGGAGGCTCACCTGACAGCTATTACAAGGAGTGGGGCTGTGCTGTAAACATGATAACCCCTGGTTCTTATCACCAACTCTACAGAGGAGTCTAATGTGGAATATATGTTTAGCTTTACTACAATAACCAATTGGCGTAGGAACCAGGTAGGATGAATGGGAATCAAAAGTATTCACATTCATTACTCAGGTGGAAGTGGAGATACTAGGGTTTAAAAAGACGTCTATAGATGTCTAAGTATCAACTTGAGCTTTTTACTCAAGTAAAAGTATAAAAGTACTGGTTTGAAAATGACTTAAAGTGTAAAAGTAAAAGTAATGTCAGAAAAACAAATGCCAAGAGCTTAGGCCGCACCACAGGGGCCTATAGTGCACTACCCTACCTCTCCAAAAACATGTTTCTGCCTTTGAAGTGAAATCTAACAATATATAGCTAAGAGAACAGCAGGTGTGTAACGTCTTGTTATGGTACTGTTCTGGGTTTGGGTTAGCAAACGTTCACACTGTGCTCAAGCTGGTAGAAAGCACACTGAAACATCAAGTTAGACTGTGGCCTCGTCCCGAACTTCATACGGCTCTAAATAGTGTGTAAAAATGGTACACCACAGTTAGAAGTGCTGTCAGTAGTGGGAAAGTGCAAAGTGTGCTGTTTGGGACACAGCCTCACTGTCTAACGTTAGCATTAGTCTCGTCTCAGTCTTTTAAAGCTGGAGCTTTCTCAGTGTTGACCTCATATAATACATGTATTTTTATATTTGCAGTTTAAACTTAAAGCTCTTAAACTTGCAGACTGCAGAAGGGTTTGCAGCAGAATCTCCTGTAGAAAGAAAGAGAAAGAGAAGGAAGAGGAGAACCTGCAAAAGGCATAAAACTAGAGGGTTTTCAAGATGGCGCCGCGAGTGGCTGCCTCGGCACAGAGCTCTCTGGTCATTTGTATGTTTTCACTTGTTTTTTTGTGCTTCCTGCAGGTCAGACCCCATTATTTACACCAGAGGACAACTGCTTAACACAAGACAGTCCACATCTGAAAGGGTTTCGCCAGTTTTCGAGAACGCGGACAGTTTTTTGGAGTTAATTGTTGGAGGAGCGGCGGCTCTGTGGGGAGCGCGCAGGAGACGCAGGCGGGGGACGAGTGGACCTAAAGCTCCGACAGCGAGGATTCAGAAGCGCTCTCCCGTCTGTTCATCTAGAGAACCTCCGCTCTTTACCCAACAAAGAGGATGAACAACTTCTCCTCAACGGGACTAACAAGAGTTTGGCCCGGTCAGCTGCCCTCTGCTTCACTGAGACCTGGCTCAGCGAGTCCATCCCGGACAGCGCGCTACATCTGCCGGGCTTTCATCTACACCGAGCAGACCGTGTGACGGAGCTACCGGGGAAAGCGAGAGGCGGAGGAATCTGCTTTCCTATTAACGAAGGTTGGTGTACAGATGTCTCAGTGCTGAATAAACACTGCAGCTCTAACCTGGAGACTCACACTTTATAAACTGTAAAGCTTTTTATTCACCGCGGGAGTTTTCTTCATTCATTCTGCTCGGTGTTTACAGTCCACCTCAAGCCAGCGTGAACGACGCACTGCAAAACCTGGCGGAGCGAAAAACTAGTCCGGAACAAAAATATCCAGACTCACTTTTCATTATTCTCGAGGACTTTAACAGAGCAAAACTTCACCACGAACTTCCAGAATATAAGCAACACGTTAATTGTCCCACCAGGGATATTAACACACTAGACCACTGCTACACTGTACTGAAGGATGCCTATTGCTCTGTCCCACATGCAGCTTTGGGACACTGATCACTGATTCCAACCTACAAGCAGAAACTTCAATCTGCAAAGCCTGTAGTGAAGACGGTGAAAAAGTGAACCAGAGAAGCAAAGCAAGAACTGCAGGACTGTTTTGACTGCACTGATTGGAGTGTTTTCGAAGCTGCTACTGACAACCTGGCTGTAATGACTGACACTGTGACATCTTACATCGGCTTTTGTGAAGAGCTGTGTGTGCCAACCAAGACCACCTGCACATTCAGCAATAACAAGCAATGGTTCACAACTAAACTGAGTCAGCTTAGTCAGGCTAAAGCAGAAGCCTACAGAAATCTGTGTAAAAAGGCCAGGAACACACTGACAGAGGAGATCAGAGTGGCTAAAAATGCTTTCAGCCAACGACCCTGGATCAGTGTGGAGAGGTCTTCAACACATTACTAATTACAGAAGCCCCCCCCCCCCCCCCCCCCCCCCTGCTGTGGCAAACAAAGGCCTGGCTGACGACCTGAACGACTTCTATTGTAGATTTAGGAGAGACACATTCACTCATTTCCAAACTCTGCAACGGAATCTACAACCAGCATCGCACCTCTATCAACCCCCCCACCACTCAAGCTGCTCTGAAGGTATGTGAAGTTGATGTGAGCCGACTCTTCCAGAGACAAGAGATCAGGAAAGCACCAGGCCCAGACGGTGTTCCACCTTCCTGCCTTAAAAACTGTGCTGTACAACTGGCTCCAGTCTTCTCAAACATTTTCAACAGATCACTGTGGAGCTGTGTGAAGGTTCTTCCTGCTTCAAACGCTCCACCATCATCCAAGTCCCCAAGAAATCCTCCATCACAGGACTGAATGACTACAGGCCTGTCGCTCTAACATCAGTGGTCATGAAGTCCTTTAAATGTCTGGTGCTGTCCCACCTGAAGGATGTTACAGGACACCTGCTGGACCCTCTACAATTTGCATATCAAGGAAACAGGTCAGTGGATGAGGCGGTCAACATGGATCTGCATTACATCCTGCAACATCTCCACAGCCCAGGGACATATGCAAGAATTCTGTTTCTTGACTTCGGCTCGGCGTTCAACACCATTGTCAGGCAGGAAGCAGCGGGTGCAGTTGGGGAAACTCATGCACCTGCACACAGACTGTCAACATTGGTGCTCCTCAAGGATGTGTTCTCTCCCCGCTGCTCTTCTCTCTCTACACCAATGACTGCACCTCAAATTACCCATCTGCTAAACTCCTGAAGTTTGCAAATGACGCTACAGTCATCGGACTCATCTGGGACGATGACGATTATGTCGACAGGAGGCGGAGCGGAGAGTACTCTGGTGCAGTCAGAACAACCTGAAGCTGAACACGCTCAAGACTGTAGAGATGAGAGTGGACTTTAGGAAACACCCCCAGCTCTGCTGCCCCGCACTATCCTCAACAACCCTATGTCAGCTTCAGAGACCATTCAGGTTCCTGGGTACCACCATTTCTCATGACTTGAAGTGGGAACATCTCCATCCTCAAAAAGGCCCAACAGAGGATTTAATCTGTATAGTGTTGCTTACTGCTATTCTGGAAATAACACTGTAAAGCACACTGTATAGAAATGTCCTTGTATAGTCTGTGTATACTGTGTATACTATTGTTCTCTGTAAATGATATGTAGCTGTATATTGTTAACACTAGAGAGTCACTAACAGCTGGAACAAGTTCCTTGTGTGTGTGAACATACTTGGCCAATAAATCTGATTCTGAAACTATTCAAATCTGGGGAAAAAAGAAAAATCACCTGAATGGTTACACTGTAAACTGCAGTGCTGGAGCTCCATCACTCAGATGAATGCAGGAAGAAAGAGGAGGATGAAGAGAGAAATATGTGGTGAGAGGGAGTCTTGGTGTCATTTAAACATATAAACAGACTGTTAGAAATATGGAGGACTGCATTATGAAAACACAGATTTTAATTGTATTTTTGTATTGTAGGTTCTGTCAGCTTTAAAAATGTGAACTTAAACTAAATAAAAAGGAACATTCAAATAACACATCCTAGATCTGAATGAATGAAATATTCTCATTGATTACTTTGTTGTGTACAAAGTTGAATGTGCTGACAACAAAATCACACAAAAATCATCAGTGGAAATCAAATTTATTAACCAAAGGAGGCCTGGATTTGGAGTCACACAAAATTAAAGTAGGAAAACACACTACAGGCTGATCCAACTTATGTATAATAAGTTGATTATAACATTATATCTTATAATGTCCTCAAACATAATGTCCTCAAAACAAGTCAAAATGAGGCTCAGTATTGTGTGTGGCCTCCACATGCCTGTATGACCTCCCTACAATGCCTGGGCATGCTCCTGATGAGGATCTCCTCCCAGACCTGGACTAAAGCGTCCGCCAACTCCTGGACAGTCTGGTGGAACGTGATGTTGGTGGATGGAGCGAGACATGATGTCCCAGATGTGCTTAATCGGATTCCGGTCTGGGGAACGGGTGGGCTACTCCATAGCTTTAATGCCTCCATCTTGCAGGAACTGCTGACACACTCCAGCCACATGAGGTCTAGCATTGTCCTGCATTAGGAGGAACCCAGGGCCAACCGCACCAGCATATGGTCTCACAAGGGATCTGAGGATCTCATCTCGGTACCTAATGGCAGTCAGGCTACCTCTGGTGAGCACATGGAGGGCTGTGCGGTTACTTTTTCAGTTCTGTCAGCTTTTACAAATTGTAGTAATCATGAAAAGTTTGTAAAACATAAATGTATTTTGAAGTTTTTATAAACATAATGAGGACTACATATATTCTGCATAAAACTATTCAAATATGGGAAAAAACAAAAATCACCTTGTGGGAAATCTCCAACTGCTCCTTCTGGAAGTTTCACTGTAAACTGCAGACTTCTGAAGATGGATTTCTGTGTCGTCATGTGTCAGGAATGGAAACGGGGTTCACCACCTGAAGACAGCCGAACACTGCCAGGTAAGTTCGAAATCCCAAGTGCTTTTTATGAATGTTCACCTCATACAAAAAAAAAACAGAAAAGAAAAAATGTAGAAAAAGAAAATTAAATGCCTTTAAAGGACTCTAGTCTCACAAGATTTCCCACAGTACATATAGTAAGTTTTACTGACTTGACATCAGCCAGAATTAGTCTACAGCCACAGGACTGTCTACACAACACTTTCCCTCTAAAACAGGCCCCCCCTAAGTCTCCCACTTCCCTCTTTTCAATCTGTAGCTCCGCCCCTAATCAGCCTGGCCTCTACCATTACTACAGACAGGGTAAAAACAGAAAATACCAACATATAAACCCGGGATTACTGTTCACAGAATATATACAGACATTTCATGTTTTTCTTGTGCACAATGCAGGTAAGTATCATCACTTTACAATGAATAACTTAACCTTCTTCTCCCCCACAGGTATCCCAGAAGAAGAGAACACCCTCCCACACATTGGTGAGCCGAGGGCCCAATGGCTACAATAAGAGAGGGAGCTGGCTGGGGCGCCAGTCCCCCAGGAAGTCATTGAGGAGCAGGTTCAGGTAAGTACAAACACATTCTTACTTTATTAATACCCAGTGTCCAGTAAAATGTTCCCAAGCAAGCTCAATGATGGGTCAGGCATTGTGGATCCACATAGATTCAGCATGAAATCTGATTAAAGAGAAAAATCACCTTGTGGGAAATCTCTAAATGCTCCTTCTGGAGGTTACACTGTAAACTGCAGTGCTGGAGCTCCATCACACAGATGAATGCAGGTAGAAAGAGGAGCATGAAGAGAGAAATATGTGGTGAGAGGGAGTCTTAGTGTCATTTACACTACATATAAACAGACTGTTAGAAATATGGAGGACTACATAATGAACTTACAGGGAGATTGTGGTGAAGGTCAGTCAGTATCCCGTTTTAGAAACGGGGACTCAAACAGCATGTAAAGAGAAAAAAAGGAAAGTGTTCAGCAAAAAGTCATAAACACACAGATTTTATTTTTATTTTTGTATCTTGGGTATCTTTATTATTTTGGGATAATACAGTATACTTTGAATTAACATGTCACACAGATGATACAGCATCTCAAACACAGACTACAAAGATTCTACGTATATAAATGCATTCCAGGTAAATAAAGGGAGGGTTCATATGTCTACAACTGTGGGTGTGGCTAAAATCAGGGAAAAGGAGAGAAAAATCACCTTGTGGGAAATCTCCAACTGCTCCTTCTGGAGGTTTCACTGCAAACTGCAGTGCTGGAGCTCCATCACACAGATGAATGCAGATAGAAAGAGGAGCATAAAGAGAGAAATATGTGATATATAACTCTATATAACATAAACAGACTGTTAGAAATATGGAGGACTGCATAATGAACTTACAGGGAGATTGTGGTGAAGGTCAGTCAGTATCCCGTTTTAGAAACGGGGACTCAAACAGCATGTAAAGAGAAAAAAGGAAAGTGTTCAGCAAAAACTCATAAAAACATAGATTTTATTTTTATTTTTGTATCTTAGGTATCTTTATTATTTTGGGATAATAAAGTATACTTTGAATTAACATGTCACACAGATAATACAGCATCTCAAACACAGACTACAAAGATTCTACGTATATAAATGCATTCCAGGTAAATAAAGGGAGGGTTTATATGTCTACAAATGTGGGTGTGGCTAAAATCAGGGAAAAGAAGAGAAAAATCACCTTGTGGGAAATCTCCAACTGCTCCTTCTGGAGGTTTCACTGCAAACTGCAGTGCTGGAGCTCCATCACACAGATGAATGCAGGTAGAAAGAGGAGGATGAAGAGAGAAATATGTGGTGAGAGGGAGTCTCAGTGTAATTTACACTATATATAAACAGACTGTTAGAAATATGGAGGACTGCATAATGAACTTACAGGGAGATTGTGGTGAAGGTCAGTCAGTATCCCTTTTTAGAAACGGGGACTCAAACAGCATGTAAAGAGAAAAAAAGGAAAGTGTTCAGCAAAAACTCATAAAACACAGATTTTATTTTTATTTTTGTATCTTAGGTATCTTTATTATTTTGGGATAATAAAGTATACTGTGAATTAACATGTTACACAGATAATACAGCATCTCAAACACAGACTACAAAGATTCTATATAAACACATTCCAGGTAAATAAAGGAAGGGTTCATATGTCTACAAATGTGGGTGTGGCTAAAATCAGGGAAAAGAAGAGAAAAGTCACCTTGTGGGAAATCTCTGAATGCTCCTTCTGGAGGTTTCACTGCAAACTGCAGTGCTGGAGCTCCATCACACAGATGAATGCAGGTAGAAAGAGGAGCATGAAGAGAGAAATATGTGGTGAGAGGGAGTCTTAGTGTCATTTACACTATATATAAACTGACTGTTAGAAATATGGAGGACTGCATAATGAACTTACAGGGAGATTGTGGTCAAGGTCAGTCAGTATCCCGTTTTAGAAACGGGGACTCAAACAGCATGTAAAGAGAAAAAAAGGAAAGTGTTCAGCAAAAACTCATAAAACACAGATTTTATTTTTATTTTTGTATCTTAGGTATCTTTATTATTTTGGGATAATAAAGTATACTGTGAATTAACATGTTACACAGATAATACAGCATCTCAAACACAGACTACAAAGATTCTATATAAACACATTCCAGGTAAATAAAGGAAGGGTTCATATGTCTACAAATGTGGGTGTGGCTAAAATCAGGGAAAAGGAGAGAAAAGTCACCTTGTGGGAAATCTCTGAATGCTCCTTCTGGAGGTTTCACTGCAAACTGCAGTGCTGGAGCTCCATCACACAGATGAATGCAGGTAGAAAGAGGAGGATGAAGAGAGAAATATGTGGTGAGAGGGAGTCTCAGTGTAATTTACACTATACATAAACTGACTGTTAGAAATATGCAGTACTACATTATGCACTTACAGGGAGATTGTGGTGAAGGTCAGTCAGTATCCCTTTTTAGAAACGGGGACTCAAACAGCATGTAAAGAGAAAAAAGGAAAGTGTTCAGCAAAAACTCATAAAAACATAGACTTTATTTTTATTTTTGTATCTTAGGTATCTTTATTATTTTGGGATAATAAAGTATACTTTAAATTAACATGTCATACAGATAATACAGCATCTCAAACACAGACTATGCAGATTCTATATAAACACATTCCAGGTAAATAAAGGGAGGGTTCACATGTCTACAAATGTGGGTGTGGCTAAAATCAGGGAAAAGAAGAGAAAAATCACCTTGTGGGAAATCTCCAACTGCTCCTTCTGGAGGTTTCACTGCAAACTGCAGTGCTGGAGCTCCATCACACAGATGAATGCAGGTAGAAAGAGGAGGATGAAGAGAGAAATATGTGATATATAACTCTATATAACATAAACAGACTGTTAGAAATATGGAGGAGTGCATTATGAACTTACAGGGAGATTGTGGTGAAGGTCAGTCAGTATCCGTTTTTAGAAACGGGGACTCAAACAGCATGTAAAGAGAAAAAAGAAAAGTGTTCAGCAAAAACTCCCTCTAACATAGTAACCACCGAGCAACTCCCTAGCAACCCTATAGCAACCACCTGATAAACACCTCTAACAGTGTGTAGTTGAGCTTGTGTTCTGTTTATTAGCAGTGCTGCTGAGAATATTAAACTATATTAAGAAAAGTTCATTTCTAAATCGTGTATCTGGCGCTACGTAACTCGCGTGGGCGTGGTCAACTCTGCGATCTAGTCAACAGCTAGCTAGTAGTGCTAACTGGTTAGCTAGCGAGTTAGGCTAGCTTTTCTGCAAAGTTGTGTAAAGGAGCCTGTGGCTGCGTACAACCTACTTTCAGCAGCGGTCAGGACCTCCACATCGACGGCTGACCTCTGCCGTGCATCTCCACACCTGCAGAAGTAACGAAAGCAGTCTCTTGAGTAAGTTCATCAGCGCCGGGAGACGGAGCTCAGGTTTAGCGCAGCTCGTTGGGTCGGTTCGGTTAACGACTGCAGCTCCGCGTTCGATTCCAGCCGCGTAGAACTCTGACGCTGCGCTGCGCTCACAATGCGAGCTCGTGGGAAACATGGTAACGGGAGCGTTACCATGACATTAATTGGGAACTTTTGGACAGAAATATTGGGACACCTGCTCATATTCATCGTTTCTTCCAAAATCAGGAGCATTAAAAACAGTTCGTCCTGCTTTTGGTGGAGTAACTATATGTCCAAACACACATTTGGACATATAGTGTATCTGGAGCCCCTACATGATCAAGGCAGAAATATTATATTTAGAAACTATAAAAAAAAGATTTATTTTCCATCACTTTGATAAAACATTCCCTGTCCTTATAAATTGTACCAACAGTGAATAAATAAATCATTCCCTCAATGTATAAATTGTTCTCTTGGCTTAATAAATCGTTCCCTCGATTTAATATTTCACATGTGACCATGAAGGCCGATTTTAGAGCCACACACTCGACCACGGATGGAGCAAAGGTACCCTGATGTCGGGGCGATACCAACGGTCCTCCTCTGCAGAAAGATGGTGTTTATTTGTTCTACAGACGGTTTGCCATGTTGTCCTGTTGAGTGCTAGGGCCTCAAGATGGCTTGGATTGATGTTCCTTGGTCTAGTCCTGCAGTGACCGCCAGCAGCTCGTTTTGAGTTGTTCAGTTACCCGTACAGTATTTGGTGAGGGAGGCCATAGCCAGACATACGAATCATGTGGCCCACCCAGCGCAGACGCTTTTTCTCCGACGCTGCTTCAATACAGATGGTGTTGGTCATTGAGAGAATGTCAGTGTGTGAGATTCCTTCATCCCAGGACAGTGTGAGAATTTATTGAAGGCATAGAAAGTGGAATACCTCCAAACTGTTTCATGCAATTGTTGCAGGATGGAGAGAAACTTGGGTGGTACACATGGTATAAATATAAAATACTTAGGAAAAGTCAAATATACAACTCTTACCATTAAGTTTAAAGTAGTTTATTGAATAGCAAATGTAGAGTTAACAGAACAACAGTATTCTTAAAGTGTTATTACATCAATTATGTAAACTGTGAAATAAATCAATTAAAAAAAGAACAATTTAGAGAGCACTAGCTGGTGGAGAAATACTGGACATTGTTTACAAAACCACATGAAGTATTAAGAAATGTGAAGTTGGAGAGCTCTTGACTAAGCTCAGAATCAACTCAAAAGCAGCTTTGTTAAAAGCTGATCATTTGAAATGGAACTGGTTCCTGTATTTGCCTGCCCTGAACCAAGCTAAGGCACAGCTCCACACATAGAGACTACACTTTCACAGGAACAGGAGGAGGCTCACCTGACAGCTATTACAAGGAGTGGGGCTGTGCTGTAAACATGATAACCCCTGGTTCTTATCACCAACTCTACAGAGGAATCTAATGTGGAATATATGTTTAGCTTTACTACAATAACCAATTGGCGTAGGAACCAGGTAGGATGAATGGGAATCAAAAGTATTCACATTCATTACTCAGGTGGAAGTGGAGATACTAGGGTTTAAAAAGACGTCTATAGATGTCTAAGTATCAACTTGAGCTTTTTACTCAAGTAAAAGTATAAAAGTACTGGTTTGAAAATGACTTAAAGTGTAAAAGTAAAAGTAATGTCAGAAAAACAAATGCCAAGAGCTTAGGCCGCACCACAGGGGCCTATAGTGCACTACCCTACCTCTCCAAAAACATGTTTCTGCCTTTGAAGTGAAATCTAACAATATATAGCTAAGAGAACAGCAGGTGTGTAACGTCTTGTTATGGTACTGTTCTGGGTTTGGGTTAGCAAACGTTCACACTGTGCTCAAGCTGGTAGAAAGCACACTGAAACATCAAGTTAGACTGTGGCCTCGTCCCGAACTTCATACGGCTCTAAATAGTGTGTAAAAATGGTACACCACAGTTAGAAGTGCTGTCAGTAGTGGGAAAGTGCAAAGTGTGCTGTTTGGGACACAGCCTCACTGTCTAACGTTAGCATTAGTCTCGTCTCAGTCTTTTAAAGCTGGAGCTTTCTCAGTGTTGACCTCATATAATACATGTATTTTTATATTTGCAGTTTGAACTTAAAGCTCTTAAACTTGCAGACTGCAGAAGGGTTTGCAGCAGAATCTCCTGTAGAAAGAAGGAGAAAGAGAAGGAAGAGGAGAACCTGCAAAAGGCATAAAACTAGAGGGTTTTCAAGATGGCGCCGCGAGTGGCTGCCTCGGCACAGAGCTCTCTGGTCATTTGTATGTTTTCACTTGTTTTTTTGTGCTTCATGCAGGTCAGACCCCATTATTTACACCAGAGGACAACTGCTTAACACAAGACAGTCCACATCTGAAAGGGTTTCGCCAGTTTTCGAGAACGCGGACAGTTTATTGGAGTTAATTGTTGGAGGAGCGGCGGCTCTGTGGGGAGCGCGCAGGAGACGCAGGCGGGGGACGAGTGGACCTAAAGCTCCGACAGCGAGGATTCAGAAGCGCTCTCCCGTCTGTTCATCTAGAGAACCTCCGCTCTTTACCCAACAAAGAGGATGAACAACTTCTCCTCAACGGGACTAACAAGAGTTTGGCCCGGTCAGCTGCCCTCTGCTTCACTGAGACCTGGCTCAGCGAGTCCATCCCGGACAGCGCGCTACATCTGCCGGGCTTTCATCTACACCGAGCAGACCGTGTGACGGAGCTACCGGGGAAAGCGAGAGGCGGAGGAATCTGCTTTCCTATTAACGAAGGTTGGTGTACAGATGTCTCAGTGCTGAATAAACACTGCAGCTCTAACCTGGAGACTCACACTTTATAAACTGTAAAGCTTTTTATTCACCGCGGGAGTTTTCTTCATTCATTCTGCTCGGTGTTTACAGTCCACCTCAAGCCAGCGTGAACGACGCACTGCAAAACCTGGCGGAGCGAAAAACTAGTCCGGAACAAAAATATCCAGACTCACTTTTCATTATTCTCGAGGACTTTAACAGAGCAAAACTTCACCACGAACTTCCAGAATATAAGCAACACGTTAATTGTCCCACCAGGGATATTAACACACTAGACCACTGCTACACTGTACTGAAGGATGCCTATTGCTCTGTCCCACATGCAGCTTTGGGACACTGATCACTGATTCCAACCTACAAGCAGAAACTTCAATCTGCAAAGCCTGTAGTGAAGACGGTGAAAAAGTGAACCAGAGAAGCAAAGCAAGAACTGCAGCACTGTTTTGACGGCACTGATTGGAGTGTTTTCGAAGCTGCTACTGACAACCTGGCTGTAATGACTGACACTGTGACTTCTTACATCGGGGCTTTTGTGAAGAGCTGTGTGTGCCAACCAAGACCACCTGCACATTCAGCAATAACAAGCAATGGACTAAACTGAGTCAGCTTAGTCAGGCTAAAGCAGAAGCCTACAGAAATCTGTGTAAAAAGGCCAGGAACACACTGACAGAGGAGATCAGAGTGGCTAAAAATGCTTTCAGCCAACGACCCTGGATCAGTGTGGAGAGGTCTTCAACACATTACTAATTACAGAAGACCCCCCCCCGCTGTGGCAAACAAAGGCCTGGCTGACGACCTGAACGACTTCTATTGTAGATTTAGGAGAGACACATTCACTCATTTCCAAACTCTGCAACAGAATCTACAACCAGCATCGCACCTCTATCAACCCCCCCACCACTCAAGCTGCTCTGAAGGTATGTGAAGTTGATGTGAGCCGACTCTTCCAGAGACAAAAGATCAGGAAAGCACCAGGCCCAGACGGTGTTCCACCTTCCTGCCTTAAAAACTGTGCTGTACAACTGGCTCCAGTCTTCTCAAACATTTTCAACAGATCACTGTGGAGCTGTGTGAAGATTCTTCCTGCTTCAAACGCTCCACCATCATCCAAGTCCCCAAGAAATCCTCCATCACAGGACTGAATGACTACAGGCCTGTCGCTCTAACAACAGTGGTCATGAAGTCCTTTAAATGTCTGGTGCTGTCCCACCTGAAGGATGTTACAGGACACCTGCTGGACTCTCTACAATTTGCATATCAAGGAAACAGGTCAGTGGATGAGGCGGTCAACATGGATCTGCATTATATCCTGCAACATCTCCACAGCCCAGGGACATATGCAAGAATTCTGTTTCTTGACTTCGGCTCGGCGTTCAACACCATTGTCAGGCAGGAAGCAGCGGGTGCAGTTGGGGAAACTCATGCACCTGCACACAGACTGTCAACATTGGTGCTCCTCAAGGATGTGTTCTCTCCCCGCTGCTCTTCTCTCTCTACACCAATGACTGCACCTCAAATTACCCGTCTGCTAAACTCCTGAAGTTTGCAAATGACGTTACAGTCATCGGACTCATCTGGGACGATGACGATTATGTCGACAGGAGGCGGAGCGGAGAGTACTCTGGTGCAGTCAGAACAACCTGGAGCTGAACACGCTCAAGACTGTAGAGATGAGAGTGGACTTTAGGAAACACCCCCAGCTCTGCTGCCCCTCACTATCCTCAACAACCCTATGTCAGCTTCAGAGACCATTCAGGTTCCTGGGTACCACCATTTCTCATGACTTGAAGTGGGAACATCTCCATCCTCAAAAAGGCCCAACAGAGGATGTACTTTCTGCGTCAGCTGAGGAAGTTGGGTCTGCCTCAGAAGCTGTTGAGCCAGTTCTACACTGTAGTCACTGCAGTGCGAATCCATCCTGTGTACATCCATCCCTGTCTGGTTTGGAGCAGCCACAAAGCAGGACAGGAACAGACTGCAGCGAACAGTGAGGACAGCTGAGAGAATTATCTGTGATTCTCTGCCCTCCTTTCAGGACTTGTACTGCTCAAGAACCAGAAAACGGGCAGAGAAATTCCTCACAGACTCCTCGCACACTGGTCACAACCTCTTTCAGCCGCTCCCGTCTGGCAGACACTACGGAAATATGTCTACTAAGACTGTCAGACCCAAACACAGTTTTTACCCTCTGGCCAGCATCTTCATGAACAGCTGATCACCATCATCAGCTACAGGCCATAGATACTAATGATAAACATAAGATAATCTCTTATCCTACAGTCACTGCATCACTGCACCATTACTGAGTTCATGTTAAACACTGCTGTGGTTGCACAATATTTAATCTGTATAGTGTTGCTTACTGCTATTCTGGAAATAACACTGTAAAGCACACTGTATAGAAATGTCCTTGTATAGTCTATGTATACTGTGTATACTATTGTTCTCTGTAGATGATATGTAGCTGTATATTGTTAACACTAGAGAGTCACTAACAGCTGGAACAAGTTCCTTGTGTGTGTAAACATACTTGGCCAATAAATCTGATTCTGAAACTATTCAAATCTGGGAAAAAAGAAAAATCACCTGAATGGTTACACAGTAAACTGCAGTGCTGGAGCTCCATCACTCAGATGAATGCAGGAAGAAAGAGGAGGATGAAGAGAGAAATATGTGGTGAGAGGGAGTCTTAGTGTCATTTAAACATATAAACAGACTGTTAGAAATATGGAGGACTGCATTATGAAAACACAGTTTTTAATTGTATTTTTGTATTGTAGGTTCTGTCAGCTTTAAAAATGTGAACTTAAACTAAATAAAAGGGAACATTCAAATAACACATCCTAGATCTGAATGAATGAAATATTCTCATTGATTACTTTGTTGTGTACAAAGTTGAATGTGCTGACAACAAAATCACACAAAAATCATCAATGGAAATCAAATTTATTAACCAAAGGAGGCCTGGATTTGGAGTCACACACAAAATTAGTAGAAAAACACACTACAGGCTGATCCAAGTTTGATATAATGTCCTCAAAACAAGTCAAAATGAGGCTCAGTATTGTGTGTGGCCTCCACATGCCTGTATGACCTCCCTACAATGCCTGGGCATGCTCCTGATGAGGATCTCCTCCCAGACCTGGACTAAAGCGTCCGCCAACTCCTGGACAGTCTGGTGGAACGTGATGTTGGTGGATGGAGCGAGACATGATGTCCCAGATGTGCTTAATCGGATTCCGGTCTGGGGAACGGGTGGGCTACTCCATAGCTTTAATGCCTCCATCTTGCAGGAACTGCTGACACACTCCAGCCACATGAGGTCTAGCATTGTCCTGCATTAGGAGGAACCCAGGGCCAACCGCACCAGCATATGGTCTCACAAGGGATCTGAGGATCTCATCTCGGTACCTAATGGCAGTCAGGCTACCTCTGGTGAGCACATGGAGGGCTGTGCGGTTACTTTTTCAGTTCTGTCAGCTTCTACAAATTGTAGTAATCATGAAAAGTTTGTAAAACATAAATGTATTTTGAAGTTTTTATAAACATAATGAGGACTACATATATTCTGCATAAAACTATTCAAATATGGGAAAAGACAAAAATCACCTTGTGGGAAATCTCCAACTGCTCCTTCTGGAAGTTTCACTGTAAACTGCAGTGCTGGAGCTCCATCACACAGATGAATGCAGGTAGAAAGAGGAGGATGAAGATTGAAATATGTGGTGAGTATATATATGCAGTTTAGACATATACTCTTACTCATTTAGACATATACACTACTGCATATGTGATGTACTGTATTATGACTTATTATTATTTATTTTTTGGATTTTAGGTTCTGTCAGCTTCAGAAATGTGGACTCAAACATCATGTCCAGAAAAAAAAAAACACTGGTCAGTAAAAATTAAAATACAGTGTGTTGTTCTATTCTAAATTGCAGCCTTAAAACTTACATTGCTTGAAAATGTTGAAAAATGTAATGTTTTCTGAAAGTATAGTGGAGACTTCTGAAGATGGATTTCTGTGTCGTCATGTGTCAGGAATGGAAACGGGGTTCACCACCTGAAGACAGCCGAACACTGCCAGGTAAGTTCGAAATCCCAAGTGCTTTTTATGAATGTTCACCTCATACCAAAAAAAACAGAAAAGAAAAACTGTAGAAAAAGAAAATTAAATGCCTTTAAAGGACTCTAGTCTCACAAGATTTCCCACAGTACATATAGTAAGTTTTACTGACTTGACATCAGCCAGAATTAGTCTACAGCCACAGGACTGTCTACACAACACTTTCCCTCTAAAACAGGCCCCCCCTAAGTCTCCCACTTCCCACTTTTCAATCTGTAGCTCCGTCCCTAATCAGCCTGGCCTCTACCATTACTACAGACAGGGTAAAAACAGAAAATACCAACATATAAACCCGGGATTACTGTTCACAGAATATATACAGACATTTCATGTTTTTCTTGTGCACAATGCAGGTAAGTATCATCACTTTACAATGAATAACTTAACCTTCTTCTCCCCCACAGGTATCCCAGAAGAAGAGAACACCCTCCCACACATTGGTGAGCCGAGGGCCCAATGGCTACAATAAGAGAGGGAGCTGGCTGGGGCGCCAGTCCCCCAGGAAGTCATTGAGGAGCAGGTTCAGGTAAGTACAAACACATTCTTACTTTATTAATACCCAGTTTCCAGTAAAATGTTCCCAAGCAAGCTCAATGATGGGTCAGGCATTGTGGATCCACATAGATTCAGCATGAAATCTGATTAAAGAGAAAAATCACCTTGTGGGAAATCTCTGAATGCTCCTTCTGGAGGTTACACTGTAAACTGCAGTGCTGGAGCTCCATCACACAGATGAATGCAGGTAGAAAGAGGAGGATGAAGAGAGAAATATGTGGTGAGAGGGAGTCTTAGTGTCATTTACACTACATATAAACAGACTGTTAGAAATATGGAGGACTGCATAATGAACTTACAGGGAGATTGTGGTGAAGGTCAGTCAGTATCCCGTTTTAGAAACGGGGACTCAAACAGCATGTAAAGAGAAAAAAGGAAAGTGTTCAGCAAAAAGTCATAAACACACAGATTTTATTTTTATTTTTGTATCTTAGGTATCTTTATTATTTTGGGATAATAAAGTATACTGTGAATTAACATGTTACACAGATAATACAGCATCTCAAACACAGACTACAAAGATTCTACGTATATAAATGCATTCCAGGTAAATAAAGGGAGGGTTCATATGTCTACAAATGTGGGTGTGGCTAAAATCAGGGAAAAGGAGAGAAAAATCACCTTGTGGGAAATCTCCAACTGCTCCTTCTGGAGGTTTCACTGCAAACTGCAGTGCTGGAGCTCCATCACACAGATGAATGCAGGTAGAAAGAGGAGCATGAAGAGAGAAATATGTGGTGAGAGGGAGTCTTAGTGTCATTTACACTATATATAAACTGACTGTTAGAAATAAGGAGGACTGCATAATGAACTCACAGGGAGATTGTGGTCAAGGTCAGTCAGTATCCCGTTTTAGAAACGGGGACTCAAACAGCATGTAAAGAGAAAAAAGGAAAGTGTTCAGCAAAAACTCATAAAAACATAGACTTTATTTTTATTTTTGTATCTTAGGTATCTTTATTATTTTGGGATAATAAAGTATACTTTAAATTAACATGTCATACAGATAATACAGCATCTCAAACACAGACTACAAAGATTCTACGTATATAAATGCATTCCAGGTAAATAAAGGGAGGGTTCATATGTCTACAAATGTGGGTGTGGCTAAAATCAGGGAAAAGAAGAGAAAAATCACCTTGTGGGAAATCTCCAACTGCTCCTTCTGGAGGTTTCACTGCAAACTGCAGTGCTGGAGCTCCATCACACAGATGAATGCAGGTAGAAAGAGGAGGATGAAGAGAGAAATATGTGATATATAACTCTATATAACATAAACAGACTGTTAGAAATATGGAGGAGTGCATTATGAACTTACAGGGAGATTGTGGTGATGGTCAGTCAGTATCCGTTTTTAGAAACGGGGACTCAAACAGCATGTAAAGAGAAAAAAGGAAAGTGTTCAGCAAAAACTCATAAAAACATAGATTTTAATTTTATTTTTGTATTTTAGGTTCTGTCAGCTTTAAAAATGTGAACTCAAACATGTAAAGACTGTTAAAAAAATCAATCCTTGATGATGAATCTATAGAAAAAAGGAATCTAGATCAGTATTTGTATAATATATTTAATATTTTGT
The DNA here is from genome assembly GCF_030463535.1 of Salminus brasiliensis. Classification (NCBI taxonomy): domain Eukaryota; kingdom Metazoa; phylum Chordata; class Actinopteri; order Characiformes; family Bryconidae; genus Salminus; species Salminus brasiliensis. The sequence continues at coordinate 16,262,604 of NC_132883.1, read as the reverse complement.
TATTGTGCAAAATGTTTCAGTTACTTTTTTCAGTTCTGTCAGCTTTTACAAATTGTATTAATCATGAAAAGTTTGTAAAACATAAATGGACTACATAGATTCTGCATAAAACTATTCAAATTTGAGAACAGAGAAAAATCACCTTGTGGGAAATCTCTAAATGCTCCTTCTGGAGGTTACACTGTAAACTGCAGTGCTGGAGCTCCATCACACAGATGAATGCAGGTAGAAAGAGGAGGATGAAGAGAGAAATATGTGGTGAGAGGGAGTCTTAGTGTCATTTACACTACATATAAACAGACTGTTAGAAATATGGAGGACTGCATTATGAACTTACAGGGAGATTGTGGTGATGGTCAGTCAGTATCCGTTTTTAGAAACGGGGACTCAAACAGCATGTAAAGAGAAAAAAGGAAAGTGTTCAGCAAAAACTCATAAAAACACAGATTTTAATTTTATTTTTGTATTTCAGGTTCTGTCAGCTTTAAAAATGTGAACTCAAACATGTAAAGACTGTTAAAAATTTCAATCATTGATGATGAATCTATAGAAAAAAGGAATCTAGATCAGTATTTGTATAATATATTTAATATTTTGTCATTGTGCAAAATGTTTCAGTTACTTTTTTCAGTTCTATCAGCTTTTACATATTGTAATAATCATGAAAAGTTTGTAAAACATAAATGGACTACATAGATTCTGCATAAAACTATTCAAATTTGAGAACAGAGAAAAATCACCTTGTGGGAAATCTCTAAATGCTCCTTCTGGAGGTTACACTGTAAACTGCATTGCTGGAGCTCCATCACACAGATGAATGCAGGTAGAAAGAGGAGGATGAAGAGAGAAATATGTGGTGAGAGGGAGTCTTAGTGTCATTTACACTACATATAAACAGACTGTTAGAAATATGGAGGACTGCATAATGAACTTACAGGGAGATTGTGGTGAAGGTCAGTCAGTATCCCTTTTTAGAAACGGGGACTCAAACAGCATGTAAAGAGAAAAAAAGGAAAGTGTTCAGCAAAAACTCATAAAACACAGATTTTATTTTTGTATCTTAGGTATCTTTATTATTTTGGGATAATAAAGTATACTGTGAATTAACATGTCACACAGATAATACAGCATCTCAAACACAGACTATGCAGATTCTATATAAACACATTCCAGGTAAATAAAGGGAGGGTTCATATGTCTACAAATGTGGGTGTGGCTAAAATCAGGGAAAAGGAGAGAAAAATCACCTTGTGGGAAATCTCCAACTGCTCCTTCTGGAGGTTTCACTGCAAACTGCAGTGCTGGAGCTCCATCACACAGATGAATGCAGGTAGAAAGAGGAGCATGAAGAGAGAAATATGTGATATATAACTCTATATAACATAAACAGACTGTTAGAAATATGGAGGAGTGCATTATGAACTTACAGGGAGATTGTGGTGAAGGTCAGTCAGTATCCCTTTTTAGAAACGGGGACTCAAACAGCATGTAAAGAGAAAAAAAGGAAAGTGTTCAGCAAAAACTCCCTCTAACATAGTAACCACCGAGCAACTCCCTAGCAACCCTATAGCAACCACCTGATAAACACCTCTAACAGTGTGTAGTTGAGCTTGTGTTCTGTTTATTAGCAGTGCTGCTGAGAATATTAAACTATATTAAGAAAAGTTCATTTCTAAATCGTGTATCTGGCGCTACGTAACTCGCGTGGGCGTGGTCAACTCTGCGATCTAGTCAACAGCTAGCTAGTAGTGCTAACTGGTTAGCTAGCGAGTTAGGCTAGCTTTTCTGCAAAGTTGTGTAAAGGAGCCTGTGGCTGCGTACAACCTACTTTCAGCAGCGGTCAGGACCTCCACATCGACGGCTGACCTCTGCCGTGCATCTCCACACCTGCAGAAGTAACGAAAGCAGTCTCTTGAGTAAGTTCATCAGCGCCGGGAGACGGAGCTCAGGTTTAGCGCAGCTCGTTGGGTCGGTTCGGTTAACGACTGCAGCTCCGCGTTCGATTCCAGCCGCGTAGAACTCTGACGCTGCGCTGCGCTCACAATGCGAGCTCGTGGGAAACATGGTAACGGGAGCGTTACCATGACATTAATTGGGAACTTTTGGACAGAAATATTGGGACACCTGCTCATATTCATCGTTTCTTCCAAAATCAGGAGCATTAAAAACAGTTCGTCCTGCTTTTGGTGGAGTAACTATATGTCCAAACACACATTTGGACATATAGTGTATCTGGAGCCCCTACATGATCAAGGCAGAAATATTATATTTAGAAACTATAAAAAAAAAGATTTATTTTCCATCACTTTGATAAAACATTCCCTGTCCTTATAAATTGTACCAACAGTGAATAAATAAATCATTCCCTCAATGTATAAATTGTTCTCTTGGCTTAATAAATCGTTCCCTCGATTTAATATTTCACATGTGACCATGAAGGCCGATTTTAGAGCCACACACTCGACCACGGATGGAGCAAAGGTACCCTGATGTCGGGGCGATACCAACAGTCCTCCTCTGCAGAAAGATGGTGTTTATTTGTTCTACAGACGGTTTGCCATGTTGTCCTGTTGAGTGCTAGGGCCTCAAGATGGCTTGGATTGATGTTCCTTGGTCTAGTCCTGCAGTGACCGCCAGCAGCTCGTTTTGAGTTGTTCAGTTACCCGTACAGTATTTGGTGAGGGAGGCCATAGCCAGACATACGAATCATGTGGCCCACCCAGCGCAGACGCTTTTTCTCCGACGCTGCTTCGATACAGATGGTGTTGGTCATTGAGAGAATGTCAGTGTGTGAGATTCCTTCATCCCAGGACAGTGTGAGAATTTATTGAAGGCATAGAAAGTGGAATACCTCCAAACTGTTTCATGCAATTGTTGCAGGATGGAGAGAAACTTGGGTGGTACACATGGCATAAATATAAAATACTTAGGAAAAGTCAAATATACAACTCTTACCATTAAGTTTAAAGTAGTTTATTGAATAGCAAATGTAGAGTTAACAGAACAACAGTATTCTTAAAGTGTTATTACATCAATTATGTAAACTGTGAAATAAATCAATTAAAAAAAGAACAATTTAGAGAGCACTAGCTGGTGGAGAAATACTGGACATTGTTTACAAAACCACATGAAGTATTAAGAAATGTGAAGTTGGAGAGCTCTTGACTAAGCTCAGAATCAACTCAAAAGCAGCTTTGTTAAAAGCTGATCATTTGAAATGGAACTGGTTCCTGTATTTGCCTGCCCTGAACCAAGCTAAGGCACAGCTCCACACATAGAGACTACACTTTCACAGGAACAGGAGGAGGCTCACCTGACAGCTATTACAAGGAGTGGGGCTGTGCTGTAAACATGATAACCCCTGGTTCTTATCACCAACTCTACAGAGGAGTCTAATGTGGAATATATGTTTAGCTTTACTACAATAACCAATTGGCGTAGGAACTAGGTGGGATGAGTGGGAATCAAATCCAAAGGTGTCAAAAGTATTCACATTCATTACTCAGGTAGAAGTGGAGATACTAGGGTTTAAAAAGACGTCTATAGATGTCTAAGTATCAACTTGAGCTTTTTACTCAAGTAAAAGTATAAAAGTACTGGTTTGAAAATGACTTAAAGTGTAAAAGTAAAAGTAATGTCAGAAAAACAAATGCCAAGAGCTTAGGCCGCACCACAGGGGCCTATAGTGCACTACCCTACCTCTCCAAAAACCTGGCTCAGCGAGTCCATCCCGGACAGCGCGCTACATCTGCCGGGCTTTCATCTACACCGAGCAGACCGTGTGACGGAGCTACCGGGGAAAGCGAGAGGCGGAGGAATCTGCTTTCCTATTAACGAAGGTTGGTGTACAGATGTCTCAGTGCTGAATAAACACTGCAGCTCTAACCTGGAGACTCACACTTTATAAACTGTAAAGCTTTTTATTCACCGCGGGAGTTTTCTTCATTCATTCTGCTCGGTGTTTACAGTCCACCTCAAGCCAGCGTGAACGACGCACTGCAAAACCTGGCGGAGCGAAAAACTAGTCCGGAACAAAAATATCCAGACTCACTTTTCATTATTCTCGAGGACTTTAACAGAGCAAAACTTCACCACGAACTTCCAGAATATAAGCAACACGTTAATTGTCCCACCAGGGATATTAACACACTAGACCACTGCTACACTGTACTGAAGGATGCCTATTGCTCTGTCCCACATGCAGCTTTGGGACACTGATCACTGATTCCAACCTACAAGCAGAAACTTCAATCTGCAAAGCCTGTAGTGAAGACGGTGAAAAAGTGAACCAGAGAAGCAAAGCAAGAACTGCAGCACTGTTTTGACTGCACTGATTGGAGTGTTTTCGAAGCTGCTACTGACAACCTGGCTGTAATGACTGACACTGTGACTTCTTACATCGGGGCTTTTGTGAAGAGCTGTGTGTGCCAACCAAGACCACCTGCACATTCAGCAATAACAAGCAATGGACTAAACTGAGTCAGCTTAGTCAGGCTAAAGCAGAAGCCTACAGAAATCTGTGTAAAAAGGCCAGGAACACACTGACAGAGGAGATCAGAGTGGCTAAAAATGCTTTCAGCCAACGACCCTGGATCAGTGTGGAGAGGTCTTCAACACATTACTAATTACAGAAGACCCCCCACCCCCTGCTGTGGCAAACAAAGGCCTGGCTGACGACCTGAACGACTTCTATTGTAGATTTAGGAGAGACACATTCACTCATTTCCAAACTCTGCAACGGAATCTACAACCAGCATCGCACCTCTATCAACCCCCCCACCACTCAAGCTGCTCTGAAGGTATGTGAAGTTGATATGAGCCGACTCTTCCAGAGACAAAAGATCAGGAAAGCACCAGGCCCAGACGGTGTTTCACCTTCCTGCCTTAAAACCTGTGCTGTACAACTGGCTCCAGTCTTCTCAAACATTTTCAACAGATCACTGTGGAGCTGTGTGAAGATTCTTCCTGCTTCAAACGCTCCACCATCATCCCAGTCCCCAAGAAATCCTCCATCACAGGACTGAATGACTACAGGCCTGTCGCTCTAACAACAGTGGTCATGAAGTCCTTTAAATGTCTGGTGCTGTCCCACCTGAAGGATGTTACAGGACACCTGCTGGACCCTCTACAATTTGCATATCAAGGAAACAGGTCAGTGGATAAGGCGGTCAACATGGATCTGCATTACATCCTGCAACATCTCCACAGCCCAGGGACATATGCAAGAATTCTGTTTCTTGACTTCGGCTCGGCGTTCAACACCATTGTCAGGCAGGAAGCAGCGGGTGCAGTTGGGGAAACTCATGCACCTGCACACAGACCGTCAACATTGGTGCTCCTCAAGGATGTGTTCTCTCCCCGCTGCTCTTCTCTCTCTACACCAATGACTGCACCTCAAATTACCCGTCTGCTAAACTCCTGAAGTTTGCAAATGACGCTACAGTCATCGGACTCATCTGGGACGATGACGATTATGTCGACAGGAGGCGGACCGGAGAGTACTCTGGTGCAGTCAGAACAACCTGGAGCTGAACACGCTCAAGACTGTAGAGATGAGAGTGGACTTTAGGAAACACCCCCAGCTCTGCTGCCCCTCACTATCCTCAACAACCCTATGTCAGCTACAGAGACCATTCAGGTTCCTGGGTACCACCATTTCTCATGACTTGAAGTGGGAACATCTCCATCCTCAAAAAGGCCCAACAGAGGATGTACTTTCTGCATCAGCTGAGGAAGTTGGGTCTGCCTCAGAAGCTGTTGAGCCAGTTCTACACTGTAGTCACTGCAGTGCGAATCCATCCTGTGTACATCCATCCCTGTCTGGTTTGGAGCAGCCACAAAGCAGGACAGGAACAGACTGCAGCGAACAGTGAGGACAGCTGAGAGAATCATCTGTGATTCTCTGCCCTCCTTTCAGGACTTGTACTGCTCAAGAACCAGAAAACGGGCGGAGAAATTCTTTCAGCCGCTACTAAGACTGTCAGACCCAAACACAGTTTTTACCCTCTGGCCAGCATCTTCATGAACAGCTGATCACCATCATCAGCAACAGGCCATAGATACTAATGATAAACATAAGATAATCTCTTATCCTACAGTCACTGCATCACTGCACCATTACTGAGTTCATGTTAAACACTGCTGTGGTTGCACAATATTTAATCTGTATAGTGTTGCTTACTGCTATTCTGGAAATAACACTGTAAAGCACACTGTATAGAAATGTCCTTGTATAGTCTATGTATACTGTGTATACTATTGTTCTCTGTAAATGATATGTAGCTGTATATTGTTAACACTAGAGAGTCACTAACAGCTGGAACAAGTTCCTTGTGTGTGTGAACATACTTGGCCAATTCTGAATGATTCTGAATTCTGAATTCTGAATGATTCTGAAACTATTCAAATCTGGGAAAAAAGAAAAATCACCTGAATGGTTACAGTGTAAACTGCAGTGCTGGAGCTCCATCACTCAGATGAATGCAGGAAGAAAGGAGGATGAAGAGAGAAATATGTGGTGAGAGGGAGTCTTGGTGTCATTTAGACATATAAACAGACTGTTAGAAATATGGAGGACTGCATTATGAAAACACAGATTTTAATTGTATTTTTTTATTGTAGGTTCTGTCAGCTTCAGAAATGTGGACTCAAACATCATGTCCAGAAAAAAAAAAAAACACTGGTCAGTAAAAATTAAAATACAGTGTGTTGTTCTATTCTAAATTGCAGCCTTAAAACTTACATTGCTTGAAAATTTTGAAAAATGTAATGTTTTCTGAAAGTATAGTGGAGACTTCTGAAGATGGATTTCTGTGTCGTCATGTGTCAGGAATGGAAACGGGGTTCACCACCTGAAGACAGCCGAACACTGCCAGGTAAGTTCGAAATCCCAAGTGCTTTTTATGAATGTTCACCTCATACCAAAAAAAAACAGAAAAGAAAAACTGTAGAAAAAGAAAATTAAATGCCTTTAAAGGACTCTAGTCTCACAAGATTTCCCACAGTACATATAGTAAGTTTTACTGACTTGACATCAGCCAGAATTAGTCTACAGCCACAGGACTGTCTACACAACACTTTCCCTCTAAAACAGGCCCCCCCTAAGTCTCCCACTTCCCACTTTTCAATCTGTAGCTCCGTCCCTAATCAGCCTGGCCTCTACCATTACTACAGACAGGGTAAAAACAGAAAATACCAACATATAAACCCGGGATTACTGTTCACAGAATATATACAGACATTTCATGTTATTCTTGTGCACAATGCAGGTAAGTATCATCACTTTACAATGAATAACTTAACCTTCTTCTCCCCCACAGGTATCCCAGAAGAAGAGAACACCCTCCCACACATTGGTGAGCCGAGGGCCCAATGGCTACAATAAGAGAGGGAGCTGGCTGGGGCGCCAGTCCCCCAGGAAGTCATTGAGGAGCAGGTTCAGGTAAGTACAAACACATTCTTACTTTATTAATACCCAGTGTCCAGTAAAATGTTCCCAAGCAAGCTCAATGATGGGTCAGGCATTGTGGATCCACATAGATTCAGCATGAAATCTGATTAAAGAGAAAAATCACCTTGTGGGAAATCTCTAAATGCTCCTTCTGGAGGTTACACTGTAAACTGCAGTGCTGGAGCTCCATCACACAGATGAATGCAGGTAGAAAGAGGAGGATGAAGAGAGAAATATGTGGTGAGAGGGAGTCTTAGTGTCATTTACACTACATATAAACAGACTGTTAGAAATATGGAGGACTGCATTATGAACTTACAGGGAGATTGTGGTGATGGTCAGTCAGTATCCGTTTTTAGAAACGGGGACTCAAACAGCATGTAAAGAGAAAAAAGGAAAGTGTTCAGCAAAAACTCATAAAAACACAGATTTTATTTTTATTTTTGTATTTCAGGTTCTGTCAGCTTTAAAAATGTGAACTCAAACATGTAAAGACTGTTGAAAAATTCAATCCTTGATGATGAATCTATAGAAAAAAGGAATCTAGATCAGTATTTGTATAATATATTTAATATTTTGTCATTGTGCAAAATGTTTCAGTTACTTTTTTCAGTTCTGTCAGCTTTTACATATTGTAATAATCATGAAAAGTTTGTAAAACATAAATGGACTACATAGATTCTGCATAAAACTATTCAAATTTGAGAACAGAGAAAAATCACCTTGTGGGAAATCTCTAAATGCTCCTTCTGGAGGTTACACTGTAAACTGCAGTGCTGGAGCTCCATCACACAGATGAATGCAGGTAGAAAGAGGAGGATAAAGAGAGAAATATGTGGTGAGAGGGAGTCTTAGTGTCATTTACACTATATATAAACTGACTGTTAGAAATATGGAGGACTGCATAATGAACTTACAGGGAGATTGTGGTGAAGGTCAGTCAGTATCCCGTTTTAGAAACGGGGACTCAAACAGCATGTAAAGAGAAAAAAAGGAAAGTGTTCAGCAAAAACTCATAAAACACAGATTTTATTTTTATTTTTGTATCTTAGGTATCTTTATTATTTTGGGATAATAAAGTATACTGTGAATTAACATGTTACACAGATAATACAGCATCTCAAACACAGACTACAAAGATTCTACGTATATAAATGCATTCCAGGTACATAAAGGGAGGGTTTATATGTCTACAAATGTGGGTGTGGCTAAAATCAGGGAAAAGAAGAGAAAAGTCACCTTGTGGGAAATCTCTGAATGCTCCTTCTGGAGGTTTCACTGCAAACTGCAGTGCTGGAGCTCCATCACACAGATGAATGCAGGGAGAAAGAGGAGCATGAAGAGAGAAATATGTGGTGAGAGGGAGTCTTAGTGTCATTTACACTATATATAAACTGACTGATAGAAATATGGAGGACTGCATAATGAACTTACAGGGAGATTGTGGTCAAGGTCAGTCAGTATCCCGTTTTAGAAACGGGGACTCAAACAGCATGTAAAGAGAAAAAAAGGAAAGTGTTCAGCAAAAAGTCATAAACACACAGATTTTATTTTTATTTTTGTATCTTGGGTATCTTTATTATTTTGGGATAATACAGTATACTTTGAATTAACATGTCACACAGATGATACAGCATCTCAAACAGAGACTACAAAGATTCTACGTATATAAATGCATTCCAGGTAAATAAAGGGAGGGTTCATATGTCTACAAATGTGGGTGTGGCTAAAATCAGGGAAAAGGAGAGAAAAATCACCTTGTGGGAAATCTCCAACTGCTCCTTCTGGAGGTTACACTGTAAACTGCAGTGCTGGAGCTCCATCACACAGATGAATGCAGGTAGAAAGAGGAGCATAAAGAGAGAAATATGTGATATATAACTCTATATAACATAAACAGACTGTTAGAAATATGGAGGAGTGCATTATGAACTTACAGGGAGATTGTGGTGAAGGTCAGTCAGTATCCGTTTTTAGAAACGGGGACTCAAACAGCATGTAAAGAGAAAAAAGGAAAGTGTTCAGTAAAAACTCATAAAAACATAGATTTTATTTTTAATTTTGTATCTTAGGTATCTTTATTATTTTGGGATAATAAAGTATACTTTGAATTAACATGTCACACAGATAATAAAGCATCTCAAACACAGACTACAAAGATTCTACGTATATAAATGCATTCCAGGTAAATAAAGGGAGGGTTTATATGTCAACAAATGTGGGTGTGGCTAAAATCAGGGAAAAGGAGAGAAAAATCACCTTGTGGGAAATCTCCAACTGCTCCTTCTGGAGGTTTCACTGCAAACTGCAGTGCTGGAGCTCCATCACACAGATGAATGCAGGTAGAAAGAGGAGCATGAAGAGAGAAATATGTGGTGAGAGGGAGTCTTAGTGTCATTTACACTACATATAAACAGACTGTTAGAAATATGGAGGACTGCATAATGAACTTACAGGGAGATTGTGGTGAAGGTCAGTCAGTATCCCTTTTTAGAAACGGGGACTCAAACAGCATGTAAAGAGAAAAAAAGGAAAGTGTTCAGCAAAAACTCATAAAACACAGATTTTATTTTTATTTTTGTATCTTAGGTATCTTTATTATTTTGGGATAATAAAGTATACTGTGAATTAACATGTTACACAGATAATACAGCATCTCAAACACAGACTACAAAGATTCTATATAAACACATTCCAGGTAAATAAAGGGAGGGTTCATATGTCTACAAATGTGGGTGTGGCTAAAATCAGGGAAAAGAAGAGAAAAGTCACCTTGTGGGAAATCTCTGAATGCTCCTTCTGGAGGTTTCACTGCAAACTGCAGTGCTGGAGCTCCATCACACAGATGAATGCAGGTAGAAAGAGGAGGATGAAGAGAGATATATGTGATATATAACTCTATATAACATAAACAGACTGTTAGAAATATGGAGGAGTGCATTATGAAGTTACAGGGAGATAGTGGTGAAGGTCAGTCAGTATCCATTTTTAGAAACGGGGACTCAAACAGCATGTAAAGAGAAAAAAAGGAAAGTGTTCAGCAAAAACTCATAAAACACAGATTTTATTTTTATTTTTGTATCTTAGGTATCTTTATTATTTTGGGATAATAAAGTATACTGTGAATTAACATGTTACACAGATAATACAGCATCTCAAACACAGACTACATAGATTCTGCATAAAACTATTCAAATTTGAGAACAGAGAAAAATCACCTTGTGGGAAATCTCCAACTGCTCCTTCTGGAGGTTTCACTGCAAACTGCAGTGCTGGAGCTCCATCACACAGATGAATGCAGGTAGAAAGAGGAGGATGAAGAGAGAAATATGTGGTGAGAGGGAGTCTCAGTGTAATTTACACTATACATAAACTGACTGTTAGAAATATGCAGTACTACATTATGAACTTACAGGGAGATTGTGGTGAAGGTCAGTCAGTATCCCTTTTTAGAAACGGGGACTCAAACAGCATGTAAAGAGAAAAAAGGAAAGTGTTCAGCAAAAACTCATAAAAACATAGACTTTATTTTTATTTTTGTATCTTAGGTATCTTTATTATTTTGGGATAATAAAGTATACTTTGAATTAACATGTCACACAGATAATACACCATCTCAAACACAGACTACAAAGATTCTACGTATATAAATGCATTCCAGGTAAATAAATTAAGGGTTCATATGTCTACAAATGTGGGTGTGGCTAAAATCAGGGAAAAGAAGAGAAAAATCACCTTGTGGGAAATCTCCAACTGCTCCTTCTGGAGGTTTCACTGCAAACTGCAGTGCTGGAGCTCCATCACACAGATGAATGCAGGTAGAAAGAGGAGCATGAAGAGAGAAATATGTGGTGAGAGGGAGTCTTAGTGTCATTTACACTATATATAAACTGACTGTTAGAAATATGGAGGACTGCATAATGAACTTACAGGGAGATTGTGGTGAAGGTCAGTCAGTATCCCGTTTTAGAAACGGGGACTCAAACAGCATGTAAAGAGAAAAAAAGGAAAGTGTTCAGCAAAAAGTCATAAACACACAGATTTTATTTTTATTTTTGTATCTTGGGTATCTTTATTATTTTGGGATAATACAGTATACTTTGAATTAACATGTCACACAGATGATACAGCATCTCAAACAGAGACTACAAAGATTCTACGTATATAAATGCATTCCAGGTAAAAAAAGGGAGGGTTCATATGTCTACAAATGTGGGTGTGGCTAAAATCAGGGAAAAGGAGAGAAAAATCACCTTGTGGGAAATCTCCAACTGCTCCTTCTGGAGGTTACACTGTAAACTGCAGTGCTGGAGCTCCATCACACAGATGAATGCAGATAGAAAGAGGAGCATAAAGAGAGAAATATGTGATATATAACTCTATATAACATAAACAGACTGTAAGAAATATGGAGGAGTGCATTATGAACTTACAGGGAGATTGTGGTGAAGGTCAGTCAGTATCCCTTTTTAGAAACGGGGACTCAAACAGCATGTAAAGAGAAAAAAGGAAAGTGTTCAGCAAAAACTCATAAAAACATAGATTTTATTTTTATTTTTGTATCTTAGGTATCTTTATTATTTTGGGATAAAAAAGTATACTTTGAATTAACATGTCACACAGATAATACAGCATCTCAAACACAGACTACAAAGATTCTACGTATATAAATGCATTCCAGGTAAATAAAGGTTGGGTTTATATGTCTACAAATGTGGGTGTGGCTAAAATCAGGGAAAAGAAGAGAAAAATCACCTTGAGGGAAATCTCCAACTGCTCCTTCTGGAGGTTTCACTGCAAACTGCAGTGCTGGAGCTCCATCACACAGATGAATGCAGGTAGAAAGAGGAGGATGAAGAGAGAAATATGTGATATATAACTCTATATAACATAAACAGACTGTTAGAAATATGGAGGAGTGCATTATGAACTTACAGGGAGATTGTGGTGAAGGTCAGTCAGTATCCGTTTTTAGAAACGGGGACTCAAACAGCATGTAAAGAGAAAAAAAGGAAAGTGTTCAGCAAAAACTCCCTCTAACATAGTAACCACCGAGCAACTCCCTAGCAACCCTATAGCAACCACCTGATAAACACCTCTAACAGCGTGTAGTTGAGCTTGTGTTCTGTTTATTAGCAGTGCTGCTGAGAATATTAAACTATATTAAGAAAAGTTCATTTCTAAATCGTGTATCTGGCGCTACGTAACTCGCGTGGGCGTGGTCAACTCTGCGATCTAGTCAACAGCTAGCTAGTAGTGCTAACTGGTTAGCTAGCGAGTTAGGCTAGCTTTTCTGCAAAGTTGTGTAAAGGAGCCTGTGGCTGCGTACAACCTACTTTCAGCAGCGGTCAGGACCTCCACATCGACGGCTGACCTCTGCCGTGCATCTCCACACCTGCAGAAGTAACGAAAGCAGTCTCTTGAGTAAGTTCATCAGCGCCGGGAGACGGAGCTCAGGTTTAGCGCAGCTCGTTGGGTCGGTTCGGTTAACGACTGCAGCTCCGCGTTCGATTCCAGCCGCGTAGAACTCTGACGCTGCGCTGCGCTCACAATGCGAGCTCGTGGGAAACATGGTAACGGGAGCGTTACCATGACATTAATTGGGAACTTTTGGACAGAAATATTGGGACACCTGCTCATATTCATCGTTTCTTCCAAAATCAGGAGCATTAAAAACAGTTCGTCCTGCTTTTGGTGGAGTAACTATATGTCCAAACACACATTTGGACATATAGTGTATCTGGAGCCACTACATGATCAAGGCAGAAATATTATATTTAGAAACTATAAAAAAAATATTTATTTTCCATCACTTTGATAAAACATTCCCTGTCCTTATAAATTGTACCAACAGTGAATAAATAAATCATTCCCTCAATGTATAAATTGTTCTCTTGGCTTAATAAATCGTTCCCTCGATTTAATATTTCACATGTGACCATGAAGGCCGATTTTAGAGCCACACCCTCGACCACAGATGGAGCAAAGGTACCCTGATGTCGGGGCGATACCAACAGTCCTCCTCTGCAGAAAGATGGTGTTTATTTGTTCTACAGACGGTTTGCCATGTTGTCCTGTTGAGTGCTAGGGCCTCAAGATGGCTTGGATTGATGTTCCTTGGTCTAGTCCTGCAGTGACCGCCAGCAGCTCGTTTTGAGTTGTTCAGTTACCCGTACAGTATTTGGTGAGGGAGGCCATAGCCAGACATACGAATCATGTGGCCCACCCAGCGCAGACGCTTTTTCTCCGACGCTGCTTCAATACAGATGGTGTTGGTCATTGAGAGAATGTCAGTGTGTGCGATTCCTTCATCCCAGGACAGTGTGAGAATTTATTGAAGGCATAGAAAGTGGAATACCTCCAAACTGTTTCATGCAATTGTTGCAGGATGGAGGGAAACTTGGGTGGTACACATGGCATAAATATAAAATACTTAGGAAAAGTCAAATATACAACTCTTACCATTAAGTTTAAAGTAGTTTATTGAATAGCAAATGTAGAGTTAACAGAACAACAGTATTCTTAAAGTGTTATTACATCAATTATGTAAACTGTGAAATAAATCAATTAAAAAAAGAACAATTTAGAGAGCACTAGCTGGTGGAGAAATACTGGACATTGTTTACAAAACCACATGAAGTATTAAGAAATGTGAAGTTGGAGAGCTCTTGACTAAGCTCAGAATCAACTCAAAAGCAGCTTTGTTAAAAGCTGATCATTTGAAATGGAACTGGTTCCTGTATTTGCCTGCCCTGAACCAAGCTAAGGCACAGCTCCACACATAGAGACTACACTTTCACAGGAACAGGAGGAGGCTCACCTGACAGCTATTACAAGGAGTGGGGCTGTGCTGTAAACATGATAACCCCTGGTTCTTATCACCAACTCTACAGAGGAATCTAATGTGGAATATATGTTTAGCTTTACTACAATAACCAATTGGCGTAGGAACCAGGTGGGATGAGTGGGAATCAAATCCAAAGGTGTCAAAAGTATTCACATTCATTACTCAGGTGGAAGTGGAGATACTAGGGTTTAAAAAGACGTCTATAGATGTCTAAGTATCAACTTGAGCTTTTTACTCAAGTAAAAGTATAAAAGTACTGGTTTGAAAATGACTTAAAGTGTAAAAGTAAAAGTAATGTCAGAAAAACAAATGCCAAGAGCTTAGGCCGCACCACAGGGGCCTATAGTGCACTACCCTACCTCTCCAAAAACCTGGCTCAGCGAGTCCATCCCGGACAGCGCGCTACATCTGCCGGGCTTTCATCTACACCGAGCAGACCGTGTGACGGAGCTACCGGGGAAAGCGAGAGGCGGAGGAATCTGCTTTCCTATTAACGAAGGTTGGTGTACAGATGTCTCAGTGCTGAATAAACACTGCAGCTCTAACCTGGAGACTCACACTTTATAAACTGTAAAGCTTTTTATTCACCGCGGGAGTTTTCTTCATTCATTCTGCTCGGTGTTTACAGTCCACCTCAAGCCAGCGTGAACGACGCACTGCAAAACCTGGCGGAGCGAAAAACTAGTCCGGAACAAAAATATCCAGACTCACTTTTCATTATTCTCGAGGACTTTAACAGAGCAAAACTTCACCACGAACTTCCAGAATATAAGCAACACGTTAATTGTCCCACCAGGGATATTAACACACTAGACCACTGCTACACTGTACTGAAGGATGCCTATTGCTCTGTCCCACATGCAGCTTTGGGACACTGATCACTGATTCCAACCTACAAGCAGAAACTTCAATCTGCAAAGCCTGTAGTGAAGACGGTGAAAAAGTGAACCAGAGAAGCAAAGCAAGAACTGCAGGACTGTTTTGACTGCACTGATTGGAGTGTTTTCGAAGCTGCTACTGACAACCTGGCTGTAATGACTGACACTGTGACATCTTACATCGGCTTTTGTGAAGAGCTGTGTGTGCCAACCAAGACCACCTGCACATTCAGCAATAACAAGCAATGGTTCACAACTAAACTGAGTCAGCTTAGTCAGGCTAAAGCAGAAGCCTACAGAAATCTGTGTAAAAAGGCCAGGAACACACTGACAGAGGAGATCAGAGTGGCTAAAAATGCTTTCAGCCAACGACCCTGGATCAGTGTGGAGAGGTCTTCAACACATTACTAATTACAGAAGACCCCCCCCCGCTGTGGCAAACAAAGGCCTGGCTGACGACCTGAACGACTTCTATTGTAGATTTAGGAGAGACACATTCACTCATTTCCAAACTCTGCAACAGAATCTACAACCAGCATCGCACCTCTATCAACCCCCCCACCACTCAAGCTGCTCTGAAGGTATGTGAAGTTGATGTGAGCCGACTCTTCCAGAGACAAAAGATCAGGAAAGCACCAGGCCCAGACGGTGTTCCACCTTCCTGCCTTAAAAACTGTGCTGTACAACTGGCTCCAGTCTTCTCAAACATTTTCAACAGATCACTGTGGAGCTGTGTGAAGATTCTTCCTGCTTCAAACGCTCCACCATCATCCAAGTCCCCAAGAAATCCTCCTTCACAGGACTGAATGACTACAGGCCTGTCGCTCTAACATCAGTGGTCATGAAGTCCTTGGAATGTCTGGTGCTGTCCCACCTGAAGGATGTTACAGGACACCTGCTGGACTCTCTACAATTTGCATATCAAGGAAACAGGTCAGTGGATGAGGCGGTCAACATGGATCTGCATTATATCCTGCAACATCTCCACAGCCCAGGGACATATGCAAGAATTCTGTTTCTTGACTTCGGCTCGGCGTTCAACACCATTGTCAGGCAGGAAGCAGCGGGTGCAGTTGGGGAAACTCATGCACCTGCACACAGACTGTCAACATTGGTGCTCCTCAAGGATGTGTTCTCTCCCCACTGCTCTTCTCTCTCTACACCAATAACTGCACCTCAAATTACCCATCTGCTAAACTCCTGAAGTTTGCAAATGACGCTACAGTCATCGGACTCATCTGGGACGATGACGATTATGTCGACAGGAGGCGGAGCGGAGAGTACTCTGGTGCAGTCAGAACAACCTGGAGCTGAACACGCTCAAGACTGTAGAGATGAGAGTGGACTTTAGGAAACACCCCCAGCTCTGCTGCCCCTCACTATCCTCAACAACCCTATGTCAGCTTCAGAGACCATTCAGGTTCCTGGGTACCACCATTTCTCATGACTTGAAGTGGGAACATCTCCATCCTCAAAAAGGCCCAACAGAGGATTTAATCTGTATAGTGTTGCTTACTGCTATTCTGGAAATAACACTGTAAAGCACACTGTATAGAAATGTCCTTGTATAGTCTGTGTATACTGTGTATACTATTGTTCTCTGTAAATGATATGTAGCTGTATATTGTTAACACTAGAGAGTCACTAACAGCTGGAACAAGTTCCTTGTGTGTGTGAACATACTTGGCCAATAAATCTGATTCTGAAACTATTCAAATCTGGGGAAAAAAGAAAAATCACCTGAATGGTTACACTGTAAACTGCAGTGCTGGAGCTCCATCACTCAGATGAATGCAGGAAGAAAGAGGAGGATGAAGAGAGAAATATGTGGTGAGAGGGAGTCTTGGTGTCATTTAAACATATAAACAGACTGTTAGAAATATGGAGGACTGCATTATGAAAACACAGATTTTAATTGTATTTTTGTATTGTAGGTTCTGTCAGCTTTAAAAATGTGAACTTAAACTAAATAAAAAGGAACATTCAAATAACACATCCTAGATCTGAATGAATGAAATATTCTCATTGATTACTTTGTTGTGTACAAAGTTGAATGTGCTGACAACAAAATCACACAAAAATCATCAGTGGAAATCAAATTTATTAACCAAAGGAGGCCTGGATTTGGAGTCACACAAAATTAAAGTAGGAAAACACACTACAGGCTGATCCAACTTATGTATAATAAGTTGATTATAACATTATATCTTATAATGTCCTCAAACATAATGTCCTCAAAACAAGTCAAAATGAGGCTCAGTATTGTGTGTGGCCTCCACATGCCTGTATGACCTCCCTACAATGCCTGGGCATGCTCCTGATGAGGATCTCCTCCCAGACCTGGACTAAAGCGTCCGCCAACTCCTGGACAGTCTGGTGGAACGTGATGTTGGTGGATGGAGCGAGACATGATGTCCCAGATGTGCTTAATCGGATTCCGGTCTGGGGAACGGGTGGGCTACTCCATAGCTTTAATGCCTCCATCTTGCAGGAACTGCTGACACACTCCAGCCACATGAGGTCTAGCATTGTCCTGCATTAGGAGGAACCCAGGGCCAACCGCACCAGCATATGGTCTCACAAGGGATCTGAGGATCTCATCTCGGTACCTAATGGCAGTCAGGCTACCTCTGGTGAGCACATGGAGGGCTGTGCGGTTACTTTTTCAGTTCTGTCAGCTTTTACAAATTGTAGTAATCATGAAAAGTTTGTAAAACATAAATGTATTTTGAAGTTTTTATAAACATAATGAGGACTACATATATTCTGCATAAAACTATTCAAATATGGGAAAAAACAAAAATCACCTTGTGGGAAATCTCCAACTGCTCCTTCTGGAAGTTTCACTGTAAACTGCAGACTTCTGAAGATGGATTTCTGTGTCGTCATGTGTCAGGAATGGAAACGGGGTTCACCACCTGAAGACAGCCGAACACTGCCAGGTAAGTTCGAAATCCCAAGTGCTTTTTATGAATGTTCACCTCATACAAAAAAAAAACAGAAAAGAAAAAATGTAGAAAAAGAAAATTAAATGCCTTTAAAGGACTCTAGTCTCACAAGATTTCCCACAGTACATATAGTAAGTTTTACTGACTTGACATCAGCCAGAATTAGTCTACAGCCACAGGACTGTCTACACAACACTTTCCCTCTAAAACAGGCCCCCCCTAAGTCTCCCACTTCCCTCTTTTCAATCTGTAGCTCCGCCCCTAATCAGCCTGGCCTCTACCATTACTACAGACAGGGTAAAAACAGAAAATACCAACATATAAACCCGGGATTACTGTTCACAGAATATATACAGACATTTCATGTTTTTCTTGTGCACAATGCAGGTAAGTATCATCACTTTACAATGAATAACTTAACCTTCTTCTCCCCCACAGGTATCCCAGAAGAAGAGAACACCCTCCCACACATTGGTGAGCCGAGGGCCCAATGGCTACAATAAGAGAGGGAGCTGGCTGGGGCGCCAGTCCCCCAGGAAGTCATTGAGGAGCAGGTTCAGGTAAGTACAAACACATTCTTACTTTATTAATACCCAGTGTCCAGTAAAATGTTCCCAAGCAAGCTCAATGATGGGTCAGGCATTGTGGATCCACATAGATTCAGCATGAAATCTGATTAAAGAGAAAAATCACCTTGTGGGAAATCTCTAAATGCTCCTTCTGGAGGTTACACTGTAAACTGCAGTGCTGGAGCTCCATCACACAGATGAATGCAGGTAGAAAGAGGAGCATGAAGAGAGAAATATGTGGTGAGAGGGAGTCTTAGTGTCATTTACACTACATATAAACAGACTGTTAGAAATATGGAGGACTACATAATGAACTTACAGGGAGATTGTGGTGAAGGTCAGTCAGTATCCCGTTTTAGAAACGGGGACTCAAACAGCATGTAAAGAGAAAAAAAGGAAAGTGTTCAGCAAAAAGTCATAAACACACAGATTTTATTTTTATTTTTGTATCTTGGGTATCTTTATTATTTTGGGATAATACAGTATACTTTGAATTAACATGTCACACAGATGATACAGCATCTCAAACACAGACTACAAAGATTCTACGTATATAAATGCATTCCAGGTAAATAAAGGGAGGGTTCATATGTCTACAACTGTGGGTGTGGCTAAAATCAGGGAAAAGGAGAGAAAAATCACCTTGTGGGAAATCTCCAACTGCTCCTTCTGGAGGTTTCACTGCAAACTGCAGTGCTGGAGCTCCATCACACAGATGAATGCAGATAGAAAGAGGAGCATAAAGAGAGAAATATGTGATATATAACTCTATATAACATAAACAGACTGTTAGAAATATGGAGGACTGCATAATGAACTTACAGGGAGATTGTGGTGAAGGTCAGTCAGTATCCCGTTTTAGAAACGGGGACTCAAACAGCATGTAAAGAGAAAAAAGGAAAGTGTTCAGCAAAAACTCATAAAAACATAGATTTTATTTTTATTTTTGTATCTTAGGTATCTTTATTATTTTGGGATAATAAAGTATACTTTGAATTAACATGTCACACAGATAATACAGCATCTCAAACACAGACTACAAAGATTCTACGTATATAAATGCATTCCAGGTAAATAAAGGGAGGGTTTATATGTCTACAAATGTGGGTGTGGCTAAAATCAGGGAAAAGAAGAGAAAAATCACCTTGTGGGAAATCTCCAACTGCTCCTTCTGGAGGTTTCACTGCAAACTGCAGTGCTGGAGCTCCATCACACAGATGAATGCAGGTAGAAAGAGGAGGATGAAGAGAGAAATATGTGGTGAGAGGGAGTCTCAGTGTAATTTACACTATATATAAACAGACTGTTAGAAATATGGAGGACTGCATAATGAACTTACAGGGAGATTGTGGTGAAGGTCAGTCAGTATCCCTTTTTAGAAACGGGGACTCAAACAGCATGTAAAGAGAAAAAAGGAAAGTGTTCAGCAAAAACTCATAAAAACATAGACTTTATTTTTATTTTTGTATCTTAGGTATCTTTATTATTTTGGGATAATAAAGTATACTTTAAATTAACATGTCATACAGATAATACAGCATCTCAAACACAGACTATGCAGATTCTATATAAACACATTCCAGGTAAATAAAGGGAGGGTTCACATGTCTACAAATGTGGGTGTGGCTAAAATCAGGGAAAAGAAGAGAAAAATCACCTTGTGGGAAATCTCCAACTGCTCCTTCTGGAGGTTTCACTGCAAACTGCAGTGCTGGAGCTCCATCACACAGATGAATGCAGGTAGAAAGAGGAGGATGAAGAGAGAAATATGTGATATATAACTCTATATAACATAAACAGACTGTTAGAAATATGGAGGAGTGCATTATGAACTTACAGGGAGATTGTGGTGAAGGTCAGTCAGTATCCGTTTTTAGAAACGGGGACTCAAACAGCATGTAAAGAGAAAAAAGAAAAGTGTTCAGCAAAAACTCCCTCTAACATAGTAACCACCGAGCAACTCCCTAGCAACCCTATAGCAACCACCTGATAAACACCTCTAACAGTGTGTAGTTGAGCTTGTGTTCTGTTTATTAGCAGTGCTGCTGAGAATATTAAACTATATTAAGAAAAGTTCATTTCTAAATCGTGTATCTGGCGCTACGTAACTCGCGTGGGCGTGGTCAACTCTGCGATCTAGTCAACAGCTAGCTAGTAGTGCTAACTGGTTAGCTAGCGAGTTAGGCTAGCTTTTCTGCAAAGTTGTGTAAAGGAGCCTGTGGCTGCGTACAACCTACTTTCAGCAGCGGTCAGGACCTCCACATCGACGGCTGACCTCTGCCGTGCATCTCCACACCTGCAGAAGTAACGAAAGCAGTCTCTTGAGTAAGTTCATCAGCGCCGGGAGACGGAGCTCAGGTTTAGCGCAGCTCGTTGGGTCGGTTCGGTTAACGACTGCAGCTCCGCGTTCGATTCCAGCCGCGTAGAACTCTGACGCTGCGCTGCGCTCACAATGCGAGCTCGTGGGAAACATGGTAACGGGAGCGTTACCATGACATTAATTGGGAACTTTTGGACAGAAATATTGGGACACCTGCTCATATTCATCGTTTCTTCCAAAATCAGGAGCATTAAAAACAGTTCGTCCTGCTTTTGGTGGAGTAACTATATGTCCAAACACACATTTGGACATATAGTGTATCTGGAGCCCCTACATGATCAAGGCAGAAATATTATATTTAGAAACTATAAAAAAAAGATTTATTTTCCATCACTTTGATAAAACATTCCCTGTCCTTATAAATTGTACCAACAGTGAATAAATAAATCATTCCCTCAATGTATAAATTGTTCTCTTGGCTTAATAAATCGTTCCCTCGATTTAATATTTCACATGTGACCATGAAGGCCGATTTTAGAGCCACACACTCGACCACGGATGGAGCAAAGGTACCCTGATGTCGGGGCGATACCAACGGTCCTCCTCTGCAGAAAGATGGTGTTTATTTGTTCTACAGACGGTTTGCCATGTTGTCCTGTTGAGTGCTAGGGCCTCAAGATGGCTTGGATTGATGTTCCTTGGTCTAGTCCTGCAGTGACCGCCAGCAGCTCGTTTTGAGTTGTTCAGTTACCCGTACAGTATTTGGTGAGGGAGGCCATAGCCAGACATACGAATCATGTGGCCCACCCAGCGCAGACGCTTTTTCTCCGACGCTGCTTCAATACAGATGGTGTTGGTCATTGAGAGAATGTCAGTGTGTGAGATTCCTTCATCCCAGGACAGTGTGAGAATTTATTGAAGGCATAGAAAGTGGAATACCTCCAAACTGTTTCATGCAATTGTTGCAGGATGGAGAGAAACTTGGGTGGTACACATGGTATAAATATAAAATACTTAGGAAAAGTCAAATATACAACTCTTACCATTAAGTTTAAAGTAGTTTATTGAATAGCAAATGTAGAGTTAACAGAACAACAGTATTCTTAAAGTGTTATTACATCAATTATGTAAACTGTGAAATAAATCAATTAAAAAAAGAACAATTTAGAGAGCACTAGCTGGTGGAGAAATACTGGACATTGTTTACAAAACCACATGAAGTATTAAGAAATGTGAAGTTGGAGAGCTCTTGACTAAGCTCAGAATCAACTCAAAAGCAGCTTTGTTAAAAGCTGATCATTTGAAATGGAACTGGTTCCTGTATTTGCCTGCCCTGAACCAAGCTAAGGCACAGCTCCACACATAGAGACTACACTTTCACAGGAACAGGAGGAGGCTCACCTGACAGCTATTACAAGGAGTGGGGCTGTGCTGTAAACATGATAACCCCTGGTTCTTATCACCAACTCTACAGAGGAATCTAATGTGGAATATATGTTTAGCTTTACTACAATAACCAATTGGCGTAGGAACCAGGTAGGATGAATGGGAATCAAAAGTATTCACATTCATTACTCAGGTGGAAGTGGAGATACTAGGGTTTAAAAAGACGTCTATAGATGTCTAAGTATCAACTTGAGCTTTTTACTCAAGTAAAAGTATAAAAGTACTGGTTTGAAAATGACTTAAAGTGTAAAAGTAAAAGTAATGTCAGAAAAACAAATGCCAAGAGCTTAGGCCGCACCACAGGGGCCTATAGTGCACTACCCTACCTCTCCAAAAACATGTTTCTGCCTTTGAAGTGAAATCTAACAATATATAGCTAAGAGAACAGCAGGTGTGTAACGTCTTGTTATGGTACTGTTCTGGGTTTGGGTTAGCAAACGTTCACACTGTGCTCAAGCTGGTAGAAAGCACACTGAAACATCAAGTTAGACTGTGGCCTCGTCCCGAACTTCATACGGCTCTAAATAGTGTGTAAAAATGGTACACCACAGTTAGAAGTGCTGTCAGTAGTGGGAAAGTGCAAAGTGTGCTGTTTGGGACACAGCCTCACTGTCTAACGTTAGCATTAGTCTCGTCTCAGTCTTTTAAAGCTGGAGCTTTCTCAGTGTTGACCTCATATAATACATGTATTTTTATATTTGCAGTTTGAACTTAAAGCTCTTAAACTTGCAGACTGCAGAAGGGTTTGCAGCAGAATCTCCTGTAGAAAGAAGGAGAAAGAGAAGGAAGAGGAGAACCTGCAAAAGGCATAAAACTAGAGGGTTTTCAAGATGGCGCCGCGAGTGGCTGCCTCGGCACAGAGCTCTCTGGTCATTTGTATGTTTTCACTTGTTTTTTTGTGCTTCATGCAGGTCAGACCCCATTATTTACACCAGAGGACAACTGCTTAACACAAGACAGTCCACATCTGAAAGGGTTTCGCCAGTTTTCGAGAACGCGGACAGTTTATTGGAGTTAATTGTTGGAGGAGCGGCGGCTCTGTGGGGAGCGCGCAGGAGACGCAGGCGGGGGACGAGTGGACCTAAAGCTCCGACAGCGAGGATTCAGAAGCGCTCTCCCGTCTGTTCATCTAGAGAACCTCCGCTCTTTACCCAACAAAGAGGATGAACAACTTCTCCTCAACGGGACTAACAAGAGTTTGGCCCGGTCAGCTGCCCTCTGCTTCACTGAGACCTGGCTCAGCGAGTCCATCCCGGACAGCGCGCTACATCTGCCGGGCTTTCATCTACACCGAGCAGACCGTGTGACGGAGCTACCGGGGAAAGCGAGAGGCGGAGGAATCTGCTTTCCTATTAACGAAGGTTGGTGTACAGATGTCTCAGTGCTGAATAAACACTGCAGCTCTAACCTGGAGACTCACACTTTATAAACTGTAAAGCTTTTTATTCACCGCGGGAGTTTTCTTCATTCATTCTGCTCGGTGTTTACAGTCCACCTCAAGCCAGCGTGAACGACGCACTGCAAAACCTGGCGGAGCGAAAAACTAGTCCGGAACAAAAATATCCAGACTCACTTTTCATTATTCTCGAGGACTTTAACAGAGCAAAACTTCACCACGAACTTCCAGAATATAAGCAACACGTTAATTGTCCCACCAGGGATATTAACACACTAGACCACTGCTACACTGTACTGAAGGATGCCTATTGCTCTGTCCCACATGCAGCTTTGGGACACTGATCACTGATTCCAACCTACAAGCAGAAACTTCAATCTGCAAAGCCTGTAGTGAAGACGGTGAAAAAGTGAACCAGAGAAGCAAAGCAAGAACTGCAGCACTGTTTTGACGGCACTGATTGGAGTGTTTTCGAAGCTGCTACTGACAACCTGGCTGTAATGACTGACACTGTGACTTCTTACATCGGGGCTTTTGTGAAGAGCTGTGTGTGCCAACCAAGACCACCTGCACATTCAGCAATAACAAGCAATGGACTAAACTGAGTCAGCTTAGTCAGGCTAAAGCAGAAGCCTACAGAAATCTGTGTAAAAAGGCCAGGAACACACTGACAGAGGAGATCAGAGTGGCTAAAAATGCTTTCAGCCAACGACCCTGGATCAGTGTGGAGAGGTCTTCAACACATTACTAATTACAGAAGACCCCCCCCCGCTGTGGCAAACAAAGGCCTGGCTGACGACCTGAACGACTTCTATTGTAGATTTAGGAGAGACACATTCACTCATTTCCAAACTCTGCAACAGAATCTACAACCAGCATCGCACCTCTATCAACCCCCCCACCACTCAAGCTGCTCTGAAGGTATGTGAAGTTGATGTGAGCCGACTCTTCCAGAGACAAAAGATCAGGAAAGCACCAGGCCCAGACGGTGTTCCACCTTCCTGCCTTAAAAACTGTGCTGTACAACTGGCTCCAGTCTTCTCAAACATTTTCAACAGATCACTGTGGAGCTGTGTGAAGATTCTTCCTGCTTCAAACGCTCCACCATCATCCAAGTCCCCAAGAAATCCTCCATCACAGGACTGAATGACTACAGGCCTGTCGCTCTAACAACAGTGGTCATGAAGTCCTTTAAATGTCTGGTGCTGTCCCACCTGAAGGATGTTACAGGACACCTGCTGGACTCTCTACAATTTGCATATCAAGGAAACAGGTCAGTGGATGAGGCGGTCAACATGGATCTGCATTATATCCTGCAACATCTCCACAGCCCAGGGACATATGCAAGAATTCTGTTTCTTGACTTCGGCTCGGCGTTCAACACCATTGTCAGGCAGGAAGCAGCGGGTGCAGTTGGGGAAACTCATGCACCTGCACACAGACTGTCAACATTGGTGCTCCTCAAGGATGTGTTCTCTCCCCGCTGCTCTTCTCTCTCTACACCAATGACTGCACCTCAAATTACCCGTCTGCTAAACTCCTGAAGTTTGCAAATGACGTTACAGTCATCGGACTCATCTGGGACGATGACGATTATGTCGACAGGAGGCGGAGCGGAGAGTACTCTGGTGCAGTCAGAACAACCTGGAGCTGAACACGCTCAAGACTGTAGAGATGAGAGTGGACTTTAGGAAACACCCCCAGCTCTGCTGCCCCTCACTATCCTCAACAACCCTATGTCAGCTTCAGAGACCATTCAGGTTCCTGGGTACCACCATTTCTCATGACTTGAAGTGGGAACATCTCCATCCTCAAAAAGGCCCAACAGAGGATGTACTTTCTGCGTCAGCTGAGGAAGTTGGGTCTGCCTCAGAAGCTGTTGAGCCAGTTCTACACTGTAGTCACTGCAGTGCGAATCCATCCTGTGTACATCCATCCCTGTCTGGTTTGGAGCAGCCACAAAGCAGGACAGGAACAGACTGCAGCGAACAGTGAGGACAGCTGAGAGAATTATCTGTGATTCTCTGCCCTCCTTTCAGGACTTGTACTGCTCAAGAACCAGAAAACGGGCAGAGAAATTCCTCACAGACTCCTCGCACACTGGTCACAACCTCTTTCAGCCGCTCCCGTCTGGCAGACACTACGGAAATATGTCTACTAAGACTGTCAGACCCAAACACAGTTTTTACCCTCTGGCCAGCATCTTCATGAACAGCTGATCACCATCATCAGCTACAGGCCATAGATACTAATGATAAACATAAGATAATCTCTTATCCTACAGTCACTGCATCACTGCACCATTACTGAGTTCATGTTAAACACTGCTGTGGTTGCACAATATTTAATCTGTATAGTGTTGCTTACTGCTATTCTGGAAATAACACTGTAAAGCACACTGTATAGAAATGTCCTTGTATAGTCTATGTATACTGTGTATACTATTGTTCTCTGTAGATGATATGTAGCTGTATATTGTTAACACTAGAGAGTCACTAACAGCTGGAACAAGTTCCTTGTGTGTGTAAACATACTTGGCCAATAAATCTGATTCTGAAACTATTCAAATCTGGGAAAAAAGAAAAATCACCTGAATGGTTACACAGTAAACTGCAGTGCTGGAGCTCCATCACTCAGATGAATGCAGGAAGAAAGAGGAGGATGAAGAGAGAAATATGTGGTGAGAGGGAGTCTTAGTGTCATTTAAACATATAAACAGACTGTTAGAAATATGGAGGACTGCATTATGAAAACACAGTTTTTAATTGTATTTTTGTATTGTAGGTTCTGTCAGCTTTAAAAATGTGAACTTAAACTAAATAAAAGGGAACATTCAAATAACACATCCTAGATCTGAATGAATGAAATATTCTCATTGATTACTTTGTTGTGTACAAAGTTGAATGTGCTGACAACAAAATCACACAAAAATCATCAATGGAAATCAAATTTATTAACCAAAGGAGGCCTGGATTTGGAGTCACACACAAAATTAGTAGAAAAACACACTACAGGCTGATCCAAGTTTGATATAATGTCCTCAAAACAAGTCAAAATGAGGCTCAGTATTGTGTGTGGCCTCCACATGCCTGTATGACCTCCCTACAATGCCTGGGCATGCTCCTGATGAGGATCTCCTCCCAGACCTGGACTAAAGCGTCCGCCAACTCCTGGACAGTCTGGTGGAACGTGATGTTGGTGGATGGAGCGAGACATGATGTCCCAGATGTGCTTAATCGGATTCCGGTCTGGGGAACGGGTGGGCTACTCCATAGCTTTAATGCCTCCATCTTGCAGGAACTGCTGACACACTCCAGCCACATGAGGTCTAGCATTGTCCTGCATTAGGAGGAACCCAGGGCCAACCGCACCAGCATATGGTCTCACAAGGGATCTGAGGATCTCATCTCGGTACCTAATGGCAGTCAGGCTACCTCTGGTGAGCACATGGAGGGCTGTGCGGTTACTTTTTCAGTTCTGTCAGCTTCTACAAATTGTAGTAATCATGAAAAGTTTGTAAAACATAAATGTATTTTGAAGTTTTTATAAACATAATGAGGACTACATATATTCTGCATAAAACTATTCAAATATGGGAAAAGACAAAAATCACCTTGTGGGAAATCTCCAACTGCTCCTTCTGGAAGTTTCACTGTAAACTGCAGTGCTGGAGCTCCATCACACAGATGAATGCAGGTAGAAAGAGGAGGATGAAGATTGAAATATGTGGTGAGTATATATATGCAGTTTAGACATATACTCTTACTCATTTAGACATATACACTACTGCATATGTGATGTACTGTATTATGACTTATTATTATTTATTTTTTGGATTTTAGGTTCTGTCAGCTTCAGAAATGTGGACTCAAACATCATGTCCAGAAAAAAAAAAACACTGGTCAGTAAAAATTAAAATACAGTGTGTTGTTCTATTCTAAATTGCAGCCTTAAAACTTACATTGCTTGAAAATGTTGAAAAATGTAATGTTTTCTG
The DNA here is from genome assembly GCF_030463535.1 of Salminus brasiliensis. Taxonomy (NCBI): domain Eukaryota; kingdom Metazoa; phylum Chordata; class Actinopteri; order Characiformes; family Bryconidae; genus Salminus; species Salminus brasiliensis. The sequence continues at coordinate 16,234,753 of NC_132883.1, read as the reverse complement.
AAAGTATAGTGGAGACTTCTGAAGATGGATTTCTGTGTCGTCATGTGTCAGGAATGGAAACGGGGTTCACCACCTGAAGACAGCCGAACACTGCCAGGTAAGTTCGAAATCCCAAGTGCTTTTTATGAATGTTCACCTCATACCAAAAAAAACAGAAAAGAAAAACTGTAGAAAAAGAAAATTAAATGCCTTTAAAGGACTCTAGTCTCACAAGATTTCCCACAGTACATATAGTAAGTTTTACTGACTTGACATCAGCCAGAATTAGTCTACAGCCACAGGACTGTCTACACAACACTTTCCCTCTAAAACAGGCCCCCCCTAAGTCTCCCACTTCCCACTTTTCAATCTGTAGCTCCGTCCCTAATCAGCCTGGCCTCTACCATTACTACAGACAGGGTAAAAACAGAAAATACCAACATATAAACCCGGGATTACTGTTCACAGAATATATACAGACATTTCATGTTTTTCTTGTGCACAATGCAGGTAAGTATCATCACTTTACAATGAATAACTTAACCTTCTTCTCCCCCACAGGTATCCCAGAAGAAGAGAACACCCTCCCACACATTGGTGAGCCGAGGGCCCAATGGCTACAATAAGAGAGGGAGCTGGCTGGGGCGCCAGTCCCCCAGGAAGTCATTGAGGAGCAGGTTCAGGTAAGTACAAACACATTCTTACTTTATTAATACCCAGTTTCCAGTAAAATGTTCCCAAGCAAGCTCAATGATGGGTCAGGCATTGTGGATCCACATAGATTCAGCATGAAATCTGATTAAAGAGAAAAATCACCTTGTGGGAAATCTCTGAATGCTCCTTCTGGAGGTTACACTGTAAACTGCAGTGCTGGAGCTCCATCACACAGATGAATGCAGGTAGAAAGAGGAGGATGAAGAGAGAAATATGTGGTGAGAGGGAGTCTTAGTGTCATTTACACTACATATAAACAGACTGTTAGAAATATGGAGGACTGCATAATGAACTTACAGGGAGATTGTGGTGAAGGTCAGTCAGTATCCCGTTTTAGAAACGGGGACTCAAACAGCATGTAAAGAGAAAAAAGGAAAGTGTTCAGCAAAAAGTCATAAACACACAGATTTTATTTTTATTTTTGTATCTTAGGTATCTTTATTATTTTGGGATAATAAAGTATACTGTGAATTAACATGTTACACAGATAATACAGCATCTCAAACACAGACTACAAAGATTCTACGTATATAAATGCATTCCAGGTAAATAAAGGGAGGGTTCATATGTCTACAAATGTGGGTGTGGCTAAAATCAGGGAAAAGGAGAGAAAAATCACCTTGTGGGAAATCTCCAACTGCTCCTTCTGGAGGTTTCACTGCAAACTGCAGTGCTGGAGCTCCATCACACAGATGAATGCAGGTAGAAAGAGGAGCATGAAGAGAGAAATATGTGGTGAGAGGGAGTCTTAGTGTCATTTACACTATATATAAACTGACTGTTAGAAATAAGGAGGACTGCATAATGAACTCACAGGGAGATTGTGGTCAAGGTCAGTCAGTATCCCGTTTTAGAAACGGGGACTCAAACAGCATGTAAAGAGAAAAAAGGAAAGTGTTCAGCAAAAACTCATAAAAACATAGACTTTATTTTTATTTTTGTATCTTAGGTATCTTTATTATTTTGGGATAATAAAGTATACTTTAAATTAACATGTCATACAGATAATACAGCATCTCAAACACAGACTACAAAGATTCTACGTATATAAATGCATTCCAGGTAAATAAAGGGAGGGTTCATATGTCTACAAATGTGGGTGTGGCTAAAATCAGGGAAAAGAAGAGAAAAATCACCTTGTGGGAAATCTCCAACTGCTCCTTCTGGAGGTTTCACTGCAAACTGCAGTGCTGGAGCTCCATCACACAGATGAATGCAGGTAGAAAGAGGAGGATGAAGAGAGAAATATGTGATATATAACTCTATATAACATAAACAGACTGTTAGAAATATGGAGGAGTGCATTATGAACTTACAGGGAGATTGTGGTGATGGTCAGTCAGTATCCGTTTTTAGAAACGGGGACTCAAACAGCATGTAAAGAGAAAAAAGGAAAGTGTTCAGCAAAAACTCATAAAAACATAGATTTTAATTTTATTTTTGTATTTTAGGTTCTGTCAGCTTTAAAAATGTGAACTCAAACATGTAAAGACTGTTAAAAAAATCAATCCTTGATGATGAATCTATAGAAAAAAGGAATCTAGATCAGTATTTGTATAATATATTTAATATTTTGTTATTGTGCAAAATGTTTCAGTTACTTTTTTCAGTTCTGTCAGCTTTTACAAATTGTATTAATCATGAAAAGTTTGTAAAACATAAATGGACTACATAGATTCTGCATAAAACTATTCAAATTTGAGAACAGAGAAAAATCACCTTGTGGGAAATCTCTAAATGCTCCTTCTGGAGGTTACACTGTAAACTGCAGTGCTGGAGCTCCATCACACAGATGAATGCAGGTAGAAAGAGGAGGATGAAGAGAGAAATATGTGGTGAGAGGGAGTCTTAGTGTCATTTACACTACATATAAACAGACTGTTAGAAATATGGAGGACTGCATTATGAACTTACAGGGAGATTGTGGTGATGGTCAGTCAGTATCCGTTTTTAGAAACGGGGACTCAAACAGCATGTAAAGAGAAAAAAGGAAAGTGTTCAGCAAAAACTCATAAAAACACAGATTTTAATTTTATTTTTGTATTTCAGGTTCTGTCAGCTTTAAAAATGTGAACTCAAACATGTAAAGACTGTTAAAAATTTCAATCATTGATGATGAATCTATAGAAAAAAGGAATCTAGATCAGTATTTGTATAATATATTTAATATTTTGTCATTGTGCAAAATGTTTCAGTTACTTTTTTCAGTTCTATCAGCTTTTACATATTGTAATAATCATGAAAAGTTTGTAAAACATAAATGGACTACATAGATTCTGCATAAAACTATTCAAATTTGAGAACAGAGAAAAATCACCTTGTGGGAAATCTCTAAATGCTCCTTCTGGAGGTTACACTGTAAACTGCATTGCTGGAGCTCCATCACACAGATGAATGCAGGTAGAAAGAGGAGGATGAAGAGAGAAATATGTGGTGAGAGGGAGTCTTAGTGTCATTTACACTACATATAAACAGACTGTTAGAAATATGGAGGACTGCATAATGAACTTACAGGGAGATTGTGGTGAAGGTCAGTCAGTATCCCTTTTTAGAAACGGGGACTCAAACAGCATGTAAAGAGAAAAAAAGGAAAGTGTTCAGCAAAAACTCATAAAACACAGATTTTATTTTTGTATCTTAGGTATCTTTATTATTTTGGGATAATAAAGTATACTGTGAATTAACATGTCACACAGATAATACAGCATCTCAAACACAGACTATGCAGATTCTATATAAACACATTCCAGGTAAATAAAGGGAGGGTTCATATGTCTACAAATGTGGGTGTGGCTAAAATCAGGGAAAAGGAGAGAAAAATCACCTTGTGGGAAATCTCCAACTGCTCCTTCTGGAGGTTTCACTGCAAACTGCAGTGCTGGAGCTCCATCACACAGATGAATGCAGGTAGAAAGAGGAGCATGAAGAGAGAAATATGTGATATATAACTCTATATAACATAAACAGACTGTTAGAAATATGGAGGAGTGCATTATGAACTTACAGGGAGATTGTGGTGAAGGTCAGTCAGTATCCCTTTTTAGAAACGGGGACTCAAACAGCATGTAAAGAGAAAAAAGTAAAGTGTTCAGCAAAAACTCCCTCTAACATAGTAACCACCGAGCAACTCCCTAGCAACCCTATAGCAACCACCTGATAAACACCTCTAACAGTGTGTAGTTGAGCTTGTGTTCTGTTTATTAGCAGTGCTGCTGAGAATATTAAACTATATTAAGAAAAGTTCATTTCTAAATCGTGTATCTGGCGCTACGTAACTCGCGTGGGCGTGGTCAACTCTGCGATCTAGTCAACAGCTAGCTAGTAGTGCTAACTGGTTAGCTAGCGAGTTAGGCTAGCTTTTCTGCAAAGTTGTGTAAAGGAGCCTGTGGCTGCGTACAACCTACTTTCAGCAGCGGTCAGGACCTCCACATCGACGGCTGACCTCTGCCGTGCATCTCCACACCTGCAGAAGTAACGAAAGCAGTCTCTTGAGTAAGTTCATCAGCGCCGGGAGACGGAGCTCAGGTTTAGCGCAGCTCGTTGGGTCGGTTCGGTTAACGACTGCAGCTCCGCGTTCGATTCCAGCCGCGTAGAACTCTGACGCTGCGCTGCGCTCACAATGCGAGCTCGTGGGAAACATGGTAACGGGAGCGTTACCATGACATTAATTGGGAACTTTTGGACAGAAATATTGGGACACCTGCTCATATTCATCGTTTCTTCCAAAATCAGGAGCATTAAAAACAGTTCGTCCTGCTTTTGGTGGAGTAACTATATGTCCAAACACACATTTGGACATATAGTGTATCTGGAGCCCCTACATGATCAAGGCAGAAATATTATATTTAGAAACTATAAAAAAAAAGATTTATTTTCCATCACTTTGATAAAACATTCCCTGTCCTTATAAATTGTACCAACAGTGAATAAATAAATCATTCCCTCAATGTATAAATTGTTCTCTTGGCTTAATAAATCGTTCCCTCGATTTAATATTTCACATGTGACCATGAAGGCCGATTTTAGAGCCACACACTCGACCACGGATGGAGCAAAGGTACCCTGATGTCGGGGCGATACCAACAGTCCTCCTCTGCAGAAAGATGGTGTTTATTTGTTCTACAGACGGTTTGCCATGTTGTCCTGTTGAGTGCTAGGGCCTCAAGATGGCTTGGATTGATGTTCCTTGGTCTAGTCCTGCAGTGACCGCCAGCAGCTCGTTTTGAGTTGTTCAGTTACCCGTACAGTATTTGGTGAGGGAGGCCATAGCCAGACATACGAATCATGTGGCCCACCCAGCGCAGACGCTTTTTCTCCGACGCTGCTTCGATACAGATGGTGTTGGTCATTGAGAGAATGTCAGTGTGTGAGATTCCTTCATCCCAGGACAGTGTGAGAATTTATTGAAGGCATAGAAAGTGGAATACCTCCAAACTGTTTCATGCAATTGTTGCAGGATGGAGAGAAACTTGGGTGGTACACATGGCATAAATATAAAATACTTAGGAAAAGTCAAATATACAACTCTTACCATTAAGTTTAAAGTAGTTTATTGAATAGCAAATGTAGAGTTAACAGAACAACAGTATTCTTAAAGTGTTATTACATCAATTATGTAAACTGTGAAATAAATCAATTAAAAAAAGAACAATTTAGAGAGCACTAGCTGGTGGAGAAATACTGGACATTGTTTACAAAACCACATGAAGTATTAAGAAATGTGAAGTTGGAGAGCTCTTGACTAAGCTCAGAATCAACTCAAAAGCAGCTTTGTTAAAAGCTGATCATTTGAAATGGAACTGGTTCCTGTATTTGCCTGCCCTGAACCAAGCTAAGGCACAGCTCCACACATAGAGACTACACTTTCACAGGAACAGGAGGAGGCTCACCTGACAGCTATTACAAGGAGTGGGGCTGTGCTGTAAACATGATAACCCCTGGTTCTTATCACCAACTCTACAGAGGAGTCTAATGTGGAATATATGTTTAGCTTTACTACAATAACCAATTGGCGTAGGAACTAGGTGGGATGAGTGGGAATCAAATCCAAAGGTGTCAAAAGTATTCACATTCATTACTCAGGTAGAAGTGGAGATACTAGGGTTTAAAAAGACGTCTATAGATGTCTAAGTATCAACTTGAGCTTTTTACTCAAGTAAAAGTATAAAAGTACTGGTTTGAAAATGACTTAAAGTGTAAAAGTAAAAGTAATGTCAGAAAAACAAATGCCAAGAGCTTAGGCCGCACCACAGGGGCCTATAGTGCACTACCCTACCTCTCCAAAAACCTGGCTCAGCGAGTCCATCCCGGACAGCGCGCTACATCTGCCGGGCTTTCATCTACACCGAGCAGACCGTGTGACGGAGCTACCGGGGAAAGCGAGAGGCGGAGGAATCTGCTTTCCTATTAACGAAGGTTGGTGTACAGATGTCTCAGTGCTGAATAAACACTGCAGCTCTAACCTGGAGACTCACACTTTATAAACTGTAAAGCTTTTTATTCACCGCGGGAGTTTTCTTCATTCATTCTGCTCGGTGTTTACAGTCCACCTCAAGCCAGCGTGAACGACGCACTGCAAAACCTGGCGGAGCGAAAAACTAGTCCGGAACAAAAATATCCAGACTCACTTTTCATTATTCTCGAGGACTTTAACAGAGCAAAACTTCACCACGAACTTCCAGAATATAAGCAACACGTTAATTGTCCCACCAGGGATATTAACACACTAGACCACTGCTACACTGTACTGAAGGATGCCTATTGCTCTGTCCCACATGCAGCTTTGGGACACTGATCACTGATTCCAACCTACAAGCAGAAACTTCAATCTGCAAAGCCTGTAGTGAAGACGGTGAAAAAGTGAACCAGAGAAGCAAAGCAAGAACTGCAGCACTGTTTTGACTGCACTGATTGGAGTGTTTTCGAAGCTGCTACTGACAACCTGGCTGTAATGACTGACACTGTGACTTCTTACATCGGGGCTTTTGTGAAGAGCTGTGTGTGCCAACCAAGACCACCTGCACATTCAGCAATAACAAGCAATGGACTAAACTGAGTCAGCTTAGTCAGGCTAAAGCAGAAGCCTACAGAAATCTGTGTAAAAAGGCCAGGAACACACTGACAGAGGAGATCAGAGTGGCTAAAAATGCTTTCAGCCAACGACCCTGGATCAGTGTGGAGAGGTCTTCAACACATTACTAATTACAGAAGACCCCCCACCCCCTGCTGTGGCAAACAAAGGCCTGGCTGACGACCTGAACGACTTCTATTGTAGATTTAGGAGAGACACATTCACTCATTTCCAAACTCTGCAACGGAATCTACAACCAGCATCGCACCTCTATCAACCCCCCCACCACTCAAGCTGCTCTGAAGGTATGTGAAGTTGATATGAGCCGACTCTTCCAGAGACAAAAGATCAGGAAAGCACCAGGCCCAGACGGTGTTTCACCTTCCTGCCTTAAAACCTGTGCTGTACAACTGGCTCCAGTCTTCTCAAACATTTTCAACAGATCACTGTGGAGCTGTGTGAAGATTCTTCCTGCTTCAAACGCTCCACCATCATCCCAGTCCCCAAGAAATCCTCCATCACAGGACTGAATGACTACAGGCCTGTCGCTCTAACAACAGTGGTCATGAAGTCCTTTAAATGTCTGGTGCTGTCCCACCTGAAGGATGTTACAGGACACCTGCTGGACCCTCTACAATTTGCATATCAAGGAAACAGGTCAGTGGATAAGGCGGTCAACATGGATCTGCATTACATCCTGCAACATCTCCACAGCCCAGGGACATATGCAAGAATTCTGTTTCTTGACTTCGGCTCGGCGTTCAACACCATTGTCAGGCAGGAAGCAGCGGGTGCAGTTGGGGAAACTCATGCACCTGCACACAGACCGTCAACATTGGTGCTCCTCAAGGATGTGTTCTCTCCCCGCTGCTCTTCTCTCTCTACACCAATGACTGCACCTCAAATTACCCGTCTGCTAAACTCCTGAAGTTTGCAAATGACGCTACAGTCATCGGACTCATCTGGGACGATGACGATTATGTCGACAGGAGGCGGACCGGAGAGTACTCTGGTGCAGTCAGAACAACCTGGAGCTGAACACGCTCAAGACTGTAGAGATGAGAGTGGACTTTAGGAAACACCCCCAGCTCTGCTGCCCCTCACTATCCTCAACAACCCTATGTCAGCTACAGAGACCATTCAGGTTCCTGGGTACCACCATTTCTCATGACTTGAAGTGGGAACATCTCCATCCTCAAAAAGGCCCAACAGAGGATGTACTTTCTGCATCAGCTGAGGAAGTTGGGTCTGCCTCAGAAGCTGTTGAGCCAGTTCTACACTGTAGTCACTGCAGTGCGAATCCATCCTGTGTACATCCATCCCTGTCTGGTTTGGAGCAGCCACAAAGCAGGACAGGAACAGACTGCAGCGAACAGTGAGGACAGCTGAGAGAATCATCTGTGATTCTCTGCCCTCCTTTCAGGACTTGTACTGCTCAAGAACCAGAAAACGGGCGGAGAAATTCTTTCAGCCGCTACTAAGACTGTCAGACCCAAACACAGTTTTTACCCTCTGGCCAGCATCTTCATGAACAGCTGATCACCATCATCAGCAACAGGCCATAGATACTAATGATAAACATAAGATAATCTCTTATCCTACAGTCACTGCATCACTGCACCATTACTGAGTTCATGTTAAACACTGCTGTGGTTGCACAATATTTAATCTGTATAGTGTTGCTTACTGCTATTCTGGAAATAACACTGTAAAGCACACTGTATAGAAATGTCCTTGTATAGTCTATGTATACTGTGTATACTATTGTTCTCTGTAAATGATATGTAGCTGTATATTGTTAACACTAGAGAGTCACTAACAGCTGGAACAAGTTCCTTGTGTGTGTGAACATACTTGGCCAATTCTGAATGATTCTGAATTCTGAATTCTGAATGATTCTGAAACTATTCAAATCTGGGAAAAAAGAAAAATCACCTGAATGGTTACAGTGTAAACTGCAGTGCTGGAGCTCCATCACTCAGATGAATGCAGGAAGAAAGGAGGATGAAGAGAGAAATATGTGGTGAGAGGGAGTCTTGGTGTCATTTAGACATATAAACAGACTGTTAGAAATATGGAGGACTGCATTATGAAAACACAGATTTTAATTGTATTTTTTTATTGTAGGTTCTGTCAGCTTCAGAAATGTGGACTCAAACATCATGTCCAGAAAAAAAAAAAAACACTGGTCAGTAAAAATTAAAATACAGTGTGTTGTTCTATTCTAAATTGCAGCCTTAAAACTTACATTGCTTGAAAATTTTGAAAAATGTAATGTTTTCTGAAAGTATAGTGGAGACTTCTGAAGATGGATTTCTGTGTCGTCATGTGTCAGGAATGGAAACGGGGTTCACCACCTGAAGACAGCCGAACACTGCCAGGTAAGTTCGAAATCCCAAGTGCTTTTTATGAATGTTCACCTCATACCAAAAAAAAACAGAAAAGAAAAACTGTAGAAAAAGAAAATTAAATGCCTTTAAAGGACTCTAGTCTCACAAGATTTCCCACAGTACATATAGTAAGTTTTACTGACTTGACATCAGCCAGAATTAGTCTACAGCCACAGGACTGTCTACACAACACTTTCCCTCTAAAACAGGCCCCCCCTAAGTCTCCCACTTCCCACTTTTCAATCTGTAGCTCCGTCCCTAATCAGCCTGGCCTCTACCATTACTACAGACAGGGTAAAAACAGAAAATACCAACATATAAACCCGGGATTACTGTTCACAGAATATATACAGACATTTCATGTTATTCTTGTGCACAATGCAGGTAAGTATCATCACTTTACAATGAATAACTTAACCTTCTTCTCCCCCACAGGTATCCCAGAAGAAGAGAACACCCTCCCACACATTGGTGAGCCGAGGGCCCAATGGCTACAATAAGAGAGGGAGCTGGCTGGGGCGCCAGTCCCCCAGGAAGTCATTGAGGAGCAGGTTCAGGTAAGTACAAACACATTCTTACTTTATTAATACCCAGTGTCCAGTAAAATGTTCCCAAGCAAGCTCAATGATGGGTCAGGCATTGTGGATCCACATAGATTCAGCATGAAATCTGATTAAAGAGAAAAATCACCTTGTGGGAAATCTCTAAATGCTCCTTCTGGAGGTTACACTGTAAACTGCAGTGCTGGAGCTCCATCACACAGATGAATGCAGGTAGAAAGAGGAGGATGAAGAGAGAAATATGTGGTGAGAGGGAGTCTTAGTGTCATTTACACTACATATAAACAGACTGTTAGAAATATGGAGGACTGCATTATGAACTTACAGGGAGATTGTGGTGATGGTCAGTCAGTATCCGTTTTTAGAAACGGGGACTCAAACAGCATGTAAAGAGAAAAAAGGAAAGTGTTCAGCAAAAACTCATAAAAACACAGATTTTATTTTTATTTTTGTATTTCAGGTTCTGTCAGCTTTAAAAATGTGAACTCAAACATGTAAAGACTGTTGAAAAATTCAATCCTTGATGATGAATCTATAGAAAAAAGGAATCTAGATCAGTATTTGTATAATATATTTAATATTTTGTCATTGTGCAAAATGTTTCAGTTACTTTTTTCAGTTCTGTCAGCTTTTACATATTGTAATAATCATGAAAAGTTTGTAAAACATAAATGGACTACATAGATTCTGCATAAAACTATTCAAATTTGAGAACAGAGAAAAATCACCTTGTGGGAAATCTCTAAATGCTCCTTCTGGAGGTTACACTGTAAACTGCAGTGCTGGAGCTCCATCACACAGATGAATGCAGGTAGAAAGAGGAGGATAAAGAGAGAAATATGTGGTGAGAGGGAGTCTTAGTGTCATTTACACTATATATAAACTGACTGTTAGAAATATGGAGGACTGCATAATGAACTTACAGGGAGATTGTGGTGAAGGTCAGTCAGTATCCCGTTTTAGAAACGGGGACTCAAACAGCATGTAAAGAGAAAAAAAGGAAAGTGTTCAGCAAAAACTCATAAAACACAGATTTTATTTTTATTTTTGTATCTTAGGTATCTTTATTATTTTGGGATAATAAAGTATACTGTGAATTAACATGTTACACAGATAATACAGCATCTCAAACACAGACTACAAAGATTCTACGTATATAAATGCATTCCAGGTACATAAAGGGAGGGTTTATATGTCTACAAATGTGGGTGTGGCTAAAATCAGGGAAAAGAAGAGAAAAGTCACCTTGTGGGAAATCTCTGAATGCTCCTTCTGGAGGTTTCACTGCAAACTGCAGTGCTGGAGCTCCATCACACAGATGAATGCAGGGAGAAAGAGGAGCATGAAGAGAGAAATATGTGGTGAGAGGGAGTCTTAGTGTCATTTACACTATATATAAACTGACTGATAGAAATATGGAGGACTGCATAATGAACTTACAGGGAGATTGTGGTCAAGGTCAGTCAGTATCCCGTTTTAGAAACGGGGACTCAAACAGCATGTAAAGAGAAAAAAAGGAAAGTGTTCAGCAAAAAGTCATAAACACACAGATTTTATTTTTATTTTTGTATCTTGGGTATCTTTATTATTTTGGGATAATACAGTATACTTTGAATTAACATGTCACACAGATGATACAGCATCTCAAACAGAGACTACAAAGATTCTACGTATATAAATGCATTCCAGGTAAATAAAGGGAGGGTTCATATGTCTACAAATGTGGGTGTGGCTAAAATCAGGGAAAAGGAGAGAAAAATCACCTTGTGGGAAATCTCCAACTGCTCCTTCTGGAGGTTACACTGTAAACTGCAGTGCTGGAGCTCCATCACACAGATGAATGCAGGTAGAAAGAGGAGCATAAAGAGAGAAATATGTGATATATAACTCTATATAACATAAACAGACTGTTAGAAATATGGAGGAGTGCATTATGAACTTACAGGGAGATTGTGGTGAAGGTCAGTCAGTATCCGTTTTTAGAAACGGGGACTCAAACAGCATGTAAAGAGAAAAAAGGAAAGTGTTCAGTAAAAACTCATAAAAACATAGATTTTATTTTTAATTTTGTATCTTAGGTATCTTTATTATTTTGGGATAATAAAGTATACTTTGAATTAACATGTCACACAGATAATAAAGCATCTCAAACACAGACTACAAAGATTCTACGTATATAAATGCATTCCAGGTAAATAAAGGGAGGGTTTATATGTCAACAAATGTGGGTGTGGCTAAAATCAGGGAAAAGGAGAGAAAAATCACCTTGTGGGAAATCTCCAACTGCTCCTTCTGGAGGTTTCACTGCAAACTGCAGTGCTGGAGCTCCATCACACAGATGAATGCAGGTAGAAAGAGGAGCATGAAGAGAGAAATATGTGGTGAGAGGGAGTCTTAGTGTCATTTACACTACATATAAACAGACTGTTAGAAATATGGAGGACTGCATAATGAACTTACAGGGAGATTGTGGTGAAGGTCAGTCAGTATCCCTTTTTAGAAACGGGGACTCAAACAGCATGTAAAGAGAAAAAAAGGAAAGTGTTCAGCAAAAACTCATAAAACACAGATTTTATTTTTATTTTTGTATCTTAGGTATCTTTATTATTTTGGGATAATAAAGTATACTGTGAATTAACATGTTACACAGATAATACAGCATCTCAAACACAGACTACAAAGATTCTATATAAACACATTCCAGGTAAATAAAGGGAGGGTTCATATGTCTACAAATGTGGGTGTGGCTAAAATCAGGGAAAAGAAGAGAAAAGTCACCTTGTGGGAAATCTCTGAATGCTCCTTCTGGAGGTTTCACTGCAAACTGCAGTGCTGGAGCTCCATCACACAGATGAATGCAGGTAGAAAGAGGAGGATGAAGAGAGATATATGTGATATATAACTCTATATAACATAAACAGACTGTTAGAAATATGGAGGAGTGCATTATGAAGTTACAGGGAGATAGTGGTGAAGGTCAGTCAGTATCCATTTTTAGAAACGGGGACTCAAACAGCATGTAAAGAGAAAAAAAGGAAAGTGTTCAGCAAAAACTCATAAAACACAGATTTTATTTTTATTTTTGTATCTTAGGTATCTTTATTATTTTGGGATAATAAAGTATACTGTGAATTAACATGTTACACAGATAATACAGCATCTCAAACACAGACTACATAGATTCTGCATAAAACTATTCAAATTTGAGAACAGAGAAAAATCACCTTGTGGGAAATCTCCAACTGCTCCTTCTGGAGGTTTCACTGCAAACTGCAGTGCTGGAGCTCCATCACACAGATGAATGCAGGTAGAAAGAGGAGGATGAAGAGAGAAATATGTGGTGAGAGGGAGTCTCAGTGTAATTTACACTATACATAAACTGACTGTTAGAAATATGCAGTACTACATTATGAACTTACAGGGAGATTGTGGTGAAGGTCAGTCAGTATCCCTTTTTAGAAACGGGGACTCAAACAGCATGTAAAGAGAAAAAAGGAAAGTGTTCAGCAAAAACTCATAAAAACATAGACTTTATTTTTATTTTTGTATCTTAGGTATCTTTATTATTTTGGGATAATAAAGTATACTTTGAATTAACATGTCACACAGATAATACACCATCTCAAACACAGACTACAAAGATTCTACGTATATAAATGCATTCCAGGTAAATAAATTAAGGGTTCATATGTCTACAAATGTGGGTGTGGCTAAAATCAGGGAAAAGAAGAGAAAAATCACCTTGTGGGAAATCTCCAACTGCTCCTTCTGGAGGTTTCACTGCAAACTGCAGTGCTGGAGCTCCATCACACAGATGAATGCAGGTAGAAAGAGGAGCATGAAGAGAGAAATATGTGGTGAGAGGGAGTCTTAGTGTCATTTACACTATATATAAACTGACTGTTAGAAATATGGAGGACTGCATAATGAACTTACAGGGAGATTGTGGTGAAGGTCAGTCAGTATCCCGTTTTAGAAACGGGGACTCAAACAGCATGTAAAGAGAAAAAAAGGAAAGTGTTCAGCAAAAAGTCATAAACACACAGATTTTATTTTTATTTTTGTATCTTGGGTATCTTTATTATTTTGGGATAATACAGTATACTTTGAATTAACATGTCACACAGATGATACAGCATCTCAAACAGAGACTACAAAGATTCTACGTATATAAATGCATTCCAGGTAAAAAAAGGGAGGGTTCATATGTCTACAAATGTGGGTGTGGCTAAAATCAGGGAAAAGGAGAGAAAAATCACCTTGTGGGAAATCTCCAACTGCTCCTTCTGGAGGTTACACTGTAAACTGCAGTGCTGGAGCTCCATCACACAGATGAATGCAGATAGAAAGAGGAGCATAAAGAGAGAAATATGTGATATATAACTCTATATAACATAAACAGACTGTAAGAAATATGGAGGAGTGCATTATGAACTTACAGGGAGATTGTGGTGAAGGTCAGTCAGTATCCCTTTTTAGAAACGGGGACTCAAACAGCATGTAAAGAGAAAAAAGGAAAGTGTTCAGCAAAAACTCATAAAAACATAGATTTTATTTTTATTTTTGTATCTTAGGTATCTTTATTATTTTGGGATAAAAAAGTATACTTTGAATTAACATGTCACACAGATAATACAGCATCTCAAACACAGACTACAAAGATTCTACGTATATAAATGCATTCCAGGTAAATAAAGGTTGGGTTTATATGTCTACAAATGTGGGTGTGGCTAAAATCAGGGAAAAGAAGAGAAAAATCACCTTGAGGGAAATCTCCAACTGCTCCTTCTGGAGGTTTCACTGCAAACTGCAGTGCTGGAGCTCCATCACACAGATGAATGCAGGTAGAAAGAGGAGGATGAAGAGAGAAATATGTGATATATAACTCTATATAACATAAACAGACTGTTAGAAATATGGAGGAGTGCATTATGAACTTACAGGGAGATTGTGGTGAAGGTCAGTCAGTATCCGTTTTTAGAAACGGGGACTCAAACAGCATGTAAAGAGAAAAAAAGGAAAGTGTTCAGCAAAAACTCCCTCTAACATAGTAACCACCGAGCAACTCCCTAGCAACCCTATAGCAACCACCTGATAAACACCTCTAACAGCGTGTAGTTGAGCTTGTGTTCTGTTTATTAGCAGTGCTGCTGAGAATATTAAACTATATTAAGAAAAGTTCATTTCTAAATCGTGTATCTGGCGCTACGTAACTCGCGTGGGCGTGGTCAACTCTGCGATCTAGTCAACAGCTAGCTAGTAGTGCTAACTGGTTAGCTAGCGAGTTAGGCTAGCTTTTCTGCAAAGTTGTGTAAAGGAGCCTGTGGCTGCGTACAACCTACTTTCAGCAGCGGTCAGGACCTCCACATCGACGGCTGACCTCTGCCGTGCATCTCCACACCTGCAGAAGTAACGAAAGCAGTCTCTTGAGTAAGTTCATCAGCGCCGGGAGACGGAGCTCAGGTTTAGCGCAGCTCGTTGGGTCGGTTCGGTTAACGACTGCAGCTCCGCGTTCGATTCCAGCCGCGTAGAACTCTGACGCTGCGCTGCGCTCACAATGCGAGCTCGTGGGAAACATGGTAACGGGAGCGTTACCATGACATTAATTGGGAACTTTTGGACAGAAATATTGGGACACCTGCTCATATTCATCGTTTCTTCCAAAATCAGGAGCATTAAAAACAGTTCGTCCTGCTTTTGGTGGAGTAACTATATGTCCAAACACACATTTGGACATATAGTGTATCTGGAGCCACTACATGATCAAGGCAGAAATATTATATTTAGAAACTATAAAAAAAATATTTATTTTCCATCACTTTGATAAAACATTCCCTGTCCTTATAAATTGTACCAACAGTGAATAAATAAATCATTCCCTCAATGTATAAATTGTTCTCTTGGCTTAATAAATCGTTCCCTCGATTTAATATTTCACATGTGACCATGAAGGCCGATTTTAGAGCCACACCCTCGACCACAGATGGAGCAAAGGTACCCTGATGTCGGGGCGATACCAACAGTCCTCCTCTGCAGAAAGATGGTGTTTATTTGTTCTACAGACGGTTTGCCATGTTGTCCTGTTGAGTGCTAGGGCCTCAAGATGGCTTGGATTGATGTTCCTTGGTCTAGTCCTGCAGTGACCGCCAGCAGCTCGTTTTGAGTTGTTCAGTTACCCGTACAGTATTTGGTGAGGGAGGCCATAGCCAGACATACGAATCATGTGGCCCACCCAGCGCAGACGCTTTTTCTCCGACGCTGCTTCAATACAGATGGTGTTGGTCATTGAGAGAATGTCAGTGTGTGCGATTCCTTCATCCCAGGACAGTGTGAGAATTTATTGAAGGCATAGAAAGTGGAATACCTCCAAACTGTTTCATGCAATTGTTGCAGGATGGAGGGAAACTTGGGTGGTACACATGGCATAAATATAAAATACTTAGGAAAAGTCAAATATACAACTCTTACCATTAAGTTTAAAGTAGTTTATTGAATAGCAAATGTAGAGTTAACAGAACAACAGTATTCTTAAAGTGTTATTACATCAATTATGTAAACTGTGAAATAAATCAATTAAAAAAAGAACAATTTAGAGAGCACTAGCTGGTGGAGAAATACTGGACATTGTTTACAAAACCACATGAAGTATTAAGAAATGTGAAGTTGGAGAGCTCTTGACTAAGCTCAGAATCAACTCAAAAGCAGCTTTGTTAAAAGCTGATCATTTGAAATGGAACTGGTTCCTGTATTTGCCTGCCCTGAACCAAGCTAAGGCACAGCTCCACACATAGAGACTACACTTTCACAGGAACAGGAGGAGGCTCACCTGACAGCTATTACAAGGAGTGGGGCTGTGCTGTAAACATGATAACCCCTGGTTCTTATCACCAACTCTACAGAGGAATCTAATGTGGAATATATGTTTAGCTTTACTACAATAACCAATTGGCGTAGGAACCAGGTGGGATGAGTGGGAATCAAATCCAAAGGTGTCAAAAGTATTCACATTCATTACTCAGGTGGAAGTGGAGATACTAGGGTTTAAAAAGACGTCTATAGATGTCTAAGTATCAACTTGAGCTTTTTACTCAAGTAAAAGTATAAAAGTACTGGTTTGAAAATGACTTAAAGTGTAAAAGTAAAAGTAATGTCAGAAAAACAAATGCCAAGAGCTTAGGCCGCACCACAGGGGCCTATAGTGCACTACCCTACCTCTCCAAAAACCTGGCTCAGCGAGTCCATCCCGGACAGCGCGCTACATCTGCCGGGCTTTCATCTACACCGAGCAGACCGTGTGACGGAGCTACCGGGGAAAGCGAGAGGCGGAGGAATCTGCTTTCCTATTAACGAAGGTTGGTGTACAGATGTCTCAGTGCTGAATAAACACTGCAGCTCTAACCTGGAGACTCACACTTTATAAACTGTAAAGCTTTTTATTCACCGCGGGAGTTTTCTTCATTCATTCTGCTCGGTGTTTACAGTCCACCTCAAGCCAGCGTGAACGACGCACTGCAAAACCTGGCGGAGCGAAAAACTAGTCCGGAACAAAAATATCCAGACTCACTTTTCATTATTCTCGAGGACTTTAACAGAGCAAAACTTCACCACGAACTTCCAGAATATAAGCAACACGTTAATTGTCCCACCAGGGATATTAACACACTAGACCACTGCTACACTGTACTGAAGGATGCCTATTGCTCTGTCCCACATGCAGCTTTGGGACACTGATCACTGATTCCAACCTACAAGCAGAAACTTCAATCTGCAAAGCCTGTAGTGAAGACGGTGAAAAAGTGAACCAGAGAAGCAAAGCAAGAACTGCAGGACTGTTTTGACTGCACTGATTGGAGTGTTTTCGAAGCTGCTACTGACAACCTGGCTGTAATGACTGACACTGTGACATCTTACATCGGCTTTTGTGAAGAGCTGTGTGTGCCAACCAAGACCACCTGCACATTCAGCAATAACAAGCAATGGTTCACAACTAAACTGAGTCAGCTTAGTCAGGCTAAAGCAGAAGCCTACAGAAATCTGTGTAAAAAGGCCAGGAACACACTGACAGAGGAGATCAGAGTGGCTAAAAATGCTTTCAGCCAACGACCCTGGATCAGTGTGGAGAGGTCTTCAACACATTACTAATTACAGAAGACCCCCCCCCGCTGTGGCAAACAAAGGCCTGGCTGACGACCTGAACGACTTCTATTGTAGATTTAGGAGAGACACATTCACTCATTTCCAAACTCTGCAACAGAATCTACAACCAGCATCGCACCTCTATCAACCCCCCCACCACTCAAGCTGCTCTGAAGGTATGTGAAGTTGATGTGAGCCGACTCTTCCAGAGACAAAAGATCAGGAAAGCACCAGGCCCAGACGGTGTTCCACCTTCCTGCCTTAAAAACTGTGCTGTACAACTGGCTCCAGTCTTCTCAAACATTTTCAACAGATCACTGTGGAGCTGTGTGAAGATTCTTCCTGCTTCAAACGCTCCACCATCATCCAAGTCCCCAAGAAATCCTCCTTCACAGGACTGAATGACTACAGGCCTGTCGCTCTAACATCAGTGGTCATGAAGTCCTTGGAATGTCTGGTGCTGTCCCACCTGAAGGATGTTACAGGACACCTGCTGGACTCTCTACAATTTGCATATCAAGGAAACAGGTCAGTGGATGAGGCGGTCAACATGGATCTGCATTATATCCTGCAACATCTCCACAGCCCAGGGACATATGCAAGAATTCTGTTTCTTGACTTCGGCTCGGCGTTCAACACCATTGTCAGGCAGGAAGCAGCGGGTGCAGTTGGGGAAACTCATGCACCTGCACACAGACTGTCAACATTGGTGCTCCTCAAGGATGTGTTCTCTCCCCACTGCTCTTCTCTCTCTACACCAATAACTGCACCTCAAATTACCCATCTGCTAAACTCCTGAAGTTTGCAAATGACGCTACAGTCATCGGACTCATCTGGGACGATGACGATTATGTCGACAGGAGGCGGAGCGGAGAGTACTCTGGTGCAGTCAGAACAACCTGGAGCTGAACACGCTCAAGACTGTAGAGATGAGAGTGGACTTTAGGAAACACCCCCAGCTCTGCTGCCCCTCACTATCCTCAACAACCCTATGTCAGCTTCAGAGACCATTCAGGTTCCTGGGTACCACCATTTCTCATGACTTGAAGTGGGAACATCTCCATCCTCAAAAAGGCCCAACAGAGGATGTACTTTCTGCGTCAGCTGAGGAAGTTGGGTCTGCCTCAGAAGCTGTTGAGCCAGTTCTACACTGTAGTCACTGCAGTGCGAATCCATCCTGTGTACATCCATCCCTGTCTGGTTTGGAGCAGCCACAAAGCAGGACAGGAACAGACTGCAGCGAAAAGTGAGGACAGCTGAGAGAATTATCTGTGATTCTCTGCCCTCCTTTCAGGACTTGTACTGCTCAAGAACCAGAAAACGGGCAGAGAAATTCCTCACAGACTCCTCGCACACTGGTCACAACCTCTTTCAGCCGCTCCCATCTGGCAGACACTACGGAAATATGTCTACTAAGACTGTCAGACCCAAACACAGTTTTTACCCTCTGGCCAGCATCTTCATGAACAGCTGATCACCATCATCAGCTACAGGCCATAGATACTAATGATAAACATAAGATAATCTCTTATCCTACAGTCACTGCATCACTGCACCATTACTGAGTTCATGTTAAACACTGCTGTGGTTGCACAATATTTAATCTGTATCGTGTTGCTTACTGCTATTCTGGAAATAACACTGTAAAGCACACTGTATAGAAATGTCCTTGTATAGTCTATGTATACTGTGTATACTATTGTTCTCTGTAGATGATATGTAGCTGTATATTGTTAACACTAGAGAGTCACTAACAGCTGGAACAAGTTCCTTGTGTGTGTAAACATACTTGGCCAATAAATCTGATTCTGAAACTATTCAAATCTGGGAAAAAAGAAAAATCACCTGAATGGTTACACAGTAAACTGCAGTGCTGGAGCTCCATCACTCAGATGAATGCAGGAAGAAAGAGGAGGATGAAGAGAGAAATATGTGGTGAGAGGGAGTCTTAGTGTCATTTAAACATATAAACAGACTGTTAGAAATATGGAGGACTGCATTATGAAAACACAGTTTTTAATTGTATTTTTGTATTGTAGGTTCTGTCAGCTTTAAAAATGTGAACTTAAACTAAATAAAAGGGAACATTCAAATAACACATCCTAGAATCCATCTGAATGAATGAAATATTCTCATTGATTACTTTGTTGTGTACAAAGTTGAATGTGCTGACAACAAAATCACACAAAAATCATCAATGGAAATCAAATTTATTAACCAAAGGAGGCCTGGATTTGGAGTCACACACAAAATTAGTAGAAAAACACACTACAGGCTGATCCAAGTTTGATATAATGTCCTTAAAACAAGTCAAAATGAGGCTCAGTATTGTGTGTGGCCTCCACATGCCTGTATGACCTCCCTACAATGCCTGGGCATGCTCCTGATGAGGATCTCCTCCCAGACCTGGACTAAAGCGTCCGCCAACTCCTGGACAGTCTGGTGGAACGTGATGTTGGTGGATGGAGCGAGACATGATGTCCCAGATGTGCTTAATCGGATTCCGGTCTGGGGAACGGGTGGGCTACTCCATAGCTTTAATGCCTCCATCTTGCAGGAACTGCTGACACACTCCAGCCACATGAGGTCTAGCATTGTCCTGCATTAGGAGGAACCCAGGGCCAACCGCACCAGCATATGGTCTCACAAGGGATCTGAGGATCTCATCTCGGTACCTAATGGCAGTCAGGCTACCTCTGGTGAGCACATGGAGGGCTGTGCGGTTACTTTTTCAGTTCTGTCAGCTTCTACAAATTGTAGTAATCATGAAAAGTTTGTAAAACATAAATGTATTTTGAAGTTTTTATAAACATAATGAGGACTACATATATTCTGCATAAAACTATTCAAATATGGGAAAAGACAAAAATCACCTTGTGGGAAATCTCCAACTGCTCCTTCTGGAAGTTTCACTGTAAACTGCAGTGCTGGAGCTCCATCACACAGATGAATGCAGGTAGAAAGAGGAGGATGAAGATTGAAATATGTGGTGAGAGGGAGTCTTATGCAGTTTAGACATATACTCTTACTCATTTAGACATATACACTACTGCATATGTGATGTACTGTATTATTATTTATTTTTTGGATTTTAGGTTCTGTCAGCTTCAGAAATGTGGACTCAAACATCATGTCCAGAAAAAAAAAAAACACTGGTCAGTAAAAATTAAAATACAGTGTGTTGTTCTATTCTAAATTGCAGCCTTAAAACTTACATTGCTTGAAAATGTTGAAAAATGTAATGTTTTCTGAAAGTATAGTGGAGACTTCTGAAGATGGATTTCTGTGTCGTCATGTGTCAGGAATGGAAACGGGGTTCACCACCTGAAGACAGCCGAACACTGCCAGGTAAGTTCGAAATCCCAAGTGCTTTTTATGAATGTTCACCTCATACCAAAAAAAACAGAAAAGAAAAACTGTAGAAAAAGAAAATTAAATGCCTTTAAAGGACTCTAGTCTCACAAGATTTCCCACAGTACATATAGTAAGTTTTACTGACTTGACATCAGCCAGAATTAGTCTACAGCCACAGGACTGTCTACACAACACTTTCCCTCTAAAACAGGCCCCCCCTAAGTCTCCCACTTCCCACTTTTCAATCTGTAGCTCCGTCCCTAATCAGCCTGGCCTCTACCATTACTACAGACAGGGTAAAAACAGAAAATACCAACATATAAACCCGGGATTACTGTTCACAGAATATATACAGACATTTCATGTTTTTCTTGTGCACAATGCAGGTAAGTATCATCACTTTACAATGAATAACTTAACCTTCTTCTCCCCCACAGGTATCCCAGAAGAAGAGAACACCCTCCCACACATTGGTGAGCCGAGGGCCCAATGGCTACAATAAGAGAGGGAGCTGGCTGGGGCGCCAGTCCCCCAGGAAGTCATTGAGGAGCAGGTTCAGGTAAGTACAAACACATTCTTACTTTATTAATACCCAGTTTCCAGTAAAATGTTCCCAAGCAAGCTCAATGATGGGTCAGGCATTGTGGATCCACATAGATTCAGCATGAAATCTGATTAAAGAGAAAAATCACCTTGTGGGAAATCTCTGAATGCTCCTTCTGGAGGTTACACTGTAAACTGCAGTGCTGGAGCTCCATCACACAGATGAATGCAGGTAGAAAGAGGAGGATGAAGAGAGAAATATGTGGTGAGAGGGAGTCTTAGTGTCATTTACACTACATATAAACAGACTGTTAGAAATATGGAGGACTGCATAATGAACTTACAGGGAGATTGTGGTGAAGGTCAGTCAGTATCCCGTTTTAGAAACGGGGACTCAAACAGCATGTAAAGAGAAAAAAAGGAAAGTGTTCAGCAAAAAGTCATAAACACACAGATTTTATTTTTATTTTTGTATCTTGGGTATCTTTATTATTTTGGGATAATACAGTATACTTTGAATTAACATGTCACACAGATAATACAGCATCTCAAACACAGACTACAAAGATTCTACGTATATAAATGCATTCCAGGTAAATAAAGGGAGGGTTCATATGTCTACAACTGTGGGTGTGGCTAAAATCAGGGAAAAGGAGAGAAAAATCACCTTGTGGGAAATCTCCAACTGCTCCTTCTGGAGGTTACACTGTAAACTGCAGTGCTGGAGCTCCATCACACAGATGAATGCAGGTAGAAAGAGGAGGATGAAGAGAGAAATATGTGGTGAGAGGGAGTCTCAGTGTAATTTACACTATACATAAACTGACTGTTAGAAATATGCAGTACTACATAATGAACTTACAGGGAGATTGTGGTGATGGTCAGTCAGTATCCGTTTTTAGAAACGGGGACTCAAACAGCATGTAAAGAGAAAAAAGGAAAGTGTTAAGCAAAAACTCATAAAAACACAGATTTTAATTTTATTTTTGTATTTCAGGTTCTGTCAGCTTTAAAAATGTGAACTCAAACATGTAAAGACTGTTAAAAAATTCAATCATTGATGATGAATCTATAGAAAAAAGGAATCTAGATCAGTATTTGTATAATATATTTAATATTTTGTCATTGTGCAAAATGTTTCAGTTACTTTTTTCAGTTCTGTCAGCTTTTACATATTGTAATAATCATGAAAAGTTTGTAAAACATAAATGGACTACATAGATTCTGCATAAAACTATTCAAATTTGAGAACAGAGAAAAATCACCTTGTAGGAAATCTCCAACTGCTCCTTCTGGAGGTTTCACTGCAAACTGCAGTGCTGGAGCTCCATCACACAGATGAATGCAGGTAGAAAGAGGAGCATAAAGAGAGAAATATGTGATATATAACTCTATATAACATAAACAGACTGTTAGAAATATGGAGGAGTGCATTATGAACTTACAGGGAGATTGTGGTGAAGGTCAGTCAGTATCCCTTTTTAGAAACGGGGACTCAAACAGCATGTAAATAGAAAAAAGGAAAGTGTTCAGCAAAAACTCATAAAAACATAGACTTTATTTTTATTTTTGTATCTTAGGTATCTTTATTATTTTGGGATAATAAAGTATACTTTAAATTAACATGTCATACAGATAATACAGCATCTCAAACACAGACTATGCAGATTCTATATAAACACATTCCAGGTAAATAAAGAGAGGGTTCACATGTCTACAAATGTGGGTGTGGCTAAAATCAGGGAAAAGAAGAGAAAAATCACCTTGTGGGAAATCTCCAACTGCTCCTTCTGGAGGTTTCACTGCAAACTGCAGTGCTGGAGCTCCATCACACAGATGAATGCAGGTAGAAAGAGGAGGATGAAGAGAGAAATATGTGGTGAGAGGGAGTCTCAGTGTAATTTACACTATATATAAACAGACTGTTAGAAATATGCAGTACTACATTATGAACTTACAGGGAGATTGTGGTGAAGGTCAGTCAGTATCCCTTTTTAGAAACGGGGACTCAAACAGCATGTAAAGAGAAAAAAAGGAAAGTGTTCAGCAAAAACTCATAAAACACAGATTTTATTTTTATTTTTGTATCTTAGGTATCTTTATTATTTTGGGATAATAAAGTATACTGTGAATTAACATGTTACACAGATAATACAGCATCTCAAACACAGACTACAAAGATTCTATATAAACACATTCCAGGTAAATAAAGGGAGGGTTCATATGTCTACAAATGTGGGTGTGGCTAAAATCAGGGAAAAGGAGAGAAAAATCACCTTGTGGGAAATCTCTGAATGCTCCTTCTGGAGGTTTCACTGCAAACTGCAGTGCTGGAGCTCCATCACACAGATGAATGCAGGTAGAAAGAGGAGCATGAAGAGAGAAATATGTGATATATAACTCTATATAACATAAACAGACTGTTAGAAATATGGAGGACTGCATTATGAACTTACAGGGAGATTGTGGTGAAGGTCAGTCAGTATCCCTTTTTAGAAACGGGGACTCAAACAGCATGTAAAGAGAAAAAAGGAAAGTGTTCAGCAAAAACTTCCTCTAACATAGTAACCACCGAGCAACTCCCTAGCAACCCTATAGCAACCACCTGATAAACACCTCTAACAGTGTGTAGTTGAGCTTGTGTTCTGTTTATTAGCAGTGCTGCTGAGAATATTAAACTATATTAAGAAAAGTTCATTTCTAAATCGTGTATCTGGCGCTACGTAACTCGCGTGGGCGTGGTCAACTCTGCGATCTAGTCAACAGCTAGCTAGTAGTGCTAACTGGTTAGCTAGCGAGTTAGGCTAGCTTTTCTGCAAAGTTGTGTAAAGGAGCCTGTGGCTGCGTACAACCTACTTTCAGCAGCGGTCAGGACCTCCACATCGACGGCTGACCTCTGCCGTGCATCTCCACACCTGCAGAAGTAACGAAAGCAGTCTCTTGAGTAAGTTCATCAGCGCCGGGAGACGGAGCTCAGGTTTAGCGCAGCTCGTTGGGTCGGTTCGGTTAACGACTGCAGCTCCGCGTTCGATTCCAGCCGCGTGGAACTCTGACGCTGCGCTGCGCTCACAATGCGAGCTCGTGGGAAACATGGTAACGGGAGCGTTACCATGGGAGCAGTGGGAGCTTTTGGACAGAAATATTGGGACACCTGCTCATATTCATCGTTTCTTCCAAAATCAGGAGCATTAAAAACAGTTCGTCCTGCTTTTGGTGGAGTAACTATCTGTCCAAACACACATTTGGACATATAGTGTATCTGGAGCCCCTACATGATCAAGGCAGAAATATTATATTTAGAAACTATAAAAAAAGATTTATTTTCCATCTCTTTGATAAAACATTCCCTGTCCTTATAAATTGTACCAACAGTGAATAAATAAATCATTCCCTTAATGTATAAATTGTTCTCTTGGCTTAATAAATCGTTCCCTCGATTTAATATTTCACATGTGACCATGAAGGCCGATTTTAGAGCCACACCCTCGACCACAGATGGAGCAAAGGTACCCTGATGTCGGGGCGATACCAACAGTCCTCCTCTGCAGAAAGATGGCGTTTATTTGTTCTACAGACGGTTTGCCATGTTGTCCTGTTGAGTGCTAGGGCCTCAAGATGGCTTGGATTGATGTTCCTTGGTCTAGTCCTGCAGTGACCGCCAGCAGCTCGTTTTGAGTTGTTCAGTTACCCGTACAGTATTTGGTGAGGGAGGCCATAGCCAGACATACGAATCATGTGGCCCACCCAGCGCAGACGCTTTTTCTCCGACGCTGCTTCAATACAGATGGTGTTGGTCATTGAGAGAATGTCAGTGTGTGAGATTCCTTCATCCCAGGACAGTGTGAGAATTTATTGAAGGCATAGAAAGTGGAATACCTCCAAACTGTTTCATGCAATTGTTGCAGGATGGAGAGAAACTTGGGTGGTACACATGGCATAAATATAAAATACTTAGGAAAAGTCAAATATACAACTCTTACCATTAAGTTTAAAGTAGTTTATTGAATAGCAAATGTAGAGTTAACAGAACAACAGTATTCTTAAAGTGTTATTACATCAATTATGTAAACTGTGAAATACATCAATTAAAAAAAGAACAATTTAGAGAGCACTAGCTGGTGGAGAAATACTGTACATTGTTTACAAAACCACATGAAGTATTAAGAAATGTGAAGTTGGAGAGCTCTTGACTAAGCTCAGAATCAACTCAAAAGCAGCTTTGTTAAAAGCTGATCATTTGAAATGGAACTGGTTCCTGTATTTGCCTGCCCTGAACCAAGCTAAGGCACAGCTCCACACATAGAGACTACACTTTCACAGGAACAGGAGGAGGCTCACCTGACAGCTATTACAAGGAGTGGGGCTGTGCTGTAAACATGATAACCCCTGGTTCTTATCACCAACTCTACAGAGGAATCTAATGTGGAATATATGTTTAGCTTTACTACAATAACCAATTGGCGTAGGAACCAGGTAGGATGAGTGGGAATCAAAAGTATTCACATTCATTACTCAGGTGGAAGTGGAGATACTAGGGTTTAAAAAGACGTCTATAGATGTCTAAGTATCAACTTGAGCTTTTTACTCAAGTAAAAGTATAAAAGTACTGGTTTGAAAATGACTTAAAGTGTAAAAGTAAAAGTAATGTCAGAAAAACAAATGCCAAGAGCTTAGGCCGCACCACAGGGGCCTATAGTGCACTACCCTACCTCTCCAAAAACATGTTTCTGCCTTTGAAGTGAAATCTAACAATATATAGCTAAGAGAACAGCAGGTGTGTAACGTCTTGTTATGGTACTGTTCTGGGTTTGGGTTAGCAAACGTTCACACTGTGCTCAAGCTGGTAGAAAGCACACTGAAACATCAAGTTAGACTGTGGCCTCGTCCCGAACTTCATACGGCTCTAAATAGTGTGTAAAAATGGTACACCACAGTTAGAAGTGCTGTCAGTAGTGGGAAAGTGCAAAGTGTGCTGTTTGGGACACAGCCTCACTGTCTAACGTTAGCATTAGTCTCGTCTCAGTCTTTTAAAGCTGGAGCTTTCTCAGTGTTGACCTCATATAATACATGTATTTTTATATTTGCAGTTTAAACTTAAAGCTCTTAAACTTGCAGACTGCAGAAGGGTTTGCAGCAGAATCTCCTGTAGAAAGAAGGAGAAAGAGAAGGAAGAGGAGAACCTGCAAAAGGCATAAAACTAGAGGCTTTTCAAGATGGCGCCGCGAGTGGCTGCCTCGGCACAGAGCTCTCTGGTCATTTGTATGTTTTCACTTGTTTTTTTGTGCTTCCTGCAGGTCAGACCCCATTATTTACACCAGAGGACAACTGCTTAACACAAGACAGTCCACATCTGAAAGGGTTTCGCCAGTTTTCGAGAACGCGGACAGTTTTTTGGAGTTAATTGTTGGAGGAGCGGCGGCTCTGTGGGGAGCGCGCAGGAGACGCAGGCGGGGGACGAGTGGACCTAAAGCTCCGACAGCGAGGATTCAGAAGCGCTCTCCCGTCTGTTCATCTAGAGAACCTCCGCTCTTTACCCAACAAAGAGGATGAACAACTTCTCCTCAACGGGACTAACAAGAGTTTGGCCCGGTCAGCTGCCCTCTGCTTCACTGAGACCTGGCTCAGCGAGTCCATCCCGGACAGCGCGCTACATCTGCCGGGCTTTCATCTACACCGAGCAGACCGTGTGACGGAGCTACCGGGGAAAGCGAGAGGCGGAGGAATCTGCTTTCCTATTAACGAAGGTTGGTGTACAGATGTCTCAGTGCTGAATAAACACTGCAGCTCTAACCTGGAGACTCACACTTTATAAACTGTAAAGCTTTTTATTCACCGCGGGAGTTTTCTTCATTCATTCTGCTCGGTGTTTACAGTCCACCTCAAGCCAGCGTGAACGACGCACTGCAAAACCTGGCGGAGCGAAAAACTAGTCCGGAACAAAAATATCCAGACTCACTTTTCATTATTCTCGAGGACTTTAACAGAGCAAAACTTCACCACGAACTTCCAGAATATAAGCAACACGTTAATTGTCCCACCAGGGATATTAACACACTAGACCACTGCTACACTGTACTGAAGGATGCCTATTGCTCTGTCCCACATGCAGCTTTGGGACACTGATCACTGATTCCAACCTACAAGCAGAAACTTCAATCTGCAAAGCCTGTAGTGAAGATGGTGAAAAAGTGAACCAGAGAAGCAAAGCAAGAACTGCAGCACTGTTTTGACTGCACTGATTGGAGTGTTTTCGAAGCTGCTACTGACAACCTGGCTGTAATGACTGACACTGTGACTTCTTACATCGGCTTTTGTGAAGAGCTGTGTGTGCCAACCAAGACCACCTGCACATTCAGCAATAACAAGCAATGGACTAAACTGAGTCAGCTTAGTCAGGCTAAAGCAGAAGCCTACAGAAATCTGTGTAAAAAGGCCAGGAACACACTGACAGAGGAGATCAGAGTGGCTAAAAATGCTTTCAGCCAACGACCCTGGATCAGTGTGGAGAGGTCTTCAACACATTACTAATTACAGAAGACCCCCCCCCCCCCTGCTGTGGCAAACAAAGGCCTGGCTGACGACCTGAACGACTTCTATTGTAGATTTAGGAGAGACACATTCACTCATTTCCAAACTCTGCAACAGAATCTACAACCAGCATCGCACCTCTATCAACCCCCCCACCACTCAAGCTGCTCTGAAGGTATGTGAAGTTGATGTGAGCCGACTCTTCCAGAGACAAAAGATCAGGAAAGCACCAGGCCCAGACGGTGTTCCACCTTCCTGCCTTAAAAACTGTGCTGTACAACTGGCTCCAGTCTTCTCAAACATTTTCAACAGATCACTGTGGAGCTGTGTGAAGATTCTTCCTGCTTCAAACGCTCCACCATCATCCAAGTCCCCAAGAAATCCTCCATCACAGGACTGAATGACTACAGGCCTGTCGCTCTAACATCAGTGGTCATGAAGTCCTTTAAATGTCTGGTGCTGTCCCACCTAAAGGATGTTACAGGACACCTGCTGGACTCTCTACAATTTGCATATCAAGGAAACAGGTCAGTGGATGAGGCGGTCAACATGGATCTGCATTACATCCTGCAACATCTCCACAGCCCAGGGACATATGCAAGAATTCTGTTTCTTGACTTCGGCTCGGCGTTCAACACCATTGTCAGGCAGGAAGCAGCGGGTGCAGTTGGGGAAACTCATGCACCTGCACACAGACTCTCAACATTGGTGCTCCTCAAGGATGTGTTCTCTCCCCGCTGCTCTTCTCTCTCTACACCAATGACTGCACCTCAAATTACCCGTCTGCTAAACTCCTGAAGTTTGCAAATGACGCTACAGTCATCGGACTCATCTGGGACGATGACGATTATGTCGACAGGAGGCGGAGCGGAGAGTACTCTGGTGCAGTCAGAACAACCTGGAGCTGAACACGCTCAAGACTGTAGAGATGAGAGTGGACTTTAGGAAACACCCCCAGCTCTGCTGCCCCTCACTATCCTCAACAACCCTATGTCAGCTACAGAGACCTTTCAGGTTCCTGGGTACCACCATTTCTCATGACTTGAAGTGGGAACATCTCCATCCTCAAAAAGGCCCAACAGAGGATGTACTTTCTGCATCAGCTGAGGAAGTTGGGTCTGCCTCAGAAGCTGTTGAGCCAGTTCTACACTGTAGTCACTGCAGTGCGAATCCATCCTGTGTACATCCATCCCTGTCTGGTTTGGGGCAGCCACAAAGCAGGACAGGAACAGACTGCAGCGAACAGTGAGGACAGCTGAGAGAATCATCTGTGATTCTCTGCCCTCCTTTCAGGACTTGTACTGCTCAAGAACCAGAAAACGGGCGGAGAAATTCCTCACAGACTCCTCGCACACTGGTCACAACCTCTTTCAGCCGCTACTAAGACTGTCAGACCCAAACACAGTTTTTACCCTCTGGCCAGCATCTTCATGAACAGCTGATCACCATCATCAGCTACAGGCCATAGATACTAATGATAAACATAAGATAATCTCTTATCCTACAGTCACTGCATCACTGCACCATTACTGAGTTCATGTTAAACACTGCTGTGGTTGCACAATATTTAATCTGTATAGTGTTGCTTACTGCTATTCTGGAAATAACACTGTAAAGCACACTGTATAGAAATGTCCTTGTATAGTCTATGTATACTGTGTATACTATTGTTCTCTGTAGATGATATGTAGCTGTATATTGTTAACACTAGAGAGTCACTAACAGCTGGAACAAGTTCCTTGTGTGTGTAAACATACTTGGCCAATAAATCTGATTCTGAAACTATTCAAATCTGGGAAAAAAGAAAAATCACCTGAATGGTTACACTGTAAACTGCAGTGCTGGAGCTCCATCACTCAGATGAATGCAGGAAGAAAGAGGAGGATGAAGAGAGAAATATGTGGTGAGAGGGAGTCTTAGTGTCATTTAAACATATAAACAGACTGTTAGAAATATGGAGGACTGCATTATGAAAACACAGATTTTAATTGTATTTTTGTATTGTAGGTTCTGTCAGCTTTAAAAATGTGAACTTAAACTAAATAAAAGGGAACATTCAAATAACACATCCTAGATCTGAATGAATGAAACATTCTCATTGATTACTTTGTTGTGTACAAAGTTGAATGTGCTGACAACAAAATCACACAAAAATCATCAATGGAAATCAAATTTATTAACCAAAGGAGGCCTGGATTTGGAGTCACACACAAAATTAGTAGAAAAACACACTACAGGCTGATCCAAGTTTGATATAATGTCCTCAAAACAAGTCAAAATGAGGCTCAGTATTGTGTGTGGCCTCCACATGCCTGTATGACCTCCCTACAATGCCTGGGCATGCTCCTGATGAGGATCTCCTCCCAGACCTGGACTAAAGCGTCCGCCAACTCCTGGACAGTCTGGTGGAACGTGATGTTGGTGGATGGAGCGAGACATGATGTCCCAGATGTGCTTAATCGGATTCCGGTCTGGGGAACGGGTGGGCTACTCCATAGCTTTAATGCCTCCATCTTGCAGGAACTGCTGACACACTCCAGCCACATGAGGTCTAGCATTGTCCTGCATTAGGAGGAACCCAGGGCCAACCGCACCAGCATATGGTCTCACAAGGGATCTGAGGATCTCATCTCGGTACCTAATGGCAGTCAGGCTACCTCTGGTGAGCACATGGAGGGCTGTGCGGTTACTTTTTCAGTTCTGTCAGCTTCTACAAATTGTAGTAATCATGAAAAGTTTGTAAAACATAAATGTATTTTGAAGTTTTTATAAACATAATGAGGACTACATATATTCTGCATAAAACTATTCAAATATGGGAAAAGAGAAAAATCACCTTGTGGGAAATCTCCAACTGCTCCTTCTGGAAGTTTCACTGTAAACTGCAGTGCTGGAGCTCCATCACACAGATGAATGCAGGTAGAAAGAGGAGGATGAAGATTGAAATATGTGGTGAGAGGGAGTCTTATGCAGTTTAGACATATACTCTTACTCATTTAGACATATACACTACTGCATATGTGATGTACTGTATTATGACTTATTATTATTTATTTTTTGGATTTTAGGTTCTGTCAGCTTCAGAAATGTGGACTCAAACATCATGTCCAGAAAAAAAAAAAACACTGGTCAGTAAAAATTAAAATACAGTGTGTTGTTCTATTCTAAATTGCAGCCTTAAAACTTACATTGCTTGAAAATGTTGAAAAATGTAATGTTTTCTGAAAGTATAGTGGAGACTTCTGAAGATGGATTTCTGTGTCGTCATGTGTCAGGAATGGAAACGGGGTTCACCACCTGAAGACAGCCGAACACTGCCAGGTAAGTTCGAAATCCCAAGTGCTTTTTATGAATGTTCACCTCATACCAAAAAAAACAGAAAAGAAAAACTGTAGAAAAAGAAAATTAAATGCCTTTAAAGGACTCTAGTCTCACAAGATTTCCCACAGTACATATAGTAAGTTTTACTGACTTGACATCAGCCAGAATTAGTCTACAGCCACAGGACTGTCTACACAACACTTTCCCTCTAAAACAGGCCCCCCCTAAGTCTCCCACTTCCCACTTTTCAATCTGTAGCTCCGTCCCTAATCAGCCTGGCCTCTACCATTACTACAGACAGGGTAAAAACAGAAAATACCAACATATAAACCCGGGATTACTGTTCACAGAATATATACAGACATTTCATGTTTTTCTTGTGCACAATGCAGGTAAGTATCATCACTTTACAATGAATAACTTAACCTTCTTCTCCCCCACAGGTATCCCAGAAGAAGAGAACACCCTCCCACACATTGGTGAGCCGAGGGCCCAATGGCTACAATAAGAGAGGGAGCTGGCTGGGGCGCCAGTCCCCCAGGAAGTCATTGAGGAGCAGGTTCAGGTAAGTACAAACACATTCTTACTTTATTAATACCCAGTGTCCAGTAAAATGTTCCCAAGCAAGCTCAATGATGGGTCAGGCATTGTGGATCCACATAGATTCAGCATGAAATCTGATTAAAGAGAAAAATCACCTTGTGGGAAATCTCTAAATGCTCCTTCTGGAGGTTACACTGTAAACTGCAGTGCTGGAGCTCCATCACACAGATGAATGCAGGTAGAAAGAGGAGGATGAAGAGAGAAATATGTGGTGAGAGGGAGTCTTAGTGTCATTTACACTACATATAAACAGACTGTTAGAAATATGGAGGACTGCATAATGAACTTACAGGGAGATTGTGGTGAAGGTCAGTCAGTATCCCGTTTTAGAAACGGGGACTCAAACAGCATGTAAAGAGAAAAAAGGAAAGTGTTCAGCAAAAAGTCATAAACACACAGATTTTATTTTTATTTTT
This sequence comes from Salminus brasiliensis, assembly GCF_030463535.1. Lineage (NCBI taxonomy): Eukaryota > Metazoa > Chordata > Actinopteri > Characiformes > Bryconidae > Salminus > Salminus brasiliensis. Next base: position 16,202,139 of record NC_132883.1, on the reverse strand, counting down.
GTATCTTAGGTATCTTTATTATTTTGGGATAATAAAGTATACTTTGAATTAACATGTCACACAGATAATACAGCATCTCAAACACAGACTACAAAGATTCTACGTATATAAATGCATTCCAGGTAAATAAAGGGAGGGTTCATATGTCTACAACTGTGGGTGTGGCTAAAATCAGGGAAAAGGAGAGAAAAATCACCTTGTGGGAAATCTCCAACTGCTCCTTCTGGAGGTTACACTGTAAACTGCAGTGCTGGAGCTCCATCACACAGATGAATGCAGGTAGAAAGAGGAGGATGAAGAGAGAAATATGTGGTGAGAGGGAGTCTCAGTGTAATTTACACTATACATAAACTGACTGTTAGAAATATGCAGTACTACATAATGAACTTACAGGGAGATTGTGGTGATGGTCAGTCAGTATCCGTTTTTAGAAACGGGGACTCAAACAGCATGTAAAGAGAAAAAAGGAAAGTGTTAAGCAAAAACTCATAAAAACACAGATTTTAATTTTATTTTTGTATTTCAGGTTCTGTCAGCTTTAAAAATGTGAACTCAAACATGTAAAGACTGTTAAAAAATTCAATCATTGATGATGAATCTATAGAAAAAAGGAATCTAGATCAGTATTTGTATAATATATTTAATATTTTGTCATTGTGCAAAATGTTTCAGTTACTTTTTTCAGTTCTGTCAGCTTTTACATATTGTAATAATCATGAAAAGTTTGTAAAACATAAATGGACTACATAGATTCTGCATAAAACTATTCAAATTTGAGAACAGAGAAAAATCACCTTGTGGGAAATCTCCAACTGCTCCTTCTGGAGGTTTCACTGCAAACTGCAGTGCTGGAGCTCCATCACACAGATGAATGCAGGTAGAAAGAGGAGGATGAAGAGAGAAATATGTGGTGAGAGGGAGTCTCAGTGTAATTTACACTATATATAAACAGACTGTTAGAAATATGGAGGACTACATAATGAACTTACAGGGAGATTGTGGTGAAGGTCAGTCAGTATCCCTTTTTAGAAACGGGGACTCAAACAGCATGTAAAGAGAAAAAAAGGAAAGTGTTCAGCAAAAACTCATAAAACACAGATTTTATTTTTATTTTTGTATCTTAGGTATCTTTATTATTTTGGGATAATAAAGTATACTGTGAATTAACATGTTACACAGATAATACAGCATCTCAAACACAGACTACAAAGATTCTATATAAACACATTCCAGGTAAATAAAGGAAGGGTTCATATGTCTACAAATGTGGGTGTGGCTAAAATCAGGGAAAAGAAGAGAAAAGTCACCTTGTGGGAAATCTCCAACTGCTCCTTCTGGAGGTTTCACTGCAAACTGCAGTGCTGGAGCTCCATCACACAGATGAATGCAGGTAGAAAGAGGAGCATGAAGAGAGAAATATGTGGTGAGAGGGAGTCTTATTGTCATTTACACTATACATAAACTGACTGTTAGAAATATGGAGGACTGCATAATGAACTTACAGGGAGATTGTGGTCAAGGTCAGTCAGTATCCCGTTTTAGAAACGGGGACTCAAACAGCATGTAAAGAGAAAAAAAGGAAAGTGTTCAGCAAAAAGTCATAAACACACAGATTTTATTTTTATTTTTGTATCTTAGGTATCTTTATTATTTTGGGATAATAAAGTATACTGTGAATTAACATGTTACACAGATAATACAGCATCTCAAACACAGACTACATAGATTCTATATAAACACATTCCAGGTAAATAAAGGAAGGGTTCATATGTCTACAAATGTGGGTGTGGCTAAAATCAGGGAAAAGGAGAGAAAAGTCACCTTGTGGGAAATCTCTGAATGCTCCTTCTGGAGGTTTCACTGCAAACTGCAGTGCTGGAGCTCCATCACACAGATGAATGCAGGTAGAAAGAGGAGGATGAAGAGAGAAATATGTGGTGAGAGGGAGTCTCAGTGTAATTTACACTATACATAAACTGACTGTTAGAAATATGCAGTACTACATTATGCACTTACAGGGAGATTGTGGTGAAGGTCAGTCAGTATCCCTTTTTAGAAACGGGGACTCAAACAGCATGTAAAGAGAAAAAAGGAAAGTGTTCAGCAAAAACTCATAAAAACATAGACTTTATTTTTATTTTTGTATCTTAGGTATCTTTATTATTTTGGGATAATAAAGTATACTTTAAATTAACATGTCATACAGATAATACAGCATCTCAAACACAGACTACAAAGATTCTACTTATATAAATGCATTCCAGTTAAATAAAGGGAGGGTTCATATGTCTACAAATGTGGGTGTGGCTAAAATCAGGGAAAAGAAGAGAAAAATCACCTTGTGGGAAATCTCCAACTGCTCCTTCTGGAGGTTTCACTGCAAACTGCAGTGCTGGAGCTCCATCACACAGATGAATGCAGGTAGAAACAGGAGGATGAAGAGAGAAATATGTGATATATAACTCTATATAACATAAACAGACTGTTAGAAATATGGAGGAGTGCATTATGAACTTACAGGGAGATTGTGGTGAAGGTCAGTCAGTATCCGTTTTTAGAAACGGGGACTCAAACAGCATGTAAAGAGAAAAAAGGAAAGTGTTCAGCAAAAACTCATAAAAACATCGATTTTATTTTTATTTTTGTATCTTAGGTATCTTTATTATTTTGGGATAAAAAAGTATACTTTGAATTAACATGTCACACAGATAATACAGCATCTCAAACACAGACTACAAAGATTCTACGTATATAAATGCATTCCAGGTAAATAAAGGTTGGGTTTATATGTCTACAAATGTGGGTGTGGCTACAATCAGGGAAAAGAAGAGAAAAATCACCTTGTGGGAAATCTCCAACTGCTCCTTCTGGAGGTTTCACTGCAAACTGCAGTGCTGGAGCTCCATCACACAGATGAATGCAGGTAGAAAGAGGAGGATGAAGAGAGAAATATGTGGTGAGAGGGAGTCTCAGTGTAATTTACACTATACATAAACTGACTGTTAGAAATATGCAGTACTACATTATGCACTTACAGGGAGATTGTGGTGAAGGTCAGTCAGTATCCCTTTTTAGAAACGGGGACTCAAACAGCATGTAAAGAGAAAAAAGGAAAGTGTTCAGCAAAAACTCATAAAAACATAGACTTTATTTTTATTTTTGTATCTTAGGTATCTTTATTATTTTGGGATAATAAAGTATACTGTGAATTAACATGTTACACAGATAATACAGCATCTCAAACACAGACTACATAGATTCTGCATAAAACGATTCAAATTTGAGAACAGAGAAAAATCACCTTGTGGGAAATCTCCAACTGCTCCTTCTGGAGGTTTCACTGCAAACTGCAGTGCTGGAGCTCCATCACACAGATGAATGCAGGTAGAAAGAGGAGGATGAAGAGAGAAATATGTGGTGAGAGGGAGTCTTAGTGTCATTTACACTATATATAAACAGACTGTTAGAAATATGGAGGACTGCATTATGAACTTACAGGGAGATTGTGGTGAAGGTCAATCAGTATCCCTTTTTAGAAACGGGGACTCAAACAGCATGTAAAGAGAAAAAAAGGAAAGTGTTCAGCAAAAAGTCATAAACACACAGATTTTATTTTTATTTTTGTATCTTGGGTATCTTTATTATTTTGGGATAATACAGTATACTTTGAATTAACATGTCACACAGATAATACAGCATCTCAAACACAGACTACAAAGATTCTACGTATATAAATGCATTCCAGGTAAATAAAGAGAGGGTTTATATGTCTACAAATGTGGGTGTGGCTAAAATCAGGGAAAAGAAGAGAAAAATCACCTTGTGGGAAATCTCCAACTGCTCCTTCTGGAGGTTTCACTGCAAACTGCAGTGCTGGAGCTCCATCACACAGATGAATGCAGGTAGAAAGAGGAGCATGAAGAGAGAAATATGTGGTGAGAGGGAGTCTTATTGTCATTTACACTATACATAAACTGACTGTTAGAAATATGGAGGACTGCATAATGAACTTACAGGGAGATTGTGGTCAAGGTCAGTCAGTATCCCGTTTTAGAAACGGGGACTCAAACAGCATGTAAAGAGAAAAAAAGGAAAGTGTTCAGCAAAAAGTCATAAACACACAGATTTTATTTTTATTTTTGTATCTTAGGTATCTTTATTATTTTGGGATAATAAAGTATACTGTGAATTAACATGTTACACAGATAATACAGCATCTCAAACACAGACTACATAGATTCTGCATAAAACTATTCAAATTTGAGAACAGAGAAAAATCACCTTGTGGGAAATCTCCAACTGCTCCTTCTGGAGGTTTCACTGCAAACTGCAGTGCTGGAGCTCCATCACACAGATGAATGCAGGTAGAAAGAGGAGGATGAAGAGAGAAATATGTGATATATAACTCTATATAACATAAACAGACTGTTAGAAATATGGAGGAGTGCATTATGAACTTACAGGGAGATTGTGGTGAAGGTCAGTCAGTATCCCGTTTTAGAAACGGGGACTCAAACAGCATGTAAAGACAAAAAAGAAAAGTGTTCAGCAAAAACTCCCTCTAACATAGTAACCACCGAGCAACTCCCTAGCAACCCTATAGCAACCACCTGATAAACACCTCTAACAGTGTGTAGTTGAGCTTGTGTTCTGTTTATTAGCAGTGCTGCTGAGAATATTAAACTATATTAAGAAAAGTTCATTTCTAAATCGTGTATCTGGCGCTACGTAACTCGCGTGGGCGTGGTCAACTCTGCGATCTAGTCAACAGCTAGCTAGTAGTGCTAACTGGTTAGCTAGCGAGTTAGGCTAGCTTTTCTGCAAAGTTGTGTAAAGGAGCCTGTGGCTGCGTACAACCTACTTTCAGCAGCGGTCAGGACCTCCACATCGACGGCTGACCTCTGCCGTGCATCTCCACACCTGCAGAAGTAACGAAAGCAGTCTCTTGAGTAAGTTCATCAGCGCCGGGAGACGGAGCTCAGGTTTAGCGCAGCTCGTTGGGTCGGTTCGGTTAACGACTGCAGCTCCGCGTTCGATTCCAGCCGCGTGGAACTCTGACGCTGCGCTGCGCTCACAATGCGAGCTCGTGGGAAACATGGTAACGGGAGCGTTACCATGACATTAATTGGGAACTTTTGGACAGAAATATTGGGACACCTGCTCATATTCATCGTTTCTTCCAAAATCAGGAGCATTAAAAACAGTTCGTCCTGCTTTTGGTGGAGTAACTATATGGCCAAACACACATTTGGACATATAGTGTATCTGGAGCCCCTACATGATCAAGGCAGAAATATTATATTTAGAAACTATTAAAAAAATATTTATTTTCCATCACTTTGATAAAACATTCCCTGTCCTTATAAATTGTACCAACAGTGAATTAATAAATCATTCCCTCAATGTATAAATTGTTCTCTTGGCTTAATAAATCGTTCCCTCGATTTAATATTTCACATGTGACCATGAAGGCCGATTTTAGAGCCACACCCTCGACCACGGATGGAGCAAAGGTACCCTGATGTCGGGGCGATACCAACAGTCCTCCTCTGCAGAAAGATGGTGTTTATTTGTTCTACAGACGGTTTGCCATGTTGTCCTGTTGAGTGCTAGGGCCTCAAGATGGCTTGGATTGATGTTCCTTGGTCTAGTCCTGCAGTGACCGCCAGCAGCTCGTTTTGAGTTGTTCAGTTACCCGTACAGTATTTGGTGAGGGAGGCCATAGCCAGACATACGAATCATGTGGCCCACCCAGCGCAGACGCTTTTTCTCCGACGCTGCTTCAATACAGATGGTGTTGGTCATTGAGAGAATGTCAGTGTGTGCGATTCCTTCATCCCAGGACAGTGTGAGAATTTATTGAAGGCATAGAAAGTGGAATACCTCCAAACTGTTTCATGCAATTGTTGCAGGATGGAGAGAAACTTGGGTGGTACACATGGCATAAATATAAAATACTTAGGAAAAGTCAAATATACAACTCTTACCATTAAGTTTAAAGTAGTTTATTGAATAGCAAATGTAGAGTTAACAGAACAACAGTATTCTTAAAGTGTTATTACATCAATTATGTAAACTGTGAAATAAATCAATTAAAAAAAGAACAATTTAGAGAGCACTAGCTGGTGGAGAAATACTGTACATTGTTTACAAAACCACATGAAGTATTAAGAAATGTGAAGTTGGAGAGCTCTTGACTAAGCTCAGAATCAACTCAAAAGCAGCTTTGTTAAAAGCTGATCATTTGAAATGGAACTGGTTCCTGTATTTGCCTGCCCTGAACCAAGCTAAGGCACAGCTCCACACATAGAGACTACACTTTCACAGGAACAGGAGGAGGCTCACCTGACAGCTATTACAAGGAGTGGGGCTGTGCTGTAAACATGATAACCCCTGGTTCTTATCACCAACTCTACAGAGGAGTCTAATGTGGAATATATGTTTAGCTTTACTACAATAACCAATTGGCGTAGGAACCAGGTGGGATGAGTGGGAATCAAATCCAAAGGTGTCAAAAGTATTCACATTCATTACTCAGGTGGAAGTGGAGATACTAGGGTTTAAAAAGACGTCTATAGATGTCTAAGTATCAACTTGAGCTTTTTACTCAAGTAAAAGTATAAAAGTACTGGTTTGAAAATGACTTAAAGTGTAAAAGTAAAAGTAATGTCAGAAAAACAAATGCCAAGAGCTTAGGCCGCACCACAGGGGCCTATAGTGCACTACCCTACCTCTCCAAAAACCTGGCTCAGCGAGTCCATCCCGGACAGCGCGCTACATCTGCCGGGCTTTCATCTACACCGAGCAGACCGTGTGACGGAGCTACCGGGGAAAGCGAGAGGCGGAGGAATCTGCTTTCCTATTAACGAAGGTTGGTGTACAGATGTCTCAGTGCTGAATAAACACTGCAGCTCTAACCTGGAGACTCACACTTTATAAACTGTAAAGCTTTTTATTCACCGCGGGAGTTTTCTTCATTCATTCTGCTCGGTGTTTACAGTCCACCTCAAGCCAGCGTGAACGACGCACTGCAAAACCTGGCGGAGCGAAAAACTAGTCCGGAACAAAAATATCCAGACTCACTTTTCATTATTCTCGAGGACTTTAACAGAGCAAAACTTCACCACGAACTTCCAGAATATAAGCAACACGTTAATTGTCCCACCAGGGATATTAACACACTAGACCACTGCTACACTGTACTGAAGGATGCCTATTGCTCTGGCCCACATGCAGCTTTGGGACACTGATCACTGATTCCAACCTACAAGCAGAAACTTCAATCTGCAAAGCCTGTAGTGAAGACGGTGAAAAAGTGAACCAGAGAAGCAAAGCAAGAACTGCAGGACTGTTTTGACTGCACTGATTGGAGTGTTTTCGAAGCTGCTACTGACAACCTGGCTGTAATGACTGACACTGTGACATCTTACATCGGCTTTTGTGAAGAGCTGTGTGTGCCAACCAAGACCACCTGCACATTCAGCAATAACAAGCAATGGTTCACAACTAAACTGAGTCAGCTTAGTCAGGCTAAAGCAGAAGCCTACAGAAATCTGTGTAAAAAGGCCAGGAACACACTGACAGAGGAGATCAGAGTGGCTAAAAATGCTTTCAGCCAACGACCCTGGATCAGTGTGGAGAGGTCTTCAACACATTACTAATTACAGAAGACCCCCCCCCCGCTGTGGCAAACAAAGGCCTGGCTGACGACCTGAACGACTTCTATTGTAGATTTAGGAGAGACACATTCACTCATTTCCAAACTCTGCAACAGAATCTACAACCAGCATCGCACCTCTATCAACCCCCCCACCACTCAAGCTGCTCTGAAGGTATGTGAAGTTGATGTGAGCCGACTCTTCCAGAGACAAAAGATCAGGAAAGCACCAGGCCCAGACGGTGTTCCACCTTCCTGCCTTAAAACCTGTGCTGTACAACTGGCTCCAGTCTTCTCAAACATTTTCAACAGATCACTGTGGAGCTGTGTGAAGATTCTTCCTGCTTCAAACGCTCCACCATCATCCAAGTCCCCAAGAAATCCTCCATCACAGGACTGAATGACTACAGGCCTGTCGCTCTAACATCAGTGGTCATGAAGTCCTTTAAATGTCTGGTGCTGTCCCACCTGAAGGATGTTACAGGACACCTGCTGGACTCTCTACAATTTGCATATCAAGGAAACAGGTCAGTGGATGAGGCGGTCAACATGGATCTGCATTATATCCTGCAACATCTCCACAGCCCAGGGACATATGCAAGAATTCTGTTTCTTGACTTCGGCTCGGCGTTCAACACCATTGTCAGGCAGGAAGCAGCGGGTGCAGTTGGGGAAACTCATGCACCTGCACACAGACTGTCAACATTGGTGCTCCTCAAGGATGTGTTCTCTCCCCGCTGCTCTTCTCTCTCTACACCAATAACTGCACCTCAAATTACCCATCTGCTAAACTCCTGAAGTTTGCAAATGACGCTACAGTCATCGGACTCATCTGGGACGATGACGATTATGTCGACAGGAGGCGGAGCGGAGAGTACTCTGGTGCAGTCAGAACAACCTGGAGCTGAACACGCTCAAGACTGTAGAGATGAGAGTGGACTTTAGGAAACACCCCCAGCTCTGCTGCCCCTCACTATCCTCAACAACCCTATGTCAGCTTCAGAGACCATTCAGGTTCCTGGGTACCACCATTTCTCATGACTTGAAGTGGGAACATCTCCATCCTCAAAAAGGCCCAACAGAGGATGTACTTTCTGCGTCAGCTGAGGAAGTTGGGTCTGCCTCAGAAGCTGTTGAGCCAGTTCTACACTGTAGTCACTGCAGTGCGAATCCATCCTGTGTACATCCATCCCTGTCTGGTTTGGAGCAGCCACAAAGCAGGACAGGAACAGACTGCAGCGAAAAGTGAGGACAGCTGAGAGAATCATCTGTGATTCTCTGCCCTCCTTTCAGGACTTGTACTGCTCAAGAACCAGAAAACGGGCGGAGAAATTCCTCACAGACTCCTCGCACACTGGTCACAACCTCTTTCAGCCGCTCCCGTCTGGCAGACACTACGGAAATATGTCTACTAAGACTGTCAGACCCAAACACAGTTTTTACCCTCTGGCCAGCATCGTCATGAACAGCTGATCACCATCATCAGCTACAGGCCATAGATACTAATGATAAACATAAGATAATCTCTTATCCTACAGTCACTGCATCACTGCACCATTACTGAGTTCATGTTAAACACTGCTGTGGTTGCACAATATTTAATCTGTATCGTGTTGCTTACTGCTATTCTGGAAATAACACTGTAAAGCACACTGTATAGAAATGTCCTTGTATAGTCTATGTATACTGTGTATACTATTGTTCTCTGTAGATGATATGTAGCTGTATATTGTTAACACTAGAGAGTCACTAACAGCTGGAACAAGTTCCTTGTGTGTGTAAACATACTTGGCCAATAAATCTGATTCTGAAACTATTCAAATCTGGGAAAAAAGAAAAATCACCTGAATGGTTACACAGTAAACTGCAGTGCTGGAGCTCCATCACTCAGATGAATGCAGGAAGAAAGAGGAGGATGAAGAGAGAAATATGTGGTGAGAGGGAGTCTTAGTGTCATTTAAACATATAAACAGACTGTTAGAAATATGGAGGACTGCATTATGAAAACACAGTTTTTAATTGTATTTTTGTATTGTAGGTTCTGTCAGCTTTAAAAATGTGAACTTAAACTAAATAAAAGGGAACATTCAAATAACACATCCTAGAATCCATCTGAATGAATGAAATATTCTCATTGATTACTTTGTTGTGTACAAAGTTGAATGTGCTGACAACAAAATCACACAAAAATCATCAATGGAAATCAAATTTATTAACCAAAGGAGGCCTGGATTTGGAGTCACACACAAAATTAGTAGAAAAACACACTACAGGCTGATCCAAGTTCGATATAATGTCCTCAAAACAAGTCAAAATGAGGCTCAGTATTGTGTGTGGCCTCCACATGCCTGTATGACCTCCCTACAATGCCTGGGCATGCTCCTGATGAGGATCTCCTCCCAGACCTGGACTAAAGCGTCCGCCAACTCCTGGACAGTCTGGTGGAACGTGATGTTGGTGGATGGAGCGAGACATGATGTCCCAGATGTGCTTAATCGGATTCCGGTCTGGGGAACGGGTGGGCTACTCCATAGCTTTAATGCCTCCATCTTGCAGGAACTGCTGACACACTCCAGCCACATGAGGTCTAGCATTGTCCTGCATTAGGAGGAACCCAGGGCCAACCGCACCAGCATATGGTCTCACAAGGGATCTGAGGATCTCATCTCGGTACCTAATGGCAGTCAGGCTACCTCTGGTGAGCACATGGAGGGCTGTGCGGTTACTTTTTCAGTTCTGTCAGCTTCTACAAATTGTAGTAATCATGAAAAGTTTGTAAAACATAAATGTATTTTGAAGTTTTTATAAACATAATGAGGACTACATATATTCTGCATAAAACTATTCAAATATGGGAAAAGACAAAAATCACCTTGTGGGAAATCTCCAACTGCTCCTTCTGGAAGTTTCACTGTAAACTGCAGTGCTGGAGCTCCATCACACAGATGAATGCAGGTAGAAAGAGGAGGATGAAGATTGAAATATGTGGTGAGAGGGAGTCTTATGCAGTTTAGACATATACTCTTACTCATTTAGACATATACACTACTGCATATGTGATGTACTGTATTATGACTTATTATTATTTATTTTTTGGATTTTAGGTTCTGTCAGCTTCAGAAATGTGGACTCAAACATCATGTCCAGAAAAAAACAAAAAACACTGGTCAGTAAAAATTAAAATACAGTGTGTTGTTCTATTCTAAATTGCAGCCTTAAAACTTACATTGCTTGAAAATGTTGAAAAATGTAATGTTTTCTGAAAGTATAGTGGAGACTTCTGAAGATGGATTTCTGTGTCGTCATGTGTCAGGAATGGAAACGGGGTTCACCACCTGAAGACAGCCGAACACTGCCAGGTAAGTTCGAAATCCCAAGTGCTTTTTATGAATGTTCACCTCATACCAAAAAAAACAGAAAAGAAAAACTGTAGAAAAAGAAAATTAAATGCCTTTAAAGGACTCTAGTCTCACAAGATTTCCCACAGTACATATAGTAAGTTTTACTGACTTGACATCAGCCAGAATTAGTCTACAGCCACAGGACTGTCTACACAACACTTTCCCTCTAAAACAGGCCCCCCCTAAGTCTCCCACTTCCCACTTTTCAATCTGTAGCTCCGTCCCTAATCAGCCTGGCCTCTACCATTACTACAGACAGGGTAAAAACAGAAAATACCAACATATAAACCCGGGATTACTGTTCACAGAATATATACAGACATTTCATGTTTTTCTTGTGCACAATGCAGGTAAGTATCATCACTTTACAATGAATAACTTAACCTTCTTCTCCCCCACAGGTATCCCAGAAGAAGAGAACACCCTCCCACACATTGGTGAGCCGAGGGCCCAATGGCTACAATAAGAGAGGGAGCTGGCTGGGGCGCCAGTCCCCCAGGAAGTCATTGAGGAGCAGGTTCAGGTAAGTACAAACACATTCTTACTTTATTAATACCCAGTTTCCAGTAAAATGTTCCCAAGCAAGCTCAATGATGGGTCAGGCATTGTGGATCCACATAGATTCAGCATGAAATCTGATTAAAGAGAAAAATCACCTTGTGGGAAATCTCTAAATGCTCCTTCTGGAGGTTACACTGTAAACTGCAGTGCTGGAGCTCCATCACACAGATGAATGCAGGTAGAAAGAGGAGGATGAAGAGAGAAATATGTGGTGAGAGGGAGTCTTAGTGTCATTTACACTACATATAAACAGACTGTTAGAAATATGGAGGACTGCATAATGAACTTACAGGGAGATTGTGGTGAAGGTCAGTCAGTATCCCGTTTTAGAAACGGGGACTCAAACAGCATGTAAAGAGAAAAAAAGGAAAGTGTTCAGCAAAAAGTCATAAACACACAGATTTTATTTTTATTTTTGTATCTTGGGTATCTTTATTATTTTGGGATAATACAGTATACTTTGAATTAACATGTCACACAGATAATACAGCATCTCAAACACAGACTACAAAGATTCTACGTATATAAATGCATTCCAGGTAAATAAAGGGAGGGTTCATATGTCTACAACTGTGGGTGTGGCTAAAATCAGGGAAAAGGAGAGAAAAATCACCTTGTGGGAAATCTCCAACTGCTCCTTCTGGAGGTTACACTGTAAACTGCAGTGCTGGAGCTCCATCACACAGATGAATGCAGGTAGAAAGAGGAGGATGAAGAGAGAAATATGTGGTGAGAGGGAGTCTCAGTGTAATTTACACTATACATAAACTGACTGTTAGAAATATGCAGTACTACATAATGAACTTACAGGGAGATTGTGGTGATGGTCAGTCAGTATCCGTTTTTAGAAACGGGGACTCAAACAGCATGTAAAGAGAAAAAAGGAAAGTGTTAAGCAAAAACTCATAAAAACACAGATTTTAATTTTATTTTTGTATTTCAGGTTCTGTCAGCTTTAAAAATGTGAACTCAAACATGTAAAGACTGTTAAAAAATTCAATCATTGATGATGAATCTATAGAAAAAAGGAATCTAGATCAGTATTTGTATAATATATTTAATATTTTGTCATTGTGCAAAATGTTTCAGTTACTTTTTTCAGTTCTGTCAGCTTTTACATATTGTAATAATCATGAAAAGTTTGTAAAACATAAATGGACTACATAGATTCTGCATAAAACTATTCAAATTTGAGAACAGAGAAAAATCACCTTGTGGGAAATCTCCAACTGCTCCTTCTGGAGGTTTCACTGCAAACTGCAGTGCTGGAGCTCCATCACACAGATGAATGCAGGTAGAAAGAGGAGGATGAAGAGAGAAATATGTGGTGAGAGGGAGTCTCAGTGTAATTTACACTATATATAAACAGACTGTTAGAAATATGGAGGACTACATAATGAACTTACAGGGAGATTGTGGTGAAGGTCAGTCAGTATCCCTTTTTAGAAACGGGGACTCAAACAGCATGTAAAGAGAAAAAAAGGAAAGTGTTCAGCAAAAACTCATAAAACACAGATTTTATTTTTATTTTTGTATCTTAGGTATCTTTATTATTTTGGGATAATAAAGTATACTGTGAATTAACATGTTACACAGATAATACAGCATCTCAAACACAGACTACAAAGATTCTATATAAACACATTCCAGGTAAATAAAGGAAGGGTTCATATGTCTACAAATGTGGGTGTGGCTAAAATCAGGGAAAAGAAGAGAAAAGTCACCTTGTGGGAAATCTCCAACTGCTCCTTCTGGAGGTTTCACTGCAAACTGCAGTGCTGGAGCTCCATCACACAGATGAATGCAGGTAGAAAGAGGAGCATGAAGAGAGAAATATGTGGTGAGAGGGAGTCTTATTGTCATTTACACTATATATAAACTGACTGTTAGAAATATGGAGGACTGCATAATGAACTTACAGGGAGATTGTGGTCAAGGTCAGTCAGTATCCCGTTTTAGAAACGGGGACTCAAACAGCATGTAAAGAGAAAAAAAGGAAAGTGTTCAGCAAAAAGTCATAAACACACAGATTTTATTTTTATTTTTGTATCTTAGGTATCTTTATTATTTTGGGATAATAAAGTATACTGTGAATTAACATGTTACACAGATAATACAGCATCTCAAACACAGACTACATAGATTCTGCATAAAACTATTCAAATTTGAGAACAGAGAAAAATCACCTTGTGGGAAATCTCCAACTGCTCCTTCTGGAGGTTTCACTGCAAACTGCAGTGCTGGAGCTCCATCACACAGATGAATGCAGGTAGAAAGAGGAGGATGAAGAGAGAAATATGTGATATATAACTCTATATAACATAAACAGACTGTTAGAAATATGGAGGAGTGCATTATGAACTTACAGGGAGATCTTTATTATTTTGGGATAATAAAGTATACTTTGAATTAACATGTCACACAGATAATACAGCATCTCAAACACAGACTACAAAGATTCTATATAAACACATTCCAGGTAAATAAAGGGAGGGTTCATATGTCTACAAATGTGGGTGTGGCTAAAATCAGGGAAAAGAAGAGAAAAATCACCTTGTGGGAAATCTCCAACTGCTCCTTCTGGAGGTTTCACTGCAAACTGCAGTGCTGGAGCTCCATCACACAGATGAATGCAGGTAGAAAGAGGAGCATGAAGAGAGAAATATGTGATATATAACTCTATATAACATAAACAGACTGTTAGAAATATGGAGGAGTGCATTATGAACTTACAGGGAGATTGTGGTGAAGGTCAGTCAGTATCCCGTTTTAGAAACGGGGACTCAAACAGCATGTAAAGAGAAAAAAGGAAAGTGTTCAGCAAAAACTCCCTCTAACATAGTAACCACCGAGCAACTCCCTAGCAACCCTATAGCAACCACCTGATAAACACCTCTAACAGTGTGTAGTTGAGCTTGTGTTCTGTTTATTAGCAGTGCTGCTGAGAATATTAAACTATATTAAGAAAAGTTCATTTCTAAATCGTGTATCTGGCGCTACGTAACTCGCGTGGGCGTGGTCAACTCTGCGATCTAGTCAACAGCTAGCTAGTAGTGCTAACTGGTTAGCTAGCGAGTTAGGCTAGCTTTTCTGCAAAGTTGTGTAAAGGAGCCTGTGGCTGCGTACAACCTACTTTCAGCAGCGGTCAGGACCTCCACATCGACGGCTGACCTCTGCCGTGCATCTCCACACCTGCAGAAGTAACGAAAGCAGTCTCTTGAGTAAGTTCATCAGCGCCGGGAGACGGAGCTCAGGTTTAGCGCAGCTCGTTGGGTCGGTTCGGTTAACGACTGCAGCTCCGCGTTCGATTCCAGCCGCGTAGAACTCTGACGCTGCGCTGCGCTCACAATGCGAGCTCGTGGGAAACATGGTAACGGGAGCGTTACCATGACATTAATTGGGAACTTTTGGACAGAAATATTGGGACACCTGCTCATATTCAAAGTTTCTTCCAAAATCAGGAGCATTAAAAACAGTTCGTCCTGCTTTTGGTGGAGTAACTATATGTCAAAACACACATTTGGACATATAGTGTATCTGGAGCCCCTACATGATCAAGGCAGAAATATTATATTTAGAAACTATTAAAAAAAGATTTATTTTCCATCACTTTGATAAAACATTCCCTGTCCTTATAAATTGTACCAACAGTGAATAAATAAATCATTCCCTCAATGTATAAATTGTTCTCTTGGCTTAATAAATCGTTCCCTCGATTTAATATTTCACATGTGACCATGAAGGCCGATTTTAGAGCCACACCCTCGACCACAGATGGAGCAAAGGTACCCTGATGTCGGGGCGATACCAACAGTCCTCCTCTGCAGAAAGATGGTGTTTATTTGTTCTACAGACGGTTTGCCATGTTGTCCTGTTGAGTGCTAGGGCCTCAAGATGGCTTGGATTGATGTTCCTTGGTCTAGTCCTGCAGTGACCGCCAGCAGCTCGTTTTGAGTTGTTCAGTTACCCGTACAGTATTTGGTGAGGGAGGCCATAGCCAGACATACGAATCATGTGGCCCACCCAGCGCAGACGCTTTTTCTCCGACGCTGCTTCAATACAGATGGTGTTGGTCATTGAGAGAATGTCAGTGTGTGAGATTCCTTCATCCCAGGACAGTGTGAGAATTTATTGAAGGCATAGAAAGTGGAATACCTCCAAACTGTTTCATGCAATTGTTGCAGGATGGAGGGAAACTTGGGTGGTACACATGGTATAAATATAAAATACTTAGGAAAAGTCAAATATACAACTCTTACCATTAAGTTTAAAGTAGTTTATTGAATAGCAAATGTAGAGTTAACAGAACAACAGTATTCTTAAAGTGTTATTACATCAATTATGTAAACTGTGAAATAAATCAATTAAAAAAAGAACAATTTAGAGAGCACTAGCTGGTGGAGAAATACTGGACATTGTTTACAAAACCACATGAAGTATTAAGAAATGTGAAGTTGGAGAGCTCTTGACTAAGCTCAGAATCAACTCAAAAGCAGCTTTGTTAAAAGCTGATCATTTGAAATGGAACTGGTTCCTGTATTTGCCTGCCCTGAACCAAGCTAAGGCACAGCTCCACACATAGAGACTACACTTTCACAGGAACAGGAGGAGGCTCACCTGACAGCTATTACAAGGAGTGGGGCTGTGCTGTAAACATGATAACCCCTGGTTCTTATCACCAACTCTACAGAGGAATCTAATGTGGAATATATGTTTAGCTTTACTACAATAACCAATTGGCGTAGGAACCAGGTGGGATGAGTGGGAATCAAATCCAAAGGTGTCAAAAGTATTCACATTCATTACTCAGGTGGAAGTGGAGATACTAGGGTTTAAAAAGACGTCTATAGATGTCTAAGTATCAACTTGAGCTTTTTACTCAAGTAAAAGTATAAAAGTACTGGTTTGAAAATGACTTAAAGTGTAAAAGTAAAAGTAATGTCAGAAAAACAAATGCCAAGAGCTTAGGCCGCACCACAGGGGCCTATAGTGCACTACCCTACCTCTCCAAAAACCTGGCTCAGCGAGTCCATCCCGGACAGCGCGCTACATCTGCCGGGCTTTCATCTACACCGAGCAGACCGTGTGACGGAGCTACCGGGGAAAGCGAGAGGCGGAGGAATCTGCTTTCCTATTAACGAAGGTTGGTGTACAGATGTCTCAGTGCTGAATAAACACTGCAGCTCTAACCTGGAGACTCACACTTTATAAACTGTAAAGCTTTTTATTCACCGCGGGAGTTTTCTTCATTCATTCTGCTCGGTGTTTACAGTCCACCTCAAGCCAGCGTGAACGACGCACTGCAAAACCTGGCGGAGCGAAAAACTAGTCCGGAACAAAAATATCCAGACTCACTTTTCATTATTCTCGAGGACTTTAACAGAGCAAAACTTCACCACGAACTTCCAGAATATAAGCAACACGTTAATTGTCCCACCAGGGATATTAACACACTAGACCACTGCTACACTGTACTGAAGGATGCCTATTGCTCTGGCCCACATGCAGCTTTGGGACACTGATCACTGATTCCAACCTACAAGCAGAAACTTCAATCTGCAAAGCCTGTAGTGAAGACGGTGAAAAAGTGAACCAGAGAAGCAAAGCAAGAACTGCAGGACTGTTTTGACTGCACTGATTGGAGTGTTTTCGAAGCTGCTACTGACAACCTGGCTGTAATGACTGACACTGTGACTTCTTACATCGGCTTTTGTGAAGAGCTGTGTGTGCCAACCAAGACCACCTGCACATTCAGCAATAACAAGCAATGGACTAAACTGAGTCAGCTTAGTCAGGCTAAAGCAGAAGCCTACGGAAATCTGTGTAAAAAGGCCAGGAACACACTGACAGAGGAGATCAGAGTGGCTAAAAATGCTTTCAGCCAACGACCCTGGATCAGTGTGGAGAGGTCTTCAACACATTACTAATTACAGAAGCCCACCACCACCCCCCCCCCACCCCCCTGCTGTGGCCAACAAAGGCCTGGCTGACGACCTGAACGACTTCTATTGTAGATTTAAGAGAGACACATTCACTCATTTCCAAACTCTGCAACGGAATCTACAACCAGCATCGCACCTCTATCAACCCCCCCACCACTCAAGCTGCTCTGAAGGTATGTGAAGTTGATGTGAGCCGACTCTTCCAGAGACAAAAGATCAGGAAAGCACCAGGCCCAGACGGTGTTTCACCTTCCTGCCTTAGAACCTGTGCTGTACAAGTGGCTCCAGTCTTCTCCAACATTTTCAACAGATCACTGTGGAGCTGTGTGAAGGTTCTTCCTGCTTCAAACGCTCCACCATCATCCCAGTCCCCAAGAAATCCTCCATCACAGGACTGAAAGACTACAAGCCTGTCGCTCTAACATCAGTGGTCATGAAGTCCTTTAAATGTCTGGTGCTGTCCCACCTGAAGGATGTTACAGGACACCTGCTGGACCCTCTACAATTTGCATATCAAGGAAACAGGTCAGTGGATGAGGCGGTCAACATGGATCTGCATTACATCCTGCAACATCTCCACAGCCCAGGGACATATGCAAGAATTCTGTTTCTTGACTTCGGCTCGGCGTTCAACACCATTGTCAGGCAGGAAGCAGCGGGTGCAGTTGGGGAAACTCATGCACCTGCACACAGACTGTCAACATTGGTGCTCCTCAAGGATGTGTTCTCTCCCCGCTGCTGTTCTCTCTCTACACCAATGACTGCACCTCAAATTACCCGTCTGCTAAACTCCTGAAGTTTGCAAATGACGCTACAGTCATCGGACTCATCTGGGACGATGACGATTATGTCGACAGGAGGCGGAGCGGAGAGTACTCTGGTGCAGTCAGAACAACCTGGAGCTGAACACGCTCAAGACTGTAGAGATGAGAGTGGACTTTAGGAAACACCCCCAGCTCTGCTGCCCCTCACTATCCTCAACAACCCTATGTCAGCTACAGAGACCATTCAGGTTCCTGGGTACCACCATTTCTCATGACTTGAAGTGGGAACATCTTCATCCTCAAAAAGGCCCAACAGAGGATGTACTTTCTGCATCAGCTGAGGAAGTTGGGTCTGCCTCAGAAGCTGTTGAGCCAGTTCTACACTGTAGTCACTGCAGTGCGAATCCATCCTGTGTACATCCATCCCTGTCTGGTTTGGAGCAGCCACAAAGCAGGACAGGAACAGACTGCAGCGAACAGTGAGGACAGCTGAGAGAATCATCTGTGATTCTCTGCCCTCCTTTCAGGACTTGTACTGCTCAAGAACCAGAAAACGGGCGGAGAAATTCCTCACAGACTCCTCGCACACTGGTCACAACCTCTTTCAGCCGCTCCCGTCTGGCAGACGCTACGGAAATATGTCTACTAAGACTGTCAGACCCAAACACAGTTTTTACCCTCTGGCCAGCATCGTCATGAACAGCTGATCACCATCATCAGCTACAGGCCATAGATACTAATGATAAACATAAGATAATCTCTTATCCTACAGTCACTGCATCACTGCACCATTACTGAGTTCATGTTAAACACTGCTGTGGTTGCACAATATTTAATCTGTATCGTGTTGCTTACTGCTATTCTGGAAATAACACTGTAAAGCACACTGTATAGAAATGTCCTTGTATAGTCTATGTATACTGTGTATACTATTGTTCTCTGTAGATGATATGTAGCTGTATATTGTTAACACTAGAGAGTCACTAACAGCTGGAACAAGTTCCTTGTGTGTGTGAACATACTTGGCCAATAAATCTGATTCTGAAACTATTCAAATCTGGGGAAAAAAGAAAAATCACCTGAATGGTTACACAGTAAACTGCAGTGCTGGAGCTCCATCACTCAGATGAATGCAGGAAGAAAGAGGAGGATGAAGATTGAAATATGTGGTGAGAGGGAGTCTTATGCAGTTTAGACATATACTCTTACTCATTTAGACATATACACTACTGCATATGTGATGTACTGTATTATGACTTATTATTATTTATTTTTTGGATTTTAGGTTCTGTCAGCTTCAGAAATGTGGACTCAAACATCATGTCCAGAAAAAAACAAAAAACACTGGTCAGTAAAAATTAAAATACAGTGTGTTGTTCTATTCTAAATTGCAGCCTTAAAACTTACATTGCTTGAAAATGTTGAAAAATGTAATGTTTTCTGAAAGTATAGTGGAGACTTCTGAAGATGGATTTCTGTGTCGTCATGTGTCAGGAATGGAAACGGGGTTCACCACCTGAAGACAGCCGAACACTGCCAGGTAAGTTCGAAATCCCAAGTGCTTTTTATGAATGTTCACCTCATACCAAAAAAAACAGAAAAGAAAAACTGTAGAAAAAGAAAATTAAATGCCTTTAAAGGACTCTAGTCTCACAAGATTTCCCACAGTACATATAGTAAGTTTTACTGACTTGACATCAGCCAGAATTAGTCTACAGCCACAGGACTGTCTACACAACACTTTCCCTCTAAAACAGGCCCCCCCTAAGTCTCCCACTTCCCACTTTTCAATCTGTAGCTCCGTCCCTAATCAGCCTGGCCTCTACCATTACTACAGACAGGGTAAAAACAGAAAATACCAACATATAAACCCGGGATTACTGTTCACAGAATATATACAGACATTTCATGTTTTTCTTGTGCACAATGCAGGTAAGTATCATCACTTTACAATTAATAACTTAACCTTCTTCTCCCCCACAGGTATCTCAGAAGAAGAGAACACCCTCCCACGCATTGGTGAGCCGAGGGCCCAATGGCTACAATAAGAGAGGGAGCTGGCTGGGGCGCCAGTCCCCCAGGAAGTCATTGAGGAGCAGGTTCAGGTAAGTACAAACACATTCTTACTTTATTAATACCCAGTGTCCAGTAAAATGTTCCCAAGCAAGCTCAATGATGGGTCAGGCATTGTGGATCCACATAGATTCAGCATGAAATCTGATTAAAGAGAAAAATCACCTTGTGGGAAATCTGTAAATGCTCCTTCTGGAGGTTACACTGTAAACTGCAGTGCTGGAGCTCCATCACACAGATGAATGCAGGTAGAAAGAGGAGGATGAAGAGAGAAATATGTGGTGAGAGGGAGTCTTAGTGTCATTTACACTACATATAAACAGACTGTTAGAAATATGGAGGACTGCATTATGAACTTACAGGGAGATTGTGGTGATGGTCAGTCAGTATCCCTTTTTAGAAACGGGGACTCAAACAGCATGTAAAGAGAAAAAAGGAAAGTGTTCAGCAAAAACTCATAAAAAAACAGATTTTTTGTATTTCAGGTTCTGTCAGCTTTAAAAATGTGAACTCAAACATGTAAAGACTGTTAAAAAATTCAATCATTGATGATGAATCTATAGAAAAAAGGAATCTAGATCAGTATTTGTATAATATATTTAATATTTTGTCATTGTGCAAAATGTTTCAGTTACTTTTTTCAGTTCTGTCAGCTTTTACATATTGTAATAATCATGAAAAGTTTGTAAAACATAAATGGACTACATAGATTCTGCATAAAACTATTCAAATTTGAGAACAGAGAAAAATCACCTTGTGGGAAATCTCTGAATGCTCCTTCTGGAGGTTTCACTGCAAACTGCAGTGCTGGAGCTCCATCACACAGATGAATGCAGGTAGAAAGAGGAGGATGAAGAGAGAAATATGTGGTGAGAGGGAGTCTCAGTGTAATTTACACTATACATAAACTGACTGTTAGAAATATGCAGTACTACATTATGAACTTACAGGGAGATTGTGGTGAAGGTCAGTCAGTATCCCTTTTTAGAAACGGGGACTGAAACAGCATGTAAAGAGAAAAAAGGAAAGTGTTCAGCAAAAACTCATAAAAACATAGACTTTATTTTTATTCTTGTATCTTAGGTATCTTTATTATTTTGGGATAATAAAGTATACTTTAAATTAACATGTCATACAGATAATACAGCATCTCAAACACAGACTACAAAGATTCTACGTATATAAACACATTCCAGGTAAATAAAGGGAGGGTTCATATGTCTACAAATGTGGGTGTGGCTAAAATCAGGGAAAAGAAGAGAAAAATCACCTTGTGGGAAATCTCCAACTGCTCCTTCTGGAGGTTTCACTGCAAACTGCAGTGCTGGAGCTCCATCACACAGATGAATGCAGGTAGAAAGAGGAGGATGAAGAGAGAAATATGTGGTGAGAGGGAGTCTCAGTGTAATTTACACTATATATCAACAGACTGTTAGAAATATGGAGGACTGCATAATGAACTTACAGGGAGATTGTGGTGAAGGTCAGTCAGTATCCCTTTTTAGAAACGGGGACTCAAACAGCATGTAAAGAGAAAAAAAGGAAAGTGTTCAGCAAAAACTCATAAAACACAGATTTTATTTTTATTTTTGTATCTTAGGTATCTTTATTATTTTGGGATAATAAAGTATACTGTGAATTAACATGTTACACAGATAATACAGCATCTCAAACACAGACTACAAAGATTCTATGTAAATGCATTCCAGGTAAATAAAGGAAGGGTTCATATGTCTACAAATGTGGGTGTGGCTAAAATCAGGGAAAAGAAGAGAAAAGTCACCTTGTGGGAAATCTCTGAATGCTCCTTCTGGAGGTTTCACTGCAAACTGCAGTGCTGGAGCTCCATCACACAGATGAATGCAGGTAGAAAGAGGAGCATAAAGAGAGAAATATGTGATATATAACTCTATATAACATAAACAGACTGTTAGAAATATGGAGGACTGCATAATGAACTTACAGGGAGATTGTGGTGAAGGTCAGTCAGTATCCCGTTTTAGAAACGGGGACTCAAACAGCATGTAAAGAGAAAAAAAGGAAAGTGTTCAGCAAAAAGTCATAAACACACAGATTTTATTTTTATTTTTGTATCTTGGGTATCTTTATTATTTTGGGATAATACAGTATACTTTGAATTAACATGTCACACAGATAATACAGCATCTCAAACACAGACTACAAAGATTCTACGTATATAAATGCATTCCAGGTAAATAAAGGGAGGGTTCATATGTCTACAACTGTGGGTGTGGCTAAAATCAGGGAAAAGGTGAGAAAAATCACCTTGTGGGAAATCTCCAACTGCTCCTTCTGGAGGTTACACTGTAAACTGCAGTGCTGGAGCTCCATCACACAGATGAATGCAGGTAGAAAGAGGAGGATGAAGAGAGAAATATGTGGTGAGAGGGAGTCTCAGTGTAATTTACACTATACATAAACTGACTGTTAGAAATATGCAGTACTACATAATGAACTTACAGGGAGATTGTGGTGATGGTCAGTCAGTATCCGTTTTTAGAAACGGGGACTCAAACAGCATGTAAAGAGAAAAAAGGAAAGTGTTAAGCAAAAACTCATAAAAACACAGATTTTAATTTTATTTTTGTATTTCAGGTTCTGTCAGCTTTAAAAATGTGAACTCAAACATGTAAAGACTGTTAAAAAATTCAATCATTGATGATGAATCTATAGAAAAAAGGAATCTAGATCAGTATTTGTATAATATATTTAATATTTTGTCATTGTGCAAAATGTTTCAGTTACTTTTTTCAGTTCTGTCAGCTTTTACATATTGTAATAATCATGAAAAGTTTGTAAAACATAAATGGACTACATAGATTCTGCATAAAACTATTCAAATTTGAGAACAGAGAAAAATCACCTTGTGGGAAATCTCCAACTGCTCCTTCTGGAGGTTTCACTGCAAACTGCAGTGCTGGAGCTCCATCACACAGATGAATGCAGGTAGAAAGAGGAGGATGAAGAGAGAAATATGTGGTGAGAGGGAGTCTCAGTGTAATTTACACTATATATAAACAGACTGTTAGAAATATGGAGGACTACATAATGAACTTACAGGGAGATTGTGGTGAAGGTCAGTCAGTATCCCTTTTTAGAAACGGGGACTCAAACAGCATGTAAAGAGAAAAAAAGGAAAGTGTTCAGCAAAAACTCATAAAACACAGATTTTATTTTTATTTTTGTATCTTAGGTATCTTTATTATTTTGGGATAATAAAGTATACTGTGAATTAACATGTTACACAGATAATACAGCATCTCAAACACAGACTACAAAGATTCTATATAAACACATTCCAGGTAAATAAAGGAAGGGTTCATATGTCTACAAATGTGGGTGTGGCTAAAATCAGGGAAAAGAAGAGAAAAGTCACCTTGTGGGAAATCTCCAACTGCTCCTTCTGGAGGTTTCACTGCAAACTGCAGTGCTGGAGCTCCATCACACAGATGAATGCAGGTAGAAAGAGGAGCATGAAGAGAGAAATATGTGGTGAGAGGGAGTCTTATTGTCATTTACACTATACATAAACTGACTGTTAGAAATATGGAGGACTGCATAATGAACTTACAGGGAGATTGTGGTCAAGGTCAGTCAGTATCCCGTTTTAGAAACGGGGACTCAAACAGCATGTAAAGAGAAAAAAAGGAAAGTGTTCAGCAAAAAGTCATAAACACACAGATTTTATTTTTATTTTTGTATCTTAGGTATCTTTATTATTTTGGGATAATAAAGTATACTGTGAATTAACATGTTACACAGATAATACAGCATCTCAAACACAGACTACATAGATTCTATATAAACACATTCCAGGTAAATAAAGGAAGGGTTCATATGTCTACAAATGTGGGTGTGGCTAAAATCAGGGAAAAGGAGAGAAAAGTCACCTTGTGGGAAATCTCTGAATGCTCCTTCTGGAGGTTTCACTGCAAACTGCAGTGCTGGAGCTCCATCACACAGATGAATGCAGGTAGAAAGAGGAGGATGAAGAGAGAAATATGTGGTGAGAGGGAGTCTCAGTGTAATTTACACTATACATAAACTGACTGTTAGAAATATGCAGTACTACATTATGCACTTACAGGGAGATTGTGGTGAAGGTCAGTCAGTATCCCTTTTTAGAAACGGGGACTCAAACAGCATGTAAAGAGAAAAAAGGAAAGTGTTCAGCAAAAACTCATAAAAACATAGACTTTATTTTTATTTTTGTATCTTAGGTATCTTTATTATTTTGGGATAATAAAGTATACTTTAAATTAACATGTCATACAGATAATACAGCATCTCAAACACAGACTACAAAGATTCTACTTATATAAATGCATTCCAGTTAAATAAAGGGAGGGTTCATATGTCTACAAATGTGGGTGTGGCTAAAATCAGGGAAAAGAAGAGAAAAATCACCTTGTGGGAAATCTCCAACTGCTCCTTCTGGAGGTTTCACTGCAAACTGCAGTGCTGGAGCTCCATCACACAGATGAATGCAGGTAGAAACAGGAGGATGAAGAGAGAAATATGTGATATATAACTCTATATAACATAAACAGACTGTTAGAAATATGGAGGAGTGCATTATGAACTTACAGGGAGATTGTGGTGAAGGTCAGTCAGTATCCGTTTTTAGAAACGGGGACTCAAACAGCATGTAAAGAGAAAAAAGGAAAGTGTTCAGCAAAAACTCATAAAAACATCGATTTTATTTTTATTTTTGTATCTTAGGTATCTTTATTATTTTGGGATAAAAAAGTATACTTTGAATTAACATGTCACACAGATAATACAGCATCTCAAACACAGACTACAAAGATTCTACGTATATAAATGCATTCCAGGTAAATAAAGGTTGGGTTTATATGTCTACAAATGTGGGTGTGGCTACAATCAGGGAAAAGAAGAGAAAAATCACCTTGTGGGAAATCTCCAACTGCTCCTTCTGGAGGTTTCACTGCAAACTGCAGTGCTGGAGCTCCATCACACAGATGAATGCAGGTAGAAAGAGGAGGATGAAGAGAGAAATATGTGGTGAGAGGGAGTCTCAGTGTAATTTACACTATACATAAACTGACTGTTAGAAATATGCAGTACTACATTATGCACTTACAGGGAGATTGTGGTGAAGGTCAGTCAGTATCCCTTTTTAGAAACGGGGACTCAAACAGCATGTAAAGAGAAAAAAGGAAAGTGTTCAGCAAAAACTCATAAAAACATAGACTTTATTTTTATTTTTGTATCTTAGGTATCTTTATTATTTTGGGATAATAAAGTATACTGTGAATTAACATGTTACACAGATAATACAGCATCTCAAACACAGACTACATAGATTCTGCATAAAACTATTCAAATTTGAGAACAGAGAAAAATCACCTTGTGGGAAATCTCCAACTGCTCCTTCTGGAGGTTTCACTGCAAACTGCAGTGCTGGAGCTCCATCACACAGATGAATGCAGGTAGAAAGAGGAGGATGAAGAGAGAAATATGTGGTGAGAGGGAGTCTTAGTGTCATTTACACTATATATAAACAGACTGTTAGAAATATGGAGGACTGCATTATGAACTTACAGGGAGATTGTGGTGAAGGTCAATCAGTATCCCTTTTTAGAAACGGGGACTCAAACAGCATGTAAAGAGAAAAAAAGGAAAGTGTTCAGCAAAAAGTCATAAACACAGATTTTATTTTTATTTTTGTATCTTGGGTATCTTTATTATTTTGGGATAATACAGTATACTTTGAATTAACATGTCACACAGATAATACAGCATCTCAAACACAGACTACAAAGATTCTACGTATATAAATGCATTCCAGGTAAATAAAGAGAGGGTTTATATGTCTACAAATGTGGGTGTGGCTAAAATCAGGGAAAAGAAGAGAAAAATCACCTTGTGGGAAATCTCCAACTGCTCCTTCTGGAGGTTTCACTGCAAACTGCAGTGCTGGAGCTCCATCACACAGATGAATGCAGGTAGAAAGAGGAGCATGAAGAGAGAAATATGTGGTGAGAGGGAGTCTTATTGTCATTTACACTATACATAAACTGACTGTTAGAAATATGGAGGACTGCATAATGAACTTACAGGGAGATTGTGGTCAAGGTCAGTCAGTATCCCGTTTTAGAAACGGGGACTCAAACAGCATGTAAAGAGAAAAAAAGGAAAGTGTTCAGCAAAAAGTCATAAACACACAGATTTTATTTTTATTTTTGTATCTTAGGTATCTTTATTATTTTGGGATAATAAAGTATACTGTGAATTAACATGTTACACAGATAATACAGCATCTCAAACACAGACTACATAGATTCTGCATAAAACTATTCAAATTTGAGAACAGAGAAAAATCACCTTGTGGGAAATCTCCAACTGCTCCTTCTGGAGGTTTCACTGCAAACTGCAGTGCTGGAGCTCCATCACACAGATGAATGCAGGTAGAAAGAGGAGGATGAAGAGAGAAATATGTGATATATAACTCTATATAACATAAACAGACTGTTAGAAATATGGAGGAGTGCATTATGAACTTACAGGGAGATTGTGGTGAAGGTCAGTCAGTATCCCGTTTTAGAAACGGGGACTCAAACAGCATGTAAAGACAAAAAAGAAAAGTGTTCAGCAAAAACTCCCTCTAACATAGTAACCACCGAGCAACTCCCTAGCAACCCTATAGCAACCACCTGATAAACACCTCTAACAGTGTGTAGTTGAGCTTGTGTTCTGTTTATTAGCAGTGCTGCTGAGAATATTAAACTATATTAAGAAAAGTTCATTTCTAAATCGTGTATCTGGCGCTACGTAACTCGCGTGGGCGTGGTCAACTCTGCGATCTAGTCAACAGCTAGCTAGTAGTGCTAACTGGTTAGCTAGCGAGTTAGGCTAGCTTTTCTGCAAAGTTGTGTAAAGGAGCCTGTGGCTGCGTACAACCTACTTTCAGCAGCGGTCAGGACCTCCACATCGACGGCTGACCTCTGCCGTGCATCTCCACACCTGCAGAAGTAACGAAAGCAGTCTCTTGAGTAAGTTCATCAGCGCCGGGAGACGGAGCTCAGGTTTAGCGCAGCTCGTTGGGTCGGTTCGGTTAACGACTGCAGCTCCGCGTTCGATTCCAGCCGCGTAGAACTCTGACGCTGCGCTGCGCTCACAATGCGAGCTCGTGGGAAACATGGTAACGGGAGCGTTACCATGACATTAATTGGGAACTTTTGGACAGAAATATTGGGACACCTGCTCATATTCAAAGTTTCTTCCAAAATCAGGAGCATTAAAAACAGTTCGTCCTGCTTTTGGTGGAGTAACTATATGTCAAAACACACATTTGGACATATAGTGTATCTGGAGCCCCTACATGATCAAGGCAGAAATATTATATTTAGAAACTATTAAAAAAAGATTTATTTTCCATCACTTTGATAAAACATTCCCTGTCCTTATAAATTGTACCAACAGTGAATAAATAAATCATTCCCTCAATGTATAAATTGTTCTCTTGGCTTAATAAATCGTTCCCTCGATTTAATATTTCACATGTGACCATGAAGGCCGATTTTAGAGCCACACCCTCGACCACAGATGGAGCAAAGGTACCCTGATGTCGGGGCGATACCAACAGTCCTCCTCTGCAGAAAGATGGTGTTTATTTGTTCTACAGACGGTTTGCCATGTTGTCCTGTTGAGTGCTAGGGCCTCAAGATGGCTTGGATTGATGTTCCTTGGTCTAGTCCTGCAGTGACCGCCAGCAGCTCGTTTTGAGTTGTTCAGTTACCCGTACAGTATTTGGTGAGGGAGGCCATAGCCAGACATACGAATCATGTGGCCCACCCAGCGCAGACGCTTTTTCTCCGACGCTGCTTCAATACAGATGGTGTTGGTCATTGAGAGAATGTCAGTGTGTGCGATTCCTTCATCCCAGGACAGTGTGAGAATTTATTGAAGGCATAGAAAGTGGAATACCTCCAAACTGTTTCATGCAATTGTTGCAGGATGGAGAGAAACTTGGGTGGTACACATGGCATAAATATAAAATACTTAGGAAAAGTCAAATATACAACTCTTACCATTAAGTTTAAAGTAGTTTATTGAATAGCAAATGTAGAGTTAACAGAACAACAGTATTCTTAAAGTGTTATTACATCAATTATGTAAACTGTGAAATAAATCAATTAAAAAAAGAACAATTTAGAGAGCACTAGCTGGTGGAGAAATACTGTACATTGTTTACAAAACCACATGAAGTATTAAGAAATGTGAAGTTGGAGAGCTCTTGACTAAGCTCAGAATCAACTCAAAAGCAGCTTTGTTAAAAGCTGATCATTTGAAATGGAACTGGTTCCTGTATTTGCCTGCCCTGAACCAAGCTAAGGCACAGCTCCACACATAGAGACTACACTTTCACAGGAACAGGAGGAGGCTCACCTGACAGCTATTACAAGGAGTGGGGCTGTGCTGTAAACATGATAACCCCTGGTTCTTATCACCAACTCTACAGAGGAGTCTAATGTGGAATATATGTTTAGCTTTACTACAATAACCAATTGGCGTAGGAACCAGGTGGGATGAGTGGGAATCAAATCCAAAGGTGTCAAAAGTATTCACATTCATTACTCAGGTGGAAGTGGAGATACTAGGGTTTAAAAAGACGTCTATAGATGTCTAAGTATCAACTTGAGCTTTTTACTCAAGTAAAAGTATAAAAGTACTGGTTTGAAAATGACTTAAAGTGTAAAAGTAAAAGTAATGTCAGAAAAACAAATGCCAAGAGCTTAGGCCGCACCACAGGGGCCTATAGTGCACTACCCTACCTCTCCAAAAACCTGGCTCAGCGAGTCCATCCCGGACAGCGCGCTACATCTGCCGGGCTTTCATCTACACCGAGCAGACCGTGTGACGGAGCTACCGGGGAAAGCGAGAGGCGGAGGAATCTGCTTTCCTATTAACGAAGGTTGGTGTACAGATGTCTCAGTGCTGAATAAACACTGCAGCTCTAACCTGGAGACTCACACTTTATAAACTGTAAAGCTTTTTATTCACCGCGGGAGTTTTCTTCATTCATTCTGCTCGGTGTTTACAGTCCACCTCAAGCCAGCGTGAACGACGCACTGCAAAACCTGGCGGAGCGAAAAACTAGTCCGGAACAAAAATATCCAGACTCACTTTTCATTATTCTCGAGGACTTTAACAGAGCAAAACTTCACCACGAACTTCCAGAATATAAGCAACACGTTAATTGTCCCACCAGGGATATTAACACACTAGACCACTGCTACACTGTACTGAAGGATGCCTATTGCTCTGTCCCACATGCAGCTTTGGGACACTGATCACTGATTCCAACCTACAAGCAGAAACTTCAATCTGCAAAGCCTGTAGTGAAGACGGTGAAAAAGTGAACCAGAGAAGCAAAGCAAGAACTGCAGCACTGTTTTGACTGCACTGATTGGAGTGTTTTCGAAGCTGCTACTGACAACCTGGCTGTAATGACTGACACTGTGACATCTTACATCGGCTTTTGTGAAGAGCTGTGTGTGCCAACCAAGACCACCTGCACATTCAGCAATAACAAGCAATGGACTAAACTGAGTCAGCTTAGTCAGGCTAAAGCAGAAGCCTACGGAAATCTGTGTAAAAAGGCCAGGAACACACTGACAGAGGAGATCAGAGTGGCTAAAAATGCTTTCAGCCAACGACCCTGGATCAGTGTGGAGAGGTCTTCAACACATTACTAATTACAGAAGACCCCCCCCCTGCTGTGGCAAACAAAGGCCTGTCTGACGACCTGAACGACTTCTATTGTAGATTTAAGAGAGACACATTCACTCATTTCCAAACTCTGCAACGGAATCTACAACCAGCATCGCACCTCTATCAACCCCCCCACCACTCAAGCTGCTCTGAAGGTATGTGAAGTTGATGTGAGCCGACTCTTCCAGAGACAAAAGATCAGGAAAGCACCAGGCCCAGACGGTGTTTCACCTTCCTGCCTTAAAACCTGTGCTGTACAAGTGGCTCCAGTCTTCTCCAACATTTTCAACAGATCACTGTGGAGCTGTGTGAAGGTTCTTCCTGCTTCAAACGCTCCACCATCATCCCAGTCCCCAAGAAATCCTCCATCACAGGACTGAATGACTACAGGCCTGTCGCTCTAACATCAGTGGTCATGAAGTCCTTTAAATGTCTGGTGCTGTCCCACCTGAAGGATGTTACAGGACACCTGCTGGACCCTCTACAATTTGCATATCAAGGAAACAGGTCAGTGGATGAGGCGGTCAACATGGATCTGCATTACATCCTGCAACATCTCCACAGCCCAGGGACATATGCAAGAATTCTGTTTCTTGACTTCGGCTCGGCGTTCAACACCATTGTCAGGCAGGAAGCAGCGGGTGCAGTTGGGGAAACTCATGCACCTGCACACAGACCGTCAACATTGGTGCTCCTCAAGGATGTGTTCTCTCCCCGCTGCTCTTCTCTCTCTACACCAATGACTGCACCTCAAATTACCCGTCTGCTAAACTCCTGAAGTTTGCAAATGACGCTACAGTCATCGGACTCATCTGGGACGATGACGATTATGTCGACAGGAGGCGGAGCGGAGAGTACTCTGGTGCAGTCAGAACAACCTGGAGCTGAACACGCTCAAGACTGTAGAGATGAGAGTGGACTTTAGGAAACACCCCCAGCTCTGCTGCCCCTCACTATCCTCAACAACCCTATGTCAGCTACAGAGACCTTTCAGGTTCCTGGGTACCACCATTTCTCATGACTTGAAGTGGGAACATCTCCATCCTCAAAAAGGCCCAACAGAGGATGTACTTTCTGCATCAGCTGAGGAAGTTGGGTCTGCCTCAGAAGCTGTTGAGCCAGTTCTACACTGTAGTCACTGCAGTGCGAATCCATCCTGTGTACATCCATCCCTGTCTGGTTTGGGGCAGCCACAAAGCAGGACAGGAACAGACTGCAGCGAACAGTGAGGACAGCTGAGAGAATCATCTGTGATTCTCTGCCCTCCTTTCAGGACTTGTACTGCTCAAGAACCAGAAAACGGGCGGAGAAATTCCTCACAGACTCCTCGCACACTGGTCACAACCTCTTTCAGCCGCTACTAAGACTGTCAGACCCAAACACAGTTTTTACCCTCTGGCCAGCATCTTCATGAACAGCTGATCACCATCATCAGCTACAGGCCATAGATACTAATGATAAACATAAGATAATCTCTTATCCTACAGTCACTGCATCACTGCACCATTACTGAGTTCATGTTAAACACTGCTGTGGTTGCACAATATTTAATCTGTATAGTGTTGCTTACTGCTATTCTGGAAATAACACTGTAAAGCACACTGTATAGAAATGTCCTTGTATAGTCTATGTATACTGTGTATACTATTGTTCTCTGTAGATGATATGTAGCTGTATATTGTTAACACTAGAGAGTCACTAACAGCTGGAACAAGTTCCTTGTGTGTGTAAACATACTTGGCCAATAAATCTGATTCTGAAACTATTCAAATCTGGGAAAAAAGAAAAATCACCTGAATGGTTACACTGTAAACTGCAGTGCTGGAGCTCCATCACTCAGATGAATGCAGGAAGAAAGAGGAGGATGAAGAGAGAAATATGTGGTGAGAGGGAGTCTTAGTGTCATTTAAACATATAAACAGACTGTTAGAAATATGGAGGACTGCATTATGAAAACACAGATTTTAATTGTATTTTTGTATTGTAGGTTCTGTCAGCTTTAAAAATGTGAACTTAAACTAAATAAAAGGGAACATTCAAATAACACATCCTAGATCTGAATGAATGAAACATTCTCATTGATTACTTTGTTGTGTACAAAGTTGAATGTGCTGACAACAAAATCACACAAAAATCATCAATGGAAATCAAATTTATTAACCAAAGGAGGCCTGGATTTGGAGTCACACACAAAATTAGTAGAAAAACACACTACAGGCTGATCCAAGTTTGATATAATGTCCTCAAAACAAGTCAAAATGAGGCTCAGTATTGTGTGTGGCCTCCACATGCCTGTATGACCTCCCTACAATGCCTGGGCATGCTCCTGATGAGGATCTCCTCCCAGACCTGGACTAAAGCGTCCGCCAACTCCTGGACAGTCTGGTGGAACGTGATGTTGGTGGATGGAGCGAGACATGATGTCCCAGATGTGCTTAATCGGATTCCGGTCTGGGGAACGGGTGGGCTACTCCATAGCGTTAATGCCTCCATCTTGCAGGAACTGCTGACACACTCCAGCCACATGAGGTCTAGCATTGTCCTGCATTAGGAGGAACCCAGGGCCAACCGCACCAGCATATGGTCTCACAAGGGATCTGAGGATCTCATCTCGGTACCTAATGGCAGTCAGGCTACCTCTGGTGAGCACATGGAGGGCTGTGCGGTTACTTTTTCAGTTCTGTCAGCTTCTACAAATTGTAGTAATCATGAAAAGTTTGTAAAACATAAATGTATTTTGAAGTTTTTATAAACATAATGAGGACTACATATATTCTGCATAAAACTATTCAAATATGGGAAAAGAGAAAAATCACCTTGTGGGAAATCTCCAACTGCTCCTTCTGGAAGTTTCACTGTAAACTGCAGTGCTGGAGCTCCATCACACAGATGAATGCAGGTAGAAAGAGGAGGATGAAGATTGAAATATGTGGTGAGAGGGAGTCTTATGCAGTTTAGACATATACTCTTACTCATTTAGACATATACACTACTGCATATGTGATGTACTGTATTATGACTTATTATTATTTATTTTTTGGATTTTAGGTTCTGTCAGCTTCAGAAATGTGGACTCAAACATCATGTCCAGAAAAAAAAAAAACACTGGTCAGTAAAAATTAAAATACAGTGTGTTGTTCTATTCTAAATTGCAGCCTTAAAACTTACATTGCTTGAAAATGTTGAAAAATGTAATGTTTTCTGAAAGTATAGTGGAGACTTCTGAAGATGGATTTCTGTGTCGTCATGTGTCAGGAATGGAAACGGGGTTCACCACCTGAAGACAGCCGAACACTGCCAGGTAAGTTCGAAATCCCAAGTGCTTTTTATGAATGTTCACCTCATACCAAAAAAAACAGAAAAGAAAAACTGTAGAAAAAGAAAATTAAATGCCTTTAAAGGACTCTAGTCTCACAAGATTTCCCACAGTACATATAGTAAGTTTTACTGACTTGACATCAGCCAGAATTAGTCTACAGCCACAGGACTGTCTACACAACACTTTCCCTCTAAAACAGGCCCCCCCTAAGTCTCCCACTTCCCACTTTTCAATCTGTAGCTCCGTCCCTAATCAGCCTGGCCTCTACCATTACTACAGACAGGGTAAAAACAGAAAATACCAACATATAAACCCGGGATTACTGTTCACAGAATATATACAGACATTTCATGTTTTTCTTGTGCACAATGCAGGTAAGTATCATCACTTTACAATGAATAACTTAACCTTCTTCTCCCCCACAGGTATCCCAGAAGAAGAGAACACCCTCCCACACATTGGTGAGCCGAGGGCCCAATGGCTACAATAAGAGAGGGAGCTGGCTGGGGCGCCAGTCCCCCAGGAAGTCATTGAGGAGCAGGTTCAGGTAAGTACAAACACATTCTTACTTTATTAATACCCAGTGTCCAGTAAAATGTTCCCAAGCAAGCTCAATGATGGGTCAGGCATTGTGGATCCACATAGATTCAGCATGAAATCTGATTAAAGAGAAAAATCACCTTGTGGGAAATCTCTAAATGCTCCTTCTGGAGGTTACACTGTAAACTGCAGTGCTGGAGCTCCATCACACAGATGAATGCAGGTAGAAAGAGGAGGATGAAGAGAGAAATATGTGGTGAGAGGGAGTCTTAGTGTCATTTACACTACATATAAACAGACTGTTAGAAATATGGAGGACTGCATAATGAACTTACAGGGAGATTGTGGTGAAGGTCAGTCAGTATCCCGTTTTAGAAACGGGGACTCAAACAGCATGTAAAGAGAAAAAAGGAAAGTGTTCAGCAAAAAGTCATAAACACACAGATTTTATTTTTATTTTTGTATCTTAGGTATCTTTATTATTTTGGGATAATAAAGTATACTTTGAATTAACATGTCACACAGATAATACAGCATCTCAAACACAGACTACAAAGATTCTACGTATATAAATGCATTCCAGGTAAATAAAGGGAGGGTTCATATGTCTACAACTGTGGGTGTGGCTAAAATCAGGGAAAAGGAGAGAAAAATCACCTTGTGGGAAATCTCCAACTGCTCCTTCTGGAGGTTACACTGTAAACTGCAGTGCTGGAGCTCCATCACACAGATGAATGCAGGTAGAAAGAGGAGGATGAAGAGAGAAATATGTGGTGAGAGGGAGTCTCAGTGTAATTTACACTATACATAAACTGACTGTTAGAAATATGCAGTACTACATAATGAACTTACAGGGAGATTGTGGTGATGGTCAGTCAGTATCCGTTTTTAGAAACGGGGACTCAAACAGCATGTAAAGAGAAAAAAGGAAAGTGTTAAGCAAAAACTCATAAAAACACAGATTTTAATTTTATTTTTGTATTTCAGGTTCTGTCAGCTTTAAAAATGTGAACTCAAACATGTAAAGACTGTTAAAAAATTCAATCATTGATGATGAATCTATAGAAAAAAGGAATCTAGATCAGTATTTGTATAATATATTTAATATTTTGTCATTGTGCAAAATGTTTCAGTTACTTTTTTCAGTTCTGTCAGCTTTTACATATTGTAATAATCATGAAAAGTTTGTAAAACATAAATGGACTACATAGATTCTGCATAAAACTATTCAAATTTGAGAACAGAGAAAAATCACCTTGTGGGAAATCTCCAACTGCTCCTTCTGGAGGTTTCACTGCAAACTGCAGTGCTGGAGCTCCATCACACAGATGAATGCAGGTAGAAAGAGGAGGATGAAGAGAGAAATATGTGGTGAGAGGGAGTCTCAGTGTAATTTACACTATATATAAACAGACTGTTAGAAATATGGAGGACTACATAATGAACTTACAGGGAGATTGTGGTGAAGGTCAGTCAGTATCCCTTTTTAGAAACGGGGACTCAAACAGCATGTAAAGAGAAAAAAAGGAAAGTGTTCAGCAAAAACTCATAAAACACAGATTTTATTTTTATTTTTGTATCTTAGGTATCTTTATTATTTTGGGATAATAAAGTATACTGTGAATTAACATGTTACACAGATAATACAGCATCTCAAACACAGACTACAAAGATTCTATATAAACACATTCCAGGTAAATAAAGGAAGGGTTCATATGTCTACAAATGTGGGTGTGGCTAAAATCAGGGAAAAGAAGAGAAAAGTCACCTTGTGGGAAATCTCCAACTGCTCCTTCTGGAGGTTTCACTGCAAACTGCAGTGCTGGAGCTCCATCACACAGATGAATGCAGGTAGAAAGAGGAGCATGAAGAGAGAAATATGTGGTGAGAGGGAGTCTTATTGTCATTTACACTATACATAAACTGACTGTTAGAAATATGGAGGACTGCATAATGAACTTACAGGGAGATTGTGGTCAAGGTCAGTCAGTATCCCGTTTTAGAAACGGGGACTCAAACAGCATGTAAAGAGAAAAAAAGGAAAGTGTTCAGCAAAAAGTCATAAACACACAGATTTTATTTTTATTTTTGTATCTTAGGTATCTTTATTATTTTGGGATAATAAAGTATACTGTGAATTAACATGTTACACAGATAATACAGCATCTCAAACACAGACTACATAGATTCTATATAAACACATTCCAGGTAAATAAAGGAAGGGTTCATATGTCTACAAATGTGGGTGTGGCTAAAATCAGGGAAAAGGAGAGAAAAGTCACCTTGTGGGAAATCTCTGAATGCTCCTTCTGGAGGTTTCACTGCAAACTGCAGTGCTGGAGCTCCATCACACAGATGAATGCAGGTAGAAAGAGGAGGATGAAGAGAGAAATATGTGGTGAGAGGGAGTCTCAGTGTAATTTACACTATACATAAACTGACTGTTAGAAATATGCAGTACTACATTATGCACTTACAGGGAGATTGTGGTGAAGGTCAGTCAGTATCCCTTTTTAGAAACGGGGACTCAAACAGCATGTAAAGAGAAAAAAGGAAAGTGTTCAGCAAAAACTCATAAAAACATAGACTTTATTTTTATTTTTGTATCTTAGGTATCTTTATTATTTTGGGATAATAAAGTATACTTTAAATTAACATGTCATACAGATAATACAGCATCTCAAACACAGACTACAAAGATTCTACTTATATAAATGCATTCCAGTTAAATAAAGGGAGGGTTCATATGTCTACAAATGTGGGTGTGGCTAAAATCAGGGAAAAGAAGAGAAAAATCACCTTGTGGGAAATCTCCAACTGCTCCTTCTGGAGGTTTCACTGCAAACTGCAGTGCTGGAGCTCCATCACACAGATGAATGCAGGTAGAAACAGGAGGATGAAGAGAGAAATATGTGATATATAACTCTATATAACATAAACAGACTGTTAGAAATATGGAGGAGTGCATTATGAACTTACAGGGAGATTGTGGTGAAGGTCAGTCAGTATCCGTTTTTAGAAACGGGGACTCAAACAGCATGTAAAGAGAAAAAAGGAAAGTGTTCAGCAAAAACTCATAAAAACATCGATTTTATTTTTATTTTTGTATCTTAGGTATCTTTATTATTTTGGGATAAAAAAGTATACTTTGAATTAACATGTCACACAGATAATACAGCATCTCAAACACAGACTACAAAGATTCTACGTATATAAATGCATTCCAGGTAAATAAAGGTTGGGTTTATATGTCTACAAATGTGGGTGTGGCTACAATCAGGGAAAAGAAGAGAAAAATCACCTTGTGGGAAATCTCCAACTGCTCCTTCTGGAGGTTTCACTGCAAACTGCAGTGCTGGAGCTCCATCACACAGATGAATGCAGGTAGAAAGAGGAGGATGAAGAGAGAAATATGTGGTGAGAGGGAGTCTCAGTGTAATTTACACTATACATAAACTGACTGTTAGAAATATGCAGTACTACATTATGCACTTACAGGGAGATTGTGGTGAAGGTCAGTCAGTATCCCTTTTTAGAAACGGGGACTCAAACAGCATGTAAAGAGAAAAAAGGAAAGTGTTCAGCAAAAACTCATAAAAACATAGACTTTATTTTTATTTTTGTATCTTAGGTATCTTTATTATTTTGGGATAATAAAGTATACTGTGAATTAACATGTTACACAGATAATACAGCATCTCAAACACAGACTACATAGATTCTGCATAAAACTATTCAAATTTGAGAACAGAGAAAAATCACCTTGTGGGAAATCTCCAACTGCTCCTTCTGGAGGTTTCACTGCAAACTGCAGTGCTGGAGCTCCATCACACAGATGAATGCAGGTAGAAAGAGGAGGATGAAGAGAGAAATATGTGGTGAGAGGGAGTCTTAGTGTCATTTACACTATATATAAACAGACTGTTAGAAATATGGAGGACTGCATTATGAACTTACAGGGAGATTGTGGTGAAGGTCAATCAGTATCCCTTTTTAGAAACGGGGACTCAAACAGCATGTAAAGAGAAAAAAAGGAAAGTGTTCAGCAAAAAGTCATAAACACACAGATTTTATTTTTATTTTTGTATCTTGGGTATCTTTATTATTTTGGGATAATACAGTATACTTTGAATTAACATGTCACACAGATAATACAGCATCTCAAACACAGACTACAAAGATTCTACGTATATAAATGCATTCCAGGTAAATAAAGAGAGGGTTTATATGTCTACAAATGTGGGTGTGGCTAAAATCAGGGAAAAGAAGAGAAAAATCACCTTGTGGGAAATCTCCAACTGCTCCTTCTGGAGGTTTCACTGCAAACTGCAGTGCTGGAGCTCCATCACACAGATGAATGCAGGTAGAAAGAGGAGCATGAAGAGAGAAATATGTGGTGAGAGGGAGTCTTATTGTCATTTACACTATACATAAACTGACTGTTAGAAATATGGAGGACTGCATAATGAACTTACAGGGAGATTGTG
Source organism: Salminus brasiliensis (assembly GCF_030463535.1). Taxonomy (NCBI): domain Eukaryota; kingdom Metazoa; phylum Chordata; class Actinopteri; order Characiformes; family Bryconidae; genus Salminus; species Salminus brasiliensis. The sequence goes on along the minus strand of NC_132883.1, from coordinate 16,163,636 downwards.
GTCAAGGTCAGTCAGTATCCCGTTTTAGAAACGGGGACTCAAACAGCATGTAAAGAGAAAAAAAGGAAAGTGTTCAGCAAAAAGTCATAAACACACAGATTTTATTTTTATTTTTGTATCTTAGGTATCTTTATTATTTTGGGATAATAAAGTATACTGTGAATTAACATGTTACACAGATAATACAGCATCTCAAACACAGACTACATAGATTCTGCATAAAACTATTCAAATTTGAGAACAGAGAAAAATCACCTTGTGGGAAATCTCCAACTGCTCCTTCTGGAGGTTTCACTGCAAACTGCAGTGCTGGAGCTCCATCACACAGATGAATGCAGGTAGAAAGAGGAGGATGAAGAGAGAAATATGTGATATATAACTCTATATAACATAAACAGACTGTTAGAAATATGGAGGAGTGCATTATGAACTTACAGGGAGATTGTGGTGAAGGTCAGTCAGTATCCCGTTTTAGAAACGGGGACTCAAACAGCATGTAAAGACAAAAAAGAAAAGTGTTCAGCAAAAACTCCCTCTAACATAGTAACCACCGAGCAACTCCCTAGCAACCCTATAGCAACCACCTGATAAACACCTCTAACAGTGTGTAGTTGAGCTTGTGTTCTGTTTATTAGCAGTGCTGCTGAGAATATTAAACTATATTAAGAAAAGTTCATTTCTAAATCGTGTATCTGGCGCTACGTAACTCGCGTGGGCGTGGTCAACTCTGCGATCTAGTCAACAGCTAGCTAGTAGTGCTAACTGGTTAGCTAGCGAGTTAGGCTAGCTTTTCTGCAAAGTTGTGTAAAGGAGCCTGTGGCTGCGTACAACCTACTTTCAGCAGCGGTCAGGACCTCCACATCGACGGCTGACCTCTGCCGTGCATCTCCACACCTGCAGAAGTAACGAAAGCAGTCTCTTGAGTAAGTTCATCAGCGCCGGGAGACGGAGCTCAGGTTTAGCGCAGCTCGTTGGGTCGGTTCGGTTAACGACTGCAGCTCCGCGTTCGATTCCAGCCGCGTGGAACTCTGACGCTGCGCTGCGCTCACAATGCGAGCTCGTGGGAAACATGGTAACGGGAGCGTTACCATGACATTAATTGGGAACTTTTGGACAGAAATATTGGGACACCTGCTCATATTCATCGTTTCTTCCAAAATCAGGAGCATTAAAAACAGTTCGTCCTGCTTTTGGTGGAGTAACTATATGGCCAAACACACATTTGGACATATAGTGTATCTGGAGCCCCTACATGATCAAGGCAGAAATATTATATTTAGAAACTATTAAAAAAATATTTATTTTCCATCACTTTGATAAAACATTCCCTGTCCTTATAAATTGTACCAACAGTGAATTAATAAATCATTCCCTCAATGTATAAATTGTTCTCTTGGCTTAATAAATCGTTCCCTCGATTTAATATTTCACATGTGACCATGAAGGCCGATTTTAGAGCCACACCCTCGACCACGGATGGAGCAAAGGTACCCTGATGTCGGGGCGATACCAACAGTCCTCCTCTGCAGAAAGATGGTGTTTATTTGTTCTACAGACGGTTTGCCATGTTGTCCTGTTGAGTGCTAGGGCCTCAAGATGGCTTGGATTGATGTTCCTTGGTCTAGTCCTGCAGTGACCGCCAGCAGCTCGTTTTGAGTTGTTCAGTTACCCGTACAGTATTTGGTGAGGGAGGCCATAGCCAGACATACGAATCATGTGGCCCACCCAGCGCAGACGCTTTTTCTCCGACGCTGCTTCAATACAGATGGTGTTGGTCATTGAGAGAATGTCAGTGTGTGCGATTCCTTCATCCCAGGACAGTGTGAGAATTTATTGAAGGCATAGAAAGTGGAATACCTCCAAACTGTTTCATGCAATTGTTGCAGGATGGAGAGAAACTTGGGTGGTACACATGGCATAAATATAAAATACTTAGGAAAAGTCAAATATACAACTCTTACCATTAAGTTTAAAGTAGTTTATTGAATAGCAAATGTAGAGTTAACAGAACAACAGTATTCTTAAAGTGTTATTACATCAATTATGTAAACTGTGAAATAAATCAATTAAAAAAAGAACAATTTAGAGAGCACTAGCTGGTGGAGAAATACTGTACATTGTTTACAAAACCACATGAAGTATTAAGAAATGTGAAGTTGGAGAGCTCTTGACTAAGCTCAGAATCAACTCAAAAGCAGCTTTGTTAAAAGCTGATCATTTGAAATGGAACTGGTTCCTGTATTTGCCTGCCCTGAACCAAGCTAAGGCACAGCTCCACACATAGAGACTACACTTTCACAGGAACAGGAGGAGGCTCACCTGACAGCTATTACAAGGAGTGGGGCTGTGCTGTAAACATGATAACCCCTGGTTCTTATCACCAACTCTACAGAGGAGTCTAATGTGGAATATATGTTTAGCTTTACTACAATAACCAATTGGCGTAGGAACCAGGTGGGATGAGTGGGAATCAAATCCAAAGGTGTCAAAAGTATTCACATTCATTACTCAGGTGGAAGTGGAGATACTAGGGTTTAAAAAGACGTCTATAGATGTCTAAGTATCAACTTGAGCTTTTTACTCAAGTAAAAGTATAAAAGTACTGGTTTGAAAATGACTTAAAGTGTAAAAGTAAAAGTAATGTCAGAAAAACAAATGCCAAGAGCTTAGGCCGCACCACAGGGGCCTATAGTGCACTACCCTACCTCTCCAAAAACCTGGCTCAGCGAGTCCATCCCGGACAGCGCGCTACATCTGCCGGGCTTTCATCTACACCGAGCAGACCGTGTGACGGAGCTACCGGGGAAAGCGAGAGGCGGAGGAATCTGCTTTCCTATTAACGAAGGTTGGTGTACAGATGTCTCAGTGCTGAATAAACACTGCAGCTCTAACCTGGAGACTCACACTTTATAAACTGTAAAGCTTTTTATTCACCGCGGGAGTTTTCTTCATTCATTCTGCTCGGTGTTTACAGTCCACCTCAAGCCAGCGTGAACGACGCACTGCAAAACCTGGCGGAGCGAAAAACTAGTCCGGAACAAAAATATCCAGACTCACTTTTCATTATTCTCGAGGACTTTAACAGAGCAAAACTTCACCACGAACTTCCAGAATATAAGCAACACGTTAATTGTCCCACCAGGGATATTAACACACTAGACCACTGCTACACTGTACTGAAGGATGCCTATTGCTCTGGCCCACATGCAGCTTTGGGACACTGATCACTGATTCCAACCTACAAGCAGAAACTTCAATCTGCAAAGCCTGTAGTGAAGACGGTGAAAAAGTGAACCAGAGAAGCAAAGCAAGAACTGCAGGACTGTTTTGACTGCACTGATTGGAGTGTTTTCGAAGCTGCTACTGACAACCTGGCTGTAATGACTGACACTGTGACATCTTACATCGGCTTTTGTGAAGAGCTGTGTGTGCCAACCAAGACCACCTGCACATTCAGCAATAACAAGCAATGGTTCACAACTAAACTGAGTCAGCTTAGTCAGGCTAAAGCAGAAGCCTACAGAAATCTGTGTAAAAAGGCCAGGAACACACTGACAGAGGAGATCAGAGTGGCTAAAAATGCTTTCAGCCAACGACCCTGGATCAGTGTGGAGAGGTCTTCAACACATTACTAATTACAGAAGACCCCCCCCCCGCTGTGGCAAACAAAGGCCTGGCTGACGACCTGAACGACTTCTATTGTAGATTTAGGAGAGACACATTCACTCATTTCCAAACTCTGCAACAGAATCTACAACCAGCATCGCACCTCTATCAACCCCCCCACCACTCAAGCTGCTCTGAAGGTATGTGAAGTTGATGTGAGCCGACTCTTCCAGAGACAAAAGATCAGGAAAGCACCAGGCCCAGACGGTGTTCCACCTTCCTGCCTTAAAACCTGTGCTGTACAACTGGCTCCAGTCTTCTCAAACATTTTCAACAGATCACTGTGGAGCTGTGTGAAGATTCTTCCTGCTTCAAACGCTCCACCATCATCCAAGTCCCCAAGAAATCCTCCATCACAGGACTGAATGACTACAGGCCTGTCGCTCTAACATCAGTGGTCATGAAGTCCTTTAAATGTCTGGTGCTGTCCCACCTGAAGGATGTTACAGGACACCTGCTGGACTCTCTACAATTTGCATATCAAGGAAACAGGTCAGTGGATGAGGCGGTCAACATGGATCTGCATTATATCCTGCAACATCTCCACAGCCCAGGGACATATGCAAGAATTCTGTTTCTTGACTTCGGCTCGGCGTTCAACACCATTGTCAGGCAGGAAGCAGCGGGTGCAGTTGGGGAAACTCATGCACCTGCACACAGACTGTCAACATTGGTGCTCCTCAAGGATGTGTTCTCTCCCCGCTGCTCTTCTCTCTCTACACCAATAACTGCACCTCAAATTACCCATCTGCTAAACTCCTGAAGTTTGCAAATGACGCTACAGTCATCGGACTCATCTGGGACGATGACGATTATGTCGACAGGAGGCGGAGCGGAGAGTACTCTGGTGCAGTCAGAACAACCTGGAGCTGAACACGCTCAAGACTGTAGAGATGAGAGTGGACTTTAGGAAACACCCCCAGCTCTGCTGCCCCTCACTATCCTCAACAACCCTATGTCAGCTTCAGAGACCATTCAGGTTCCTGGGTACCACCATTTCTCATGACTTGAAGTGGGAACATCTCCATCCTCAAAAAGGCCCAACAGAGGATGTACTTTCTGCGTCAGCTGAGGAAGTTGGGTCTGCCTCAGAAGCTGTTGAGCCAGTTCTACACTGTAGTCACTGCAGTGCGAATCCATCCTGTGTACATCCATCCCTGTCTGGTTTGGAGCAGCCACAAAGCAGGACAGGAACAGACTGCAGCGAAAAGTGAGGACAGCTGAGAGAATCATCTGTGATTCTCTGCCCTCCTTTCAGGACTTGTACTGCTCAAGAACCAGAAAACGGGCGGAGAAATTCCTCACAGACTCCTCGCACACTGGTCACAACCTCTTTCAGCCGCTCCCGTCTGGCAGACACTACGGAAATATGTCTACTAAGACTGTCAGACCCAAACACAGTTTTTACCCTCTGGCCAGCATCGTCATGAACAGCTGATCACCATCATCAGCTACAGGCCATAGATACTAATGATAAACATAAGATAATCTCTTATCCTACAGTCACTGCATCACTGCACCATTACTGAGTTCATGTTAAACACTGCTGTGGTTGCACAATATTTAATCTGTATCGTGTTGCTTACTGCTATTCTGGAAATAACACTGTAAAGCACACTGTATAGAAATGTCCTTGTATAGTCTATGTATACTGTGTATACTATTGTTCTCTGTAGATGATATGTAGCTGTATATTGTTAACACTAGAGAGTCACTAACAGCTGGAACAAGTTCCTTGTGTGTGTAAACATACTTGGCCAATAAATCTGATTCTGAAACTATTCAAATCTGGGAAAAAAGAAAAATCACCTGAATGGTTACACAGTAAACTGCAGTGCTGGAGCTCCATCACTCAGATGAATGCAGGAAGAAAGAGGAGGATGAAGAGAGAAATATGTGGTGAGAGGGAGTCTTAGTGTCATTTAAACATATAAACAGACTGTTAGAAATATGGAGGACTGCATTATGAAAACACAGTTTTTAATTGTATTTTTGTATTGTAGGTTCTGTCAGCTTTAAAAATGTGAACTTAAACTAAATAAAAGGGAACATTCAAATAACACATCCTAGAATCCATCTGAATGAATGAAATATTCTCATTGATTACTTTGTTGTGTACAAAGTTGAATGTGCTGACAACAAAATCACACAAAAATCATCAATGGAAATCAAATTTATTAACCAAAGGAGGCCTGGATTTGGAGTCACACACAAAATTAGTAGAAAAACACACTACAGGCTGATCCAAGTTCGATATAATGTCCTCAAAACAAGTCAAAATGAGGCTCAGTATTGTGTGTGGCCTCCACATGCCTGTATGACCTCCCTACAATGCCTGGGCATGCTCCTGATGAGGATCTCCTCCCAGACCTGGACTAAAGCGTCCGCCAACTCCTGGACAGTCTGGTGGAACGTGATGTTGGTGGATGGAGCGAGACATGATGTCCCAGATGTGCTTAATCGGATTCCGGTCTGGGGAACGGGTGGGCTACTCCATAGCTTTAATGCCTCCATCTTGCAGGAACTGCTGACACACTCCAGCCACATGAGGTCTAGCATTGTCCTGCATTAGGAGGAACCCAGGGCCAACCGCACCAGCATATGGTCTCACAAGGGATCTGAGGATCTCATCTCGGTACCTAATGGCAGTCAGGCTACCTCTGGTGAGCACATGGAGGGCTGTGCGGTTACTTTTTCAGTTCTGTCAGCTTCTACAAATTGTAGTAATCATGAAAAGTTTGTAAAACATAAATGTATTTTGAAGTTTTTATAAACATAATGAGGACTACATATATTCTGCATAAAACTATTCAAATATGGGAAAAGACAAAAATCACCTTGTGGGAAATCTCCAACTGCTCCTTCTGGAAGTTTCACTGTAAACTGCAGTGCTGGAGCTCCATCACACAGATGAATGCAGGTAGAAAGAGGAGGATGAAGATTGAAATATGTGGTGAGAGGGAGTCTTATGCAGTTTAGACATATACTCTTACTCATTTAGACATATACACTACTGCATATGTGATGTACTGTATTATGACTTATTATTATTTATTTTTTGGATTTTAGGTTCTGTCAGCTTCAGAAATGTGGACTCAAACATCATGTCCAGAAAAAAACAAAAAACACTGGTCAGTAAAAATTAAAATACAGTGTGTTGTTCTATTCTAAATTGCAGCCTTAAAACTTACATTGCTTGAAAATGTTGAAAAATGTAATGTTTTCTGAAAGTATAGTGGAGACTTCTGAAGATGGATTTCTGTGTCGTCATGTGTCAGGAATGGAAACGGGGTTCACCACCTGAAGACAGCCGAACACTGCCAGGTAAGTTCGAAATCCCAAGTGCTTTTTATGAATGTTCACCTCATACCAAAAAAAACAGAAAAGAAAAACTGTAGAAAAAGAAAATTAAATGCCTTTAAAGGACTCTAGTCTCACAAGATTTCCCACAGTACATATAGTAAGTTTTACTGACTTGACATCAGCCAGAATTAGTCTACAGCCACAGGACTGTCTACACAACACTTTCCCTCTAAAACAGGCCCCCCCTAAGTCTCCCACTTCCCACTTTTCAATCTGTAGCTCCGTCCCTAATCAGCCTGGCCTCTACCATTACTACAGACAGGGTAAAAACAGAAAATACCAACATATAAACCCGGGATTACTGTTCACAGAATATATACAGACATTTCATGTTTTTCTTGTGCACAATGCAGGTAAGTATCATCACTTTACAATGAATAACTTAACCTTCTTCTCCCCCACAGGTATCCCAGAAGAAGAGAACACCCTCCCACACATTGGTGAGCCGAGGGCCCAATGGCTACAATAAGAGAGGGAGCTGGCTGGGGCGCCAGTCCCCCAGGAAGTCATTGAGGAGCAGGTTCAGGTAAGTACAAACACATTCTTACTTTATTAATACCCAGTTTCCAGTAAAATGTTCCCAAGCAAGCTCAATGATGGGTCAGGCATTGTGGATCCACATAGATTCAGCATGAAATCTGATTAAAGAGAAAAATCACCTTGTGGGAAATCTCTAAATGCTCCTTCTGGAGGTTACACTGTAAACTGCAGTGCTGGAGCTCCATCACACAGATGAATGCAGGTAGAAAGAGGAGGATGAAGAGAGAAATATGTGGTGAGAGGGAGTCTTAGTGTCATTTACACTACATATAAACAGACTGTTAGAAATATGGAGGACTGCATAATGAACTTACAGGGAGATTGTGGTGAAGGTCAGTCAGTATCCCGTTTTAGAAACGGGGACTCAAACAGCATGTAAAGAGAAAAAAAGGAAAGTGTTCAGCAAAAAGTCATAAACACACAGATTTTATTTTTATTTTTGTATCTTGGGTATCTTTATTATTTTGGGATAATACAGTATACTTTGAATTAACATGTCACACAGATAATACAGCATCTCAAACACAGACTACAAAGATTCTACGTATATAAATGCATTCCAGGTAAATAAAGGGAGGGTTCATATGTCTACAACTGTGGGTGTGGCTAAAATCAGGGAAAAGGAGAGAAAAATCACCTTGTGGGAAATCTCCAACTGCTCCTTCTGGAGGTTACACTGTAAACTGCAGTGCTGGAGCTCCATCACACAGATGAATGCAGGTAGAAAGAGGAGGATGAAGAGAGAAATATGTGGTGAGAGGGAGTCTCAGTGTAATTTACACTATACATAAACTGACTGTTAGAAATATGCAGTACTACATAATGAACTTACAGGGAGATTGTGGTGATGGTCAGTCAGTATCCGTTTTTAGAAACGGGGACTCAAACAGCATGTAAAGAGAAAAAAGGAAAGTGTTAAGCAAAAACTCATAAAAACACAGATTTTAATTTTATTTTTGTATTTCAGGTTCTGTCAGCTTTAAAAATGTGAACTCAAACATGTAAAGACTGTTAAAAAATTCAATCATTGATGATGAATCTATAGAAAAAAGGAATCTAGATCAGTATTTGTATAATATATTTAATATTTTGTCATTGTGCAAAATGTTTCAGTTACTTTTTTCAGTTCTGTCAGCTTTTACATATTGTAATAATCATGAAAAGTTTGTAAAACATAAATGGACTACATAGATTCTGCATAAAACTATTCAAATTTGAGAACAGAGAAAAATCACCTTGTGGGAAATCTCCAACTGCTCCTTCTGGAGGTTTCACTGCAAACTGCAGTGCTGGAGCTCCATCACACAGATGAATGCAGGTAGAAAGAGGAGGATGAAGAGAGAAATATGTGGTGAGAGGGAGTCTCAGTGTAATTTACACTATATATAAACAGACTGTTAGAAATATGGAGGACTACATAATGAACTTACAGGGAGATTGTGGTGAAGGTCAGTCAGTATCCCTTTTTAGAAACGGGGACTCAAACAGCATGTAAAGAGAAAAAAAGGAAAGTGTTCAGCAAAAACTCATAAAACACAGATTTTATTTTTATTTTTGTATCTTAGGTATCTTTATTATTTTGGGATAATAAAGTATACTGTGAATTAACATGTTACACAGATAATACAGCATCTCAAACACAGACTACAAAGATTCTATATAAACACATTCCAGGTAAATAAAGGAAGGGTTCATATGTCTACAAATGTGGGTGTGGCTAAAATCAGGGAAAAGAAGAGAAAAGTCACCTTGTGGGAAATCTCCAACTGCTCCTTCTGGAGGTTTCACTGCAAACTGCAGTGCTGGAGCTCCATCACACAGATGAATGCAGGTAGAAAGAGGAGCATGAAGAGAGAAATATGTGGTGAGAGGGAGTCTTATTGTCATTTACACTATATATAAACTGACTGTTAGAAATATGGAGGACTGCATAATGAACTTACAGGGAGATTGTGGTCAAGGTCAGTCAGTATCCCGTTTTAGAAACGGGGACTCAAACAGCATGTAAAGAGAAAAAAAGGAAAGTGTTCAGCAAAAAGTCATAAACACACAGATTTTATTTTTATTTTTGTATCTTAGGTATCTTTATTATTTTGGGATAATAAAGTATACTGTGAATTAACATGTTACACAGATAATACAGCATCTCAAACACAGACTACATAGATTCTGCATAAAACTATTCAAATTTGAGAACAGAGAAAAATCACCTTGTGGGAAATCTCCAACTGCTCCTTCTGGAGGTTTCACTGCAAACTGCAGTGCTGGAGCTCCATCACACAGATGAATGCAGGTAGAAAGAGGAGGATGAAGAGAGAAATATGTGATATATAACTCTATATAACATAAACAGACTGTTAGAAATATGGAGGAGTGCATTATGAACTTACAGGGAGATCTTTATTATTTTGGGATAATAAAGTATACTTTGAATTAACATGTCACACAGATAATACAGCATCTCAAACACAGACTACAAAGATTCTATATAAACACATTCCAGGTAAATAAAGGGAGGGTTCATATGTCTACAAATGTGGGTGTGGCTAAAATCAGGGAAAAGAAGAGAAAAATCACCTTGTGGGAAATCTCCAACTGCTCCTTCTGGAGGTTTCACTGCAAACTGCAGTGCTGGAGCTCCATCACACAGATGAATGCAGGTAGAAAGAGGAGCATGAAGAGAGAAATATGTGATATATAACTCTATATAACATAAACAGACTGTTAGAAATATGGAGGAGTGCATTATGAACTTACAGGGAGATTGTGGTGAAGGTCAGTCAGTATCCCGTTTTAGAAACGGGGACTCAAACAGCATGTAAAGAGAAAAAAGGAAAGTGTTCAGCAAAAACTCCCTCTAACATAGTAACCACCGAGCAACTCCCTAGCAACCCTATAGCAACCACCTGATAAACACCTCTAACAGTGTGTAGTTGAGCTTGTGTTCTGTTTATTAGCAGTGCTGCTGAGAATATTAAACTATATTAAGAAAAGTTCATTTCTAAATCGTGTATCTGGCGCTACGTAACTCGCGTGGGCGTGGTCAACTCTGCGATCTAGTCAACAGCTAGCTAGTAGTGCTAACTGGTTAGCTAGCGAGTTAGGCTAGCTTTTCTGCAAAGTTGTGTAAAGGAGCCTGTGGCTGCGTACAACCTACTTTCAGCAGCGGTCAGGACCTCCACATCGACGGCTGACCTCTGCCGTGCATCTCCACACCTGCAGAAGTAACGAAAGCAGTCTCTTGAGTAAGTTCATCAGCGCCGGGAGACGGAGCTCAGGTTTAGCGCAGCTCGTTGGGTCGGTTCGGTTAACGACTGCAGCTCCGCGTTCGATTCCAGCCGCGTAGAACTCTGACGCTGCGCTGCGCTCACAATGCGAGCTCGTGGGAAACATGGTAACGGGAGCGTTACCATGACATTAATTGGGAACTTTTGGACAGAAATATTGGGACACCTGCTCATATTCAAAGTTTCTTCCAAAATCAGGAGCATTAAAAACAGTTCGTCCTGCTTTTGGTGGAGTAACTATATGTCAAAACACACATTTGGACATATAGTGTATCTGGAGCCCCTACATGATCAAGGCAGAAATATTATATTTAGAAACTATTAAAAAAAGATTTATTTTCCATCACTTTGATAAAACATTCCCTGTCCTTATAAATTGTACCAACAGTGAATAAATAAATCATTCCCTCAATGTATAAATTGTTCTCTTGGCTTAATAAATCGTTCCCTCGATTTAATATTTCACATGTGACCATGAAGGCCGATTTTAGAGCCACACCCTCGACCACAGATGGAGCAAAGGTACCCTGATGTCGGGGCGATACCAACAGTCCTCCTCTGCAGAAAGATGGTGTTTATTTGTTCTACAGACGGTTTGCCATGTTGTCCTGTTGAGTGCTAGGGCCTCAAGATGGCTTGGATTGATGTTCCTTGGTCTAGTCCTGCAGTGACCGCCAGCAGCTCGTTTTGAGTTGTTCAGTTACCCGTACAGTATTTGGTGAGGGAGGCCATAGCCAGACATACGAATCATGTGGCCCACCCAGCGCAGACGCTTTTTCTCCGACGCTGCTTCAATACAGATGGTGTTGGTCATTGAGAGAATGTCAGTGTGTGAGATTCCTTCATCCCAGGACAGTGTGAGAATTTATTGAAGGCATAGAAAGTGGAATACCTCCAAACTGTTTCATGCAATTGTTGCAGGATGGAGGGAAACTTGGGTGGTACACATGGTATAAATATAAAATACTTAGGAAAAGTCAAATATACAACTCTTACCATTAAGTTTAAAGTAGTTTATTGAATAGCAAATGTAGAGTTAACAGAACAACAGTATTCTTAAAGTGTTATTACATCAATTATGTAAACTGTGAAATAAATCAATTAAAAAAAGAACAATTTAGAGAGCACTAGCTGGTGGAGAAATACTGGACATTGTTTACAAAACCACATGAAGTATTAAGAAATGTGAAGTTGGAGAGCTCTTGACTAAGCTCAGAATCAACTCAAAAGCAGCTTTGTTAAAAGCTGATCATTTGAAATGGAACTGGTTCCTGTATTTGCCTGCCCTGAACCAAGCTAAGGCACAGCTCCACACATAGAGACTACACTTTCACAGGAACAGGAGGAGGCTCACCTGACAGCTATTACAAGGAGTGGGGCTGTGCTGTAAACATGATAACCCCTGGTTCTTATCACCAACTCTACAGAGGAATCTAATGTGGAATATATGTTTAGCTTTACTACAATAACCAATTGGCGTAGGAACCAGGTGGGATGAGTGGGAATCAAATCCAAAGGTGTCAAAAGTATTCACATTCATTACTCAGGTGGAAGTGGAGATACTAGGGTTTAAAAAGACGTCTATAGATGTCTAAGTATCAACTTGAGCTTTTTACTCAAGTAAAAGTATAAAAGTACTGGTTTGAAAATGACTTAAAGTGTAAAAGTAAAAGTAATGTCAGAAAAACAAATGCCAAGAGCTTAGGCCGCACCACAGGGGCCTATAGTGCACTACCCTACCTCTCCAAAAACCTGGCTCAGCGAGTCCATCCCGGACAGCGCGCTACATCTGCCGGGCTTTCATCTACACCGAGCAGACCGTGTGACGGAGCTACCGGGGAAAGCGAGAGGCGGAGGAATCTGCTTTCCTATTAACGAAGGTTGGTGTACAGATGTCTCAGTGCTGAATAAACACTGCAGCTCTAACCTGGAGACTCACACTTTATAAACTGTAAAGCTTTTTATTCACCGCGGGAGTTTTCTTCATTCATTCTGCTCGGTGTTTACAGTCCACCTCAAGCCAGCGTGAACGACGCACTGCAAAACCTGGCGGAGCGAAAAACTAGTCCGGAACAAAAATATCCAGACTCACTTTTCATTATTCTCGAGGACTTTAACAGAGCAAAACTTCACCACGAACTTCCAGAATATAAGCAACACGTTAATTGTCCCACCAGGGATATTAACACACTAGACCACTGCTACACTGTACTGAAGGATGCCTATTGCTCTGGCCCACATGCAGCTTTGGGACACTGATCACTGATTCCAACCTACAAGCAGAAACTTCAATCTGCAAAGCCTGTAGTGAAGACGGTGAAAAAGTGAACCAGAGAAGCAAAGCAAGAACTGCAGGACTGTTTTGACTGCACTGATTGGAGTGTTTTCGAAGCTGCTACTGACAACCTGGCTGTAATGACTGACACTGTGACTTCTTACATCGGCTTTTGTGAAGAGCTGTGTGTGCCAACCAAGACCACCTGCACATTCAGCAATAACAAGCAATGGACTAAACTGAGTCAGCTTAGTCAGGCTAAAGCAGAAGCCTACGGAAATCTGTGTAAAAAGGCCAGGAACACACTGACAGAGGAGATCAGAGTGGCTAAAAATGCTTTCAGCCAACGACCCTGGATCAGTGTGGAGAGGTCTTCAACACATTACTAATTACAGAAGCCCACCACCACCCCCCCCCCACCCCCCTGCTGTGGCCAACAAAGGCCTGGCTGACGACCTGAACGACTTCTATTGTAGATTTAAGAGAGACACATTCACTCATTTCCAAACTCTGCAACGGAATCTACAACCAGCATCGCACCTCTATCAACCCCCCCACCACTCAAGCTGCTCTGAAGGTATGTGAAGTTGATGTGAGCCGACTCTTCCAGAGACAAAAGATCAGGAAAGCACCAGGCCCAGACGGTGTTTCACCTTCCTGCCTTAGAACCTGTGCTGTACAAGTGGCTCCAGTCTTCTCCAACATTTTCAACAGATCACTGTGGAGCTGTGTGAAGGTTCTTCCTGCTTCAAACGCTCCACCATCATCCCAGTCCCCAAGAAATCCTCCATCACAGGACTGAAAGACTACAAGCCTGTCGCTCTAACATCAGTGGTCATGAAGTCCTTTAAATGTCTGGTGCTGTCCCACCTGAAGGATGTTACAGGACACCTGCTGGACCCTCTACAATTTGCATATCAAGGAAACAGGTCAGTGGATGAGGCGGTCAACATGGATCTGCATTACATCCTGCAACATCTCCACAGCCCAGGGACATATGCAAGAATTCTGTTTCTTGACTTCGGCTCGGCGTTCAACACCATTGTCAGGCAGGAAGCAGCGGGTGCAGTTGGGGAAACTCATGCACCTGCACACAGACTGTCAACATTGGTGCTCCTCAAGGATGTGTTCTCTCCCCGCTGCTGTTCTCTCTCTACACCAATGACTGCACCTCAAATTACCCGTCTGCTAAACTCCTGAAGTTTGCAAATGACGCTACAGTCATCGGACTCATCTGGGACGATGACGATTATGTCGACAGGAGGCGGAGCGGAGAGTACTCTGGTGCAGTCAGAACAACCTGGAGCTGAACACGCTCAAGACTGTAGAGATGAGAGTGGACTTTAGGAAACACCCCCAGCTCTGCTGCCCCTCACTATCCTCAACAACCCTATGTCAGCTACAGAGACCATTCAGGTTCCTGGGTACCACCATTTCTCATGACTTGAAGTGGGAACATCTTCATCCTCAAAAAGGCCCAACAGAGGATGTACTTTCTGCATCAGCTGAGGAAGTTGGGTCTGCCTCAGAAGCTGTTGAGCCAGTTCTACACTGTAGTCACTGCAGTGCGAATCCATCCTGTGTACATCCATCCCTGTCTGGTTTGGAGCAGCCACAAAGCAGGACAGGAACAGACTGCAGCGAACAGTGAGGACAGCTGAGAGAATCATCTGTGATTCTCTGCCCTCCTTTCAGGACTTGTACTGCTCAAGAACCAGAAAACGGGCGGAGAAATTCCTCACAGACTCCTCGCACACTGGTCACAACCTCTTTCAGCCGCTCCCGTCTGGCAGACGCTACGGAAATATGTCTACTAAGACTGTCAGACCCAAACACAGTTTTTACCCTCTGGCCAGCATCGTCATGAACAGCTGATCACCATCATCAGCTACAGGCCATAGATACTAATGATAAACATAAGATAATCTCTTATCCTACAGTCACTGCATCACTGCACCATTACTGAGTTCATGTTAAACACTGCTGTGGTTGCACAATATTTAATCTGTATCGTGTTGCTTACTGCTATTCTGGAAATAACACTGTAAAGCACACTGTATAGAAATGTCCTTGTATAGTCTATGTATACTGTGTATACTATTGTTCTCTGTAGATGATATGTAGCTGTATATTGTTAACACTAGAGAGTCACTAACAGCTGGAACAAGTTCCTTGTGTGTGTGAACATACTTGGCCAATAAATCTGATTCTGAAACTATTCAAATCTGGGGAAAAAAGAAAAATCACCTGAATGGTTACACAGTAAACTGCAGTGCTGGAGCTCCATCACTCAGATGAATGCAGGAAGAAAGAGGAGGATGAAGAGAGAAATATGTGGTGAGAGGGAGTCTTATGCAGTTTAGACATATACTCTTACTCATTTAGACATATACACTACTGCATATGTGATGTACTGTATTATGACTTATTATTATTTATTTTTTGGATTTTAGGTTCTGTCAGCTTCAGAAATGTGGACTCAAACATCATGTCCAGAAAAAAACAAAAAACACTGGTCAGTAAAAATTAAAATACAGTGTGTTGTTCTATTCTAAATTGCAGCCTTAAAACTTACATTGCTTGAAAATGTTGAAAAATGTAATGTTTTCTGAAAGTATAGTGGAGACTTCTGAAGATGGATTTCTGTGTCGTCATGTGTCAGGAATGGAAACGGGGTTCACCACCTGAAGACAGCCGAACACTGCCAGGTAAGTTCGAAATCCCAAGTGCTTTTTATGAATGTTCACCTCATACCAAAAAAAACAGAAAAGAAAAACTGTAGAAAAAGAAAATTAAATGCCTTTAAAGGACTCTAGTCTCACAAGATTTCCCACAGTACATATAGTAAGTTTTACTGACTTGACATCAGCCAGAATTAGTCTACAGCCACAGGACTGTCTACACAACACTTTCCCTCTAAAACAGGCCCCCCCTAAGTCTCCCACTTCCCACTTTTCAATCTGTAGCTCCGTCCCTAATCAGCCTGGCCTCTACCATTACTACAGACAGGGTAAAAACAGAAAATACCAACATATAAACCCGGGATTACTGTTCACAGAATATATACAGACATTTCATGTTTTTCTTGTGCACAATGCAGGTAAGTATCATCACTTTACAATTAATAACTTAACCTTCTTCTCCCCCACAGGTATCTCAGAAGAAGAGAACACCCTCCCACGCATTGGTGAGCCGAGGGCCCAATGGCTACAATAAGAGAGGGAGCTGGCTGGGGCGCCAGTCCCCCAGGAAGTCATTGAGGAGCAGGTTCAGGTAAGTACAAACACATTCTTACTTTATTAATACCCAGTGTCCAGTAAAATGTTCCCAAGCAAGCTCAATGATGGGTCAGGCATTGTGGATCCACATAGATTCAGCATGAAATCTGATTAAAGAGAAAAATCACCTTGTGGGAAATCTGTAAATGCTCCTTCTGGAGGTTACACTGTAAACTGCAGTGCTGGAGCTCCATCACACAGATGAATGCAGGTAGAAAGAGGAGGATGAAGAGAGAAATATGTGGTGAGAGGGAGTCTTAGTGTCATTTACACTACATATAAACAGACTGTTAGAAATATGGAGGACTGCATTATGAACTTACAGGGAGATTGTGGTGATGGTCAGTCAGTATCCCTTTTTAGAAACGGGGACTCAAACAGCATGTAAAGAGAAAAAAGGAAAGTGTTCAGCAAAAACTCATAAAAAAACAGATTTTTTGTATTTCAGGTTCTGTCAGCTTTAAAAATGTGAACTCAAACATGTAAAGACTGTTAAAAAATTCAATCATTGATGATGAATCTATAGAAAAAAGGAATCTAGATCAGTATTTGTATAATATATTTAATATTTTGTCATTGTGCAAAATGTTTCAGTTACTTTTTTCAGTTCTGTCAGCTTTTACATATTGTAATAATCATGAAAAGTTTGTAAAACATAAATGGACTACATAGATTCTGCATAAAACTATTCAAATTTGAGAACAGAGAAAAATCACCTTGTGGGAAATCTCTGAATGCTCCTTCTGGAGGTTTCACTGCAAACTGCAGTGCTGGAGCTCCATCACACAGATGAATGCAGGTAGAAAGAGGAGGATGAAGAGAGAAATATGTGGTGAGAGGGAGTCTCAGTGTAATTTACACTATATATAAACTGACTGTTAGAAATATGGAGGACTGCATAATGAACTTACAGGGAGATTGTGGTCAAGGTCAGTCAGTATCCCTTTTTAGAAACGGGGACTCAAACAGCATGTAAAGAGAAAAAAAGGAAAGTGTTCAGCAAAAACTCATAAAACACAGATTTTATTTTTATTTTTGTATCTTAGGTATCTTTATTATTTTGGGATAATAAAGTATACTTTGAATTAACATGTCACACAGATAATACAGCATCTCAAACACAGACTATGCAGATTCTATATAAACACATTCCAGGTAAATAAAGAGAGGGTTCACATGTCTACAAATGTGGGTGTGGCTAAAATCAGGGAAAAGGAGAGAAAAATCACCTTGTGGGAAATCTCCAACTGCTCCTTCTGGAGGTTTCACTGCAAACTGCAGTGCTGGAGCTCCATCACACAGATGAATGCAGGTAGAAAGAGGAGCATAAAGAGAGAAATATGTGATATATAACTCTATATAACATAAACAGACTGTTAGAAATATGGAGGAGTGCATTATGAACTTACAGGGAGATTGTGGTGAAGGTCAGTCAGTATCCCGTTTTAGAAACGGGGATTCAAACAGCATGTAAAGAGAAAAAAGAAAAGTGTTCAGCAAAAACTCCCTCTAACATAGTAACCACCGAGCAACTCCCTAGCAACCCTATAGCAACCACCTGATAAACACCTCTAACAGTGTGTAGTTGAGCTTGTGTTCTGTTTATTAGCAGTGCTGCTGAGAATATTAAACTATATTAAGAAAAGTTCATTTCTAAATCGTGTATCTGGAGCTACGTAACTCGCGTGGGCGTGGTCAACTCTGCGATCTAGTCAACAGCTAGCTAGTAGTGCTAACTGGTTAGCTAGCGAGTTAGGCTAGCTTTTCTGCAAAGTTGTGTAAAGGAGCCTGTGGCTGCGTACAACCTACTTTCAGCAGCGGTCAGGACCTCCACATCGACGGCTGACCTCTGCCGTGCATCTCCACACCTGCAGAAGTAACGAAAGCAGTCTCTTGAGTAAGTTCATCAGCGCCGGGAGACGGAGCTCAGGTTTAGCGCAGCTCGTTGGGTCGGTTCGGTTAACGACTGCAGCTCCGCGTTCGATTCCAGCCGCGTAGAACTCTGACGCTGCGCTGCGCTCACAATGCGAGCTCGTGGGAAACATGGTAACGGGAGCGTTACCATGACATTAATTGGGAACTTTTGGACAGAAATATTGGGACACCTGCTCATATTCATCGTTTCTTCCAAAATCAGGAGCATTAAAAACAGTTCGTCCTGCTTTTGGTGGAGTAACTATATGTCCAAACACACATTTGGACATATAGTGTATCTGGAGCCCCTACATGATCAAGGCAGAAATATTATATTTAGAAACTATAAAAAAAAGATTTATTTTCCATCACTTTGATAAAACATTCCCTGTCCTTATAAATTGTACCAACAGTGAATAAATAAATCATTCCCTCAATGTATAAATTGTTCTCTTGGCTTAATAAATCGTTCCCTCGATTTAATATTTCACATGTGACCATGAAGGCCGATTTTAGAGCCACACCCTCGACCACAGATGGAGCAAAGGTACCCTGATGTCGGGGCGATACCAACAGTCCTCCTCTGCAGAAAGATGGTGTTTATTTGTTCTACAGACGGTTTGCCATGTTGTCCTGTTGAGTGCTAGGGCCTCAAGATGGCTTGGATTGATGTTCCTTGGTCTAGTCCTGCAGTGACCGCCAGCAGCTCGTTTTGAGTTGTTCAGTTACCCGTACAGTATTTGGTGAGGGAGGCCATAGCCAGACATACGAATCATGTGGCCCACCCAGTGCAGACGCTTTTTCTCCGACGCTGCTTCAATACAGATGGTGTTGGTCATTGAGAGAATGTCAGTGTGTGCGATTCCTTTATCCCAGGACAGTGTGAGAATTTATTGAAGGCATAGAACGTGGAATACCTCCAAACTGTTTCATGCAATTGTTGCAGGATGGAGGGAAACTTGGGTGGTACACATGGTATAAATATAAAATACTTAGGAAAAGTCAAATATACAACTCTTACCATTAAGTTTAAAGTAGTTTATTGAATAGCAAATGTAGAGTTAACAGAACAACAGTATTCTTAAAGTGTTATTACATCAATTATGTAAACTGTGAAATAAATCAATTAAAAAAAGAACAATTTAGAGAGCACTAGCTGGTGGAGAAATACTGTACATTGTTTACAAAACCACATGAAGTATTAAGAAATGTGAAGTTGGAGAGCTCTTGACTAAGCTCAGAATCAACTCAAAAGCAGCTTTGTTAAAAGCTGATCATTTGAAATGGAACTGGTTCCTGTATTTGCCTGCCCTGAACCAAGCTAAGCCACAGCTCCACACATAGAGACTACACTTTCACAGGAACAGGAGGAGGCTCACCTGACAGCTATTACAAGGAGTGGGGCTGTGCTGTAAACATGATAACCCCTGGTTCTTATCACCAACTCTACAGAGGAATCTAATGTGGAATATATGTTTAGCTTTACTACAATAACCAATTGGCGTAGGAACCAGGTGGGATGAGTGGGAATCAAATCCAAAGGTGTCAAAAGTATTCACATTCATTACTCAGGTGGAAGTGGAGATACTAGGGTTTAAAAAGACGTCTATAGATGTCTAAGTATCAACTTGAGCTTTTTACTCAAGTAAAAGTATAAAAGTACTGGTTTGAAAATGACTTAAAGTGTAAAAGTAAAAGTAATGTCAGAAAAACAAATGCCAAGAGCTTAGGCCGCACCACAGGGGCCTATAGTGCACTACCCTACCTCTCCAAAAACATGTTTCTGCCTTTGAAGTGAAATCTAACAATATATAGCTAAGAGAACAGCAGGTGTGTAACGTCTTGTTATGGTACTGTTCTGGGTTTGGATTAGCAAACGTTCACACTGTGCTCAAGCTGGTAGAAAGCACACTGAAACATCAAGTTAGACTGTGGCCTCGTCCCGAACTTCATACGGCTCTAAATAGTGTGTAAAAATGGTACACCACAGTTAGAAGTGCTGTCAGTAGTGGGAAAGTGCAAAGTGTGCTGTTTGGGACACAGCCTCACTGTCTAACGTTAGCATTAGTCTCGTCTCAGTCTTTTAAAGCTGGAGCTTTCTCAGTGTTGACCTCATATAATACATGTATTTTTATATTTGCAGTTTAAACTTAAAGCTCTTAAACTTGCAGACTGCAGAAGGGTTTGCAGCAGAATCTCCTGTAGAAAGAAAGAGAAAGAGAAGGAAGAGGAGAACCTGCAAAAGGCATAAAACTAGAGGGTTTTCAAGATGGCGCCGCGAGTGGCTGCCTCGGCACAGAGCTCTCTGGTCATTTGTATGTTTTCACTTGTTTTTTTGTGCTTCATGCAGGTCAGACCCCATTATTTACACCAGAGGACAACCGCTTAACACAAGACAGTCCACATCTGAAAGGGTTTCGCCAGTTTTCGAGAACGCGGACAGTTTTTTGGAGTTAATTGTTGGAGGAGCGGCGGCTCTGTGGGGAGCGCGCAGGAGACGCAGGCGGGGGACGAGTGGACCTAAAGCTCCGACAGCGAGGATTCAGAAGCGCTCTCCCGTCTGTTCATCTAGAGAACCTCCGCTCTTTACCCAACAAAGAGGATGAACTTCTTCTCCTCAACGGGACTAACAAGAGTTTGGCCCGGTCAGCTGCCCTCTGCTTCACTGAGACCTGGCTCAGCGAGTCCATCCCGGACAGCGCGCTACATCTGCCGGGCTTTCATCTACACCGAGCAGACCGTGTGACGGAGCTACCGGGGAAAGCGAGAGGCGGAGGAATCTGCTTTCCTATTAACGAAGGTTGGTGTACAGATGTCTCAGTGCTGAATAAACACTGCAGCTCTAACCTGGAGACTCACACTTTATAAACTGTAAAGCTTTTTATTCACCGCGGGAGTTTTCTTCATTCATTCTGCTCGGTGTTTACAGTCCACCTCAAGCCAGCGTGAACGACGCACTGCAAAACCTGGCGGAGCGAAAAACTAGTCCGGAACAAAAATATCCAGACTCACTTTTCATTATTCTCGAGGACTTTAACAGAGCAAAACTTCACCACGAACTTCCAGAATATAAGCAACACGTTAATTGTCCCACCAGGGATATTAACACACTAGACCACTGCTACACTGTACTGAAGGATGCCTATTGCTCTGTCCCACATGCAGCTTTGGGACACTGATCACTGATTCCAACCTACAAGCAGAAACTTCAATCTGCAAAGCCTGTAGTGAAGACGGTGAAAAAGTGAACCAGAGAAGCAAAGCAAGAACTGCAGCACTGTTTTGACTGCACTGATTGGAGTGTTTTCGAAGCTGCTACTGACAACCTGGCTGTAATGACTGACACTGTGACTTCTTACATCGGCTTTTGTGAAGAGCTGTGTGTGCCAACCAAGACCACCTGCACATTCAGCAATAACAAGCAATGGACTAAACTGAGTCAGCTTAGTCAGGCTAAAGCAGAAGCCTACGGAAATCTGTGTAAAAAGGCCAGGAACACACTGACAGAGGAGATCAGAGTGGCTAAAAATGCTTTCAGCCAACGACCCTGGATCAGTGTGGAGAGGTCTTCAACACATTACTAATTACAGAAGCCCACCCCCCCTCCCCCCCCCCCTGCTGTGGCCAACAAAGGCCTGGCTGACGACCTGAACGACTTCTATTGTAGATTTAAGAGAGACACATTCACTCATTTCCAAACTCTGCAACGGAATCTACAACCAGCATCGCACCTCTATCAACCCCCCCACCACTCAAGCTGCTCTGAAGGTATGTGAAGTTGATGTGAGCCGACTCTTCCAGAGACAAAAGATCAGGAAAGCACCAGGCCCAGACGGTGTTTCACCTTCCTGCCTTAGAACCTGTGCTGTACAAGTGGCTCCAGTCTTCTCCAACATTTTCAACAGATCACTGTGGAGCTGTGTGAAGGTTCTTCCTGCTTCAAACGCTCCACCATCATCCCAGTCCCCAAGAAATCCTCCATCACAGGACTGAAAGACTACAAGCCTGTCGCTCTAACATCAGTGGTCATGAAGTCCTTTAAATGTCTGGTGCTGTCCCACCTGAAGGATGTTACAGGACACCTGCTGGACCCTCTACAATTTGCATATCAAGGAAACAGGTCAGTGGATGAGGCGGTCAACATGGATCTGCATTACATCCTGCAACATCTCCACAGCCCAGGGACATATGCAAGAATTCTGTTTCTTGACTTCGGCTCGGCGTTCAACACCATTGTCAGGCAGGAAGCAGCGGGTGCAGTTGGGGAAACTCATGCACCTGCACACAGACCGTCAACATTGGTGCTCCTCAAGGATGTGTTCTCTCCCCGCTGCTGTTCTCTCTCTACACCAATGACTGCACCTCAAATTACCCGTCTGCTAAACTCCTGAAGTTTGCAAATGACGCTACAGTCATCGGACTCATCTGGGACGATGACGATTATGTCGACAGGAGGCGGAGCGGAGAGTACTCTGGTGCAGTCAGAACAACCTGGAGCTGAACACGCTCAAGACTGTAGAGATGAGAGTGGACTTTAGGAAACACCCCCAGCTCTGCTGCCCCTCACTATCCTCAACAACCCTATGTCAGCTACAGAGACCATTCAGGTTCCTGGGTACCACCATTTCTCATGACTTGAAGTGGGAACATCTTCATCCTCAAAAAGGCCCAACAGAGGATGTACTTTCTGCATCAGCTGAGGAAGTTGGGTCTGCCTCAGAAGCTGTTGAGCCAGTTCTACACTGTAGTCACTGCAGTGCGAATCCATCCTGTGTACATCCATCCCTGTCTGGTTTGGAGCAGCCACAAAGCAGGACAGGAACAGACTGCAGCGAACAGTGAGGACAGCTGAGAGAATCATCTGTGATTCTCTGCCCTCCTTTCAGGACTTGTACTGCTCAAGAACCAGAAAACGGGCGGAGAAATTCCTCACAGACTCCTCGCACACTGGTCACAACCTCTTTCAGCCGCTCCCGTCTGGCAGACGCTACGGAAATATGTCTACTAAGACTGTCAGACCCAAACACAGTTTTTACCCTCTGGCCAGCATCGTCATGAACAGCTGATCACCATCATCAGCTACAGGCCATAGATACTAATGATAAACATAAGATAATCTCTTATCCTACAGTCACTGCATCACTGCACCATTACTGAGTTCATGTTAAACACTGCTGTGGTTGCACAATATTTAATCTGTATCGTGTTGCTTACTGCTATTCTGGAAATAACACTGTAAAGCACACTGTATAGAAATGTCCTTGTATAGTCTATGTATACTGTGTATACTATTGTTCTCTGTAGATGATATGTAGCTGTATATTGTTAACACTAGAGAGTCACTAACAGCTGGAACAAGTTCCTTGTGTGTGTGAACATACTTGGCCAATAAATCTGATTCTGAAACTATTCAAATCTGGGGAAAAAAGAAAAATCACCTGAATGGTTACACAGTAAACTGCAGTGCTGGAGCTCCATCACTCAGATGAATGCAGGAAGAAAGAGGAGGATGAAGAGAGAAATATGTGGTGAGAGGGAGTCTTATGCAGTTTAGACATATACTCTTACTCATTTAGACATATACACTACTGCATATGTGATGTACTGTATTATGACTTATTATTATTTATTTTTTGGATTTTAGGTTCTGTCAGCTTCAGAAATGTGGACTCAAACATCATGTCCAGAAAAAAAAAAAACACTGGTCAGTAAAAATTAAAATACAGTGTGTTGTTCTATTCTAAATTGCAGCCTTAAAACTTACATTGCTTGAAAATTTTGAAAAATGTAATGTTTTCTGAAAGTATAGTGGAGACTTCTGAAGATGGATTTCTGTGTCGTCATGTGTCAGGAATGGAAACGGGGTTCACCACCTGAAGACAGCCGAACACTGCCAGGTAAGTTCGAAATCCCAAGTGCTTTTTATGAATGTTCACCTCATACCAAAAAAAACAGAAAAGAAAAACTGTAGAAAAAGAAAATTAAATGCCTTTAAAGGACTCTAGTCTCACAAGATTTCCCACAGTACATATAGTAAGTTTTACTGACTTGACATCAGCCAGAATTAGTCTACAGCCACAGGACTGTCTACACAACACTTTCCCTCTAAAACAGGCCCCCCCTAAGTCTCCCACTTCCCTCTTTTCAATCTGTAGCTCCGCCCCTAATCAGCCTGGCCTCTACCATTACTACAGACAGGGTAAAAACAGAAAATACCAACATATAAACCCGGGATTACTGTTCACAGAATATATACAGACATTTCATGTTATTCTTGTGCACAATGCAGGTAAGTATCATCACTTTACAATGAATAACTTAACCTTCTTCTCCCCCACAGGTATCCCAGAAGAAGAGAACACCCTCCCACACATTGGTGAGCCGAGGGCCCAATGGCTACAATAAGAGAGGGAGCTGGCTGGGGTGCCAGTCCCCCAGGAAGTCATTGAGGAGCAGGTTCAGGTAAGTACAAACACATTCTTACTTTATTAATACCCAGTGTCCAGTAAAATGTTCCCAAGCAAGCTCAATGATGGGTCAGGCATTGTGGATCCACATAGATTCAGCATGAAATCTGATTAAAGAGAAAAATCACCTTGTGGGAAATCTCTAAATGCTCCTTCTGGAGGTTACACTGTAAACTGCAGTGCTGGAGCTCCATCACACAGATGAATGCAGGTAGAAAGAGGAGGATGAAGAGAGAAATATGTGGTGAGAGAGAGTCTTAGTGTCATTTACACTACATATAAACAGACTGTTAGAAATATGGAGGACTGCATTATGAACTTACAGGGAGATTGTGGTGATGGTCAGTCAGTATCCGTTTTTAGAAACGGGGACTCAAACAGCATGTAAAGAGAAAAAAGGAAAGTGTTCAGCAAAAACTCATAAAACACAGATTTTAATTTTATTTTTGTATTTCAGGTTCTGTCAGCTTTAAAAATGTGAACTCAAACATGTAAAGACTGTTAAAAAATTCAATCATTGATGATGAATCTATAGAAAAAAGGAATCTAGATCAGTATTTGTATAATATATTTAATATTTTGTCATTGTGCAAAATGTTTCAGTTACTTTTTTCAGTTCTGTCAGCTTTTACATATTGTAATAATCATGAAAAGTTTGTAAAACATAAATGGACTACATAGATTCTGCATAAAACTATTCAAATTTGAGAACAGAGAAAAATCACCTTGTGGGAAATCTCTAAATGCTCCTTCTGGAGGTTACACTGTAAACTGCAGTGCTGGAGCTCCATCACACAGATGAATGCAGGTAGAAAGAGGAGGATAAAGAGAGAAATATGTGGTGAGAGGGAGTCTTAGTGTAATTTACACTACATATAAACTGACTGTTAGAAATATGGAGGACTGCATAATGAACTTACAGGGAGATTGTGGTGAAGGTCAGTCAGTATCCCGTTTTAGAAACGGGGACTCAAACAGCATGTAAAGAGAAAAAAAGGAAAGTGTTCAGCAAAAACTCATAAAACACAGATTTTATTTTTATTTTTGTATCTTAGGTATCTTTATTATTTTGGGATAATAAAGTATACTGTGAATTAACATGTTACACAGATAATACAGCATCTCAAACACAGACTACAAAGATTCTATATAAACACATTCCAGGTAAATAAAGGGAGGGTTCATATGTCTACAAATGTGGGTGTGGCTAAAATCAGGGAAAAGAAGAGAAAAGTCACCTTGTGGGGAATCTCTGAATGCTCCTTCTGGAGGTTTCACTGCAAACTGCAGTGCTGGAGCTCCATCACACAGATGAATGCAGGTAGAAAGAGGAGCATGAAGAGAGAAATATGTGGTGAGAGGGAGTCTTAGTGTCATTTACACTACATATAAACAGACTGTTAGAAATATGGAGGACTGCATAATGAACTTACAGGGAGATTGTGGTGAAGGTCAGTCAGTATCCCGTTTTAGAAACGGGGACTCAAACAGCATGTAAAGAGAAAAAAGGAAAGTGTTCAGCAAAACGTCATAAACACAGATTTTATTTTTATTTTTGTATCTTAGGTATCTTTATTATTTTGGGATAATAAAGTATACTTTGATTTAACATGTCCCACAGATAATACAGCATCTCAAACACAGACTACAAAGATTCTACGTATATAAATGCATTCCAGGTAAATAAAGGGAGGGTTTATATGTCTACAAATGTGGGTGTGGCTAAAATCAGGGAAAAGAAGAGAAAAATCACCTTGTGGGAAATCTCCAACTGCTCCTTCAGGAGGTTTCACTGCAAACTGCAGTGCTGGAGCTCCATCACACAGATGAATGCAGGTAGAAAGAGGAGCATGAAGAGAGAAATATGTGGTGAGAGGGAGTCTTAGTGTCATTTACACTATATATAAACTGACTGTTAGAAATATGGAGGACTGCATAATGAACTCACAGGGAGATTGTGGTCAAGGTCAGTCAGTATCCCGTTTTAGAAACGGGGACTCGAACAGCATGTAAAGAGAAAAAAGGAAAGTGTTCAGCAAAAACTCATAAAAACATAGACTTTATTTTTATTTTTGTATCTTAGGTATCTTTATTATTTTGGGATAATAAAGTATACTTTAAATTAACATGTCATACAGATAATACAGCATCTCAAACACAGACTACAAAGATTCTACGTATATAAATGCATTCCAGGTAAATAAAGGGAGGGTTCATATGTCTACAAATGTGGGTGTGGCTAAAATCACGGAAAAGGAGAGAAAAATCACCTTGTGGGAAATCTCCAACTGCTCCTTCTGGAGGTTTCACTGCAAACTGCAGTGCTGGAGCTCCATCACACAGATGAATGCAGGTAGAAAGAGGAGGATGAAGAGAGAAATATGTGATATATAACTCTATATAACATAAACAGACTGTTAGAAATATGGAGGAGTGCATTATGAACTTACAGGGAGATAGTGGTGAAGGTCAGTCAGTATCCATTTTTAGAAACGGGGACTCAAACAGCATGTAAAGAGAAAAAAAGGAAAGTGTTCAGCAAAAACTCATAAAACACAGATTTTATTTTTATTTTTGTATCTTAGGTATCTTTATTATTTTGGGATAATAAAGTATACTGTGAATTAACATGTTACACAGATAATACAGCATCTCAAACACAGACTACATAGATTCTGCATAAAACTATTCAAATTTGAGAACAGAGAAAAATCACCTTGTGGGAAATCTCTGAATGCTCCTTCTGGAGGTTTCACTGCAAACTGCAGTGCTGGAGCTCCATCACACAGATGAATGCAGGTAGAAAGAGGAGGATGAAGAGAGAAATATGTGGTGAGAGGGAGTCTCAGTGTAATTTACACTATACATAAACTGACTGTTAGAAATATGCAGTACTACATTATGCACTTACAGGGAGATTGTGGTGAAGGTCAGTCAGTATCCCTTTTTAGAAACGGGGACTCAAACAGCATGTAAATAGAAAAAAGGAAAGTGTTCAGCAAAAACTCATAAAAACATAGACTTTATTTTTATTTTTGTATTTCAGGTTCTGTCAGCTTTAAAAATGTGAACTCAAACATGTAAAGACTGTTAAAAAATTCAATCATTGATGATGAATCTATAGAAAAAAGGAATCTAGATCAGTATTTGTATAATATATTTAATATTTTGTCATTGTGCAAAATGTTTCAGTTACTTTTTTCAGTTCTGTCAGCTTTTACATATTGTAATAATCATGAAAAGTTTGTAAAACATAAATGGACTACATAGATTCTGCATAAAACTATTCAAATTTGAGAACAGAGAAAAATCACCTTGTGGGAAATCTCTAAATGCTCCTTCTGGAGGTTACACTGTAAACTGCAGTGCTGGAGCTCCATCACACAGATGAATGCAGGTAGAAAGAGGAGGATAAAGAGAGAAATATGTGGTGAGAGGGAGTCTTAGTGTAATTTACACTACATATAAACTGACTGTTAGAAATATGGAGGACTGCATAATGAACTTACAGGGAGATTGTGGTGAAGGTCAGTCAGTATCCCGTTTTAGAAACGGGGACTCAAACAGCATGTAAAGAGAAAAAAAGGAAAGTGTTCAGCAAAAACTCATAAAACACAGATTTTATTTTTATTTTTGTATCTTGGGTATCTTTATTATTTTGGGATAATACAGTATACTTTGAATTAACATGTCACACAGATGATACAGCATCTCAAACACAGACTACAAAGATTCTACGTATATAAACACATTCCAGGTAAATAAAGGGAGGGTTTATATGTCTACAAATGTGGGTGTGGCTAAAATCAGGGAAAAGAAGAGAAAAATCACCTTGTGGGAAATCTCCAACTGCTCCTTCTGGAGGTTTCACTGCAAACTGCAGTGCTGGAGCTCCATCACACAGATGAATGCAGGTAGAAAGAGGAGCATGAAGAGAGAAATATGTGGTGAGAGGGAGTCTTAGTGTCATTTACACTATATATAAACTGACTGTTAGAAATATGGAGGACTGCATAATGAACTTACAGGGAGATTGTGGTGAAGGTCAGTCAGTATCCCGTTTTAGAAACGGGGACTCGAACAGCATGTAAAGAGAAAAAAGGAAAGTGTTCAGCAAAAACTCATAAAAACATAGACTTTATTTTTATTTTTGTATCTTAGGTATCTTTATTATTTTGGGATAATAAAGTATACTTTAAATTAACATGTCATACAGATAATACAGCATCTCAAACACAGACTACAAAGATTCTACGTATATAAATGCATTCCAGGTAAATAAAGGGAGGGTTCATATGTCTACAAATGTGGGTGTGGCTAAAATCACGGAAAAGGAGAGAAAAATCACCTTGTGGGAAATCTCCAACTGCTCCTTCTGGAGGTTTCACTGCAAACTGCAGTGCTGGAGCTCCATCACACAGATGAATGCAGGTAGAAAGAGGAGCATAAAGAGAGAAATATGTGATATATAACTCTATATAACATAAACAGACTGTTAGAAATATGGAGGAGTGCATTATGAACTTACAGGGAGATTGTGGTGAAGGTCAGTCAGTATCCCTTTTTAGAAACGGGGACTCAAACAGCATGTAAATAGAAAAAAGGAAAGTGTTCCGCAAAAACTCATAAAAACATAGACTTTATTTTTATTTTTGTATCTTAGGTATCTTTATTATTTTGGGATAATAAAGTATACTTTAAATTAACATGTCATACAGATAATACAGCATCTCAAACACAGACTATGCAGATTCTATATAAACACATTCCAGGTAAATAAAGAGAGGGTTCACATGTCTACAAATGTGGGTGTGGCTAAAATCAGGGAAAAGGAGAGAAAAATCACCTTGTGGGAAATCTCCAACTGCTCCTTCTGGAGGTTTCACTGCAAACTGCAGTGCTGGAGCTCCATCACACAGATGAATGCAGGTAGAAAGAGGAGGATGAAGAGAGAAATATGTGGTGAGAGGGAGTCTCAGTGTAATTTACACTATATATAAACAGACTGTTAGAAATATGCAGTACTACATTATGAACTTACAGGGAGATTGTGGTGAAGGTCAGTCAGTATCCCTTTTTAGAAACGGGGACTCAAACAGCATGTAAAGAGAAAAAAAGTAAAGTGTTCAGCAAAAACTCATAAAACACAGATTTTATTTTTATTTTTGTATCTTAGGTATCTTTATTATTTTGGGATAATAAAGTATACTGTGAATTAACATGTTACACAGATAATACAGCATCTCAAACACAGACTACAAAGATTCTATATAAACACATTCCAGGTAAATAAAGGGAGGGTTCATATGTCTACAAATGTGGGTGTGGCTAAAATCAGGGAAAAGGAGAGAAAAATCACCTTGTGGGAAATCTCCAACTGCTCCTTCAGGAGGTTTCACTGCAAACTGCAGTGCTGGAGCTCCATCACACAGATGAATGCAGGTAGAAAGAGGAGCATGAAGAGAGAAATATGTGATATATAACTCTATATAACATAAACAGACTGTTAGAAATATGGAGGACTGCATTATGAACTTACAGGGAGATTGTGGTGAAGGTCAGTCAGTATCCGTTTTTAGAAACGGGGACTCAAACAGCATGTAAAGAGAAAAAAAGGAAAGTGTTCAGCAAAAACTCCCTCTAACATAGTAACCACCGAGCAACTCCCTAGCAACCCTATAGCAACCACCTGATAAACACCTCTAACAGTGTGTAGTTGAGCTTGTGTTCTGTTTATTAGCAGTGCTGCTGAGAATATTAAACTATATTAAGAAAAGTTCATTTCTAAATCGTGTATCTGGCGCTACGTAACTCGCGTGGGCGTGGTCAACTCTGCGATCTAGTCAACAGCTAGCTAGTAGTGCTAACTGGTTAGCTAGCGAGTTAGGCTAGCTTTTCTGCAAAGTTGTGTAAAGGAGCCTGTGGCTGCGTACAACCTACTTTCAGCAGCGGTCAGGACCTCCACATCGACGGCTGACCTCTGCCGTGCATCTCCACACCTGCAGAAGTAACGAAAGCAGTCTCTTGAGTAAGTTCATCAGCGCCGGGAGACGGAGCTCAGGTTTAGCGCAGCTCGTTGGGTCGGTTCGGTTAACGACTGCAGCTCCGCGTTCGATTCCAGCCGCGTAGAACTCTGACGCTGCGCTGCGCTCACAATGCGAGCTCGTGGGAAACATGGTAACGGGAGCGTTACCATGGGAGCAGTGGGAGCTTTTGGACAGAAATATTGGGACACCTGCTCATATTCATCGTTTCTTCCAAAATCAGGAGCATTAAAAACAGTTCGTCCTGCTTTTGGTGGAGTAACTATCTGTCCAAACACACATTTGGACATATAGTGTATCTGGAGCCCCTACATGATCAAGGCAGAAATATTATATTTAGAAACTATAAAAAAAGATTTATTTTCCATCTCTTTGATAAAACATTCCCTGTCCTTATAAATTGTACCAACAGTGAATAAATAAATCATTCCCTCAATGTATAAATTGTTCTCTTGGCTTAATAAATCGTTCCCTCGATTTAATATTTCACATGTGACCATGAAGGCCGATTTTAGAGCCACACACTCGACCACGGATGGAGCAAAGGTACCCTGATGTCGGGGCGATACCAACGGTCCTCCTCTGCAGAAAGATGGTGTTTATTTGTTCTACAGACGGTTTGCCATGTTGTCCTGTTGAGTGCTAGGGCCTCAAGATGGCTTGGATTGATGTTCCTTGGTCTAGTCCTGCAGTGACCGCCAGCAGCTCGTTTTGAGTTGTTCAGTTACCCGTACAGTATTTGGTGAGGGAGGCCATAGCCAGACATACGAATCATGTGGCCCACCCAGCGCAGACGCTTTTTCTCCGACGCTGCTTCAATACAGATGGTGTTGGTCATTGAGAGAATGTCAGTGTGTGAGATTCCTTCATCCCAGGACAGTGTGAGAATTTATTGAAGGCATAGAAAGTGGAATACCTCCAAACTGTTTCATGCAATTGTTGCAGGATGGAGAGAAACTTGGGTGGTACACATGGTATAAATATAAAATACTTAGGAAAAGTCAAATATACAACTCTTACCATTAAGTTTAAAGTAGTTTATTGAATAGCAAATGTAGAGTTAACAGAACAACAGTATTCTTAAAGTGTTATTACATCAATTATGTAAACTGTGAAATAAATCAATTAAAAAAAGAACAATTTAGAGAGCACTAGCTGGTGGAGAAATACTGGACATTGTTTACAAAACCACATGAAGTATTAAGAAATGTGAAGTTGGAGAGCTCTTGACTAAGCTCAGAATCAACTCAAAAGCAGCTTTGTTAAAAGCTGATCATTTGAAATGGAACTGGTTCCTGTATTTGCCTGCCCTGAACCAAGCTAAGGCACAGCTCCACACATAGAGACTACAGGTGGGATGGGTGGGAATCAAAAGTATTCACATTCATTACTCAGGTGGAAGTGGAGATACTAGGGTTTAAAAAGACGTCTATAGATGTCTAAGTATCAACTTGAGCTTTTTACTCAAGTAAAAGTATAAAAGTACTGGTTTGAAAATGACTGTGTGTGAAGTGTAAAAGTAAAAGTAATGTCAGAAAAACAAATGCCAAGAGCTTAGGCCGCACCACAGGGGCCTATAGTGCACTACCCTACCTCTCCAAAAACATGTTTCTGCCTTTGAAGTGAAATCTAACAATATATAGCTAAGAGAACAGCAGGTGTGTAACGTCTTGTTATGGTACTGTTCTGGGTTTGGGTTAGCAAACGTTCACACTGTGCTCAAGCTGGTAGAAAGCACACTGAAACATCAAGTTAGACTGTGGCCTCGTCCCGAACTTCATACGGCTCTAAATAGTGTGTAAAAATGGTACACCACAGTTAGAAGTGCTGTCAGTAGTGGGAAAGTGCAAAGTGTGCTGTTTGGGACACAGCCTCACTGTCTAACGTTAGCATTAGTCTCGTCTCAGTCTTTTAAAGCTGGAGCTTTCTCAGTGTTGACCTCATATAATACATGTATTTTTATATTTGCAGTTTAAACTTAAAGCTCTTAAACTTGCAGACTGCAGAAGGGTTTGCAGCAGAATCTCCTGTAGAAAGAAGGAGAAAGAGAAGGAAGAGGAGAACCTGCAAAAGGCATAAAACTAGAGGCTTTTCAAGATGGCGCCGCGAGTGGCTGCCTCGGCACAGAGCTCTCTGGTCATTTGTATGTTTTCACTTGTTTTTTTGTGCTTCATGCAGGTCAGACCCCATTATTTACACCAGAGGACAACTGCTTAACACAAGACAGTCCACATCTGAAAGGGTTTCGCCAGTTTTCGAGAACGCGGACAGTTTATTGGAGTTAATTGTTGGAGGAGCGGCGGCTCTGTGGGGAGCGCGCAGGAGACGCAGGCGGGGGACGAGTGGACCTAAAGCTCCGACAGCGAGGATTCAGAAGCGCTCTCCCGTCTGTTCATCTAGAGAACCTCCGCTCTTTACCCAACAAAGAGGATGAACAACTTCTCCTCAACGGGACTAACAAGAGTTTGGCCCGGTCAGCTGCCCTCTGCTTCACTGAGACCTGGCTCAGCGAGTCCATCCCGGACAGCGCGCTACATCTGCCGGGCTTTCATCTACACCGAGCAGACCGTGTGACGGAGCTACCGGGGAAAGCGAGAGGCGGAGGAATCTGCTTTCCTATTAACGAAGGTTGGTGTACAGATGTCTCAGTGCTGAATAAACACTGCAGCTCTAACCTGGAGACTCACACTTTATAAACTGTAAAGCTTTTTATTCACCGCGGGAGTTTTCTTCATTCATTCTGCTCGGTGTTTACAGTCCACCTCAAGCCAGCGTGAACGACGCACTGCAAAACCTGGCGGAGCGAAAAACTAGTCCGGAACAAAAATATCCAGACTCACTTTTCATTATTCTCGAGGACTTTAACAGAGCAAAACTTCACCACGAACTTCCAGAATATAAGCAACACGTTAATTGTCCCACCAGGGATATTAACACACTAGACCACTGCTACACTGTACTGAAGGATGCCTATTGCTCTGTCCCACATGCAGCTTTGGGACACTGATCACTGATTCCAACCTACAAGCAGAAACTTCAATCTGCAAAGCCTGTAGTGAAGACGGTGAAAAAGTGAACCAGAGAAGCAAAGCAAGAACTGCAGCACTGTTTTGACTGCACTGATTGGGGTGTTTTCGAAGCTGCTACTGACAACCTGGCTGTAATGACTGACACTGTGACTTCTTACATCGGCTTTTGTGAAGAGCTGTGTGTGCCAACCAAGACCACCTGCACATTCAGCAATAACAAGCAATGGACTAAACTGAGTCAGCTTAGTCAGGCTAAAGCAGAAGCCTACAGAAATCTGTGTAAAAAGGCCAGGAACACACTGACAGAGGAGATCAGAGTGGCTAAAAATGCTTTCAGCCAACGACCCTGGATCAGTGTGGAGAGGTCTTCAACACATTACTAATTACAGAAGACCCCCCACCCCCTGCTGTGGCAAACAAAGGCCTGGCTGACGACCTGAACGACTTCTATTGTAGATTTAAGAGAGACACATTCACTCATTTCCAAACTCTGCAACGGAATCTACAACCAGCATCGCACCTCTATCAACCCCCCCACCACTCAAGCTGCTCTGAAGGTATGTGAAGTTGATATGAGCCGACTCTTCCAGAGACAAAAGATCAGGAAAGCACCAGGCCCAGACGGTGTTTCACCTTCCTGCCTTAAAACCTGTGCTGTACAAGTGGCTCCAGTCTTCTCAAACATTTTCAACAGATCACTGTGGAGCTGTGTGAAGATTCTTCCTGCTTCAAACGCTCCACCATCATCCCAGTCCCCAAGAAATCCTCCATCACAGGACTGAATGACTACAGGCCTGTCGCTCTAACAACAGTGGTCATGAAGTCCTTTAAATGTCTGGTGCTGTCCCACCTGAAGGATGTTACAGGACACCTGCTGGACCCTCTACAATTTGCATATCAAGGAAACAGGTCAGTGGATAAGGCGGTCAACATGGATCTGCATTACATCCTGCAACATCTCCACAGCCCAGGGACATATGCAAGAATTCTGTTTCTTGACTTCGGCTCGGCGTTCAACACCATTGTCAGGCAGGAAGCAGCGGGTGCAGTTGGGGAAACTCATGCACCTGCACACAGACCGTCAACATTGGTGCTCCTCAAGGATGTGTTCTCTCCCCGCTGCTCTTCTCTCTCTACACTAATGACTGCACCTCAAATTACCCGTCTGCTAAACTCCTGAAGTTTGCAAATGACGCTACAGTCATCGGACTCATCTGGGACGATGACGATTATGTCGACAGGAGGCGGAGCGGAGAGTACTCTGGTGCAGTCAGAACAACCTGGAGCTGAACACGCTCAAGACTGTAGAGATGAGAGTGGACTTTAGGAAACACCCCCAGCTCTGCTGCCCCTCACTATCCTCAACAACCCTATGTCAGCTACAGAGACCATTCAGGTTCCTGGGTACCACCATTTCTCATGACTTGAAGTGGGAACATCTCCATCCTCAAAAAGGCCCAACAGAGGATGTACTTTCTGCATCAGCTGAGGAAGTTGGGTCTGCCTCAGAAGCTGTTGAGCCAGTTCTACACTGTAGTCACTGCAGTGCGAATCCATCCTGTGTACATCCATCCCTGTCTGGTTTGGAGCAGCCACAAAGCAGGACAGGAACAGACTGCAGCGAACAGTGAGGACAGCTGAGAGAATCATCTGTGATTCTCTGCCCTCCTTTCAGGACTTGTACTGCTCAAGAACCAGAAAACGGGCGGAGAAATTCCTCACAGACTCCTCGCACACTGGTCACGACCTCTTTCAGCCGCTCCCGTCTGGCAGACACTACGGAAATATGTCTACTAAGACTGTCAGACCCAAACACAGTTTTTACCCTCTGGCCAGCATCTTCATGAACAGCTGATCACCATCATCAGCTACAGGCCATAGATACTAATGATAAACATAAGATTATCTCTTATCCTACAGTCACTGCATCACTGCACCATTACTGAGTTCATGTTAAACACTGCTGTGGTTGCACAATATTTAATCTGTATAGTGTTGCTTACTGCTATTCTGGAAATAACACTGTAAAGCACACTGTATAGAAATGTCCTTGTATAGTCTATGTATACTGTGTATACTATTGTTCTCTGTAGATGATATGTAGCTGTATATTGTTAACACTAGAGAGTCACTAACAGCTGGAACAAGTTCCTTGTATGTGTAAACATACTTGGCCAATAAATCTGATTCTGAAACTATTCAAATCTGGGAAAAAAGAAAAATCACCTGAATGGTTACACTGTAAACTGCAGTGCTGGAGCTCCATCACACAGATGAATGCAGGTAGAAAGAGGAGGATGAAGAGAGAAATATGTGGTGAGAGGGAGTCTTAGTGTCATTTAAACATATAAACAGACTGTTAGAAATATGGAGGACTGCATTATGAAAACACAGTTTTTAATTTTATTTTTGTATTGTAGGTTCTGTCAGCTTTAAAAATGTGAACTTAAACTATATAAAAGGGAACATTCAAATAACACATCCTAGATCTAAATGAATGAAACATTCTCATTGATTACTTTGTTCTGTACAAAGTTGAATGTGCTGACAACAAAATCACACAAAAATCATCAATAGAAATCAAATTTATTAACCAAAGGAGGCCTGGATTTGGAGTCACACACAAAATTAGTAGAAAAACACACTACAGGCTGATCCAACTTTGATATAATGTCCTCAAAACAAGTCAAAATGAGGCTCAGTATTGTGTGTGGCCTCCACATGCCTGTATGACCTCCCTTCAATGCCTGGGCATGCTCCTGATGAGGATCTCCCCCCAGACCTGGACTAAAGCGTCCGCCAACTCCTGGACAGTCTGGTGGAACGTGATGTTGGTGGATGGAGCGAGACATGATGTCCCAGATGTGCTTAATCGGATTCCGGTCTGGGGAACGGGTGGGCTACTCCATAGCTTTAATGCCTCCATCTTGCAGGAACTGCTGACACACTCCAGCCACATGAGGTCTAGCATTGTCCTGCATTAGGAGGAACCCAGGGCCAACCGCACCAGCATATGGTCTCACAAGGGATCTGAGGATCTCATCTCGGTACCTAATGGCAGTCAGGCTACCTCTGGTGAGCACATGGAGGGCTGTGCGGTTACTTTTTCAGTTCTGTCAGCTTTTACAAATTGTAGTAATCATGAAAAGTTTGTAAAACATAAATGTATTTTGAAGTTTTTATAAACATAATGAGGACTACATATATTCTGCATAAAACTATTCAAATATGGGAAAAGAGAAAAATCACCTTGTGGGAAATCTCCAACTGCTCCTTCTGGAAGTTTCACTGTAAACTGCAGTGCTGGAGCTCCATCACACAGATGAATGCAGGTAGAAAGAGGAGGATGAAGATTGAAATATGTGGTGAGAGGGAGTCTTATGCAGTTTAGACATATACTCTTACTCATTTAGACATATACACTACTGCATATGTGATGTACTGTATTATGACTTATTATTATTTATTTTTTGGATTTTAGGTTCTGTCAGCTTCAGAAATGTGGACTCAAACATCATGTCCAGAAAAAAAAAAAACACTGGTCAGTAAAAATTAAAATACAGTGTGTTGTTCTATTCTAAATTGCAGCCTTAAAACTTACATTGCTTGAAAATTTTGAAAAATGTAATGTTTTCTGAAAGTATAGTGGAGACTTCTGAAGATGGATTTCTGTGTCGTCATGTGTCAGGAATGGAAACGGGGTTCACCACCTGAAGACAGCCGAACACTGCCAGGTAAGTTCGAAATCCCAAGTGCTTTTTATGAATGTTCACCTCATACCAAAAAAAACAGAAAAGAAAAACTGTAGAAAAAGAAAATTAAATGCCTTTAAAGGACTCTAGTCTCACAAGATTTCCCACAGTACATATAGTAAGTTTTACTGACTTGACATCAGCCAGAATTAGTCTACAGCCACAGGACTGTCTACACAACACTTTCCCTCTAAAACAGGCCCCCCCTAAGTCTCCCACTTCCCTCTTTTCAATCTGTAGCTCCGCCCCTAATCAGCCTGGCCTCTACCATTACTACAGACAGGGTAAAAACAGAAAATACCAACATATAAACCCGGGATTACTGTTCACAGAATATATACAGACATTTCATGTTATTCTTGTGCACAATGCAGGTAAGTATCATCACTTTACAATGAATAACTTAACCTTCTTCTCCCCCACAGGTATCCCAGAAGAAGAGAACACCCTCCCACACATTGGTGAGCCGAGGGCCCAATGGCTACAATAAGAGAGGGAGCTGGCTGGGGTGCCAGTCCCCCAGGAAGTCATTGAGGAGCAGGTTCAGGTAAGTACAAACACATTCTTACTTTATTAATACCCAGTGTCCAGTAAAATGTTCCCAAGCAAGCTCAATGATGGGTCAGGCATTGTGGATCCACATAGATTCAGCATGAAATCTGATTAAAGAGAAAAATCACCTTGTGGGAAATCTCTAAATGCTCCTTCTGGAGGTTACACTGTAAACTGCAGTGCTGGAGCTCCATCACACAGATGAATGCAGGTAGAAAGAGGAGGATGAAGAGAGAAATATGTGGTGAGAGAGAGTCTTAGTGTCATTTACACTACATATAAACAGACTGTTAGAAATATGGAGGACTGCATTATGAACTTACAGGGAGATTGTGGTGATGGTCAGTCAGTATCCGTTTTTAGAAACGGGGAC
Organism: Salminus brasiliensis; assembly: GCF_030463535.1. Lineage (NCBI taxonomy): Eukaryota > Metazoa > Chordata > Actinopteri > Characiformes > Bryconidae > Salminus > Salminus brasiliensis. The sequence continues at coordinate 16,125,096 of NC_132883.1, read as the reverse complement.
TCAAACAGCATGTAAAGAGAAAAAAGGAAAGTGTTCAGCAAAAACTCATAAAACACAGATTTTAATTTTATTTTTGTATTTCAGGTTCTGTCAGCTTTAAAAATGTGAACTCAAACATGTAAAGACTGTTAAAAAATTCAATCATTGATGATGAATCTATAGAAAAAAGGAATCTAGATCAGTATTTGTATAATATATTTAATATTTTGTCATTGTGCAAAATGTTTCAGTTACTTTTTTCAGTTCTGTCAGCTTTTACATATTGTAATAATCATGAAAAGTTTGTAAAACATAAATGGACTACATAGATTCTGCATAAAACTATTCAAATTTGAGAACAGAGAAAAATCACCTTGTGGGAAATCTCTAAATGCTCCTTCTGGAGGTTACACTGTAAACTGCAGTGCTGGAGCTCCATCACACAGATGAATGCAGGTAGAAAGAGGAGGATAAAGAGAGAAATATGTGGTGAGAGGGAGTCTTAGTGTAATTTACACTACATATAAACTGACTGTTAGAAATATGGAGGACTGCATAATGAACTTACAGGGAGATTGTGGTGAAGGTCAGTCAGTATCCCGTTTTAGAAACGGGGACTCAAACAGCATGTAAAGAGGAAAAAAAGGAAAGTGTTCAGCAAAAACTCATAAAACACAGATTTTATTTTTATTTTTGTATCTTGGGTATCTTTATTATTTTGGGATAATACAGTATACTTTGAATTAACATGTCACACAGATGATACAGCATCTCAAACACAGACTACAAAGATTCTACGTATATAAACACATTCCAGGTAAATAAAGGGAGGGTTTATATGTCTACAAATGTGGGTGTGGCTAAAATCAGGGAAAAGAAGAGAAAAATCACCTTGTGGGAAATCTCCAACTGCTCCTTCTGGAGGTTTCACTGCAAACTGCAGTGCTGGAGCTCCATCACACAGATGAATGCAGGTAGAAAGAGGAGCATGAAGAGAGAAATATGTGGTGAGAGGGAGTCTTAGTGTCATTTACACTATATATAAACTGACTGTTAGAAATATGGAGGACTGCATAATGAACTTACAGGGAGATTGTGGTGAAGGTCAGTCAGTATCCCGTTTTAGAAACGGGGACTCGAACAGCATGTAAAGAGAAAAAAGGAAAGTGTTCAGCAAAAACTCATAAAAACATAGACTTTATTTTTATTTTTGTATCTTAGGTATCTTTATTATTTTGGGATAATAAAGTATACTTTAAATTAACATGTCATACAGATAATACAGCATCTCAAACACAGACTACAAAGATTCTACGTATATAAATGCATTCCAGGTAAATAAAGGGAGGGTTCATATGTCTACAAATGTGGGTGTGGCTAAAATCACGGAAAAGGAGAGAAAAATCACCTTGTGGGAAATCTCCAACTGCTCCTTCTGGAGGTTTCACTGCAAACTGCAGTGCTGGAGCTCCATCACATAGATGAATGCAGGTAGAAAGAGGAGGATGAAGAGAGAAATATGTGATATATAACTCTATATAACATAAACAGACTGTTAGAAATATGGAGGAGTGCATTATGAACTTACAGGGAGATTGTGGTGAAGGTCAGTCAGTATCCGTTTTTAGAAACGGGGACTCAAACAGCATGTAAAGAGAAAAAAGGAAAGTGTTCCGCAAAAACTCATAAAAACATAGACTTTATTTTTATTTTTGTATCTTAGGTATCTTTATTATTTTGGGATAATAAAGTATACTTTAAATTAACATGTCATACAGATAATACAGCATCTCAAACACAGACTATGCAGATTCTATATAAACACATTCCAGGTAAATAAAGAGAGGGTTCACATGTCTACAAATGTGGGTGTGGCTAAAATCAGGGAAAAGGAGAGAAAAATCACCTTGTGGGAAATCTCCAACTGCTCCTTCTGGAGGTTTCACTGCAAACTGCAGTGCTGGAGCTCCATCACACAGATGAATGCAGGTAGAAAGAGGAGGATGAAGAGAGAAATATGTGGTGAGAGGGAGTCTCAGTGTAATTTACACTATATATAAACAGACTGTTAGAAATATGCAGTACTACATTATGAACTTACAGGGAGATTGTGGTGAAGGTCAGTCAGTATCCCTTTTTAGAAACGGGGACTCAAACAGCATGTAAAGAGAAAAAAAGGAAAGTGTTCAGCAAAAACTCATAAAACACAGATTTTATTTTTATTTTTGTATCTTAGGTATCTTTATTATTTTGGGATAATAAAGTATACTGTGAATTAACATGTTACACAGATAATAGAGCATCTCAAACACAGACTACAAAGATTCTATATAAACACATTCCAGGTAAATAAAGGGAGGGTTCATATGTCTACAAATGTGGGTGTGGCTAAAATCAGGGAAAAGAAGAGAAAAATCACCTTGTGGGAAATCTCCAACTGCTCCTTCAGGAGGTTTCACTGCAAACTGCAGTGCTGGAGCTCCATCACACAGATGAATGCAGGTAGAAAGAGGAGCATGAAGAGAGAAATATGTGATATATAACTCTATATAACATAAACAGACTGTTAGAAATATGGAGGACTGCATTATGAACTTACAGGGAGATTGTGGTGAAGGTCAGTCAGTATCCGTTTTTAGAAACGGGGACTCAAACAGCATGTAAAGAGAAAAAAAGGAAAGTGTTCAGCAAAAACTCCCTCTAACATAGTAACCACCGAGCAACTCCCTAGCAACCCTATAGCAACCACCTGATAAACACCTCTAACAGTGTGTAGTTGAGCTTGTGTTCTGTTTATTAGCAGTGCTGCTGAGAATATTAAACTATATTAAGAAAAGTTCATTTCTAAATCGTGTATCTGGCGCTACGTAACTCGCGTGGGCGTGGTCAACTCTGCGATCTAGTCAACAGCTAGCTAGTAGTGCTAACTGGTTAGCTAGCGAGTTAGGCTAGCTTTTCTGCAAAGTTGTGTAAAGGAGCCTGTGGCTGCGTACAACCTACTTTCAGCAGCGGTCAGGACCTCCACATCGACGGCTGACCTCTGCCGTGCATCTCCACACCTGCAGAAGTAACGAAAGCAGTCTCTTGAGTAAGTTCATCAGCGCCGGGAGACGGAGCTCAGGTTTAGCGCAGCTCGTTGGGTCGGTTCGGTTAACGACTGCAGCTCCGCGTTCGATTCCAGCCGCGTAGAACTCTGACGCTGCGCTGCGCTCACAATGCGAGCTCGTGGGAAACATGGTAACGGGAGCGTTACCATGGGAGCAGTGGGAGCTTTTGGACAGAAATATTGGGACACCTGCTCATATTCATCGTTTCTTCCAAAATCAGGAGCATTAAAAACAGTTCGTCCTGCTTTTGGTGGAGTAACTATCTGTCCAAACACACATTTGGACATATAGTGTATCTGGAGCCACTACATGATCAAGGCAGAAATATTATATTTAGAAACTATAAAAAAAGATTTATTTTCCATCTCTTTGATAAAACATTCCCTGTCCTTATAAATTGTACCAACAGTGAATAAATAAATCATTCCCTTAATGTATAAATTGTTCTCTTGGCTTAATAAATCGTTCCCTCGATTTAATATTTCACATGTGACCATGAAGGCCGATTTTAGAGCCACACCCTCGACCACAGATGGAGCAAAGGTACCCTGATGTCGGGGCGATACCAACAGTCCTCCTCTGCAGAAAGATGGTGTTTATTTGTTCTACAGACGGTTTGCCATGTTGTCCTGTTGAGTGCTAGGGCCTCAAGATGGCTTGGATTGATGTTCCTTGGTCTAGTCCTGCAGTGACCGCCAGCAGCTCGTTTTGAGTTGTTCAGTTACCCGTACAGTATTTGGTGAGGGAGGCCATAGCCAGACATACGAATCATGTGGCCCACCCAGCGCAGACGCTTTTTCTCCGACGCTGCTTCAATACAGATGGTGTTGGTCATTGAGAGAATGTCAGTGTGTGAGATTCCTTCATCCCAGGACAGTGTGAGAATTTATTGAAGGCATAGAAAGTGGAATACCTCCAAACTGTTTCATGCAATTGTTGCAGGATGGAGAGAAACTTGGGTGGTACACATGGTATAAATATAAAATACTTAGGAAAAGTCAAATATACAACTCTTACCATTAAGTTTAAAGTAGTTTATTGAATAGCAAATGTAGAGTTAACAGAACAACAGTATTCTTAAAGTGTTATTACATCAATTATGTAAACTGTGAAATAAATCAATTAAAAAAAGAACAATTTAGAGAGCACTAGCTGGTGGAGAAATACTGGACATTGTTTACAAAACCACATGAAGTATTAAGAAATGTGAAGTTGGAGAGCTCTTGACTAAGCTCAGAATCAACTCAAAAGCAGCTTTGTTAAAAGCTGATCATTTGAAATGGAACTGGTTCCTGTATTTGCCTGCCCTGAACCAAGCTAAGGCACAGCTCCACACATAGAGACTACAGGTGGGATGGGTGGGAATCAAAAGTATTCACATTCATTACTCAGGTGGAAGTGGAGATACTAGGGTTTAAAAAGACGTCTATAGATGTCTAAGTATCAACTTGAGCTTTTTACTCAAGTAAAAGTATAAAAGTACTGGTTTGAAAATGACTTAAAGTGTAAAAGTAAAAGTAATGTCAGAAAAACAAATGCCAAGAGCTTAGGCCGCACCACAGGGGCCTATAGTGCACTACCCTACCTCTCCAAAAACATGTTTCTGCCTTTGAAGTGAAATCTAACAATATATAGCTAAGAGAACAGCAGGTGTGTAACGTCTTGTTATGGTACTGTTCTGGGTTTGGGTTAGCAAACGTTCACACTGTGCTCAAGCTGGTAGAAAGCACACTGAAACATCAAGTTAGACTGTGGCCTCGTCCCGAACTTCATACGGCTCTAAATAGTGTGTAAAAATGGTACACCACAGTTAGAAGTGCTGTCAGTAGTGGGAAAGTGCAAAGTGTGCGGTTTGGGACACAGCCTCACTGTCTAACGTTAGCATTAGTCTCGTCTCAGTCTTTTAAAGCTGGAGCTTTCTCAGTGTTGACCTCATATAATACATGTATTTTTATATTTGCAGTTTAAACTTAAAGCTCTTAAACTTGCAGACTGCAGAAGGGTTTGCAGCAGAATCTCCTGTAGAAAGAAAGAGAAAGAGAAGGAAGAGGAGAACCTGCAAAAGGCATAAAACTAGAGGGTTTTCAAGATGGCGCCGCGAGTGGCTGCCTCGGCACAGAGCTCTCTGGTCATTTGTATGTTTTCACTTGTTTTTTTGTGCTTCCTGCAGGTCAGACCCCATTATTTACACCAGAGGACAACTGCTTAACACAAGACAGTCCACATCTGAAAGGGTTTCGCCAGTTTTCGAGAACGCGGACAGTTTTTTGGAGTTAATTGTTGGAGGAGCGGCGGCTCTGTGGGGAGCGCGCAGGAGACGCAGGCGGGGGACGAGTGGACCTAAAGCTCCGACAGCGAGGATTCAGAAGCGCTCTCCCGTCTGTTCATCTAGAGAACCTCCGCTCTTTACCCAACAAAGAGGATGAACAACTTCTCCTCAACGGGACTAACAAGAGTTTGGCCCGGTCAGCTGCCCTCTGCTTCACTGAGACCTGGCTCAGCGAGTCCATCCCGGACAGCGCGCTACATCTGCCGGGCTTTCATCTACACCGAGCAGACCGTGTGACGGAGCTACCGGGGAAAGCGAGAGGCGGAGGAATCTGCTTTCCTATTAACGAAGGTTGGTGTACAGATGTCTCAGTGCTGAATAAACACTGCAGCTCTAACCTGGAGACTCACACTTTATAAACTGTAAAGCTTTTTATTCACCGCGGGAGTTTTCTTCATTCATTCTGCTCGGTGTTTACAGTCCACCTCAAGCCAGCGTGAACGACGCACTGCAAAACCTGGCGGAGCGAAAAACTAGTCCGGAACAAAAATATCCAGACTCACTTTTCATTATTCTCGAGGACTTTAACAGAGCAAAACTTCACCACGAACTTCCAGAATATAAGCAACACGTTAATTGTCCCACCAGGGATATTAACACACTAGACCACTGCTACACTGTACTGAAGGATGCCTATTGCTCTGTCCCACATGCAGCTTTGGGACACTGATCACTGATTCCAACCTACAAGCAGAAACTTCAATCTGCAAAGCCTGTAGTGAAGACGGTGAAAAAGTGAACCAGAGAAGCAAAGCAAGAACTGCAGGACTGTTTTGACTGCACTGATTGGAGTGTTTTCGAAGCTGCTACTGACAACCTGGCTGTAATGACTGACACTGTGACATCTTACATCGGCTTTTGTGAAGAGCTGTGTGTGCCAACCAAGACCACCTGCACATTCAGCAATAACAAGCAATGGTTCACAACTAAACTGAGTCAGCTTAGTCAGGCTAAAGCAGAAGCCTACAGAAATCTGTGTAAAAAGGCCAGGAACACACTGACAGAGGAGATCAGAGTGGCTAAAAATGCTTTCAGCCAACGACCCTGGATCAGTGTGGAGAGGTCTTCAACACATTACTAATTACAGAAGCCCCCCCCCCCCCCCCCCCCCCTGCTGTGGCAAACAAAGGCCTGGCTGACGACCTGAACGACTTCTATTGTAGATTTAGGAGAGACACATTCACTCATTTCCAAACTCTGCAACGGAATCTACAACCAGCATCGCACCTCTATCAACCCCCCCACCACTCAAGCTGCTCTGAAGGTATGTGAAGTTGATGTGAGCCGACTCTTCCAGAGACAAGAGATCAGGAAAGCACCAGGCCCAGACGGTGTTCCACCTTCCTGCCTTAAAAACTGTGCTGTACAACTGGCTCCAGTCTTCTCAAACATTTTCAACAGATCACTGTGGAGCTGTGTGAAGGTTCTTCCTGCTTCAAACGCTCCACCATCATCCAAGTCCCCAAGAAATCCTCCATCACAGGACTGAATGACTACAGGCCTGTCGCTCTAACATCAGTGGTCATGAAGTCCTTTAAATGTCTGGTGCTGTCCCACCTGAAGGATGTTACAGGACACCTGCTGGACCCTCTACAATTTGCATATCAAGGAAACAGGTCAGTGGATGAGGCGGTCAACATGGATCTGCATTACATCCTGCAACATCTCCACAGCCCAGGGACATATGCAAGAATTCTGTTTCTTGACTTCGGCTCGGCGTTCAACACCATTGTCAGGCAGGAAGCAGCGGGTGCAGTTGGGGAAACTCATGCACCTGCACACAGACTGTCAACATTGGTGCTCCTCAAGGATGTGTTCTCTCCCCGCTGCTCTTCTCTCTCTACACCAATGACTGCACCTCAAATTACCCATCTGCTAAACTCCTGAAGTTTGCAAATGACGCTACAGTCATCGGACTCATCTGGGACGATGACGATTATGTCGACAGGAGGCGGAGCGGAGAGTACTCTGGTGCAGTCAGAACAACCTGAAGCTGAACACGCTCAAGACTGTAGAGATGAGAGTGGACTTTAGGAAACACCCCCAGCTCTGCTGCCCCGCACTATCCTCAACAACCCTATGTCAGCTTCAGAGACCATTCAGGTTCCTGGGTACCACCATTTCTCATGACTTGAAGTGGGAACATCTCCATCCTCAAAAAGGCCCAACAGAGGATTTAATCTGTATAGTGTTGCTTACTGCTATTCTGGAAATAACACTGTAAAGCACACTGTATAGAAATGTCCTTGTATAGTCTGTGTATACTGTGTATACTATTGTTCTCTGTAAATGATATGTAGCTGTATATTGTTAACACTAGAGAGTCACTAACAGCTGGAACAAGTTCCTTGTGTGTGTGAACATACTTGGCCAATAAATCTGATTCTGAAACTATTCAAATCTGGGGAAAAAAGAAAAATCACCTGAATGGTTACACTGTAAACTGCAGTGCTGGAGCTCCATCACTCAGATGAATGCAGGAAGAAAGAGGAGGATGAAGAGAGAAATATGTGGTGAGAGGGAGTCTTGGTGTCATTTAAACATATAAACAGACTGTTAGAAATATGGAGGACTGCATTATGAAAACACAGATTTTAATTGTATTTTTGTATTGTAGGTTCTGTCAGCTTTAAAAATGTGAACTTAAACTAAATAAAAAGGAACATTCAAATAACACATCCTAGATCTGAATGAATGAAATATTCTCATTGATTACTTTGTTGTGTACAAAGTTGAATGTGCTGACAACAAAATCACACAAAAATCATCAGTGGAAATCAAATTTATTAACCAAAGGAGGCCTGGATTTGGAGTCACACAAAATTAAAGTAGGAAAACACACTACAGGCTGATCCAACTTATGTATAATAAGTTGATTATAACATTATATCTTATAATGTCCTCAAACATAATGTCCTCAAAACAAGTCAAAATGAGGCTCAGTATTGTGTGTGGCCTCCACATGCCTGTATGACCTCCCTACAATGCCTGGGCATGCTCCTGATGAGGATCTCCTCCCAGACCTGGACTAAAGCGTCCGCCAACTCCTGGACAGTCTGGTGGAACGTGATGTTGGTGGATGGAGCGAGACATGATGTCCCAGATGTGCTTAATCGGATTCCGGTCTGGGGAACGGGTGGGCTACTCCATAGCTTTAATGCCTCCATCTTGCAGGAACTGCTGACACACTCCAGCCACATGAGGTCTAGCATTGTCCTGCATTAGGAGGAACCCAGGGCCAACCGCACCAGCATATGGTCTCACAAGGGATCTGAGGATCTCATCTCGGTACCTAATGGCAGTCAGGCTACCTCTGGTGAGCACATGGAGGGCTGTGCGGTTACTTTTTCAGTTCTGTCAGCTTTTACAAATTGTAGTAATCATGAAAAGTTTGTAAAACATAAATGTATTTTGAAGTTTTTATAAACATAATGAGGACTACATATATTCTGCATAAAACTATTCAAATATGGGAAAAAACAAAAATCACCTTGTGGGAAATCTCCAACTGCTCCTTCTGGAAGTTTCACTGTAAACTGCAGACTTCTGAAGATGGATTTCTGTGTCGTCATGTGTCAGGAATGGAAACGGGGTTCACCACCTGAAGACAGCCGAACACTGCCAGGTAAGTTCGAAATCCCAAGTGCTTTTTATGAATGTTCACCTCATACAAAAAAAAAACAGAAAAGAAAAAATGTAGAAAAAGAAAATTAAATGCCTTTAAAGGACTCTAGTCTCACAAGATTTCCCACAGTACATATAGTAAGTTTTACTGACTTGACATCAGCCAGAATTAGTCTACAGCCACAGGACTGTCTACACAACACTTTCCCTCTAAAACAGGCCCCCCCTAAGTCTCCCACTTCCCTCTTTTCAATCTGTAGCTCCGCCCCTAATCAGCCTGGCCTCTACCATTACTACAGACAGGGTAAAAACAGAAAATACCAACATATAAACCCGGGATTACTGTTCACAGAATATATACAGACATTTCATGTTTTTCTTGTGCACAATGCAGGTAAGTATCATCACTTTACAATGAATAACTTAACCTTCTTCTCCCCCACAGGTATCCCAGAAGAAGAGAACACCCTCCCACACATTGGTGAGCCGAGGGCCCAATGGCTACAATAAGAGAGGGAGCTGGCTGGGGCGCCAGTCCCCCAGGAAGTCATTGAGGAGCAGGTTCAGGTAAGTACAAACACATTCTTACTTTATTAATACCCAGTGTCCAGTAAAATGTTCCCAAGCAAGCTCAATGATGGGTCAGGCATTGTGGATCCACATAGATTCAGCATGAAATCTGATTAAAGAGAAAAATCACCTTGTGGGAAATCTCTAAATGCTCCTTCTGGAGGTTACACTGTAAACTGCAGTGCTGGAGCTCCATCACACAGATGAATGCAGGTAGAAAGAGGAGCATGAAGAGAGAAATATGTGGTGAGAGGGAGTCTTAGTGTCATTTACACTACATATAAACAGACTGTTAGAAATATGGAGGACTACATAATGAACTTACAGGGAGATTGTGGTGAAGGTCAGTCAGTATCCCGTTTTAGAAACGGGGACTCAAACAGCATGTAAAGAGAAAAAAAGGAAAGTGTTCAGCAAAAAGTCATAAACACACAGATTTTATTTTTATTTTTGTATCTTGGGTATCTTTATTATTTTGGGATAATACAGTATACTTTGAATTAACATGTCACACAGATGATACAGCATCTCAAACACAGACTACAAAGATTCTACGTATATAAATGCATTCCAGGTAAATAAAGGGAGGGTTCATATGTCTACAACTGTGGGTGTGGCTAAAATCAGGGAAAAGGAGAGAAAAATCACCTTGTGGGAAATCTCCAACTGCTCCTTCTGGAGGTTTCACTGCAAACTGCAGTGCTGGAGCTCCATCACACAGATGAATGCAGATAGAAAGAGGAGCATAAAGAGAGAAATATGTGATATATAACTCTATATAACATAAACAGACTGTTAGAAATATGGAGGACTGCATAATGAACTTACAGGGAGATTGTGGTGAAGGTCAGTCAGTATCCCGTTTTAGAAACGGGGACTCAAACAGCATGTAAAGAGAAAAAAGGAAAGTGTTCAGCAAAAACTCATAAAAACATAGATTTTATTTTTATTTTTGTATCTTAGGTATCTTTATTATTTTGGGATAATAAAGTATACTTTGAATTAACATGTCACACAGATAATACAGCATCTCAAACACAGACTACAAAGATTCTACGTATATAAATGCATTCCAGGTAAATAAAGGGAGGGTTTATATGTCTACAAATGTGGGTGTGGCTAAAATCAGGGAAAAGAAGAGAAAAATCACCTTGTGGGAAATCTCCAACTGCTCCTTCTGGAGGTTTCACTGCAAACTGCAGTGCTGGAGCTCCATCACACAGATGAATGCAGGTAGAAAGAGGAGGATGAAGAGAGAAATATGTGGTGAGAGGGAGTCTCAGTGTAATTTACACTATATATAAACAGACTGTTAGAAATATGGAGGACTGCATAATGAACTTACAGGGAGATTGTGGTGAAGGTCAGTCAGTATCCCTTTTTAGAAACGGGGACTCAAACAGCATGTAAAGAGAAAAAAAGGAAAGTGTTCAGCAAAAACTCATAAAACACAGATTTTATTTTTATTTTTGTATCTTAGGTATCTTTATTATTTTGGGATAATAAAGTATACTGTGAATTAACATGTTACACAGATAATACAGCATCTCAAACACAGACTACAAAGATTCTATATAAACACATTCCAGGTAAATAAAGGAAGGGTTCATATGTCTACAAATGTGGGTGTGGCTAAAATCAGGGAAAAGAAGAGAAAAGTCACCTTGTGGGAAATCTCTGAATGCTCCTTCTGGAGGTTTCACTGCAAACTGCAGTGCTGGAGCTCCATCACACAGATGAATGCAGGTAGAAAGAGGAGCATGAAGAGAGAAATATGTGGTGAGAGGGAGTCTTAGTGTCATTTACACTATATATAAACTGACTGTTAGAAATATGGAGGACTGCATAATGAACTTACAGGGAGATTGTGGTCAAGGTCAGTCAGTATCCCGTTTTAGAAACGGGGACTCAAACAGCATGTAAAGAGAAAAAAAGGAAAGTGTTCAGCAAAAACTCATAAAACACAGATTTTATTTTTATTTTTGTATCTTAGGTATCTTTATTATTTTGGGATAATAAAGTATACTGTGAATTAACATGTTACACAGATAATACAGCATCTCAAACACAGACTACAAAGATTCTATATAAACACATTCCAGGTAAATAAAGGAAGGGTTCATATGTCTACAAATGTGGGTGTGGCTAAAATCAGGGAAAAGGAGAGAAAAGTCACCTTGTGGGAAATCTCTGAATGCTCCTTCTGGAGGTTTCACTGCAAACTGCAGTGCTGGAGCTCCATCACACAGATGAATGCAGGTAGAAAGAGGAGGATGAAGAGAGAAATATGTGGTGAGAGGGAGTCTCAGTGTAATTTACACTATACATAAACTGACTGTTAGAAATATGCAGTACTACATTATGCACTTACAGGGAGATTGTGGTGAAGGTCAGTCAGTATCCCTTTTTAGAAACGGGGACTCAAACAGCATGTAAAGAGAAAAAAGGAAAGTGTTCAGCAAAAACTCATAAAAACATAGACTTTATTTTTATTTTTGTATCTTAGGTATCTTTATTATTTTGGGATAATAAAGTATACTTTAAATTAACATGTCATACAGATAATACAGCATCTCAAACACAGACTATGCAGATTCTATATAAACACATTCCAGGTAAATAAAGGGAGGGTTCACATGTCTACAAATGTGGGTGTGGCTAAAATCAGGGAAAAGAAGAGAAAAATCACCTTGTGGGAAATCTCCAACTGCTCCTTCTGGAGGTTTCACTGCAAACTGCAGTGCTGGAGCTCCATCACACAGATGAATGCAGGTAGAAAGAGGAGGATGAAGAGAGAAATATGTGATATATAACTCTATATAACATAAACAGACTGTTAGAAATATGGAGGAGTGCATTATGAACTTACAGGGAGATTGTGGTGAAGGTCAGTCAGTATCCGTTTTTAGAAACGGGGACTCAAACAGCATGTAAAGAGAAAAAAGAAAAGTGTTCAGCAAAAACTCCCTCTAACATAGTAACCACCGAGCAACTCCCTAGCAACCCTATAGCAACCACCTGATAAACACCTCTAACAGTGTGTAGTTGAGCTTGTGTTCTGTTTATTAGCAGTGCTGCTGAGAATATTAAACTATATTAAGAAAAGTTCATTTCTAAATCGTGTATCTGGCGCTACGTAACTCGCGTGGGCGTGGTCAACTCTGCGATCTAGTCAACAGCTAGCTAGTAGTGCTAACTGGTTAGCTAGCGAGTTAGGCTAGCTTTTCTGCAAAGTTGTGTAAAGGAGCCTGTGGCTGCGTACAACCTACTTTCAGCAGCGGTCAGGACCTCCACATCGACGGCTGACCTCTGCCGTGCATCTCCACACCTGCAGAAGTAACGAAAGCAGTCTCTTGAGTAAGTTCATCAGCGCCGGGAGACGGAGCTCAGGTTTAGCGCAGCTCGTTGGGTCGGTTCGGTTAACGACTGCAGCTCCGCGTTCGATTCCAGCCGCGTAGAACTCTGACGCTGCGCTGCGCTCACAATGCGAGCTCGTGGGAAACATGGTAACGGGAGCGTTACCATGACATTAATTGGGAACTTTTGGACAGAAATATTGGGACACCTGCTCATATTCATCGTTTCTTCCAAAATCAGGAGCATTAAAAACAGTTCGTCCTGCTTTTGGTGGAGTAACTATATGTCCAAACACACATTTGGACATATAGTGTATCTGGAGCCCCTACATGATCAAGGCAGAAATATTATATTTAGAAACTATAAAAAAAAGATTTATTTTCCATCACTTTGATAAAACATTCCCTGTCCTTATAAATTGTACCAACAGTGAATAAATAAATCATTCCCTCAATGTATAAATTGTTCTCTTGGCTTAATAAATCGTTCCCTCGATTTAATATTTCACATGTGACCATGAAGGCCGATTTTAGAGCCACACACTCGACCACGGATGGAGCAAAGGTACCCTGATGTCGGGGCGATACCAACGGTCCTCCTCTGCAGAAAGATGGTGTTTATTTGTTCTACAGACGGTTTGCCATGTTGTCCTGTTGAGTGCTAGGGCCTCAAGATGGCTTGGATTGATGTTCCTTGGTCTAGTCCTGCAGTGACCGCCAGCAGCTCGTTTTGAGTTGTTCAGTTACCCGTACAGTATTTGGTGAGGGAGGCCATAGCCAGACATACGAATCATGTGGCCCACCCAGCGCAGACGCTTTTTCTCCGACGCTGCTTCAATACAGATGGTGTTGGTCATTGAGAGAATGTCAGTGTGTGAGATTCCTTCATCCCAGGACAGTGTGAGAATTTATTGAAGGCATAGAAAGTGGAATACCTCCAAACTGTTTCATGCAATTGTTGCAGGATGGAGAGAAACTTGGGTGGTACACATGGTATAAATATAAAATACTTAGGAAAAGTCAAATATACAACTCTTACCATTAAGTTTAAAGTAGTTTATTGAATAGCAAATGTAGAGTTAACAGAACAACAGTATTCTTAAAGTGTTATTACATCAATTATGTAAACTGTGAAATAAATCAATTAAAAAAAGAACAATTTAGAGAGCACTAGCTGGTGGAGAAATACTGGACATTGTTTACAAAACCACATGAAGTATTAAGAAATGTGAAGTTGGAGAGCTCTTGACTAAGCTCAGAATCAACTCAAAAGCAGCTTTGTTAAAAGCTGATCATTTGAAATGGAACTGGTTCCTGTATTTGCCTGCCCTGAACCAAGCTAAGGCACAGCTCCACACATAGAGACTACAGGTGGGATGGGTGGGAATCAAAAGTATTCACATTCATTACTCAGGTGGAAGTGGAGATACTAGGGTTTAAAAAGACGTCTATAGATGTCTAAGTATCAACTTGAGCTTTTTACTCAAGTAAAAGTATAAAAGTACTGGTTTGAAAATGACTGTGTGTGAAGTGTAAAAGTAAAAGTAATGTCAGAAAAACAAATGCCAAGAGCTTAGGCCGCACCACAGGGGCCTATAGTGCACTACCCTACCTCTCCAAAAACATGTTTCTGCCTTTGAAGTGAAATCTAACAATATATAGCTAAGAGAACAGCAGGTGTGTAACGTCTTGTTATGGTACTGTTCTGGGTTTGGGTTAGCAAACGTTCACACTGTGCTCAAGCTGGTAGAAAGCACACTGAAACATCAAGTTAGACTGTGGCCTCGTCCCGAACTTCATACGGCTCTAAATAGTGTGTAAAAATGGTACACCACAGTTAGAAGTGCTGTCAGTAGTGGGAAAGTGCAAAGTGTGCTGTTTGGGACACAGCCTCACTGTCTAACGTTAGCATTAGTCTCGTCTCAGTCTTTTAAAGCTGGAGCTTTCTCAGTGTTGACCTCATATAATACATGTATTTTTATATTTGCAGTTTAAACTTAAAGCTCTTAAACTTGCAGACTGCAGAAGGGTTTGCAGCAGAATCTCCTGTAGAAAGAAGGAGAAAGAGAAGGAAGAGGAGAACCTGCAAAAGGCATAAAACTAGAGGCTTTTCAAGATGGCGCCGCGAGTGGCTGCCTCGGCACAGAGCTCTCTGGTCATTTGTATGTTTTCACTTGTTTTTTTGTGCTTCATGCAGGTCAGACCCCATTATTTACACCAGAGGACAACTGCTTAACACAAGACAGTCCACATCTGAAAGGGTTTCGCCAGTTTTCGAGAACGCGGACAGTTTATTGGAGTTAATTGTTGGAGGAGCGGCGGCTCTGTGGGGAGCGCGCAGGAGACGCAGGCGGGGGACGAGTGGACCTAAAGCTCCGACAGCGAGGATTCAGAAGCGCTCTCCCGTCTGTTCATCTAGAGAACCTCCGCTCTTTACCCAACAAAGAGGATGAACAACTTCTCCTCAACGGGACTAACAAGAGTTTGGCCCGGTCAGCTGCCCTCTGCTTCACTGAGACCTGGCTCAGCGAGTCCATCCCGGACAGCGCGCTACATCTGCCGGGCTTTCATCTACACCGAGCAGACCGTGTGACGGAGCTACCGGGGAAAGCGAGAGGCGGAGGAATCTGCTTTCCTATTAACGAAGGTTGGTGTACAGATGTCTCAGTGCTGAATAAACACTGCAGCTCTAACCTGGAGACTCACACTTTATAAACTGTAAAGCTTTTTATTCACCGCGGGAGTTTTCTTCATTCATTCTGCTCGGTGTTTACAGTCCACCTCAAGCCAGCGTGAACGACGCACTGCAAAACCTGGCGGAGCGAAAAACTAGTCCGGAACAAAAATATCCAGACTCACTTTTCATTATTCTCGAGGACTTTAACAGAGCAAAACTTCACCACGAACTTCCAGAATATAAGCAACACGTTAATTGTCCCACCAGGGATATTAACACACTAGACCACTGCTACACTGTACTGAAGGATGCCTATTGCTCTGTCCCACATGCAGCTTTGGGACACTGATCACTGATTCCAACCTACAAGCAGAAACTTCAATCTGCAAAGCCTGTAGTGAAGACGGTGAAAAAGTGAACCAGAGAAGCAAAGCAAGAACTGCAGCACTGTTTTGACTGCACTGATTGGGGTGTTTTCGAAGCTGCTACTGACAACCTGGCTGTAATGACTGACACTGTGACTTCTTACATCGGCTTTTGTGAAGAGCTGTGTGTGCCAACCAAGACCACCTGCACATTCAGCAATAACAAGCAATGGACTAAACTGAGTCAGCTTAGTCAGGCTAAAGCAGAAGCCTACAGAAATCTGTGTAAAAAGGCCAGGAACACACTGACAGAGGAGATCAGAGTGGCTAAAAATGCTTTCAGCCAACGACCCTGGATCAGTGTGGAGAGGTCTTCAACACATTACTAATTACAGAAGACCCCCCACCCCCTGCTGTGGCAAACAAAGGCCTGGCTGACGACCTGAACGACTTCTATTGTAGATTTAAGAGAGACACATTCACTCATTTCCAAACTCTGCAACGGAATCTACAACCAGCATCGCACCTCTATCAACCCCCCCACCACTCAAGCTGCTCTGAAGGTATGTGAAGTTGATATGAGCCGACTCTTCCAGAGACAAAAGATCAGGAAAGCACCAGGCCCAGACGGTGTTTCACCTTCCTGCCTTAAAACCTGTGCTGTACAAGTGGCTCCAGTCTTCTCAAACATTTTCAACAGATCACTGTGGAGCTGTGTGAAGATTCTTCCTGCTTCAAACGCTCCACCATCATCCCAGTCCCCAAGAAATCCTCCATCACAGGACTGAATGACTACAGGCCTGTCGCTCTAACAACAGTGGTCATGAAGTCCTTTAAATGTCTGGTGCTGTCCCACCTGAAGGATGTTACAGGACACCTGCTGGACCCTCTACAATTTGCATATCAAGGAAACAGGTCAGTGGATAAGGCGGTCAACATGGATCTGCATTACATCCTGCAACATCTCCACAGCCCAGGGACATATGCAAGAATTCTGTTTCTTGACTTCGGCTCGGCGTTCAACACCATTGTCAGGCAGGAAGCAGCGGGTGCAGTTGGGGAAACTCATGCACCTGCACACAGACCGTCAACATTGGTGCTCCTCAAGGATGTGTTCTCTCCCCGCTGCTCTTCTCTCTCTACACTAATGACTGCACCTCAAATTACCCGTCTGCTAAACTCCTGAAGTTTGCAAATGACGCTACAGTCATCGGACTCATCTGGGACGATGACGATTATGTCGACAGGAGGCGGAGCGGAGAGTACTCTGGTGCAGTCAGAACAACCTGGAGCTGAACACGCTCAAGACTGTAGAGATGAGAGTGGACTTTAGGAAACACCCCCAGCTCTGCTGCCCCTCACTATCCTCAACAACCCTATGTCAGCTACAGAGACCATTCAGGTTCCTGGGTACCACCATTTCTCATGACTTGAAGTGGGAACATCTCCATCCTCAAAAAGGCCCAACAGAGGATGTACTTTCTGCATCAGCTGAGGAAGTTGGGTCTGCCTCAGAAGCTGTTGAGCCAGTTCTACACTGTAGTCACTGCAGTGCGAATCCATCCTGTGTACATCCATCCCTGTCTGGTTTGGAGCAGCCACAAAGCAGGACAGGAACAGACTGCAGCGAACAGTGAGGACAGCTGAGAGAATCATCTGTGATTCTCTGCCCTCCTTTCAGGACTTGTACTGCTCAAGAACCAGAAAACGGGCGGAGAAATTCCTCACAGACTCCTCGCACACTGGTCACGACCTCTTTCAGCCGCTCCCGTCTGGCAGACACTACGGAAATATGTCTACTAAGACTGTCAGACCCAAACACAGTTTTTACCCTCTGGCCAGCATCTTCATGAACAGCTGATCACCATCATCAGCTACAGGCCATAGATACTAATGATAAACATAAGATTATCTCTTATCCTACAGTCACTGCATCACTGCACCATTACTGAGTTCATGTTAAACACTGCTGTGGTTGCACAATATTTAATCTGTATAGTGTTGCTTACTGCTATTCTGGAAATAACACTGTAAAGCACACTGTATAGAAATGTCCTTGTATAGTCTATGTATACTGTGTATACTATTGTTCTCTGTAGATGATATGTAGCTGTATATTGTTAACACTAGAGAGTCACTAACAGCTGGAACAAGTTCCTTGTATGTGTAAACATACTTGGCCAATAAATCTGATTCTGAAACTATTCAAATCTGGGAAAAAAGAAAAATCACCTGAATGGTTACACTGTAAACTGCAGTGCTGGAGCTCCATCACACAGATGAATGCAGGTAGAAAGAGGAGGATGAAGAGAGAAATATGTGGTGAGAGGGAGTCTTAGTGTCATTTAAACATATAAACAGACTGTTAGAAATATGGAGGACTGCATTATGAAAACACAGTTTTTAATTTTATTTTTGTATTGTAGGTTCTGTCAGCTTTAAAAATGTGAACTTAAACTATATAAAAGGGAACATTCAAATAACACATCCTAGATCTAAATGAATGAAACATTCTCATTGATTACTTTGTTCTGTACAAAGTTGAATGTGCTGACAACAAAATCACACAAAAATCATCAATAGAAATCAAATTTATTAACCAAAGGAGGCCTGGATTTGGAGTCACACACAAAATTAGTAGAAAAACACACTACAGGCTGATCCAACTTTGATATAATGTCCTCAAAACAAGTCAAAATGAGGCTCAGTATTGTGTGTGGCCTCCACATGCCTGTATGACCTCCCTTCAATGCCTGGGCATGCTCCTGATGAGGATCTCCCCCCAGACCTGGACTAAAGCGTCCGCCAACTCCTGGACAGTCTGGTGGAACGTGATGTTGGTGGATGGAGCGAGACATGATGTCCCAGATGTGCTTAATCGGATTCCGGTCTGGGGAACGGGTGGGCTACTCCATAGCTTTAATGCCTCCATCTTGCAGGAACTGCTGACACACTCCAGCCACATGAGGTCTAGCATTGTCCTGCATTAGGAGGAACCCAGGGCCAACCGCACCAGCATATGGTCTCACAAGGGATCTGAGGATCTCATCTCGGTACCTAATGGCAGTCAGGCTACCTCTGGTGAGCACATGGAGGGCTGTGCGGTTACTTTTTCAGTTCTGTCAGCTTTTACAAATTGTAGTAATCATGAAAAGTTTGTAAAACATAAATGTATTTTGAAGTTTTTATAAACATAATGAGGACTACATATATTCTGCATAAAACTATTCAAATATGGGAAAAGAGAAAAATCACCTTGTGGGAAATCTCCAACTGCTCCTTCTGGAAGTTTCACTGTAAACTGCAGTGCTGGAGCTCCATCACACAGATGAATGCAGGTAGAAAGAGGAGGATGAAGATTGAAATATGTGGTGAGAGGGAGTCTTATGCAGTTTAGACATATACTCTTACTCATTTAGACATATACACTACTGCATATGTGATGTACTGTATTATGACTTATTATTATTTATTTTTTGGATTTTAGGTTCTGTCAGCTTCAGAAATGTGGACTCAAACATCATGTCCAGAAAAAAAAAAAACACTGGTCAGTAAAAATTAAAATACAGTGTGTTGTTCTATTCTAAATTGCAGCCTTAAAACTTACATTGCTTGAAAATTTTGAAAAATGTAATGTTTTCTGAAAGTATAGTGGAGACTTCTGAAGATGGATTTCTGTGTCGTCATGTGTCAGGAATGGAAACGGGGTTCACCACCTGAAGACAGCCGAACACTGCCAGGTAAGTTCGAAATCCCAAGTGCTTTTTATGAATGTTCACCTCATACCAAAAAAAACAGAAAAGAAAAACTGTAGAAAAAGAAAATTAAATGCCTTTAAAGGACTCTAGTCTCACAAGATTTCCCACAGTACATATAGTAAGTTTTACTGACTTGACATCAGCCAGAATTAGTCTACAGCCACAGGACTGTCTACACAACACTTTCCCTCTAAAACAGGCCCCCCCTAAGTCTCCCACTTCCCTCTTTTCAATCTGTAGCTCCGCCCCTAATCAGCCTGGCCTCTACCATTACTACAGACAGGGTAAAAACAGAAAATACCAACATATAAACCCGGGATTACTGTTCACAGAATATATACAGACATTTCATGTTATTCTTGTGCACAATGCAGGTAAGTATCATCACTTTACAATGAATAACTTAACCTTCTTCTCCCCCACAGGTATCCCAGAAGAAGAGAACACCCTCCCACACATTGGTGAGCCGAGGGCCCAATGGCTACAATAAGAGAGGGAGCTGGCTGGGGTGCCAGTCCCCCAGGAAGTCATTGAGGAGCAGGTTCAGGTAAGTACAAACACATTCTTACTTTATTAATACCCAGTGTCCAGTAAAATGTTCCCAAGCAAGCTCAATGATGGGTCAGGCATTGTGGATCCACATAGATTCAGCATGAAATCTGATTAAAGAGAAAAATCACCTTGTGGGAAATCTCTAAATGCTCCTTCTGGAGGTTACACTGTAAACTGCAGTGCTGGAGCTCCATCACACAGATGAATGCAGGTAGAAAGAGGAGGATGAAGAGAGAAATATGTGGTGAGAGAGAGTCTTAGTGTCATTTACACTACATATAAACAGACTGTTAGAAATATGGAGGACTGCATTATGAACTTACAGGGAGATTGTGGTGAAGGTCAGTCAGTATCCCTTTTTAGAAACGGGGACTCAAACAGCATGTAAAGAGAAAAAAAGGAAAGTGTTCAGCAAAAACTCATAAAACACAGATTTTATTTTTATTTTTGTATCTTAGGTATCTTTATTATTTTGGGATAATAAAGTATACTGTGAATTAACATGTTACACAGATAATAGAGCATCTCAAACACAGACTACAAAGATTCTATATAAACACATTCCAGGTAAATAAAGGGAGGGTTCATATGTCTACAAATGTGGGTGTGGCTAAAATCAGGGAAAAGAAGAGAAAAATCACCTTGTGGGAAATCTCCAACTGCTCCTTCAGGAGGTTTCACTGCAAACTGCAGTGCTGGAGCTCCATCACACAGATGAATGCAGGTAGAAAGAGGAGCATGAAGAGAGAAATATGTGATATATAACTCTATATAACATAAACAGACTGTTAGAAATATGGAGGACTGCATTATGAACTTACAGGGAGATTGTGGTGAAGGTCAGTCAGTATCCGTTTTTAGAAACGGGGACTCAAACAGCATGTAAAGAGAAAAAAAGGAAAGTGTTCAGCAAAAACTCCCTCTAACATAGTAACCACCGAGCAACTCCCTAGCAACCCTATAGCAACCACCTGATAAACACCTCTAACAGTGTGTAGTTGAGCTTGTGTTCTGTTTATTAGCAGTGCTGCTGAGAATATTAAACTATATTAAGAAAAGTTCATTTCTAAATCGTGTATCTGGCGCTACGTAACTCGCGTGGGCGTGGTCAACTCTGCGATCTAGTCAACAGCTAGCTAGTAGTGCTAACTGGTTAGCTAGCGAGTTAGGCTAGCTTTTCTGCAAAGTTGTGTAAAGGAGCCTGTGGCTGCGTACAACCTACTTTCAGCAGCGGTCAGGACCTCCACATCGACGGCTGACCTCTGCCGTGCATCTCCACACCTGCAGAAGTAACGAAAGCAGTCTCTTGAGTAAGTTCATCAGCGCCGGGAGACGGAGCTCAGGTTTAGCGCAGCTCGTTGGGTCGGTTCGGTTAACGACTGCAGCTCCGCGTTCGATTCCAGCCGCGTAGAACTCTGACGCTGCGCTGCGCTCACAATGCGAGCTCGTGGGAAACATGGTAACGGGAGCGTTACCATGGGAGCAGTGGGAGCTTTTGGACAGAAATATTGGGACACCTGCTCATATTCATCGTTTCTTCCAAAATCAGGAGCATTAAAAACAGTTCGTCCTGCTTTTGGTGGAGTAACTATCTGTCCAAACACACATTTGGACATATAGTGTATCTGGAGCCACTACATGATCAAGGCAGAAATATTATATTTAGAAACTATAAAAAAAGATTTATTTTCCATCTCTTTGATAAAACATTCCCTGTCCTTATAAATTGTACCAACAGTGAATAAATAAATCATTCCCTTAATGTATAAATTGTTCTCTTGGCTTAATAAATCGTTCCCTCGATTTAATATTTCACATGTGACCATGAAGGCCGATTTTAGAGCCACACCCTCGACCACAGATGGAGCAAAGGTACCCTGATGTCGGGGCGATACCAACAGTCCTCCTCTGCAGAAAGATGGTGTTTATTTGTTCTACAGACGGTTTGCCATGTTGTCCTGTTGAGTGCTAGGGCCTCAAGATGGCTTGGATTGATGTTCCTTGGTCTAGTCCTGCAGTGACCGCCAGCAGCTCGTTTTGAGTTGTTCAGTTACCCGTACAGTATTTGGTGAGGGAGGCCATAGCCAGACATACGAATCATGTGGCCCACCCAGCGCAGACGCTTTTTCTCCGACGCTGCTTCAATACAGATGGTGTTGGTCATTGAGAGAATGTCAGTGTGTGAGATTCCTTCATCCCAGGACAGTGTGAGAATTTATTGAAGGCATAGAAAGTGGAATACCTCCAAACTGTTTCATGCAATTGTTGCAGGATGGAGAGAAACTTGGGTGGTACACATGGTATAAATATAAAATACTTAGGAAAAGTCAAATATACAACTCTTACCATTAAGTTTAAAGTAGTTTATTGAATAGCAAATGTAGAGTTAACAGAACAACAGTATTCTTAAAGTGTTATTACATCAATTATGTAAACTGTGAAATAAATCAATTAAAAAAAGAACAATTTAGAGAGCACTAGCTGGTGGAGAAATACTGGACATTGTTTACAAAACCACATGAAGTATTAAGAAATGTGAAGTTGGAGAGCTCTTGACTAAGCTCAGAATCAACTCAAAAGCAGCTTTGTTAAAAGCTGATCATTTGAAATGGAACTGGTTCCTGTATTTGCCTGCCCTGAACCAAGCTAAGGCACAGCTCCACACATAGAGACTACAGGTGGGATGGGTGGGAATCAAAAGTATTCACATTCATTACTCAGGTGGAAGTGGAGATACTAGGGTTTAAAAAGACGTCTATAGATGTCTAAGTATCAACTTGAGCTTTTTACTCAAGTAAAAGTATAAAAGTACTGGTTTGAAAATGACTTAAAGTGTAAAAGTAAAAGTAATGTCAGAAAAACAAATGCCAAGAGCTTAGGCCGCACCACAGGGGCCTATAGTGCACTACCCTACCTCTCCAAAAACATGTTTCTGCCTTTGAAGTGAAATCTAACAATATATAGCTAAGAGAACAGCAGGTGTGTAACGTCTTGTTATGGTACTGTTCTGGGTTTGGGTTAGCAAACGTTCACACTGTGCTCAAGCTGGTAGAAAGCACACTGAAACATCAAGTTAGACTGTGGCCTCGTCCCGAACTTCATACGGCTCTAAATAGTGTGTAAAAATGGTACACCACAGTTAGAAGTGCTGTCAGTAGTGGGAAAGTGCAAAGTGTGCGGTTTGGGACACAGCCTCACTGTCTAACGTTAGCATTAGTCTCGTCTCAGTCTTTTAAAGCTGGAGCTTTCTCAGTGTTGACCTCATATAATACATGTATTTTTATATTTGCAGTTTAAACTTAAAGCTCTTAAACTTGCAGACTGCAGAAGGGTTTGCAGCAGAATCTCCTGTAGAAAGAAAGAGAAAGAGAAGGAAGAGGAGAACCTGCAAAAGGCATAAAACTAGAGGGTTTTCAAGATGGCGCCGCGAGTGGCTGCCTCGGCACAGAGCTCTCTGGTCATTTGTATGTTTTCACTTGTTTTTTTGTGCTTCCTGCAGGTCAGACCCCATTATTTACACCAGAGGACAACTGCTTAACACAAGACAGTCCACATCTGAAAGGGTTTCGCCAGTTTTCGAGAACGCGGACAGTTTTTTGGAGTTAATTGTTGGAGGAGCGGCGGCTCTGTGGGGAGCGCGCAGGAGACGCAGGCGGGGGACGAGTGGACCTAAAGCTCCGACAGCGAGGATTCAGAAGCGCTCTCCCGTCTGTTCATCTAGAGAACCTCCGCTCTTTACCCAACAAAGAGGATGAACAACTTCTCCTCAACGGGACTAACAAGAGTTTGGCCCGGTCAGCTGCCCTCTGCTTCACTGAGACCTGGCTCAGCGAGTCCATCCCGGACAGCGCGCTACATCTGCCGGGCTTTCATCTACACCGAGCAGACCGTGTGACGGAGCTACCGGGGAAAGCGAGAGGCGGAGGAATCTGCTTTCCTATTAACGAAGGTTGGTGTACAGATGTCTCAGTGCTGAATAAACACTGCAGCTCTAACCTGGAGACTCACACTTTATAAACTGTAAAGCTTTTTATTCACCGCGGGAGTTTTCTTCATTCATTCTGCTCGGTGTTTACAGTCCACCTCAAGCCAGCGTGAACGACGCACTGCAAAACCTGGCGGAGCGAAAAACTAGTCCGGAACAAAAATATCCAGACTCACTTTTCATTATTCTCGAGGACTTTAACAGAGCAAAACTTCACCACGAACTTCCAGAATATAAGCAACACGTTAATTGTCCCACCAGGGATATTAACACACTAGACCACTGCTACACTGTACTGAAGGATGCCTATTGCTCTGTCCCACATGCAGCTTTGGGACACTGATCACTGATTCCAACCTACAAGCAGAAACTTCAATCTGCAAAGCCTGTAGTGAAGACGGTGAAAAAGTGAACCAGAGAAGCAAAGCAAGAACTGCAGGACTGTTTTGACTGCACTGATTGGAGTGTTTTCGAAGCTGCTACTGACAACCTGGCTGTAATGACTGACACTGTGACATCTTACATCGGCTTTTGTGAAGAGCTGTGTGTGCCAACCAAGACCACCTGCACATTCAGCAATAACAAGCAATGGTTCACAACTAAACTGAGTCAGCTTAGTCAGGCTAAAGCAGAAGCCTACAGAAATCTGTGTAAAAAGGCCAGGAACACACTGACAGAGGAGATCAGAGTGGCTAAAAATGCTTTCAGCCAACGACCCTGGATCAGTGTGGAGAGGTCTTCAACACATTACTAATTACAGAAGCCCCCCCCCCCCCCCCCCCCCCCTGCTGTGGCAAACAAAGGCCTGGCTGACGACCTGAACGACTTCTATTGTAGATTTAGGAGAGACACATTCACTCATTTCCAAACTCTGCAACGGAATCTACAACCAGCATCGCACCTCTATCAACCCCCCCACCACTCAAGCTGCTCTGAAGGTATGTGAAGTTGATGTGAGCCGACTCTTCCAGAGACAAGAGATCAGGAAAGCACCAGGCCCAGACGGTGTTCCACCTTCCTGCCTTAAAAACTGTGCTGTACAACTGGCTCCAGTCTTCTCAAACATTTTCAACAGATCACTGTGGAGCTGTGTGAAGGTTCTTCCTGCTTCAAACGCTCCACCATCATCCAAGTCCCCAAGAAATCCTCCATCACAGGACTGAATGACTACAGGCCTGTCGCTCTAACATCAGTGGTCATGAAGTCCTTTAAATGTCTGGTGCTGTCCCACCTGAAGGATGTTACAGGACACCTGCTGGACCCTCTACAATTTGCATATCAAGGAAACAGGTCAGTGGATGAGGCGGTCAACATGGATCTGCATTACATCCTGCAACATCTCCACAGCCCAGGGACATATGCAAGAATTCTGTTTCTTGACTTCGGCTCGGCGTTCAACACCATTGTCAGGCAGGAAGCAGCGGGTGCAGTTGGGGAAACTCATGCACCTGCACACAGACTGTCAACATTGGTGCTCCTCAAGGATGTGTTCTCTCCCCGCTGCTCTTCTCTCTCTACACCAATGACTGCACCTCAAATTACCCATCTGCTAAACTCCTGAAGTTTGCAAATGACGCTACAGTCATCGGACTCATCTGGGACGATGACGATTATGTCGACAGGAGGCGGAGCGGAGAGTACTCTGGTGCAGTCAGAACAACCTGAAGCTGAACACGCTCAAGACTGTAGAGATGAGAGTGGACTTTAGGAAACACCCCCAGCTCTGCTGCCCCGCACTATCCTCAACAACCCTATGTCAGCTTCAGAGACCATTCAGGTTCCTGGGTACCACCATTTCTCATGACTTGAAGTGGGAACATCTCCATCCTCAAAAAGGCCCAACAGAGGATTTAATCTGTATAGTGTTGCTTACTGCTATTCTGGAAATAACACTGTAAAGCACACTGTATAGAAATGTCCTTGTATAGTCTGTGTATACTGTGTATACTATTGTTCTCTGTAAATGATATGTAGCTGTATATTGTTAACACTAGAGAGTCACTAACAGCTGGAACAAGTTCCTTGTGTGTGTGAACATACTTGGCCAATAAATCTGATTCTGAAACTATTCAAATCTGGGGAAAAAAGAAAAATCACCTGAATGGTTACACTGTAAACTGCAGTGCTGGAGCTCCATCACTCAGATGAATGCAGGAAGAAAGAGGAGGATGAAGAGAGAAATATGTGGTGAGAGGGAGTCTTGGTGTCATTTAAACATATAAACAGACTGTTAGAAATATGGAGGACTGCATTATGAAAACACAGATTTTAATTGTATTTTTGTATTGTAGGTTCTGTCAGCTTTAAAAATGTGAACTTAAACTAAATAAAAAGGAACATTCAAATAACACATCCTAGATCTGAATGAATGAAATATTCTCATTGATTACTTTGTTGTGTACAAAGTTGAATGTGCTGACAACAAAATCACACAAAAATCATCAGTGGAAATCAAATTTATTAACCAAAGGAGGCCTGGATTTGGAGTCACACAAAATTAAAGTAGGAAAACACACTACAGGCTGATCCAACTTATGTATAATAAGTTGATTATAACATTATATCTTATAATGTCCTCAAACATAATGTCCTCAAAACAAGTCAAAATGAGGCTCAGTATTGTGTGTGGCCTCCACATGCCTGTATGACCTCCCTACAATGCCTGGGCATGCTCCTGATGAGGATCTCCTCCCAGACCTGGACTAAAGCGTCCGCCAACTCCTGGACAGTCTGGTGGAACGTGATGTTGGTGGATGGAGCGAGACATGATGTCCCAGATGTGCTTAATCGGATTCCGGTCTGGGGAACGGGTGGGCTACTCCATAGCTTTAATGCCTCCATCTTGCAGGAACTGCTGACACACTCCAGCCACATGAGGTCTAGCATTGTCCTGCATTAGGAGGAACCCAGGGCCAACCGCACCAGCATATGGTCTCACAAGGGATCTGAGGATCTCATCTCGGTACCTAATGGCAGTCAGGCTACCTCTGGTGAGCACATGGAGGGCTGTGCGGTTACTTTTTCAGTTCTGTCAGCTTTTACAAATTGTAGTAATCATGAAAAGTTTGTAAAACATAAATGTATTTTGAAGTTTTTATAAACATAATGAGGACTACATATATTCTGCATAAAACTATTCAAATATGGGAAAAAACAAAAATCACCTTGTGGGAAATCTCCAACTGCTCCTTCTGGAAGTTTCACTGTAAACTGCAGACTTCTGAAGATGGATTTCTGTGTCGTCATGTGTCAGGAATGGAAACGGGGTTCACCACCTGAAGACAGCCGAACACTGCCAGGTAAGTTCGAAATCCCAAGTGCTTTTTATGAATGTTCACCTCATACAAAAAAAAAACAGAAAAGAAAAAATGTAGAAAAAGAAAATTAAATGCCTTTAAAGGACTCTAGTCTCACAAGATTTCCCACAGTACATATAGTAAGTTTTACTGACTTGACATCAGCCAGAATTAGTCTACAGCCACAGGACTGTCTACACAACACTTTCCCTCTAAAACAGGCCCCCCCTAAGTCTCCCACTTCCCTCTTTTCAATCTGTAGCTCCGCCCCTAATCAGCCTGGCCTCTACCATTACTACAGACAGGGTAAAAACAGAAAATACCAACATATAAACCCGGGATTACTGTTCACAGAATATATACAGACATTTCATGTTTTTCTTGTGCACAATGCAGGTAAGTATCATCACTTTACAATGAATAACTTAACCTTCTTCTCCCCCACAGGTATCCCAGAAGAAGAGAACACCCTCCCACACATTGGTGAGCCGAGGGCCCAATGGCTACAATAAGAGAGGGAGCTGGCTGGGGCGCCAGTCCCCCAGGAAGTCATTGAGGAGCAGGTTCAGGTAAGTACAAACACATTCTTACTTTATTAATACCCAGTGTCCAGTAAAATGTTCCCAAGCAAGCTCAATGATGGGTCAGGCATTGTGGATCCACATAGATTCAGCATGAAATCTGATTAAAGAGAAAAATCACCTTGTGGGAAATCTCTAAATGCTCCTTCTGGAGGTTACACTGTAAACTGCAGTGCTGGAGCTCCATCACACAGATGAATGCAGGTAGAAAGAGGAGCATGAAGAGAGAAATATGTGGTGAGAGGGAGTCTTAGTGTCATTTACACTACATATAAACAGACTGTTAGAAATATGGAGGACTACATAATGAACTTACAGGGAGATTGTGGTGAAGGTCAGTCAGTATCCCGTTTTAGAAACGGGGACTCAAACAGCATGTAAAGAGAAAAAAAGGAAAGTGTTCAGCAAAAAGTCATAAACACACAGATTTTATTTTTATTTTTGTATCTTGGGTATCTTTATTATTTTGGGATAATACAGTATACTTTGAATTAACATGTCACACAGATGATACAGCATCTCAAACACAGACTACAAAGATTCTACGTATATAAATGCATTCCAGGTAAATAAAGGGAGGGTTCATATGTCTACAACTGTGGGTGTGGCTAAAATCAGGGAAAAGGAGAGAAAAATCACCTTGTGGGAAATCTCCAACTGCTCCTTCTGGAGGTTTCACTGCAAACTGCAGTGCTGGAGCTCCATCACACAGATGAATGCAGATAGAAAGAGGAGCATAAAGAGAGAAATATGTGATATATAACTCTATATAACATAAACAGACTGTTAGAAATATGGAGGACTGCATAATGAACTTACAGGGAGATTGTGGTGAAGGTCAGTCAGTATCCCGTTTTAGAAACGGGGACTCAAACAGCATGTAAAGAGAAAAAAGGAAAGTGTTCAGCAAAAACTCATAAAAACATAGATTTTATTTTTATTTTTGTATCTTAGGTATCTTTATTATTTTGGGATAATAAAGTATACTTTGAATTAACATGTCACACAGATAATACAGCATCTCAAACACAGACTACAAAGATTCTACGTATATAAATGCATTCCAGGTAAATAAAGGGAGGGTTTATATGTCTACAAATGTGGGTGTGGCTAAAATCAGGGAAAAGAAGAGAAAAATCACCTTGTGGGAAATCTCCAACTGCTCCTTCTGGAGGTTTCACTGCAAACTGCAGTGCTGGAGCTCCATCACACAGATGAATGCAGGTAGAAAGAGGAGGATGAAGAGAGAAATATGTGGTGAGAGGGAGTCTCAGTGTAATTTACACTATATATAAACAGACTGTTAGAAATATGGAGGACTGCATAATGAACTTACAGGGAGATTGTGGTGAAGGTCAGTCAGTATCCCTTTTTAGAAACGGGGACTCAAACAGCATGTAAAGAGAAAAAAAGGAAAGTGTTCAGCAAAAACTCATAAAACACAGATTTTATTTTTATTTTTGTATCTTAGGTATCTTTATTATTTTGGGATAATAAAGTATACTGTGAATTAACATGTTACACAGATAATACAGCATCTCAAACACAGACTACAAAGATTCTATATAAACACATTCCAGGTAAATAAAGGAAGGGTTCATATGTCTACAAATGTGGGTGTGGCTAAAATCAGGGAAAAGAAGAGAAAAGTCACCTTGTGGGAAATCTCTGAATGCTCCTTCTGGAGGTTTCACTGCAAACTGCAGTGCTGGAGCTCCATCACACAGATGAATGCAGGTAGAAAGAGGAGCATGAAGAGAGAAATATGTGGTGAGAGGGAGTCTTAGTGTCATTTACACTATATATAAACTGACTGTTAGAAATATGGAGGACTGCATAATGAACTTACAGGGAGATTGTGGTCAAGGTCAGTCAGTATCCCGTTTTAGAAACGGGGACTCAAACAGCATGTAAAGAGAAAAAAAGGAAAGTGTTCAGCAAAAACTCATAAAACACAGATTTTATTTTTATTTTTGTATCTTAGGTATCTTTATTATTTTGGGATAATAAAGTATACTGTGAATTAACATGTTACACAGATAATACAGCATCTCAAACACAGACTACAAAGATTCTATATAAACACATTCCAGGTAAATAAAGGAAGGGTTCATATGTCTACAAATGTGGGTGTGGCTAAAATCAGGGAAAAGGAGAGAAAAGTCACCTTGTGGGAAATCTCTGAATGCTCCTTCTGGAGGTTTCACTGCAAACTGCAGTGCTGGAGCTCCATCACACAGATGAATGCAGGTAGAAAGAGGAGGATGAAGAGAGAAATATGTGGTGAGAGGGAGTCTCAGTGTAATTTACACTATACATAAACTGACTGTTAGAAATATGCAGTACTACATTATGCACTTACAGGGAGATTGTGGTGAAGGTCAGTCAGTATCCCTTTTTAGAAACGGGGACTCAAACAGCATGTAAAGAGAAAAAAGGAAAGTGTTCAGCAAAAACTCATAAAAACATAGACTTTATTTTTATTTTTGTATCTTAGGTATCTTTATTATTTTGGGATAATAAAGTATACTTTAAATTAACATGTCATACAGATAATACAGCATCTCAAACACAGACTATGCAGATTCTATATAAACACATTCCAGGTAAATAAAGGGAGGGTTCACATGTCTACAAATGTGGGTGTGGCTAAAATCAGGGAAAAGAAGAGAAAAATCACCTTGTGGGAAATCTCCAACTGCTCCTTCTGGAGGTTTCACTGCAAACTGCAGTGCTGGAGCTCCATCACACAGATGAATGCAGGTAGAAAGAGGAGGATGAAGAGAGAAATATGTGATATATAACTCTATATAACATAAACAGACTGTTAGAAATATGGAGGAGTGCATTATGAACTTACAGGGAGATTGTGGTGAAGGTCAGTCAGTATCCGTTTTTAGAAACGGGGACTCAAACAGCATGTAAAGAGAAAAAAGAAAAGTGTTCAGCAAAAACTCCCTCTAACATAGTAACCACCGAGCAACTCCCTAGCAACCCTATAGCAACCACCTGATAAACACCTCTAACAGTGTGTAGTTGAGCTTGTGTTCTGTTTATTAGCAGTGCTGCTGAGAATATTAAACTATATTAAGAAAAGTTCATTTCTAAATCGTGTATCTGGCGCTACGTAACTCGCGTGGGCGTGGTCAACTCTGCGATCTAGTCAACAGCTAGCTAGTAGTGCTAACTGGTTAGCTAGCGAGTTAGGCTAGCTTTTCTGCAAAGTTGTGTAAAGGAGCCTGTGGCTGCGTACAACCTACTTTCAGCAGCGGTCAGGACCTCCACATCGACGGCTGACCTCTGCCGTGCATCTCCACACCTGCAGAAGTAACGAAAGCAGTCTCTTGAGTAAGTTCATCAGCGCCGGGAGACGGAGCTCAGGTTTAGCGCAGCTCGTTGGGTCGGTTCGGTTAACGACTGCAGCTCCGCGTTCGATTCCAGCCGCGTAGAACTCTGACGCTGCGCTGCGCTCACAATGCGAGCTCGTGGGAAACATGGTAACGGGAGCGTTACCATGACATTAATTGGGAACTTTTGGACAGAAATATTGGGACACCTGCTCATATTCATCGTTTCTTCCAAAATCAGGAGCATTAAAAACAGTTCGTCCTGCTTTTGGTGGAGTAACTATATGTCCAAACACACATTTGGACATATAGTGTATCTGGAGCCCCTACATGATCAAGGCAGAAATATTATATTTAGAAACTATAAAAAAAAGATTTATTTTCCATCACTTTGATAAAACATTCCCTGTCCTTATAAATTGTACCAACAGTGAATAAATAAATCATTCCCTCAATGTATAAATTGTTCTCTTGGCTTAATAAATCGTTCCCTCGATTTAATATTTCACATGTGACCATGAAGGCCGATTTTAGAGCCACACACTCGACCACGGATGGAGCAAAGGTACCCTGATGTCGGGGCGATACCAACGGTCCTCCTCTGCAGAAAGATGGTGTTTATTTGTTCTACAGACGGTTTGCCATGTTGTCCTGTTGAGTGCTAGGGCCTCAAGATGGCTTGGATTGATGTTCCTTGGTCTAGTCCTGCAGTGACCGCCAGCAGCTCGTTTTGAGTTGTTCAGTTACCCGTACAGTATTTGGTGAGGGAGGCCATAGCCAGACATACGAATCATGTGGCCCACCCAGCGCAGACGCTTTTTCTCCGACGCTGCTTCAATACAGATGGTGTTGGTCATTGAGAGAATGTCAGTGTGTGAGATTCCTTCATCCCAGGACAGTGTGAGAATTTATTGAAGGCATAGAAAGTGGAATACCTCCAAACTGTTTCATGCAATTGTTGCAGGATGGAGAGAAACTTGGGTGGTACACATGGTATAAATATAAAATACTTAGGAAAAGTCAAATATACAACTCTTACCATTAAGTTTAAAGTAGTTTATTGAATAGCAAATGTAGAGTTAACAGAACAACAGTATTCTTAAAGTGTTATTACATCAATTATGTAAACTGTGAAATAAATCAATTAAAAAAAGAACAATTTAGAGAGCACTAGCTGGTGGAGAAATACTGGACATTGTTTACAAAACCACATGAAGTATTAAGAAATGTGAAGTTGGAGAGCTCTTGACTAAGCTCAGAATCAACTCAAAAGCAGCTTTGTTAAAAGCTGATCATTTGAAATGGAACTGGTTCCTGTATTTGCCTGCCCTGAACCAAGCTAAGGCACAGCTCCACACATAGAGACTACACTTTCACAGGAACAGGAGGAGGCTCACCTGACAGCTATTACAAGGAGTGGGGCTGTGCTGTAAACATGATAACCCCTGGTTCTTATCACCAACTCTACAGAGGAATCTAATGTGGAATATATGTTTAGCTTTACTACAATAACCAATTGGCGTAGGAACCAGGTAGGATGAATGGGAATCAAAAGTATTCACATTCATTACTCAGGTGGAAGTGGAGATACTAGGGTTTAAAAAGACGTCTATAGATGTCTAAGTATCAACTTGAGCTTTTTACTCAAGTAAAAGTATAAAAGTACTGGTTTGAAAATGACTTAAAGTGTAAAAGTAAAAGTAATGTCAGAAAAACAAATGCCAAGAGCTTAGGCCGCACCACAGGGGCCTATAGTGCACTACCCTACCTCTCCAAAAACATGTTTCTGCCTTTGAAGTGAAATCTAACAATATATAGCTAAGAGAA
Organism: Salminus brasiliensis; assembly: GCF_030463535.1. Lineage (NCBI taxonomy): Eukaryota > Metazoa > Chordata > Actinopteri > Characiformes > Bryconidae > Salminus > Salminus brasiliensis. Next base: position 16,091,743 of record NC_132883.1, on the reverse strand, counting down.
CAGCAGGTGTGTAACGTCTTGTTATGGTACTGTTCTGGGTTTGGGTTAGCAAACGTTCACACTGTGCTCAAGCTGGTAGAAAGCACACTGAAACATCAAGTTAGACTGTGGCCTCGTCCCGAACTTCATACGGCTCTAAATAGTGTGTAAAAATGGTACACCACAGTTAGAAGTGCTGTCAGTAGTGGGAAAGTGCAAAGTGTGCTGTTTGGGACACAGCCTCACTGTCTAACGTTAGCATTAGTCTCGTCTCAGTCTTTTAAAGCTGGAGCTTTCTCAGTGTTGACCTCATATAATACATGTATTTTTATATTTGCAGTTTGAACTTAAAGCTCTTAAACTTGCAGACTGCAGAAGGGTTTGCAGCAGAATCTCCTGTAGAAAGAAGGAGAAAGAGAAGGAAGAGGAGAACCTGCAAAAGGCATAAAACTAGAGGGTTTTCAAGATGGCGCCGCGAGTGGCTGCCTCGGCACAGAGCTCTCTGGTCATTTGTATGTTTTCACTTGTTTTTTTGTGCTTCATGCAGGTCAGACCCCATTATTTACACCAGAGGACAACTGCTTAACACAAGACAGTCCACATCTGAAAGGGTTTCGCCAGTTTTCGAGAACGCGGACAGTTTATTGGAGTTAATTGTTGGAGGAGCGGCGGCTCTGTGGGGAGCGCGCAGGAGACGCAGGCGGGGGACGAGTGGACCTAAAGCTCCGACAGCGAGGATTCAGAAGCGCTCTCCCGTCTGTTCATCTAGAGAACCTCCGCTCTTTACCCAACAAAGAGGATGAACAACTTCTCCTCAACGGGACTAACAAGAGTTTGGCCCGGTCAGCTGCCCTCTGCTTCACTGAGACCTGGCTCAGCGAGTCCATCCCGGACAGCGCGCTACATCTGCCGGGCTTTCATCTACACCGAGCAGACCGTGTGACGGAGCTACCGGGGAAAGCGAGAGGCGGAGGAATCTGCTTTCCTATTAACGAAGGTTGGTGTACAGATGTCTCAGTGCTGAATAAACACTGCAGCTCTAACCTGGAGACTCACACTTTATAAACTGTAAAGCTTTTTATTCACCGCGGGAGTTTTCTTCATTCATTCTGCTCGGTGTTTACAGTCCACCTCAAGCCAGCGTGAACGACGCACTGCAAAACCTGGCGGAGCGAAAAACTAGTCCGGAACAAAAATATCCAGACTCACTTTTCATTATTCTCGAGGACTTTAACAGAGCAAAACTTCACCACGAACTTCCAGAATATAAGCAACACGTTAATTGTCCCACCAGGGATATTAACACACTAGACCACTGCTACACTGTACTGAAGGATGCCTATTGCTCTGTCCCACATGCAGCTTTGGGACACTGATCACTGATTCCAACCTACAAGCAGAAACTTCAATCTGCAAAGCCTGTAGTGAAGACGGTGAAAAAGTGAACCAGAGAAGCAAAGCAAGAACTGCAGCACTGTTTTGACTGCACTGATTGGAGTGTTTTCGAAGCTGCTACTGACAACCTGGCTGTAATGACTGACACTGTGACTTCTTACATCGGGGCTTTTGTGAAGAGCTGTGTGTGCCAACCAAGACCACCTGCACATTCAGCAATAACAAGCAATGGACTAAACTGAGTCAGCTTAGTCAGGCTAAAGCAGAAGCCTACAGAAATCTGTGTAAAAAGGCCAGGAACACACTGACAGAGGAGATCAGAGTGGCTAAAAATGCTTTCAGCCAACGACCCTGGATCAGTGTGGAGAGGTCTTCAACACATTACTAATTACAGAAGACCCCCCCCCGCTGTGGCAAACAAAGGCCTGGCTGACGACCTGAACGACTTCTATTGTAGATTTAGGAGAGACACATTCACTCATTTCCAAACTCTGCAACAGAATCTACAACCAGCATCGCACCTCTATCAACCCCCCCACCACTCAAGCTGCTCTGAAGGTATGTGAAGTTGATGTGAGCCGACTCTTCCAGAGACAAAAGATCAGGAAAGCACCAGGCCCAGACGGTGTTCCACCTTCCTGCCTTAAAAACTGTGCTGTACAACTGGCTCCAGTCTTCTCAAACATTTTCAACAGATCACTGTGGAGCTGTGTGAAGATTCTTCCTGCTTCAAACGCTCCACCATCATCCAAGTCCCCAAGAAATCCTCCATCACAGGACTGAATGACTACAGGCCTGTCGCTCTAACAACAGTGGTCATGAAGTCCTTTAAATGTCTGGTGCTGTCCCACCTGAAGGATGTTACAGGACACCTGCTGGACTCTCTACAATTTGCATATCAAGGAAACAGGTCAGTGGATGAGGCGGTCAACATGGATCTGCATTATATCCTGCAACATCTCCACAGCCCAGGGACATATGCAAGAATTCTGTTTCTTGACTTCGGCTCGGCGTTCAACACCATTGTCAGGCAGGAAGCAGCGGGTGCAGTTGGGGAAACTCATGCACCTGCACACAGACTGTCAACATTGGTGCTCCTCAAGGATGTGTTCTCTCCCCGCTGCTCTTCTCTCTCTACACCAATGACTGCACCTCAAATTACCCGTCTGCTAAACTCCTGAAGTTTGCAAATGACGTTACAGTCATCGGACTCATCTGGGACGATGACGATTATGTCGACAGGAGGCGGAGCGGAGAGTACTCTGGTGCAGTCAGAACAACCTGGAGCTGAACACGCTCAAGACTGTAGAGATGAGAGTGGACTTTAGGAAACACCCCCAGCTCTGCTGCCCCTCACTATCCTCAACAACCCTATGTCAGCTTCAGAGACCATTCAGGTTCCTGGGTACCACCATTTCTCATGACTTGAAGTGGGAACATCTCCATCCTCAAAAAGGCCCAACAGAGGATGTACTTTCTGCGTCAGCTGAGGAAGTTGGGTCTGCCTCAGAAGCTGTTGAGCCAGTTCTACACTGTAGTCACTGCAGTGCGAATCCATCCTGTGTACATCCATCCCTGTCTGGTTTGGAGCAGCCACAAAGCAGGACAGGAACAGACTGCAGCGAACAGTGAGGACAGCTGAGAGAATTATCTGTGATTCTCTGCCCTCCTTTCAGGACTTGTACTGCTCAAGAACCAGAAAACGGGCAGAGAAATTCCTCACAGACTCCTCGCACACTGGTCACAACCTCTTTCAGCCGCTCCCGTCTGGCAGACACTACGGAAATATGTCTACTAAGACTGTCAGACCCAAACACAGTTTTTACCCTCTGGCCAGCATCTTCATGAACAGCTGATCACCATCATCAGCTACAGGCCATAGATACTAATGATAAACATAAGATAATCTCTTATCCTACAGTCACTGCATCACTGCACCATTACTGAGTTCATGTTAAACACTGCTGTGGTTGCACAATATTTAATCTGTATAGTGTTGCTTACTGCTATTCTGGAAATAACACTGTAAAGCACACTGTATAGAAATGTCCTTGTATAGTCTATGTATACTGTGTATACTATTGTTCTCTGTAGATGATATGTAGCTGTATATTGTTAACACTAGAGAGTCACTAACAGCTGGAACAAGTTCCTTGTGTGTGTAAACATACTTGGCCAATAAATCTGATTCTGAAACTATTCAAATCTGGGAAAAAAGAAAAATCACCTGAATGGTTACACAGTAAACTGCAGTGCTGGAGCTCCATCACTCAGATGAATGCAGGAAGAAAGAGGAGGATGAAGAGAGAAATATGTGGTGAGAGGGAGTCTTAGTGTCATTTAAACATATAAACAGACTGTTAGAAATATGGAGGACTGCATTATGAAAACACAGTTTTTAATTGTATTTTTGTATTGTAGGTTCTGTCAGCTTTAAAAATGTGAACTTAAACTAAATAAAAGGGAACATTCAAATAACACATCCTAGATCTGAATGAATGAAATATTCTCATTGATTACTTTGTTGTGTACAAAGTTGAATGTGCTGACAACAAAATCACACAAAAATCATCAATGGAAATCAAATTTATTAACCAAAGGAGGCCTGGATTTGGAGTCACACACAAAATTAGTAGAAAAACACACTACAGGCTGATCCAAGTTTGATATAATGTCCTCAAAACAAGTCAAAATGAGGCTCAGTATTGTGTGTGGCCTCCACATGCCTGTATGACCTCCCTACAATGCCTGGGCATGCTCCTGATGAGGATCTCCTCCCAGACCTGGACTAAAGCGTCCGCCAACTCCTGGACAGTCTGGTGGAACGTGATGTTGGTGGATGGAGCGAGACATGATGTCCCAGATGTGCTTAATCGGATTCCGGTCTGGGGAACGGGTGGGCTACTCCATAGCTTTAATGCCTCCATCTTGCAGGAACTGCTGACACACTCCAGCCACATGAGGTCTAGCATTGTCCTGCATTAGGAGGAACCCAGGGCCAACCGCACCAGCATATGGTCTCACAAGGGATCTGAGGATCTCATCTCGGTACCTAATGGCAGTCAGGCTACCTCTGGTGAGCACATGGAGGGCTGTGCGGTTACTTTTTCAGTTCTGTCAGCTTCTACAAATTGTAGTAATCATGAAAAGTTTGTAAAACATAAATGTATTTTGAAGTTTTTATAAACATAATGAGGACTACATATATTCTGCATAAAACTATTCAAATATGGGAAAAGACAAAAATCACCTTGTGGGAAATCTCCAACTGCTCCTTCTGGAAGTTTCACTGTAAACTGCAGTGCTGGAGCTCCATCACACAGATGAATGCAGGTAGAAAGAGGAGGATGAAGATTGAAATATGTGGTGAGTATATATATGCAGTTTAGACATATACTCTTACTCATTTAGACATATACACTACTGCATATGTGATGTACTGTATTATGACTTATTATTATTTATTTTTTGGATTTTAGGTTCTGTCAGCTTCAGAAATGTGGACTCAAACATCATGTCCAGAAAAAAAAAAACACTGGTCAGTAAAAATTAAAATACAGTGTGTTGTTCTATTCTAAATTGCAGCCTTAAAACTTACATTGCTTGAAAATGTTGAAAAATGTAATGTTTTCTGAAAGTATAGTGGAGACTTCTGAAGATGGATTTCTGTGTCGTCATGTGTCAGGAATGGAAACGGGGTTCACCACCTGAAGACAGCCGAACACTGCCAGGTAAGTTCGAAATCCCAAGTGCTTTTTATGAATGTTCACCTCATACCAAAAAAAACAGAAAAGAAAAACTGTAGAAAAAGAAAATTAAATGCCTTTAAAGGACTCTAGTCTCACAAGATTTCCCACAGTACATATAGTAAGTTTTACTGACTTGACATCAGCCAGAATTAGTCTACAGCCACAGGACTGTCTACACAACACTTTCCCTCTAAAACAGGCCCCCCCTAAGTCTCCCACTTCCCACTTTTCAATCTGTAGCTCCGTCCCTAATCAGCCTGGCCTCTACCATTACTACAGACAGGGTAAAAACAGAAAATACCAACATATAAACCCGGGATTACTGTTCACAGAATATATACAGACATTTCATGTTTTTCTTGTGCACAATGCAGGTAAGTATCATCACTTTACAATGAATAACTTAACCTTCTTCTCCCCCACAGGTATCCCAGAAGAAGAGAACACCCTCCCACACATTGGTGAGCCGAGGGCCCAATGGCTACAATAAGAGAGGGAGCTGGCTGGGGCGCCAGTCCCCCAGGAAGTCATTGAGGAGCAGGTTCAGGTAAGTACAAACACATTCTTACTTTATTAATACCCAGTTTCCAGTAAAATGTTCCCAAGCAAGCTCAATGATGGGTCAGGCATTGTGGATCCACATAGATTCAGCATGAAATCTGATTAAAGAGAAAAATCACCTTGTGGGAAATCTCTGAATGCTCCTTCTGGAGGTTACACTGTAAACTGCAGTGCTGGAGCTCCATCACACAGATGAATGCAGGTAGAAAGAGGAGGATGAAGAGAGAAATATGTGGTGAGAGGGAGTCTTAGTGTCATTTACACTACATATAAACAGACTGTTAGAAATATGGAGGACTGCATAATGAACTTACAGGGAGATTGTGGTGAAGGTCAGTCAGTATCCCGTTTTAGAAACGGGGACTCAAACAGCATGTAAAGAGAAAAAAGGAAAGTGTTCAGCAAAAAGTCATAAACACACAGATTTTATTTTTATTTTTGTATCTTAGGTATCTTTATTATTTTGGGATAATAAAGTATACTGTGAATTAACATGTTACACAGATAATACAGCATCTCAAACACAGACTACAAAGATTCTACGTATATAAATGCATTCCAGGTAAATAAAGGGAGGGTTCATATGTCTACAAATGTGGGTGTGGCTAAAATCAGGGAAAAGGAGAGAAAAATCACCTTGTGGGAAATCTCCAACTGCTCCTTCTGGAGGTTTCACTGCAAACTGCAGTGCTGGAGCTCCATCACACAGATGAATGCAGGTAGAAAGAGGAGCATGAAGAGAGAAATATGTGGTGAGAGGGAGTCTTAGTGTCATTTACACTATATATAAACTGACTGTTAGAAATAAGGAGGACTGCATAATGAACTCACAGGGAGATTGTGGTCAAGGTCAGTCAGTATCCCGTTTTAGAAACGGGGACTCAAACAGCATGTAAAGAGAAAAAAGGAAAGTGTTCAGCAAAAACTCATAAAAACATAGACTTTATTTTTATTTTTGTATCTTAGGTATCTTTATTATTTTGGGATAATAAAGTATACTTTAAATTAACATGTCATACAGATAATACAGCATCTCAAACACAGACTACAAAGATTCTACGTATATAAATGCATTCCAGGTAAATAAAGGGAGGGTTCATATGTCTACAAATGTGGGTGTGGCTAAAATCAGGGAAAAGAAGAGAAAAATCACCTTGTGGGAAATCTCCAACTGCTCCTTCTGGAGGTTTCACTGCAAACTGCAGTGCTGGAGCTCCATCACACAGATGAATGCAGGTAGAAAGAGGAGGATGAAGAGAGAAATATGTGATATATAACTCTATATAACATAAACAGACTGTTAGAAATATGGAGGAGTGCATTATGAACTTACAGGGAGATTGTGGTGATGGTCAGTCAGTATCCGTTTTTAGAAACGGGGACTCAAACAGCATGTAAAGAGAAAAAAGGAAAGTGTTCAGCAAAAACTCATAAAAACATAGATTTTAATTTTATTTTTGTATTTTAGGTTCTGTCAGCTTTAAAAATGTGAACTCAAACATGTAAAGACTGTTAAAAAAATCAATCCTTGATGATGAATCTATAGAAAAAAGGAATCTAGATCAGTATTTGTATAATATATTTAATATTTTGTTATTGTGCAAAATGTTTCAGTTACTTTTTTCAGTTCTGTCAGCTTTTACAAATTGTATTAATCATGAAAAGTTTGTAAAACATAAATGGACTACATAGATTCTGCATAAAACTATTCAAATTTGAGAACAGAGAAAAATCACCTTGTGGGAAATCTCTAAATGCTCCTTCTGGAGGTTACACTGTAAACTGCAGTGCTGGAGCTCCATCACACAGATGAATGCAGGTAGAAAGAGGAGGATGAAGAGAGAAATATGTGGTGAGAGGGAGTCTTAGTGTCATTTACACTACATATAAACAGACTGTTAGAAATATGGAGGACTGCATTATGAACTTACAGGGAGATTGTGGTGATGGTCAGTCAGTATCCGTTTTTAGAAACGGGGACTCAAACAGCATGTAAAGAGAAAAAAGGAAAGTGTTCAGCAAAAACTCATAAAAACACAGATTTTAATTTTATTTTTGTATTTCAGGTTCTGTCAGCTTTAAAAATGTGAACTCAAACATGTAAAGACTGTTAAAAATTTCAATCATTGATGATGAATCTATAGAAAAAAGGAATCTAGATCAGTATTTGTATAATATATTTAATATTTTGTCATTGTGCAAAATGTTTCAGTTACTTTTTTCAGTTCTATCAGCTTTTACATATTGTAATAATCATGAAAAGTTTGTAAAACATAAATGGACTACATAGATTCTGCATAAAACTATTCAAATTTGAGAACAGAGAAAAATCACCTTGTGGGAAATCTCTAAATGCTCCTTCTGGAGGTTACACTGTAAACTGCATTGCTGGAGCTCCATCACACAGATGAATGCAGGTAGAAAGAGGAGGATGAAGAGAGAAATATGTGGTGAGAGGGAGTCTTAGTGTCATTTACACTACATATAAACAGACTGTTAGAAATATGGAGGACTGCATAATGAACTTACAGGGAGATTGTGGTGAAGGTCAGTCAGTATCCCTTTTTAGAAACGGGGACTCAAACAGCATGTAAAGAGAAAAAAAGGAAAGTGTTCAGCAAAAACTCATAAAACACAGATTTTATTTTTGTATCTTAGGTATCTTTATTATTTTGGGATAATAAAGTATACTGTGAATTAACATGTCACACAGATAATACAGCATCTCAAACACAGACTATGCAGATTCTATATAAACACATTCCAGGTAAATAAAGGGAGGGTTCATATGTCTACAAATGTGGGTGTGGCTAAAATCAGGGAAAAGGAGAGAAAAATCACCTTGTGGGAAATCTCCAACTGCTCCTTCTGGAGGTTTCACTGCAAACTGCAGTGCTGGAGCTCCATCACACAGATGAATGCAGGTAGAAAGAGGAGCATGAAGAGAGAAATATGTGATATATAACTCTATATAACATAAACAGACTGTTAGAAATATGGAGGAGTGCATTATGAACTTACAGGGAGATTGTGGTGAAGGTCAGTCAGTATCCCTTTTTAGAAACGGGGACTCAAACAGCATGTAAAGAGAAAAAAAGGAAAGTGTTCAGCAAAAACTCCCTCTAACATAGTAACCACCGAGCAACTCCCTAGCAACCCTATAGCAACCACCTGATAAACACCTCTAACAGTGTGTAGTTGAGCTTGTGTTCTGTTTATTAGCAGTGCTGCTGAGAATATTAAACTATATTAAGAAAAGTTCATTTCTAAATCGTGTATCTGGCGCTACGTAACTCGCGTGGGCGTGGTCAACTCTGCGATCTAGTCAACAGCTAGCTAGTAGTGCTAACTGGTTAGCTAGCGAGTTAGGCTAGCTTTTCTGCAAAGTTGTGTAAAGGAGCCTGTGGCTGCGTACAACCTACTTTCAGCAGCGGTCAGGACCTCCACATCGACGGCTGACCTCTGCCGTGCATCTCCACACCTGCAGAAGTAACGAAAGCAGTCTCTTGAGTAAGTTCATCAGCGCCGGGAGACGGAGCTCAGGTTTAGCGCAGCTCGTTGGGTCGGTTCGGTTAACGACTGCAGCTCCGCGTTCGATTCCAGCCGCGTAGAACTCTGACGCTGCGCTGCGCTCACAATGCGAGCTCGTGGGAAACATGGTAACGGGAGCGTTACCATGACATTAATTGGGAACTTTTGGACAGAAATATTGGGACACCTGCTCATATTCATCGTTTCTTCCAAAATCAGGAGCATTAAAAACAGTTCGTCCTGCTTTTGGTGGAGTAACTATATGTCCAAACACACATTTGGACATATAGTGTATCTGGAGCCCCTACATGATCAAGGCAGAAATATTATATTTAGAAACTATAAAAAAAAAGATTTATTTTCCATCACTTTGATAAAACATTCCCTGTCCTTATAAATTGTACCAACAGTGAATAAATAAATCATTCCCTCAATGTATAAATTGTTCTCTTGGCTTAATAAATCGTTCCCTCGATTTAATATTTCACATGTGACCATGAAGGCCGATTTTAGAGCCACACACTCGACCACGGATGGAGCAAAGGTACCCTGATGTCGGGGCGATACCAACAGTCCTCCTCTGCAGAAAGATGGTGTTTATTTGTTCTACAGACGGTTTGCCATGTTGTCCTGTTGAGTGCTAGGGCCTCAAGATGGCTTGGATTGATGTTCCTTGGTCTAGTCCTGCAGTGACCGCCAGCAGCTCGTTTTGAGTTGTTCAGTTACCCGTACAGTATTTGGTGAGGGAGGCCATAGCCAGACATACGAATCATGTGGCCCACCCAGCGCAGACGCTTTTTCTCCGACGCTGCTTCGATACAGATGGTGTTGGTCATTGAGAGAATGTCAGTGTGTGAGATTCCTTCATCCCAGGACAGTGTGAGAATTTATTGAAGGCATAGAAAGTGGAATACCTCCAAACTGTTTCATGCAATTGTTGCAGGATGGAGAGAAACTTGGGTGGTACACATGGCATAAATATAAAATACTTAGGAAAAGTCAAATATACAACTCTTACCATTAAGTTTAAAGTAGTTTATTGAATAGCAAATGTAGAGTTAACAGAACAACAGTATTCTTAAAGTGTTATTACATCAATTATGTAAACTGTGAAATAAATCAATTAAAAAAAGAACAATTTAGAGAGCACTAGCTGGTGGAGAAATACTGGACATTGTTTACAAAACCACATGAAGTATTAAGAAATGTGAAGTTGGAGAGCTCTTGACTAAGCTCAGAATCAACTCAAAAGCAGCTTTGTTAAAAGCTGATCATTTGAAATGGAACTGGTTCCTGTATTTGCCTGCCCTGAACCAAGCTAAGGCACAGCTCCACACATAGAGACTACACTTTCACAGGAACAGGAGGAGGCTCACCTGACAGCTATTACAAGGAGTGGGGCTGTGCTGTAAACATGATAACCCCTGGTTCTTATCACCAACTCTACAGAGGAGTCTAATGTGGAATATATGTTTAGCTTTACTACAATAACCAATTGGCGTAGGAACTAGGTGGGATGAGTGGGAATCAAATCCAAAGGTGTCAAAAGTATTCACATTCATTACTCAGGTAGAAGTGGAGATACTAGGGTTTAAAAAGACGTCTATAGATGTCTAAGTATCAACTTGAGCTTTTTACTCAAGTAAAAGTATAAAAGTACTGGTTTGAAAATGACTTAAAGTGTAAAAGTAAAAGTAATGTCAGAAAAACAAATGCCAAGAGCTTAGGCCGCACCACAGGGGCCTATAGTGCACTACCCTACCTCTCCAAAAACCTGGCTCAGCGAGTCCATCCCGGACAGCGCGCTACATCTGCCGGGCTTTCATCTACACCGAGCAGACCGTGTGACGGAGCTACCGGGGAAAGCGAGAGGCGGAGGAATCTGCTTTCCTATTAACGAAGGTTGGTGTACAGATGTCTCAGTGCTGAATAAACACTGCAGCTCTAACCTGGAGACTCACACTTTATAAACTGTAAAGCTTTTTATTCACCGCGGGAGTTTTCTTCATTCATTCTGCTCGGTGTTTACAGTCCACCTCAAGCCAGCGTGAACGACGCACTGCAAAACCTGGCGGAGCGAAAAACTAGTCCGGAACAAAAATATCCAGACTCACTTTTCATTATTCTCGAGGACTTTAACAGAGCAAAACTTCACCACGAACTTCCAGAATATAAGCAACACGTTAATTGTCCCACCAGGGATATTAACACACTAGACCACTGCTACACTGTACTGAAGGATGCCTATTGCTCTGTCCCACATGCAGCTTTGGGACACTGATCACTGATTCCAACCTACAAGCAGAAACTTCAATCTGCAAAGCCTGTAGTGAAGACGGTGAAAAAGTGAACCAGAGAAGCAAAGCAAGAACTGCAGCACTGTTTTGACTGCACTGATTGGAGTGTTTTCGAAGCTGCTACTGACAACCTGGCTGTAATGACTGACACTGTGACTTCTTACATCGGGGCTTTTGTGAAGAGCTGTGTGTGCCAACCAAGACCACCTGCACATTCAGCAATAACAAGCAATGGACTAAACTGAGTCAGCTTAGTCAGGCTAAAGCAGAAGCCTACAGAAATCTGTGTAAAAAGGCCAGGAACACACTGACAGAGGAGATCAGAGTGGCTAAAAATGCTTTCAGCCAACGACCCTGGATCAGTGTGGAGAGGTCTTCAACACATTACTAATTACAGAAGACCCCCCACCCCCTGCTGTGGCAAACAAAGGCCTGGCTGACGACCTGAACGACTTCTATTGTAGATTTAGGAGAGACACATTCACTCATTTCCAAACTCTGCAACGGAATCTACAACCAGCATCGCACCTCTATCAACCCCCCCACCACTCAAGCTGCTCTGAAGGTATGTGAAGTTGATATGAGCCGACTCTTCCAGAGACAAAAGATCAGGAAAGCACCAGGCCCAGACGGTGTTTCACCTTCCTGCCTTAAAACCTGTGCTGTACAACTGGCTCCAGTCTTCTCAAACATTTTCAACAGATCACTGTGGAGCTGTGTGAAGATTCTTCCTGCTTCAAACGCTCCACCATCATCCCAGTCCCCAAGAAATCCTCCATCACAGGACTGAATGACTACAGGCCTGTCGCTCTAACAACAGTGGTCATGAAGTCCTTTAAATGTCTGGTGCTGTCCCACCTGAAGGATGTTACAGGACACCTGCTGGACCCTCTACAATTTGCATATCAAGGAAACAGGTCAGTGGATAAGGCGGTCAACATGGATCTGCATTACATCCTGCAACATCTCCACAGCCCAGGGACATATGCAAGAATTCTGTTTCTTGACTTCGGCTCGGCGTTCAACACCATTGTCAGGCAGGAAGCAGCGGGTGCAGTTGGGGAAACTCATGCACCTGCACACAGACCGTCAACATTGGTGCTCCTCAAGGATGTGTTCTCTCCCCGCTGCTCTTCTCTCTCTACACCAATGACTGCACCTCAAATTACCCGTCTGCTAAACTCCTGAAGTTTGCAAATGACGCTACAGTCATCGGACTCATCTGGGACGATGACGATTATGTCGACAGGAGGCGGACCGGAGAGTACTCTGGTGCAGTCAGAACAACCTGGAGCTGAACACGCTCAAGACTGTAGAGATGAGAGTGGACTTTAGGAAACACCCCCAGCTCTGCTGCCCCTCACTATCCTCAACAACCCTATGTCAGCTACAGAGACCATTCAGGTTCCTGGGTACCACCATTTCTCATGACTTGAAGTGGGAACATCTCCATCCTCAAAAAGGCCCAACAGAGGATGTACTTTCTGCATCAGCTGAGGAAGTTGGGTCTGCCTCAGAAGCTGTTGAGCCAGTTCTACACTGTAGTCACTGCAGTGCGAATCCATCCTGTGTACATCCATCCCTGTCTGGTTTGGAGCAGCCACAAAGCAGGACAGGAACAGACTGCAGCGAACAGTGAGGACAGCTGAGAGAATCATCTGTGATTCTCTGCCCTCCTTTCAGGACTTGTACTGCTCAAGAACCAGAAAACGGGCGGAGAAATTCTTTCAGCCGCTACTAAGACTGTCAGACCCAAACACAGTTTTTACCCTCTGGCCAGCATCTTCATGAACAGCTGATCACCATCATCAGCAACAGGCCATAGATACTAATGATAAACATAAGATAATCTCTTATCCTACAGTCACTGCATCACTGCACCATTACTGAGTTCATGTTAAACACTGCTGTGGTTGCACAATATTTAATCTGTATAGTGTTGCTTACTGCTATTCTGGAAATAACACTGTAAAGCACACTGTATAGAAATGTCCTTGTATAGTCTATGTATACTGTGTATACTATTGTTCTCTGTAAATGATATGTAGCTGTATATTGTTAACACTAGAGAGTCACTAACAGCTGGAACAAGTTCCTTGTGTGTGTGAACATACTTGGCCAATTCTGAATGATTCTGAATTCTGAATTCTGAATGATTCTGAAACTATTCAAATCTGGGAAAAAAGAAAAATCACCTGAATGGTTACAGTGTAAACTGCAGTGCTGGAGCTCCATCACTCAGATGAATGCAGGAAGAAAGGAGGATGAAGAGAGAAATATGTGGTGAGAGGGAGTCTTGGTGTCATTTAGACATATAAACAGACTGTTAGAAATATGGAGGACTGCATTATGAAAACACAGATTTTAATTGTATTTTTTTATTGTAGGTTCTGTCAGCTTCAGAAATGTGGACTCAAACATCATGTCCAGAAAAAAAAAAAAACACTGGTCAGTAAAAATTAAAATACAGTGTGTTGTTCTATTCTAAATTGCAGCCTTAAAACTTACATTGCTTGAAAATTTTGAAAAATGTAATGTTTTCTGAAAGTATAGTGGAGACTTCTGAAGATGGATTTCTGTGTCGTCATGTGTCAGGAATGGAAACGGGGTTCACCACCTGAAGACAGCCGAACACTGCCAGGTAAGTTCGAAATCCCAAGTGCTTTTTATGAATGTTCACCTCATACCAAAAAAAAACAGAAAAGAAAAACTGTAGAAAAAGAAAATTAAATGCCTTTAAAGGACTCTAGTCTCACAAGATTTCCCACAGTACATATAGTAAGTTTTACTGACTTGACATCAGCCAGAATTAGTCTACAGCCACAGGACTGTCTACACAACACTTTCCCTCTAAAACAGGCCCCCCCTAAGTCTCCCACTTCCCACTTTTCAATCTGTAGCTCCGTCCCTAATCAGCCTGGCCTCTACCATTACTACAGACAGGGTAAAAACAGAAAATACCAACATATAAACCCGGGATTACTGTTCACAGAATATATACAGACATTTCATGTTATTCTTGTGCACAATGCAGGTAAGTATCATCACTTTACAATGAATAACTTAACCTTCTTCTCCCCCACAGGTATCCCAGAAGAAGAGAACACCCTCCCACACATTGGTGAGCCGAGGGCCCAATGGCTACAATAAGAGAGGGAGCTGGCTGGGGCGCCAGTCCCCCAGGAAGTCATTGAGGAGCAGGTTCAGGTAAGTACAAACACATTCTTACTTTATTAATACCCAGTGTCCAGTAAAATGTTCCCAAGCAAGCTCAATGATGGGTCAGGCATTGTGGATCCACATAGATTCAGCATGAAATCTGATTAAAGAGAAAAATCACCTTGTGGGAAATCTCTAAATGCTCCTTCTGGAGGTTACACTGTAAACTGCAGTGCTGGAGCTCCATCACACAGATGAATGCAGGTAGAAAGAGGAGGATGAAGAGAGAAATATGTGGTGAGAGGGAGTCTTAGTGTCATTTACACTACATATAAACAGACTGTTAGAAATATGGAGGACTGCATTATGAACTTACAGGGAGATTGTGGTGATGGTCAGTCAGTATCCGTTTTTAGAAACGGGGACTCAAACAGCATGTAAAGAGAAAAAAGGAAAGTGTTCAGCAAAAACTCATAAAAACACAGATTTTATTTTTATTTTTGTATTTCAGGTTCTGTCAGCTTTAAAAATGTGAACTCAAACATGTAAAGACTGTTGAAAAATTCAATCCTTGATGATGAATCTATAGAAAAAAGGAATCTAGATCAGTATTTGTATAATATATTTAATATTTTGTCATTGTGCAAAATGTTTCAGTTACTTTTTTCAGTTCTGTCAGCTTTTACATATTGTAATAATCATGAAAAGTTTGTAAAACATAAATGGACTACATAGATTCTGCATAAAACTATTCAAATTTGAGAACAGAGAAAAATCACCTTGTGGGAAATCTCTAAATGCTCCTTCTGGAGGTTACACTGTAAACTGCAGTGCTGGAGCTCCATCACACAGATGAATGCAGGTAGAAAGAGGAGGATAAAGAGAGAAATATGTGGTGAGAGGGAGTCTTAGTGTCATTTACACTATATATAAACTGACTGTTAGAAATATGGAGGACTGCATAATGAACTTACAGGGAGATTGTGGTGAAGGTCAGTCAGTATCCCGTTTTAGAAACGGGGACTCAAACAGCATGTAAAGAGAAAAAAAGGAAAGTGTTCAGCAAAAACTCATAAAACACAGATTTTATTTTTATTTTTGTATCTTAGGTATCTTTATTATTTTGGGATAATAAAGTATACTGTGAATTAACATGTTACACAGATAATACAGCATCTCAAACACAGACTACAAAGATTCTACGTATATAAATGCATTCCAGGTACATAAAGGGAGGGTTTATATGTCTACAAATGTGGGTGTGGCTAAAATCAGGGAAAAGAAGAGAAAAGTCACCTTGTGGGAAATCTCTGAATGCTCCTTCTGGAGGTTTCACTGCAAACTGCAGTGCTGGAGCTCCATCACACAGATGAATGCAGGGAGAAAGAGGAGCATGAAGAGAGAAATATGTGGTGAGAGGGAGTCTTAGTGTCATTTACACTATATATAAACTGACTGATAGAAATATGGAGGACTGCATAATGAACTTACAGGGAGATTGTGGTCAAGGTCAGTCAGTATCCCGTTTTAGAAACGGGGACTCAAACAGCATGTAAAGAGAAAAAAAGGAAAGTGTTCAGCAAAAAGTCATAAACACACAGATTTTATTTTTATTTTTGTATCTTGGGTATCTTTATTATTTTGGGATAATACAGTATACTTTGAATTAACATGTCACACAGATGATACAGCATCTCAAACAGAGACTACAAAGATTCTACGTATATAAATGCATTCCAGGTAAATAAAGGGAGGGTTCATATGTCTACAAATGTGGGTGTGGCTAAAATCAGGGAAAAGGAGAGAAAAATCACCTTGTGGGAAATCTCCAACTGCTCCTTCTGGAGGTTACACTGTAAACTGCAGTGCTGGAGCTCCATCACACAGATGAATGCAGGTAGAAAGAGGAGCATAAAGAGAGAAATATGTGATATATAACTCTATATAACATAAACAGACTGTTAGAAATATGGAGGAGTGCATTATGAACTTACAGGGAGATTGTGGTGAAGGTCAGTCAGTATCCGTTTTTAGAAACGGGGACTCAAACAGCATGTAAAGAGAAAAAAGGAAAGTGTTCAGTAAAAACTCATAAAAACATAGATTTTATTTTTAATTTTGTATCTTAGGTATCTTTATTATTTTGGGATAATAAAGTATACTTTGAATTAACATGTCACACAGATAATAAAGCATCTCAAACACAGACTACAAAGATTCTACGTATATAAATGCATTCCAGGTAAATAAAGGGAGGGTTTATATGTCAACAAATGTGGGTGTGGCTAAAATCAGGGAAAAGGAGAGAAAAATCACCTTGTGGGAAATCTCCAACTGCTCCTTCTGGAGGTTTCACTGCAAACTGCAGTGCTGGAGCTCCATCACACAGATGAATGCAGGTAGAAAGAGGAGCATGAAGAGAGAAATATGTGGTGAGAGGGAGTCTTAGTGTCATTTACACTACATATAAACAGACTGTTAGAAATATGGAGGACTGCATAATGAACTTACAGGGAGATTGTGGTGAAGGTCAGTCAGTATCCCTTTTTAGAAACGGGGACTCAAACAGCATGTAAAGAGAAAAAAAGGAAAGTGTTCAGCAAAAACTCATAAAACACAGATTTTATTTTTATTTTTGTATCTTAGGTATCTTTATTATTTTGGGATAATAAAGTATACTGTGAATTAACATGTTACACA